>NC_081160.1:10155504-10818004 GCF_012432095.1 Onychostoma macrolepis | reverse complement strand
CATTCCCCAACATTGTCACTCACGACCAGAAGTCAAGACTAAACCAATTCACCTCCACATAATCGTTTTGTATTACCTATTTTTATTAGCCATTTCACACAATTCAGAAAAAACTAAAACGTGCAAATTATAGGCCTGTGTTTTAATATTATGAATGAAATGTGCGTTATTTGGAAGAAAATCAAGGTGTGACTGACTTTAGCCCACTAATGGAGCGGACAAGCCCTCCTTGTACGCTCCATTTGGGAGAGGTGAACTGTATTATACGCGACTTTGGGCTTCTTTTTTTGTAAAGTTGCGGTAAAAAATCCCTATCTGGGAAAAAATCTGACAAGCAACTTCGTTTCTTTATTTATGTTCGCCGTATTCTCCAATGCATTGATTGACACTCTGTCTGCTCGCAGTTAATAGCCAACCAGTGCAATAATATAAGTGCTGTAGCGTAATTTGCCATATGTTCCGCCCCCTCATTGGAGAAAAATCACATTCAAAAACAGACACAGCCATATCACCCTGCAGCCCAAGACCGGTTGCCCATGGAAGCTAAGCAGGGCTGAGCCTGGTCAGTACCTGGATGGGAGACCTCCTGGGAAAACTAGGTTGCTGTTGGAAGAGGTGTTAGTGAGGCCAGCAGGGGGTGCTCACCCTGCAGTCTGTGTGGGTCCTAACGCCCCAGTATAGTGACGGGGACACTGTACTGTAAAAAAGCACCGTCTTTTGGATGAGATGTTAAACCGAGGTCCTGACTCTCTGTGGTCATTAAAAATCCCATGACACTCATCGTAAAGAGTAGGGGTGTAACCCCTGTGTCCTGGCCAAATTCCCTCCACTGGCCCTTGTCTATCATGGCTTCCCAATAATCCCCATCCACTTGATTGGCTCTATGACTCTCTCTCCTCTCCACCTGTAGCTGGTGTGTGGTGAGCGCACTGGCGCCGTTGTCCTGTGGCTGCCGTCGCATCATTCAAGTGGATGCTGCACACTGGTGGTGGTTGAGAAGAGACCCCCCACATGATTGTAAAGCGCTTTGGGTGTATTGCAATACACATTAAAGCGCTATATAAATGCCTCATTCATTCATTCATTCATTCAAAAAGAAGGCGCGTGAAGTTGTAATCCAAGCGATGATAAAAGTAGACGGAGAGGAGTGGGATGACTTTCTTTTATAATTAATTTTTAATAATTTTTATAATGTTTTTGTAATGTATTCATTATCACGGGCTATAATAAAAAACAAGTAGTCATAATACTGAGTAAATACATCTGGTTCGAATAGCCTGGTATGGCAAGATGTCTTAAAACCACATTATTAGATTACCTTTTGACTTCATGAATACAGATAAATGACAGCTTAATGATTTTTTAAAATCTTTTTTATAATCTTTTTAATAATATTATATAATATTTTCTTTTTTAATATAATATATATTATAATTTAATATAATATTTAATATATTTTTCTATAATATTTATGTTACATTTTTTTTTTTTAATGTCATTTATTTGATAGTTATGTTTACATTATATTATTTTAAATGGAAGAAAAACCTGTGTTTGACCTCAAAATAAAGCACTTTCCCTCTGTACATGGCTGTGGGGACGAGCAGTTATGTGGTGCTTGGAATTCTTTATAATTAATTAAAATCAAATATTGCCACATTGACGGCTCAAGAAGGTGTAATTGTTCAAATATTGTTCCATTGTTTCATTTTAAAATATATAAAACATTTTTTTAAAAATTGTAACCAAGTGTTTTTCAAGTGTAATATTTCTAAGGCTAGGGACAGAAAATTGACATTTCCATAGAATGACCCCTATATATTTTAGGCTATAAATATGTGGCTATGTTATATCTCCCCTTTGAAGCTCTTGTGCTTTTCTCCTTTTCCATCTCTCCAATCCTATTCTGCGCTCACAGGTGATTGGAGACGAGTTTTGTTCCCACTTTTGTTGCAGTTTGCTAATTTTTGTAAAATAGCTTCTGTTTTTGCTTTTCAGATAAAAGAGTGCTATCAGTTTAATATGTTGCAGGCTCATTTATTGGTAATAAATCATTGATAATAAATAATATTGATGATAATGAATCATCAAAAAAATATTGGGCTTGTTTTGGGCTTGTTTTTGAAGCTGCTGTTGCTTATTTGTCTCGCGAGAGTTGGCAACTGTGCCCCCTCCCCTTTCCACTTCTCACACAGCTTCTGTGCACGGCACCTTCTCAGCAAGCAGGGGCGCCAATTTGCCAATTCCCCACACAGTTATATGATAGATAATAGAAAACCGCTTAGCGGCACAGATGATTATTTATTTATTTTTTTCAAGTGCTTGTGCCGCCCCCCACGTGTCATGAAAAAAGCCGCCCCGGGCGGCTGCCCCGTTCGCCCATGCCTAAAACCGCCACTGATCTCAAGGATGATCAGAAGAAATGGACAGCACCTGAGTTAAATATATGAATGTCACAGCAAAGGGTCTGAATACTTAGGACCATGTGATATTTCAGTTTTTCTTTTTTAATAAATCTGCAAAAATGTCAACAATTCTGTGTTTTTCTGTCAATATGGGGTGCTGTGTGTACATTGAGGAAAAAAATGAACTTAAATGATTTTAGCAAATGGCTGCAATATAACAAAGAGTGAAAAATTTAAGGGGGTCTGAATACTTTCCGTACCCACTGTATATGTGTGTGTGTGTGTGTGTATATATATATGTGTGTGTGTATATATATATGTGTGTATATATATATATATATATATATATCTAAGAAATACAAAAAAACCTGCTGCAAATGTAATTAGTGATGCACCAATTAAATATTAAAAATTACTCCCGTGAGTATGCTCTTCTCAAACTGTATGAAGCACAGTACACAGACAAAATAAAAACAGTTTATATTATTATATCTGAATATCTTTTATATTCATGTATTTATTAAATAAATGTTTTGTCTTTACAAAAGAGACAAAAATAAGAGTACATAAATTACATGGCAAATAAATATTGCACACAGGTATTTAGATGTGATACAAAGAATTTGATCATTCATATTACTTGATTTGGGCTCATATTAAATAAACTATTAAATTAAGAAGAATAAGAATCTATACTAACTTGTCACACTGCTCTGCTTTGTATTTTTGTCTCATAACGGTGAGCTTAACTCCACCATATGGAGTGTTATCATTCTGAATTCTTTCCATGTTACTCAAGAGTAACAATATTGTCCTTTAAAAATCTCACAGAATCAGCCTAGAAACTTTGAGGATTATGGCTAAAATAAAACTGAGTCAATCTGGTTTACAGGTGAGGATGACAGAGGGCTTTCTACAATTCCGCAAACAGGGAACAATTCTGAACTGTTGCCAGCCTCTGATTTGATACATATGTCACACATGCAATGCAAATAATCTCATAAGCATGAAGAGCATATTTTTGATACCATTAGGTGGAAAATGTGGTTGCACCAAATTGACGTCTGTGGGCCATCACCTAATAGTACCTTTGGTACTGTACTACTATGCCATTTTCATAATGCAAATAATCTCAATTTGCCTACTTTTTAAGAACGTTGAATTTGCTTTTTTTGAATCTACACTCCTGCAAACTAAAGGTCAGAATTTTGAGTGTTTGTGTTTTCCCTCTGTGGCTTTGATGCCTTTGATGTAAATCAGTATTCAAATATTTGAGTAGAAAAAGGCACTGAGATTTCCATAAGAACCCAAGGACCCTGATCTGTTAAAGATTGAAAAAATGGAAAAGTGGCTGGTTGTTTTGTCACCATTGTGCATTCAAATGTTGAGTCTTTCTTATTCAGTGGTGTTTTATATGAACTGCATGTGTATATATGTGTGTGTAAGCTTATTGAGAGGTTGTGCTTCACTTTCTTTCATAGGGCGTTTGTTTGTTTTTACAGTGCACTAAAACAGTGGTGGTTAGAATATAAATTTCCCTATATCATTCAGGCTGGCAAAACAATGCGCCAAGACAATAAACTAATGTGCTGAAACCTTTGGAAAGGGTTGTACAAAACAACTGATAAACAGTTCATGAAGACTATATAAGTACTATTCACTGAATAAATGCTGTGCCATGGACAAAAGCAAAGTCATATGAAACAGTGATATTACTATATGGGGATAGTTCACCCAAAATGCAAATTCTGCCATCATTCAACTCACCTTGTCATTCAAAAATTGTATGCGTTTTATTTTTTTCCGTGGAAGACAAAAGCATACACAAAAGGTCCAGTGTTTTAGACCCAGCTGACTTCAATTGTAGGGACAAAACTGTTGGAAATCTCATTTTACCCTCCAAAGAAGGAGTGTCAGCTATAAAACAACATGAGGGTAGGTAAATAATGACAGAATTTTCAATTTTGGGTAAACTGTTCCTTTAAGCTCATAAAACCTTCTAAGATGTCTATGATAAGATATAGTGGAAACTAGTCCATGACTCTAGTACATTTCCCAAATTACTTGATATATCCCACCAACCTTAATGACACATGAAGACCTAAAAGGACAGTTGCAGGATTCAATAACTGTTGCGTGTATTGAACATATCCTCTGCTTAGCTTTAAAAGAGGCTGTTTTTTTGTAATATGGATTTTCCACAAATAAAGGTCAGACTTCTTAAGATTAGGATTAGAATTAATTGGCAAATCACATAATATGGTAGATGAAAGTGAGCGTACAAAGTCATTGTTACGCGACCAAATTTGAGTTGTCTCATTCGTTGTTGTTGCTGTTGCTTTCAAGATCTTTGCATTGGATGTTGCCTCCATTAAAGTTAGTGCCCGGCATCTGAACTCCATGCTTGTTTACACACCAGCAGATGCCTCGCTTGCGCCCCCTGGAGGGTTTACACTATGACATAAAACCAAAAATGGACATCACAAAGTAAGCAATGTAACTTGACCCTGCCCTCAGCCAAGAGCCATGTGTTTATAGGAAAGAAAACTTTCCGACAACTAAGCTTGCCAATAGCTGACATCTATAAACATGCTGAAGTGCAGAACTAACCTGTTTGCGCTTGAAGAAGCCTTTCTTATCACAGTTAGGCAGGTACAGTGAAAGAGCCACGATTCTTGAGTTGTCCTTCATCCTCTGGATGATTCCATCCAGCTTTCGTCGGCATGGACCCTGCAGTTAGCAGATATACCATTAACAGAACATTAACAGTCTGGAATAGGTTTTAGGCATTAATATAAACATTAACATAACAGAAACAACATGACAACATTAGTGTTTTTCACTAACATAAGATGAATGATGATGAGCAAACGTACAATGTCAGACTGATGTTTGTCCTTTCCGAAGAGCGGGTATTCAAAATTGCCCCTGATCCTGAGTTTAGCCTCCTGTCTCTTCTTATCCTTTCGCATGGCCTGAGCCTTCTTGCTGTTAATGTGGTCTCGTTGGAATAATGGAACTTTGGCCTGGGGAAGAAGATCCTCGGTTACCTCTGTAACGTGGGTGTCTTCATGTGACTCACGATCTGAGATGAGGACAATAATCAGATGCAATGGTATAACTGAGATCCATGTAACAGATGCCTGTATGTCAATCACAAAACAATCAAGACCATCGATTTAAGGCCACAATGGAAGTTGATTACAGTCACTTTGTCATTATCTATCCACAAGAAAGACTTTTATCTTCCTGCACTGGTCTTACAGCATATACATTGAGAATGTTGCTGCTCAGTTTATTGGAATATGCTTGTAAAGAAGACTTAGCAAGACTAATGTTTAGCATCTGAGCGAGCCAATACTCTTGAGAAGAGACAACAGATCAACAGATTTCTGGTGTTTTTTTAAGCTGTTGGCTTTCTCGAGATGTCATCTCATAATGAAAATTTTATTAGTGAAAATAACTCTGTCAAGCATATTTCATTTAACATGCCTTCCTCACAATATAACCATGAATTTATAGAAACTATAGAAAAGTTATATAGTCTGAATGCACAGTCTGTAAAAACCTATCATGAAAGTTTTGGAAGTTAAATTTTCACTTGTCATGGAATCAAATCAAGCATGGCAATAAGCAGTCAACAGTTTGAACTCAACCACCGGCACTATTCTTTTAATTGTAAGCAGAGATGCCAGATGCTATCTTCAATTTGCCTAGTCTATGCCCTCTTCCTCTCTCTCACGCGTCACTGCATTTGCCCAGCTGTACAGTGAGTAATCAGATTCAAGGGCTTGACCCCTTCCTCGTCCCTTCTGTGTCTTCTGTGGAAAAGCTAAGCAGCCAGGGTCACAATGGATGAGCAAATCTCTCAAGCCATTTGCAATGACATCACTGACAAATCAGAGAAAGTCCTCAGCAAAGCTTGGAAATCATTGAATAAATCAACATTGTGCTTCCGCTTCATTCTTAATCTGTTGTTTTATCATCTGCCAAGCATTAGTTAACCGGATCTTTTCTTTGAGGGATATTACGTTTTATTTTAGCGATGTGACAACTGCACTTCCAAGTCTCCTAATCTGGGGGTATTGTTCTGGGAATGCATGCTAATCTGAGATCTGTGCAGCCCTGGGAGAGGTGGTGTGCTCATTCTTTCTCTCTGCTTTGTCTTCTAAATGTCTTCGGTTACATACTGTTAACATGCATTCTATCACTAAAATCTCATTGTTACAGTACAAAGGTGGCACCAAATGAGTACATTTACACAAAATGTTTAATACAGAGCCCCGCAAATGACATGCAGGGGAAAAAAGTTATTGTGGCCACATATTTAGAAATCATTCCTACAACTTATTAATATAGCATGTGAATTTTATTTTATTTTTTTCATTTTTATTTGTCAAGACAATTTATTTAAGTTGCAACCAGATCTTATTCATTTTTAACTTTTTAGAAAATTTCGACCATGTTTTATCACTTTGAGTGCTCAAAACTTGCATTGTCCTTTTAGTGGTGAGACACATCTATGACTGCTGTTTGGCCAGAGACAATTGGCTGGAAAAATACATTTTGTTTTAAATTGGGGAACAATTCCATATGCAGGCACTGAGTTTTCACAACCAAAATAGAACTCAATCAAATAAATGTATCTCATCACTATGCATAGTTACAGGAACACTTTCTTAATTTCTATCAACAATATATTTTTCTAATTCCAGACTTGTGAATTTATAAATATACCACATGAAATAAATAAAAATGTGAAAGCGAATTATTATTGAACCAAAGCAACATCATCACTGTTTTTGGTCAGAACTTTAGTATTTTTAAGTAGCATTGCATCTTTACACAGAATTTAGAGGCAGCATAGAGTCCCATCTGAGCAGTCTTAGATCATTTATGTAAACATTTTTTTAAGCTTTTTTAAAATTATTATTTTATTTATTATATTCAGAATGCTGCTTCATTCTTCCAGTTCGTTCACTGTCAGAACCATTCTCAAGCCTTCCATTCTGATCTAAATTTTTAACGACTTGCAAGATGAAGATATAGAGTGAAATAGCTGCAGCAGCTGTTTTCAGTAAATGTGATGAGATCGCATAATCACAGTTTTAAGAGTGCTGACAGCTGAGTTAATCGCTGATTTTTATGGAACTGAAAAGAAAGGCAGGGGAGGCTAAAGCCTGTGAAAGAGTGTGATAAAGAGAATGAGTGTGTGGGTGGGGGATTTTTGAAAAGGAATTTGATTTGAATACTAATTCTGTATTCAATAAATGTAAAAACTCATCCAGATAAAATAAATCCTACAAGATTTTCTGCTATGGATGTCCTGACCTAGATAGATAGATAGATAGATAGATAGATAGATAGATAGATAGATAGAGAAATAGTTTACCCTGTATTCAATCATTTTTTACATACAAATGATCTATTGCATGTCACTAAAAATTACCTCTAGGCAGTGGTTTGTATAGTTTCTCGTTCTTGCAAACTCCTTTGCCGTAAAGTAGAGCGTGCAGCGGCTTTTCCTCCCCGTTCCGAGGCAAGCAGCGCAGTCCCTGTCCACAAGTGCCCGTGTAGACTCCACACGCCTGCCCCTCGGTCAGCGCGCAGGTCAAGCAGCATCCGCAGCCGGGCTCCTTCACCACCTGACACCCCATCCGCACCGGAGGACACATGGACATCGCCTTCTGATCGCACGGCTCACAGGGCACGTACGAGGCAGAAAAGCCGGGTAGTCCCCATACAAATGTCATCAGAGTATACAAACTTAGCAGCATTCTACTGTAGAGAACCTATTCCACCAGCCTTGAATTAGTAGAACCGACGCTTTCTTTCGTTTGAGATGTCCGAGAACGAAGATGTAGCGTCCGGTTGAAGGAAGAAAGTGTATCGGTATTTAAAAATATCAATTATCAATCCTCTCACCACTTGGTAGATTAATCCAATGGTGCATAACACCTTAGATCTATCATATAAATTAAGAGGCAATGCCCTGAGATGAAATGGGATCAGCGGAATTCAGGGGAAGAGCACAGACCTCAAAAATACATGTAAGCAACACCGTCACCCTTATATTAAAAAGGAAATCAATATGTGCCGGCTATATTAGAGGCTCTGCAGCTTAATCAAGTGTTCACCCTGGAGAGCTGCTGTCAGTATGAAGCTCTGCTCATGTTAACCGCGGTGAAGGGAGGCGCACTGCACTTCATTTAAAGGTACTGGTGGTTCTTGGGCGGATCCCGGAGTGATGCTGTGCATAAATGTAGCTTTCGGCGCAGGTTCAGATTAATCGAAATGCTAGCAACAAAACTATATGAGATAATTAAATAGCATAGGCCTACTGTAATTACTCTGACTTATTTTAAATTCAAATAAAAAAATAAATAAAATTAACAGATTTAAAGCCTATATAAATTTTTTTATATTTCTGTTAGATGCAAACGAACTTCTTTTTAGGGTCTGTGTACGGTTCTTTTTAATAGTTCGAAATAACTAGAAACCGAATGAATATTGTTTTATTAAATAAAACCCGAATTCCAGAAATGTTAGGGAGTTAGGACGATTCTAAGGTGATTTCTACCGAGGGGAACGCTAGAGCCCTGCATTTCAGCCTGACGGCCCCGACTTTTTTACGGCTTTCTGTACAGTGAAAGTTTAATGATAAGTAGCCAATGTTTTCAATGTTTTTACAATGTTTTTATTCATATTAACTTTCAATGTTATTAAATTCACATTAAATATAAAGTCGTATTAAAAACATGTTATGGCATGACACCCATATCTGTTAATTAAATAAACAGATAGACAGCTTTTTATGCATAATTAATAGATTACATTATTAGGTTACTTTGACCTAGAGGTCTGCATTCCCGCGGCTGTCCCGCGGGAACCGCGGGACCCGATCAGATTTCTTGCGACGTGGGATTAAATTCCCGAATAAAACGGGAATTTCTGGTGCAGTTTGAACGGGAGCGGGCGGTCTAACAATATACCATTCCCGACGTCTTTTCAGAACAGCATATCTGCGAGTTAATAACCTAGAACATTATCTAACACTTGATGGCTGCTCTGTCAATTCTTCTTCATCAGTCAGGAACCTAGGTGTGCTGTTTGATAGCAATCTTTCATTTGAAAGCCATGTTTCTAGCATCTGTAAAACTGCGTTTTTTCATCTCAAAAGCATATCTAAATTGCGACCTATGCGCTCAACGTCAAATGCAGAAATGTTAATTCATGCGTTTATGACCTCAAGGTTAGACTATTGCAATGCTTTATTGGGTGGTTGTTCTGCACGCTTGATCAACAAACTACAGTTGGTCCAAAATGCAGCAGCTAGAGTCCTTACTAGAACCAGGAAATATGACCATATTAGCCCGGTTCTGTCAACACTGCACTGGCTCCCTATCAAACATCGGATAGATTTGAAAATCTTGTTAATTACTTATAAAGCCCTGAATGGTTTAGCTCCTCAGTACTTGAGCGAGCTCTTATCACAATATAGTCCTCCACGTCCACTGCGTTCTCAAAACTCTGGCCGTTTGATAATACCTAGAATATCAAAATCGACTGCGGGCGGCAGATCCTTTTCCTATTTAGCACCCAAACTCTGGAACAATCTACCTAACACTGTTCGGGAGGCAGACACACTCTGTCAGTTTAAATCTAGATTAAAGACCCATCTCTTTAGCCTGGCTTACACATAACACACTAATACGCTTCTATTATTCAAATCCGTTAAAGGATTGTTAGGCTGCATTAATTAGATCAACCGGAACCGGGAACACTCCCCATAACAATGTACTCGTTACATCGTAAGTAGAATGGCATCTACTCTAATATTTGTCTGTTTCTTTCCTATTCTATTTCTCAGTCCGTATCCGATCAGATGGTGGATCAGCACCAAGAGATGATGTCTACGGCCCTGATCGTCAGCGGAGACCAGGACACCCAGATGACCCCCAGAGACGTATCCCCAGCGAAAACCTCGATTAAAATACAATAAAACTAAAAAATATAACAAAATAACTAAAAATATAATAAAATACCTAACTACATAATACTACTACCTTTGCTTCCGGCTTTGCTACTGTTCGGACGCTCCTGCTTATTGCTCTGCGCTTCGCTCCCTATTTATGCACTTTTCTCAGATTTCTCTAAGATTTTAACTTCAGCATATCAGCACAGTGCTCAAACAACACAGTTTTTAGAAAAGGAAGACTCTTTGCCTCCCGCTGCCAGCAGTTGACATTCCGGAGACGGGAAAACACAGCTGTCTACATTCAAACAGACGGGAAAGAAAATGCCCCTTGTGGAATCTACTTGCTGCATGAACTGCCACAGACTTCTTCAAAGGATTGCGGTTCTTGAAACAAAGTTACTTGCTGGACCTCCAAAACAGGTGGAACACACAGCAGATCGTCATCACGGACGCCCTCAGCATACAGCCGGTGAGTCCTATGAATCTAGTGAATCTCAACAGTTCATACAAAGTGTAGAAGAACAAGCTGATCGACAGACTAATCGATGGCACAAACAGGGAGCGAGACCCAAAGGCACTCGAGACATCAGATTGTCACGAGTATCTTGTATTGCTGCGGTAGCATCCTCTACCCCAGATACGGCTATGAAAGGACTTGTAAACACTGGCATTTTACAACCCCCTATACATCTTGAGAACCGATTTGAAGCATTAATGAATGTGGGTGAGGAATCCCCAAATGTGACAAAACATGGATTGTATCAGCCAGCAGCTAACATCGCTACTAACAGGCGCTCGAGGTCGAGCAGACAGCGGCACTCAGCTCAGAGCGCAGCCGAGCCCAGGACTCTGATAGTGGGCGACTCTATTATCAGAAACATCAGTAGCAGGACTACAACTACATGCTGCTTTCCTCAAGCAACCGTCTTTGATGTGAACAAGGAACTTCGGAACATTCTGATGAAGCACAAGACTGCAAATCGAATCATCATCCATGTGGGGAAGAACGATATTCGGAAAGAGCAGTCAGAACTGCTTAAGAAGGATTTCAGTGAACTCTTTGAAACACTTCAAAGACTTGAAGTTCAGTCGTTCATCAGTGGACCACTCCCAGCAAGAGGAACTAACATGTTTTCACGGCTGCTTGGGCTGAATACATGGCTACAAAGAACCTGCAGTACAAAAGGAGTCAACTTCATCGACAACTTCAATATTTTCTGGGGCCATAGACAACTGTTTAAACTGGACGGCTTCCACCCAAACAAACTTGGTGCGAGAGTGCTAAAGGACAATATCTATTTCTCCCTCCGTCATCCTTCAGTTGTGTGTGCCAATCCACACGGCCTCAATGGCACACACACACCTGGACAGAATATGAGTGACCACAGAACTTCATGTCAGCCTCAGAGTCATCTTGTGGTTGACACATCCCACAAGGACACTGATAACACCACGCAGCCAAAACAAACTTTCCTCATGGAAACTATCCCGGCTGAGCCCTGCCCAACGAGCTCTTCACAGACAGACTATGACGTACTACAACAGCTCCAAGACTCAGCACCCAAGGACAACTATCTGGAAAACAGCCAGGGAAGCCAGGACAACATTTCACAGCCACCGGAAAACACCAGAGCCAAAGCCCCGCTCACCAGACACACTTTCCCTCTCTCCAGAATCTCCACTTCTAAGCTTCTCACAGAAAATGGAGGAACTGGTGTATGCTGGGACCAAACTCTCCCACTCGTTTGCTGCAAGCCCCCAGATATCAACTAAAAAACGGCGGGCCCCACAACCACCAAAGACAGCTGGCCCAGCTCTCCCTCCTCCTCCTGTGAGAGCTCTCCGACCACTGCCACAACGACAGGGCCCAAACCCTCCTCCATCGGCTGTAGGTGAACCAAAAACAACTGATAACAGCTCTCAGTGATATGTGTCGGGTCCCCGCTATATTAGCAGCAACACTCACAAATGTTCACAGAACAAGCGGGAACCCAGTGTGCCTGTAGCCTTCTATATCTCTGTTTTATCACATGATAGAAAGTCTAAGGCCTTCTCAAGCCGTACGGCTGATCCATCTAATCTGCGGCCTGTAATGCGTCAATCTAAGATTGCTGTAGAGACAAAATGTAATTCCATCAAGTTAGCATTTTTAAACATTTGCTCACTAAAAAATAAATCATTTCTGATCAATGATTTTATAACCACAAACAACCTGGATTTTATGTTTCTAAATGAAACATGGCTTGAAGACAGCTGCAGTGCAACAGTCCTCAATGAAACAGCCCCTCCTAACTTTAATTTTACAAGTGTCTGCAGGACTGTTAGGAGAGGTGGAGGTGTAGCTGCTCTATTTAAAGATGTTTATCAATGCAAGCAAGTGTCATTTGGTCAGTATTTGTCCTTTGAATATCTAGGTATTGTGCTGAAAGGTGCTCCACGCATTCTGTTTATCATTATTTACAGGCCTCCAACATACTCTCCAGCCTTTGTTGAAGAGTTCACAGAACTGTTATCAATGATTTCCTCAGAGTTTGACTGTTTTACTATTGCAGGGGATTTGAATATTCACATAGATAATGCAGAAATCAAAACTGCAAAAGAAATTATTACTGTTTTAAACACTTTTGATCTGATCCAGCATGTGCATGAACCCACACACAATCGTGGACACACTCTAGATTTACTCATCAGTAAAGGTCTAAACATTTCATCCATTGTTGTTAAGGATGTAGCACTATCTGATCACTTCTGTATTTTCTTTGATATATTGATCTCTGTTACCACTGAATCTAGATCTGTCTCTGTCAGAAAGAGATGCATTAATGAGAACACTAGTGCGCTATTTATGAAGGCTATATCTTTAACACCAAGCATTTCTGCAGACTCTGTTGATCTTCTCCTGGATTCTTTTAACTCAAAAGTTAAGAATGTTATTGATGATATTGCTCCGACAAGGGTCTGCAAGAAGAATGGCAGACAAAAATCACCATGGAGAAAATCAACAGCAGTTCAGAGTATGAAAAGACAATGCAGAAAAGCTGAGCGAATGTGGCGGAAGACAAAACTTGAAATTCACTATAGCATCTATAAAGACAGCCTTCATGCTTTCAATGTGGAACTAGCTACAGCTAGACAGACCTTCTTCTCAAACCTTATAAACAGTAACTCAAACAACTCTCGCACTCTTTTTGCTACTGTGGAGAGACTGACAACCCCCCCCAAGTCAGATTCCCAGTGAAATGCTCTCCGACAGTAAATGCAATGAGTTTGCTTCCTTCTTTTCTGAGAAGATCAATAATATCAGAAAGGAGATTGGCATATCTACTTTTGCAGAGGTCACACAGATTCGACCGCAATTTCAAAAGAAGTGACTATGTCTGTTTTTGAAGAAATTGATTGCAAAATTTTGAAAGAAATAGTACAGCACCTTAAATCATCAACATGCTATCTTGACACACTTCCCACATCTTTTTCAAAAGTGTGCTTAACTGTTTAGAAGCAGATCTCTTAGAAGTGGTGAACGCTTCACTTCTTTCTGGGACTTTTCCAAACTCCTGAAAACTGCAGTTGTTAAGCCCCTTCTGAAAAAGCGCAATCTTGATAACACAATGTTGAACAACTATAGACCAATATCAAATCTTCCGTTCATAGGTAAGATTATTGAAAAGGTAGTTTTAATCAGCTGAACAACTACTTAAACTTAAATGGATACCTGGACAATTTTCAATCTGGTTTCCGAGCACATCATAGCACAGAGACAGCACTCATTAAGATAATAAATTATATTCGCTTCAATTCTGATTCAGGCAAAATATCAGTTCTGGTACTACTAGATCTTAGTGCTGCGTTTGATACGGTTGATCATAACATACTTCTAGAGAGACTGGAAAACTGGATCGGGCTTTCTGGGATGGTACTCAAATGGTTCAGGTCATACTTAGAAGGAGAGGTTATTATGTGAGTATAGGAGAGCATAAGTCTAAGTGGACGTCCATGACATGCGGAGTCCCACAAGGCTCAATTCTTGCACCGCTCTTGTTTAGCCTGTATATGCTCCCACTAAGTCAAATAATGAGAAATAACCAAATTGCCTATCACAGCTATGCTGATGATACCCAGATTTACTTAGCCTTATCTCCAAATGACTACAGCCCCATTGACTCCCTCTGCCAATGCATTGATGAAATAAACTGTTGGATGTCCCAGAACTTTCTTCAGTTAAATAAGGAGAAAACTGAAGTCATTGCATTTGGAAACAAAGATGAAGTTCTCAAGGTGAATGCATACCTTGACTCTAGGGGTCAATCAACTAAAAACCAAGTCAAAAATCTTGGGGTGTTTCTGGAGACAGACCTTAGTTTTAGTAGTCATGTCAAAGCAGTAACTAAATCAGCATACTATCATCTCAAAAACATTGCAAGAATTAGATGTTTTGTTTCCAGTCAAGACTTGGAGAAACTGGTTCATGCCTTTATCACCAGCAGGGTGGATTATTGTAATGGTCTCCTCACCGGCCTTCCAAAGAAGACCATTAGACAGCTGCAGCTCATCCAGAACGCTGCTGCCAGGATTCTGACTAGAACCAGAAAATATGAGCATATTACACCAGTCCTCAGGTCCTTACACTGGATTCCAGTTACATTTAGGATTGATTTTAAAGTACTTTTACTCGTTTATAAATCTCTAAATGGCCTAGGACCTAAATACATTGGAGATATGCTCACTGAATATAAACCTAACAGACCACTCAGATCATTAGGATCGAGTCAGTTAGAAATACCAAGGGTTCACACAAAACAAGGGGAGTCTGCTTTTAGCTATTATGCTGCCCGCAGTTGGAACCAGCTTCCAGAAGAGATCAGATGTGCTAAAACATTAGCCACTTTTAAATCCAGACTCAAAACTCATCTGTTTAGCTGTGCATTTGTTGAATGAGCACTGTGCTACGTCCGAACTGATTGCACTATGTATAATCACTTTCTATTCTTAAATGTTTTAAATTTCTTTAAAATCAATTTTTAAATCACTTTGTTTTTATTGTTGTGATTTTTATTATTTTTAATTTCTTATTATTTTTAATGACTATTTCACTTCCTTTTATGTAAAGCACTTTGAATTACCATTGTGTATGAAATGTGCTATATAAATAAACTTGCCTTGCCTTGCCTTGCCTTACTATTGTTAGAAATTGCAACAAAATTAAAATAGAAATATAAACTTTTGAACTGCGGGTTTCGTCTGGTCAGAGGAGAACTGGCCCCCCGACTGAGCCTGGTTTCTCCCAAGGTTTTTTTTTTCTCCATTCTGTCACGGAGGGAGTTTTGGTTCCTTGCCACTGTCGCCTCTGACTTGCTCAGTTGGGGACACTTAATTTCTAGCGATTATCGCCGATTTGATTGCACAGATACTATTTAAACTAAACTGAGCTAGACAATGACATCTCTGAATTCAATAATGAAATGCCTTTAACTGAAAATTGAGTTTTTAATCTTATCATTATACATTACTGACACTCTATCCTCCAATTTGATACTGTTAAGTGCTTTGACATAATCTGTATTGTTAAAAGCGCTATATAAATAAAGGAGACTTGACTTGACTCGCCATCTCCTCATTAGACGCGCCTTTAGAGAGAAGTGCATCTTCATGGATTATAATGAAAGAGTTTTTGTTATCGATTTGATTTATTTCGTTAAGTAGTAATTTAAAGCTTTCTATAGATATATTTATCATGTCTGTGAGGCATGTATTCGCTGACTTTCGGTTCATTTTTACGAAGCGCTCCTGTTCAAGACGAGACGGCAGAAAGCGCATCATTGTTTTCTTAAAAGCACGACGTTTTGTTGGATGCCTGTTGTCTTTGGGCCCTCAGACGACACTACATCACTCATCGGCATGATTCTGTCTGTCATTGACATTACTAAATGGGCCCAGGAATGCTTCCAGAAACCGCTGTTGGTAAACACAATCTGCCGTGCATCTGCAAATGCCAACTAAAACTCTATCATGCAAAAAGGAAGCCATATGTGAACATGGTCCAGAAGCACAGTTGTATCCTGTGGGCCAAGGCTCATTTAAAATGGACTGTTTCAAAGTGGAAAAGTGTTCTATGGTCAGACGAGTCCAAATTTTACATTCTTGTTGGAAATCACGGACGCCATGTCCTCCGGGCGAAAGAGGAGGGAGAGCTTCCAGCATGTTATCAGCATTCAGATCAAAAGCCAGCATCTCTGATGGTATGGGGGTGCATACTGTAAGTGCATATGGTATGGGTAGCTTGCATGTTTTGGAAGGCACTATGAATGCTGAAAGGTATATAAAGGTTTTAGAGCAACATATGCTCTTCTCCAGACGGCGTCTATTTCAGGGAAGGCCTTGTGTATTTCAGCAGGACAATGCAAAACCACACACTGCAGCTATTACAATAGCATAGATTCGTAGTAGAAGAGTCCGTGTGCTGAATTGGCCTGCCTGCAGTACAGATCTTTCACCTGTAGAAAACATTTGGCGCATTATTAAATGAAAAATAAATCAAAGATGACCGCAAACTCTTCAGCAGCTGGAAACCTATATCAGGCAAGAATGGGACCAAATTCCAACACCAAAACTTCAGAAACTCATAACCTCGATGCCCAGACGTCTTCAAACTGTTTTGAAAAGAAGAGGAGATATTACACCTTGGTAAACATGCCCCCGTCCCAAATATTTTGAGACATGTAGCAGGCATCAAATTTGAAATGAGCTCATTTTGTGCATAAAATTGTACACTCAGAAATAAAGGTACAAAAGCTGTCACTGGGGTGGTACCTTTTCAAAAGGTACATGTTTGTACCTAAAGGGTTCATTTTGGTACCTTAAAGGTACATATTAGTACTTAAAGTGTACATATTTGAACCTAATAGGTACAAAAGTGTACCTTTTGAAAAGGTACCGCCCCTTTATTTCTGAGAGTGTAAGATTTCTCAGTTTAAACATTTGTTATGCTATCCATGTTCTATTGTGAATAAAATATTGGCTCATGTGATTTAAAATTATTTTAGTTTTCATTTTATTTAAATTTAAAAAACGTCCCAACATTTCCAGAATTTTTGTGTTGTATTTTTTTTTGTTTTTTTGTTCACATATTAGCATCGTATGCACAAATATTTCATATAAATATGAGGGATGAGAACTGTGTGAACTTTTGTTGAGTGTACTGTATTTTTTTTCAGAATCAGAATCAGAATCAGAATGAGCTTTATTGCCAGGTACGTTTACACATACAAGGAATTTGTTTTCGTGACAGAAGCTTCCACAGTGCAACATAATGACAGTGACAGGACAAAAACACAGTTAATAAAAGAATAAAAATATAACAAATAGTGAATAACAATATACAAATTGACAATTTTATGTACAGGTATATTACAATAGACAGTTTTGTATGTACAGGTATATTATGTGCAAATTCGAAGTGTAAACTAAGTATGTATGTTAGATAAATAAGTGAATAAGTGTATAAATAGTGTGTGTTCCACGTTTATTGTCAAGTGTTCATGAGATGGATGATGAGGGAAGAAACTGTTCCTGTGCCTGGCCGTTCTGGTGCTCAGTGCTCTGTAGCGCCGACCAGACGCTACCAGAGGGAGTTTGCTGGATGTGAGGGGTCCAGAGTGATTTTGCCAGCCCTTTTGCTCACTCTGGATAAGTACAGTTCTTGGAGAGTATAGGGAGGGTTGTACCAGTGACTCGCTTAGCAGTCCAGACCAGGGGCGTGTCTAGAGGGGGAGGGGGGGCAGGGGTGGCACTGGCCCCCCTCAATATATGCTTGACCCCCTTGTGCCCCCAACAGCGCATACTGATCAGAGTATAACATCTATGGTGCGGGAGCAGTTCGGGTGCATTTAAAATCTCACGCGCTGCCACTGATGTAGTATGGTCATACACTAATCGGTAAGTAGAACACATCTACTCACTGTCTGGTTCGCTGCCAATTATTTCCCATATACAATGCCATTGGATTAGAGAGCTGTCAATTGCACAGCTCAAACAGGAGAAGCGCGATTTCGCAGGCTGCAGACCACGTCTCTGTTCATTGTGAGTATTAAATTATAATTATAGGCCTATATATAAGCTCCTTAGAGTTTGTACTTATTTGTGTTGCTGTGATGCATCTGCACCGCTTAAAATATAAATCGTTATGTTTCCTTTCTTCCTGTTGTTTCAAAGATTAAAGGCAAAATCACTTTCCCAAATAGTCTGTGGTAAACGCTAAAATGTGGGGTTTAATAATGTTAGCGTTCTGACGGGAATTTTAAGATGTAGAATAGTAAACACCTGTTTGTATTGAATAAACAAACGTTTGCGTGGTAGTCTTGTATTTTATATTTTCGTTTGCAATGTCCAAGAACAGCTTCACATTTAAATGATTTTGTCTTTAATTAAATGAGAATATGGCTATTAAATACACTCTTTGATGATTAAGTTGAAATGAAAAGAAAAGGGGACAACAGCAGCAATACATTCAAGGTTTCTTCAAGAAGAAACCATGTCAAAGACAGGTAGATAGGCTACAGTGCTGTGCAGGTCAGAACCAATCCACCCGGCAGGGCCAAGTTGGCCAGCAAATTAGCAGGTCAGAGCCAGCCAGAGTGGGCCAGTGAGGACTACACCAGCAGCCATCTTTCTGCAGCAACGGGTGAAAGTCAGAACATGAACATTTTTTACAAAAAGTTCACTAGACACAAACACACACACACACACACACACACACACACACACACACAACGTCTGTTTGGACAATAAAAGTTGGGAACAAGTATTGTCTGATCAGTGGCTTTTATTTATAAAAAGAGGAGTTGTCTAGGCACTTGTGCAGTGCCATTTTTATGTGACTTTTACAAGACTTTTACTATGGGCCCCCCCTGGCTGTTTTTTGGTCCCCCTGTGCCACCCCATTAAAAAAATCCTAGAATCGCCCCTGGTCCAGACTATCCGACGTAGTCTTCTTAGGTCAGATTTGGTAGCTGAGCTGAACCAGACAGTTATAGAAGTGCAGAGGACGGATTCAATGATGGTGGAGTGGAACTGTTTCAGCAGCTCTTATGGCAGGTTGAACTTCCTCAGCTGGCGAAGGAAACACAACCTCTGCTGGGACTTTTTAACAATAGACTCAATGTGAATGTCCCACTTAAAGTTCTGAGAGAAAGTGGTGCCCAGGAATCTGAATGACTTCACTGTTGTTACAGTGCTGTCCATGATGGTGAGTGGGGGAGTGCAGGGGGGTTTCTCCCGAAGCCTGTGATCATCTCCACAGTTTTGAGCATGTTAAGCTCCAGGTTGTTAAGACTGCACCAGACAGCCAGCTCTTTAACCTCCTGTCTGTAAGCAGACTCGTCACCATCCTGAATGAGGCCGAAAAGTGTGGTGTCATCTGCAAACTTCAGGAGCTTGACAGAAGGGTCTTTAGTGGGCAGTCATTGGTGTAGAGGGAGAAGAGCATTGGGGAGAGAACACAGCCCTGAGGAGCTCCAGTGCTGATCGTACGGGTGTTGGATGAGAATTTTCCCAGCTTTACTAGCTGCTGCCTGTCTGTCAGGAAGCTGGTGATCCACTGACAGACGGAGGTGGGCATGGAGAGCTGAGTTAGTTTGGGCAGGAGGAGGTTTGGGATGATAGTGTTAAAAGCTGAGCTGAAGTCCACAAACAGGATCCTCACATACTGTAAGTCCCTGGTCTGTCTAGATGTTGCAGAACATAATGCAGTCCCATGTTGACTGCATCGTCCACAGACCTGTTTACTCTGTAGGCAAACTGAAGGGGATCCAGCAAGGGTACAGTAATGTCCTTCAGGTGGGCCAGCCCCAGTTTTTCAAATGACTTCATGACCACAGACGTTAGAGCCACAGGCCTGTAGTCATTTAATCCTGTAATTATGGGTTTCTTTGGGACAGGGATGATGGTGGAGCGTTTGAAGCATGAAGGGGACTCCGCACAGCTCCAGTGATCTGTTGAAGATCTGTGTGAAGATGGGGGCCAGCTGGTCAACACAGGATTTCAGACAGGCTGGTGCTTTCTTTCTCTTCTGCTTCCGGAAGATCTGGCGCAGATCGTCTTCGTCGTTCTGAAGTGCAGGTGTGGGAAAGAGGGGTTACAGGAGGTGTTAATGGTTGTGTGGAGAGGTGTTCAAACCTATCAATTTTTTTTTTTTTTTTTTTTGTGATCAACTTTTTATTCTCTTTAAATCAACAAAACAACATCCATTCAAACAAACAACAGGGAGGGGGGAGCAACAGACACACCATCAACAATTTCAATTTCAATTTGTAGTAAAAAGGACAAAACAGAATTCACATGAGTCCATAGATTGACAACAATTTGACATTCCCAAAACATGTGGAGAAAAGTACCTGCTGATACAGTGTTACAGATATGACAGTTATAGGTCGATTGCAGTTTCATTTTAAACCTCTTGTAAGGAGTTATGTATGCTCTATGGATGACTTTGAAATGGATAAGATGATGAGCCAAGTTTTTAGAAGTTAAGATTAGATTAGACCACACCCTCTCCCAGATAAATACAAATCTGTTAATTCACGATTACAGATAGATTTAATAGAAAGTGACTTTGCAGTGTGATCATTAAGTTTACTATATATTAAAGAAACAGATGGCCGACCAGAGGGTGGTGTGATCCAATCCCATATAGGATGAGAGGAAATAGGGGATGCCCAGGGGAACTCCAAAGGCCTTGAGAGCAGAACGTAACTGAAAAAAGACTAAATATGATGATGCTGGTAGACAAAACTTAGTTCTTAGTTCTTGAAGTGAGCAGAGTCCCTGGTTATCATATAAGTCACCGCATGTGTTTATGCCCAATGTAGACCAAGAGGACTGGACAAATGGCCGATTTCAATATAAAAAATTAAAGTTGTGACATAAGGGTGTGTTGTTACAAAATTTGAAAGGTCCTCCCATCAGATCCTTGGATGTAGTATTCTGGGGCCTCATTTATAAAGCGTGCGTACGCACAGATTTGATCTTAGAGTGTGCGTAAGCTTAAATCCACGCCAACCCTCATATTTATAAAAACGGTCTTTGACGTGAAAAAGTGCTTAGCGTCACGTCAGGGTCCGAGCAGACGTACGCACTTTTTATTGTTGGAGTAATGCAGAATTTTTCAAATGTAAGCTGTTCTTGCAGGTCGCTGTTCTAAATTATGATGATTGGTGATATTTTATATGTTAATGATATTAATTAGGAGTCTTTTACAAGGCAGAGAGATGAAAGCATTCAATTGCGCGCAAGTTCAAGATAATTTGCAATTCATAGATTTCACATCTGAAATAGGCGCCAGACGCTCGTTTTTCTGTTAAATACGTTCATTCTATGAATCGCACGTACGCATTTCTGAGAAACGATCGTAAGATCAAATTTAGGACGGTTTTATAAATTTTATAAATGAGGCCCCTGGATTCTCCAAAGATCGATTACATTAAGTTCGGTGATACATTTATTCTATAACTTAGAGGATGGGTTAGCTGTAGTATCAGGGTGAGATTTATCCAGTGCAGGATTTAAAACAGCATTAAAACCACCACCCATCACTAAAGGACAATCAATCTGCAAAAAGTAATATATTGGAAATATTTGTGAAAAATGCACTGTCTACCTCATTCAGGCAGTAAATGGAGACCAGTGCTAACCTGTCATTATGTATTTTACAGCGTATAGATCCTTTTTGCGCCGACGTCACGATTACGTCACCGCGCTAGCTGGAGGCAAAACAAACGGAAAACTGGAGGCGGCCCATTCAAACCAGCACAGATTCGGCTACACAAGGAGCTTAAAATATCATCTTGTTGTGATGTTGGATGCAAGAATCTATGTAGTACAGGCTCCAATTTGAAATTTTAACGCATACCTGCTGTCACCGCCAGACAAAAAACCGATGACAGCTGTGTTTAAACGAGTTAAAACGAGCGGACTGGACAGAAACTATCGTCAGAAATGCTCGCGTTTGCAGCGCACACTTCTTATCAGAAAAGGTTAAATAAAGTATTGTCTTTTGTTGTTATGGATTATGGTTTGTGTTACGTGTCTAAAGATTTCTTATGCATCTCACAACTATGAAATAATGTCTGTGTGCATGTGTGTAAAACAACAAACTGATGATGTATATGCTTAATCATCTGTAATTGTTGTGATTGATAGTGGCTGGACTTTCTAAGAACTTAGTAAGAAAGAATAATCAAATACAGAAAGTTCAAAATTAATTTCTGGAATTTTTATTTCTAGAAACTATTCACATCTTCCTTTAAATGTACTGTATGTAAAGTATTGTAAACTTAACTTACATAATTTACAGGATGTATATACTTTAAAATAACTATTTGGCCATGATACATACATCTTCAAATAATATCATCACATTGAATGTTTAACTTTTTGTATTTTGGCCCAGTTCACTCTCACGTATCGTTAGCTGTAAAAATAGCCTGTTGAAGTTGAAATATATGTACATCTTCATGACTAGACAGACACAGGTGAGTTTGTCTTTACTACTCGTTAGGTTTCTCTATATGCGGCTCGAGTCATTCAATCGGAGGTAATCCTGTCAGATCGTCCATCCATGAGCACAGGGTCGGCCAATCTGACTTTGTTATTTAAATAAGTTAACTTTAACGGACAATCATGGTTCTGCACAGTGAGTGACCATACATATGCAGGTAAAATCGGATTTTCTCCAGCCATTGTTAAAAAAACAAGGCAAACAAACTTCATAGCTAGCGTTAGTGTAGCGGTGGAATCTTTCTGCCTCCAGCTAAGCCCCACCCACAGAAAAACGTCACATTGTTTACTAACAGAAAAAGGGTCTATAAAAACAAATCTACCTTCATCATCATTCCCGGTATGTTCAATAGTTAAATGTAACTTCCTATCGACTAAGATAAGCACCCCTTTAGTTTTATTAGGAGCACAAGAGAAGGCTGCCAGTTTGTAATACTTGTTTTGAAAATGTGCCACATCGCATTGTTTTAAATGAGACTCTTGTATCAGGGCACATGAATTCAATTTACAGTGCAAATATTCTAATATCCAGGTACGCTTAACATGAGAATTTAGGCCATTCACATTCAATGATGAGATATTCAGAACATGCATTGTGTGCTCGCAATGCCAAGATTCTGTCTAAGTGAAGAGAAACAAAAGCAATGCCATACTGCCAGTGACATGTAAACATTAGTATGTATCCTAGATACCAATCCACCTAGATGTATAGTCCTTTTAAAAGAAAAGCAAAATAAATAAAAGCATTGATGTCTGTTGAAGGGCATATAAAAAAAAAAAAAAAACAAGAACAAGAACAAGGAACGACAAACAACTGTGTATAAAAACCAAAGCAGACCGCACATTACTGAGAGTGTAAGTCTGCATAAACAACAAAAACAAATATTGATGCATGACCAGTCCACTTCAACACAAGACATGTCTCCAAAAGGCCCACTGAGCCAAAAGCGTAGTGATTGAACCTGCTCTCCATCAGCCCGAATAATAATAATAATAAAGAAAAATAAAGAAAATAAATTATTATCATTCATTCATTCATTCATCATCTGCTCACCTTTGTGCCGTAGTTTAATTACCGCCGGATAGGTGAGGAAGGGCTGGAGACCAAGTGATGTCATCTTCTTCAAGACTGGATTAAAGCTCTTTCTCTTGGTAGTTGTGGCTGGACTAAAGTTGGGAAAAAATAGTAATGTGACATTGTCCTGCATATATTTCACCGGATATGCCTGCCGAGCACCTTTCAGGATTGCCGATCTATCATACCACCTCAGTACACGGAAGATGAGAGTACACGGCCGATCAGAGGTTTTCCTTCTGTCATACACGCGATTGGCCCGGTCAATCTCTATGTCACAACCTTTCAGGGAAGGTATCCACTTCGAAAGATTAGCTCTGAGGAAGCCAGCTGCATCAGAGCCTTTCGCCCCCTCTGGCAACCCCACCAGTCTTCAATGTCCGTCATTTTTTTCTGGTGAGTTGCTCCAGCTGATTTCTTAAGTTTGTGACTGTTCTCCTATCCTCACGTGCAGCTGCTTGAACGGAATCGACCCAGTCACGTGTCTGTTTCGCCACGATGGCTAGCTTTTCAACTTCTGCTTTTAGGTCTTTTACAGAATCATTGGTCGTTTGTATATCCAAATGTAGACCACAGAGTGCTGGGGTCAGTACAGAGTCTATTGCTTCTCTTACAGTCAAAGCCACTACTGAGTCGAGAGTACTTTGTTGCTCTTTAAGCGCTAGCTTGATACCATTAGCTATAGCAGCATCGAGATCATCTCTGGAGATGGTGGAATCTTTGAATTTTTTCTTTATTGGCGATTGTTCACTCTCTGTTTTCTGGCTGTCCTTGACTGCTGGAGTACTCATAGTGAGCTAAATAAAGAGTGGTTCAAAATTTACTGACAGGATATATACAATTTCTGACAAAGTGAGCAGAGCGAAGGACTATGCATGCATTGCCGCCGAAGGGTCACATCATCTCGTGGTTGGTGATCTCTTTCAGACCTTTCCACACTGATGCTGAGTCACTGGAATAGAATTGAATACTTTTGCTTTAAATGTCCTAAAATAATGATTCAATTGATTCAATGTGATTCATTGCAGACAGGCAATGAAATGAGAACCACGTTAAAAAACAAAACAAAAGTGAAATGCAAAAGAGCTTCTTTCTTCAGTGCTTGAAGCCTATATGACACAAATAAAAACAATAACATTGGGAATAAAAGAAATGAAAACAGCCATAATTAGTATTATTATAATTTTACTTAAAATAAAATAAATATAGGCCTATAGCCTATATATATATTTTTTTATTTTACAGTAGCCTACAACAGTATCACTACAGTAATTTATAATTTGATTATTTTTGTTCAATTTATTCTAATTTAGTGAAAAATATATAATAAAAATGATTATTATCATGGTTCAGCTTTTTTTTTTTTTATATGAAGTAGGCTACATGAGAGTAGGAGATCACAAAAAAGAAAAATTCCTGGGGAAAGCAAAACAGCTACTTAAAAGACACAGAATGTGTTAAGATAGGAACCACCAATAATGAAATAAAACAGAGGGCATTATGAACAAAGGATTAATTTGACATGGGTGGAGACCAAGCTGGTGGAATAAAGTACCAGAGCAACGCTACAGGAACAGAGGACCAAGTTGGATCCAGGAGAACCGAGGACTATAGTGGAGGCAAAGAGAGGAGGATCCCATTGTGGAGCCAAAGAGATGAAGGGCCAAGGTGTAGGTCTAGAAGTTCTCGGTGGAGCCAGAGATCAACAAACCATGATGAGACTAGATAGTGAAGTAGTGAAGTTGGGAGTGTGAAGGATCATGATGGAGTAAATGGAGCCAAGGAATCAAAGAGTTTTGCTGTAGAGCCAAAGGTTAACAAGGCCAAGGATCTTGGAGTGCTGAGTTAAAGGTGGATGGTCTTAGACTCAGAAGACCATGGTGGCTCTTCTTCTACTCTGTCGACTCTCCCCAGTCATCAACCTTGAGTCCCCTTTTGATTTGGTATTCAAGTTGTGCATCTTGAATCTGTGACTGCTGAATCATGCACTGTCAAGGTGCATAACAGACCTGTAACAGACTCTCACACATGATTAAGCTGAGGGACTGGATTATATCAGTGGACCTGAAACATGTCTACTTTCATGTTCAGCCTCTCATCATAGAAGGTTTCTGACATTTGCTTAGCATTCACCAGTTGGTGTGGAATGTGACACAATGACCTGGTAAACTGCCCAATGTCAGTCATTGGCTACGTTCACACTGTGAACCTTAGTGCTCAATTCCGATTTTTTTCTTAGATCTGATTTTTTAGCATAGCTGTTCACATTGTTGTTTAAAACGTGGCCAATATCAGATTTAAATTGTGAACAAATCATGGTACTGAACTGACCCGCATGCGCAAAAGAACAATGCAAACAGGGTTTACAGGTTTTTACAACAAAATCCACCCAATTGCTTCTCAAAAGCCCAAAACTAGCCCAAAACTAGCCCAATCATGTTCTGGGGGGTAAATATTGCGTTAGTGGGGTTGCGTGAACCCATGAATTTGAAAAACAACCCGAGGTAAAAGGTGGAAAAAATAGCCCAATTTTGCATGAAAACTGTGGATTTGGCAACACTTGTCATATGGAAGTAAACACGGAGGACATAAAATAAGTGATTTTGCATTTATTATAGTGTGATCTGCTGCAGAAGCCAGCGAAATTATGCACAGGCAATATGAAAAATAAAGACAAGGATGTGACAAAAGACAGCAGAGTTTTGAAACTCTTATGATATGAGTCCTCGTGTTTTGCTTTCAGGGCCGTCGGTAGGAATTCTGGGCCCTGTGCACTGAATTTGCTATGGGCCACCTCAAAATGTAAAATGTAAAATAACGTAAGGGCTGGACTGGGGTTAAAATTTGGCCCCGAACAAATCAAGCCCATCTGACCCACAAATTCACACTTGAATGTTTTGATGGGTCATAGGGCCTTCAATTGGAGTGAATAAATGAATAAATAAAACAGGACAGAAACAAATACTGATAGATATTACTGAATTCACGACAAATGCAACAAACTTAATAATGCATTCTTGTCACATTTCCTCACCCTCATGTCATTCCAAACGGCTTTCTTCTGTTGAACACAAAAGAAGATTTTGTAGAATGTTACCAAACCATTTTGGTTATCCTTGATTTCTACTGTATGGACAAAACATTCTTGAATTTCTCAAATTATGTTCCACAGAAGAAAGAAATTCATACAGGTTTGGAATTACATGATGTTGAGTATATGACGACAACTTTAATTTTTGGGTGAATATCACTTTAAGAACTTTGTTGTTTGTAAATAATAAGCACCTATTTTATATAAGACACTGATATTTATCTTTAATCAGGCTCTTATTGAATTAACATTTTGCTTCAATTAGAATTCATTAGAACTAAAAATAAAGAAGTTATTGCTTAGATTCCAGAGTTTAGTTGACTAGTATTAGTAGGTCACAAGAAGTAAAACCATGGCCCTCATTACCATGGTTAGATGGTTTTTAATATAAATAATAAGTAATAATAAACTATAAAATTTGTAGTAAAAAAAAAAAAAACTATAAAACAACTTCTATGAAATTAAAATATTCCCTAATAAGTAATGACAGTAACATTTATAATAAATAAATTTTTGCCAACACATAGGCTATTTTGTACAGTGTTAATAACTTCAAGTTAAATTACTATGGTGCTGAATTGACAAGCCTATTGGCGTTTTCCAATTTTCACAATTTTCACAATTTTGGAGTATTTTCTTTATGTGGTTTTGCATGCGTTGTAATTTAAAAACAGCGCCTAATATCAGGGAGGTCTCCCTTGTTCCGGCGATATACCCACTACTCGAATTTAATGTCCCGGTGTTCCCGATGGCCAGTAGGTGATCGCGGGCCCCCCAGACCTCTGGGACCTATGCACTCTGTCACCCTCCCCGCTAATGAGGGTGCTGGGGCTGCCTCCACCCTCCCATCATGCAACGTCACCTCCACATAGGCAAGGTGATTTAGCAAAGTCAACTTACAGCAGCTGTGTGGCCTAAGGATGCCAGTGCATCTACCTGTGCAGCAGCTGTGTGTGCTTAACCTGAGGATGCCAGTGCATTCTTGGTTCCCTGAGAGGAGGTAATGAGAAATTGTATAGTATGCCATGGTACTTTCAACTCAGAATCTGTAGAGCACTACTCTTTTCAGCTGAAAGGCAATGAAGTGCAGTGCTGATTATATAGCACAGTCTTTGTGGGCTTGAACATTACTGGCCAATGTAGGACATTGGTCCCATTCAGTACGGCTTCAGTATTTCAGGAGAAAGAGTTTCCCCAATAGCATCAGCTACTGATGCAATGTCTTGTTGCCCAGATGTTCTGTGTGTTGCTGTATAAGTCTATTTAATGGCATTCAGTTGTGTGTTCATATGTAAGTTTACTGTTCTTTTGGTTAAATATTGGGATGTTGTTAAAGCCCTCATTGTGGCACCTAGCCTATAATATTCTCCTGCCCAACTCCTCCAACCTATAGGACAATAATAAAACATGGTCTGTGGTCCATGGCAGCTGTGTGTGTAAGCTTGGGGTCCATGGTAGGCATAGTCACAGGTTTAGGGGTCAATATAAAAAAATTCAAAAGCTGGAGCGGACTCTGCTAGGACATCCAGGGCTCGAGCAGGCTCAAGAATATCAAGATCTTCCTCCACCTCACCCACTGTGCAAAAGGATCTACTTATTTTAGTGACAGATCCTTCAAATTCACTCAGTTTCCTATGGGGACTATCGTTGGAATGTCTGTGCTTCATTGAGTCCAGCTTGATAAAAACACATATTGGCACTGTGAGGATAATGAATTTGGTATGAAAAGCAAAAAAAAAAAAAAAAACCTCACAAGGTGATTCATGAGGGGTCAATCCCCATGAGTGAGTAGGAGGAAGTGCAAAACTGAGAAAGAAAACAATGCTGATGCATATTATCAAACTGACATACTTTTTAATGAATCCTTACATTGCAAATAATCACCCATTCAGATACACTCAAAGTTTAGCACTGAAGTAAAGATAATTAAGGTTTTGAAAAAGTAATCAGGTTCTATGCAATGTCTAAAAGTCACATACTGAGAAGAACAGTATTGGAAAGTGCAGAACTAATGACCTTTGTAGCTCTTAACTGTTGAAGCTGTTGGACTTTGCTCCTAATATCCTCAAGTCTCTCCTCTCATATACCTGAGACAAGTATCTGGACAGAAGCATGTCACCGCTGAGGTCACTGGACAGCCCCGTCAACACCCTGATGTTAGAACAAGGAACCTTATAACCTTTAATTCAGATCATGCCACGTGTGTTTCAAGAGGTCACATTTGCCCTTAGCTAGCTTCTCTTTAAAACAAAGAGATCTATTCAGGAGCAAATTTGCAGGACAGCTGTGTCTGGCTAAGAGGGCTATTTTGCGGCACTGATGGCTATAACAAAGCAATTAAGGTAACATTAGTTCACAAAGAAACTTTATTTATCTTATTTTGGCAGTGCAGTGAATGTCTACAACTAATGACATTCTGATGTATAAGAAGATTGAAAGGTCTGTGCTTGAAATTTGACTAGATTATTAACATAACTTAAGCAAAAACACAAGTTATAATTGCTTCCATACACTAATGTATACATAGGTGATTTAGATGAATGATTTCATATTAACCCAGGACATGGGTTAGTGTGTGCTCATTAGTCATGTCAATGCTAAAGGCATTCCCGTAGGTCACTGAGAGCATGGCTAGCAGCGTCAAGGTAATGGGTTTAATTCCTAGGGAATGCGTACTGCTAAAATATATAGCCTGGCTAAATATATAAGTGTCTGCCAAATGCATCAAATGTTAACATTAATAGGAACCCATGAGATGCTTAACGTGAAATAGTTTAGCAGGATCTGTCTACCTCAGCTCAAGTCCTTAAATGTTTCCTGGCTGGCACCAGTGGATACTTTGTGGAACTATCACAATCTTTATGTATCTGCTTGATCTTTCCTATTATTTTTTCTAGTAGTAATAGTATATATATATATATACAGTATATAGGTGAGTCCAGGGATGGCTGAAACATAAATTGAAACACTTGGACACAGGGATGAAATCCCATAAAAAATAAATTAATTACAGGAAACAGGAAAAGCTCTCGGTGGCCGATCAATTTCTGTGGCTGCGTCAAGGTACTTCTTCCACGAGCGACTACACCCTTGAATTTAGGACGCTAGCGGCCACTAGGTGGAATGAAGCTGCTCTACTCTGTGCCTATCGGCAAGGGTTGGATCCCCGCATTCAAGCACACATGGCCATTTATGACGAATGGCTTTTGCCTTTACTGCGCTGCAACGGACCATTACATCAGAACCTGCCCTGTCCGACCCCTACGCCCTGCGGTGAGTACTCTTCAGTTGGTTCCCGTCATTTCAACATTGTCATTACTATCAGTGCAACTATTCACCGATTATCATTCTGTTACAGTATCAGCTCTCGTCGACTCGGGCTCCTCGGGCAATTTCATCTCCCAGGACCTATTGAATCGTCTTCAACTGCCCCGGAGGCGCCATGCCCAGGAGTTCTGAGTCGAGACTATCCAAGGAAAACTGCTAGGGCGTGGATGGGTGAAATACTGAGCTCCCACACTGAGGCTGAAAGTTGGTCACCTGCACGAGGAGGAGATCACGTTTCTGGTACTGGAGTGACCCACGGTGGATATCATCCTGGGACGCCCCTGGCTCGTTCTCCATTCTCCAGAGATCAAATGAGACTCGTGTGAAGTGACTCGCTGGAGCGAACACTGTCACCGCCACTGCCTCTCGTCACTACCCACTCCTTCCCAGAGATCGAGCCCTGTTCAAGTGGCCTCTACTCTCATCGAAAGCCCCGAGCCTCAGGAAAAAGTCACGGTCCCATCTGATTATTCGGCGTTCCAGGATGTCTTTAGTAAGCAGGCAACCACCAAACTACCACCACATCGGCCATGGGACTGCGCCATCGATTTGCTGCCTGGAGCTAAACTCCCCAAGTGTAGAGTTTACCCCTTGTCCATCCCGGAGCACAAGGCAATGGAGGAGTACATCAAGGAGGCTCTCAACCAGGGATTCATTCGACCTTCCATCTCTCCGGTGGCGACGAGTTTCTTCTTCGTGGGTAAGAAGGACAGGGGCTTGCGGCCCTGCATAGATTACCGAGCTCTGAATTCCCAGACGGTGAAACTGCCTCCGTGGGGCCCGCATATTCTCCAAGCTGGACCTGCGAAGCGTGTATAACCTCGTTCGGATCCGGAAGGACGACGAATGGAAGATGGCATTCATCACTCCATCAGGGCACTATGAGTATCGCGTCATGCCGAATGCCCCGTCGGTCTTCCAAGGATTCATGAACGAGGTGTTCCTGGAGTTCCTCCACCGCTTTGTGATTGTCTACATCGACGATATATTGATTTACTCCTGGAACAAGGCCGAACATCGCCAACACGTCAAGCAGGTCCTACAGAAGCTCCATGAACACCATCTCTTCCTGAAGCTGGAGAAATGCGAGTTCCATCGCCCCACTGTGCAGTTCCTAGGTTAAATCGTCGGTCAAGAAGGGATTCAAATGGACCAGGGGAAGGTAGATGCAGTCAGGAAGTGGCCTCATCCCCAGACCGTCAAAGAGCTCCAACAACCTTTACCGCCGATTCATCAAGGATTTCAGTCTCCACACAGCCCCCTTGACTTCCCTACTCCGAGGAAAGCCCAAGTCTCTGTCCTGGAACTCCAACGCCCACGAAGCCTTCGAGAAACTTCAGACAGCCTTCAGCACGGCCCCCATCTTTCACCATCCTGACCCGACCGCTACCTTTGTTGTGGAAGTGGACGCCTCTACCACCGGCGTCGGGGCCGTGCTGTCCCAATATCACGGTGAGCCTCCTAGCCTCCATCCTTGCGCATACTACTCCAAGAAACTAACCTCAGCGGAGCAGAATTATGACGTCGGAAAGCGGGAGTTGTTGGCCAACACTGACTGGAGGGAGCTAATCATCCATTTACAGTCATCACGACTATAAAAACCTCCAATATCTTCGAGACGCCAAGAGACTCAACCCACGTCAAGCCCGTTGGGTGTTATTCTTAACCAGATTCCAGTTTTCCATAACTTACCGCCCAGGAAACCACAATAACAAAGCCAATGCCCTCTCCCGAATGCACTCTCCAGACTCACCCTCCGATCCAGAGCCAATCCTCCCTCCAGCCATGATAGTGAGTCCCATTCAGTGGAACCTCGCTTTTTGAGGTTTTTGAGGAGTGCCTTTTGCCTCTCCCGTTCCAGTTTCCCACATCCCCTTCAATAAACCATCCTGTTTGTCACTTACCTGTTGTGTCTGACCTTGCATTGTGACACTCACCAAGCTGCGTGGCGATGGTCTTGTAGCCCATTCCAGCCTTGTGTAGGTCTACAATTTTGTCCCTGACATCCTTGGACAGCTCTCTGGTCTTGGCCATGGTGGAGTGTTTGGAATCTGATTGATTGATTACTTCTGTGGACAGGTTCTCTTTTATACAGGTAACAAGCTGAGATTAGGAGCACTCCCATTAAGAAAGTGCTCCTAATCTTAGCTCGTTACCTGTATAAAAGACACCTGGGAGCCAAAAATCTTGCTGATTGATAGGGGATCAAATAATTATTCGACTCATTAAAATGCAAATCAATTTATAACTTTTTTAAAATGCAGTTTTTCTGGATTTTTTTGTTGATATTCATTTCTTTGTCAGTGGGCAAACATACAAAGTCAGCAGGGGATCCAATAATTTTTTTCCCCACTGTATTTTACCTTGAGTACCTTTCAGAATGCAATTCAGATAATTTAACATCAAAGAAATAAAGTCAAATATATACAGGACTGTAGTTTTCAAGAGAAATCCAGGTTACCATAGTTACCATTTATTTTTTGAACAGAGGAGAGGAACATGCGTTTGTCAGTCAGAGAATTCACAGGGAACAGCTCACTTTTTAAAAAAGTCAAGCTTATATCTACGCAGAGATTTTAGCAAATTGGTTCAGGGTGTTCATGATGACAGGAACTGAACACCTTAGTGAGTAACACTTAAAACCGAAAATTACTAAAGGCACAACAGTTGCATTGGCAACATATAGATATTTGATCAAGAGAAATCATCACAAAAGTCACATTTTTCCATTTGATGGTAATAGCATCTCCACACTGTCAAACACCTTCTCTGTGTCAAGAGATAACACAATATCTGGTATATCAGTGTAATAGGAATATTGAGAAACTTTCTAGTGTTGTAAAATGAAGATCTTCCAATCATGAATGGTTTGAAGAAACTATTAGAGCTAAATCTTGCATAAAATCTTGTATTAAAAATGAACAAATAAATAAATAAAATCAAATAAAAACTTGTAAAGTAAATTTTATTTTAAAACTTGTAGTCAACATTCAAAACTGAAATCTGTCTAACTACTACATAATAACTATATAACTATATTTCTTGGTATTTTAGCAATAGTGATGTTACGAGCTCTGAGGTATATAATTCTATATAAAATGCTAACTAAATTTTATTTGGATCATAGGTGATTTCTCTTTGTGGTGACCTTTTTCCACGAATCAACCTTGATGATGCCGCAGTTCTAGCTTGGTGGGCCATCCTCCCTCAGGATTTTCAGCAATTTCCATACCAGAAAGAAACCAATTACTGTTGCCAGGATACTGCAGAGGCTTGAGCTTGCACAGTCACCAGAACCAGTGCCAACCCAGAGCTGTATTCTGTTTTGGCTGTTCTGCATAATGTGAGAAAATGCCAGGCTAATCTAATCATACTGGATTTGGTGAAGTGTTGAAGCTTGTGTTTGCATGATTGTGTGCATGACTCCAGTCTAGATATATTTTTTTCTGTGTGTCACTTTGCTAATCTAACTGTCAACAAGGAAGTCTTATTACTGTTGTCTTAGTGGTAGATGATAACTTTCATCAGATACAAGAGACAGGAACAAAGAGGTAGACAGCATGACTGTGATCAAATGATATGGAAATGACCTTGTATAAGATTTCAAACGATCTTTTGAATGATGATTAAAAATGTAAATGAACATTAATATTTCAGTTTATTTTGAAGGATATAGCTCTGCTAATTTATGAATAGCTTGACTGTTTCATCATGCTTTATATCGTCTATGCATGGTGTACTGGCAGTAACACAGGATTCATTCCAACATTTCATTTTTCAATTGAACAAATTAGTGGTTAATATTTTTAGAAACATCATGCTCACATAAGTAAATGAGAAAGAAGGTGAGTGAAAGACAAAGCAGGTCAAGTAAAAAGGTCCAGCTATATCTTTGCCTGACAGTTCCCCCATTGGCTGTAGTATCATGAATTTTGAGAGAATAGGGTGTCTGCAGAAATATTTTAGAATCTGACTCTTTGAAGTGTTGGACTGATAAGCATCAGATATTACGCTTATTGTTACTGTTACTCACAATTTAAAGCAAATTTATTTATCTTTATTTATTTATCCACACACAAAGACAGAGAGACAGGGAGACAGAAATACACATGCATGCTGCACAAAATTCCCTTCTAAATCTGAACATGAAAACCCAAAGTAGGTCTTTAGAGAAAACTGATATGTCTGTCTGATGTGATAACTTATTATCTCACTCTTTCTGTTGCAGTTCCTTTGGGAGATATAACAATGATGTCTGGGTCATCCGGACAGCATTGCTTAAGCTGTAAAAAAGAGTTAAAAGCATTGTCATTGTTTAATGATATTGAAACCACAACAGTGAAAACGTAAATAACTAAAGAATAAAGTGACTAAATCACAAGGAATTGGGACATGACCCAGGTTGAATTCTGAATCCCTGTGAGTCAACACGCCTTATATATAGTATGTAAACTGACTTTCTACTATTCATTAAATTAGAGATGATGGGTATGCCCAGAGGCACCGCTACAGTTTCTGAGCCCCCTGAATAGCATATTGACTCGGGGCCCCGCATTCAGGTTGGTGGGGAGTGGGGGGTGGTCCCCCTCGGTAGAAATCGCTTTCCTTTGGGGTTGATGTAGAAATCACGATAGAAATCATGTTCCGCCTTCCCCTCGGTAGAAAACGCGATCAGGGGCCCCCCTTGTCGGGCCCTTGGAGTCATCCTAACTACAAAAACATGATTGTTGACTGCATTGTGTTTGTTTCATTTCTGTGTGCATGTAAATGCTCTAGTGCAACACAACGTGTTGATAAATGCATGCACACCACGAATCTTCGGTTACTGTGGTTTAAGTGACATTTTCAAACTGATCAAATGACACACACAATGCAACTCGACTTTCCCATGCTCCTCACTTACAAGTTTTTTTTAGCTTTCTTGCTCCCATTGTTTACCTTTTCTTTGCATGTGCAAAGAAAAGGCAGTTCCTCTTCAGGAACTCGAGCTGCGTCCGAAAAACGCTAGGGGAACGCCTCCAGCGTGAGTGGCTCTGAATATCATGTGCAATCTATCCAATGGATGGGTGAGACGTCACGGACGGGGTGACGTAATGACCAGCTGATATAAAAGCACGTGCAGTGAAACCGGAGTCAGCTTTTTGTCATTCAGCAAGCGCTCTGTGTGTGTATTGTCTATTCAATCTGTTGTGAGTCTTATTTGGTGTTGTCTGTCCCATAAGCTCCATAAAATGTCTAAGAGACATTGTAAGGGCGAGAGCAGCACGCAGTACAAGCTGTTCTGCTTGGGAGTGGAGCACGCACAGTCGGCACTCGAGGGGTTCGCAAGTGGATCTGTTGGGGGGAATGAAGACGGGTGAGTCCCTATCTCCTTCCCTACCCATCAGATTCGGCAGCCGTTCTCCGGGATCGGAAGCCTGCTCTGCGGAGGCTCCGCCCCCTCAGTCTCCCCAGTATGAGGAGCTGTTGGAGGTGATGACTCGTGCTGTGGCCAAGTTAAAAATCAACTGGCCGGCCAAGGAGCAAGCTGAGCCGCAGACAAGCAGACTGGATGAACGCTTTCTGCATGTGAAGCGATCACCTCCAACACGGAGCCTGCCGTTCTTCCCCGATCTACACACTGAGGTGTTGAGATTGTGGGCAAGACCTTTTTCAGCCCACATCTTCATCCCCTCTTCAGATTACTATGGTAATGTGGGGGGATTGAAAAATTGAGGTTATAGAGTGATGCCTCGGGTGGAACAGACACTCGCGAGCTATCTGTCCCCCGACGCTGCATCATCTCTAAAGGCTCCATCCTTGCCCTCCAAGCCACTGCGTACATCTTCAGCGCTGGTGGGCAAGGGGTACGTGACAGAGGGTCAGGCTGGCGTGTGCCTGCACACTATGTCGGCGTTGCAGGCATACCGGTGATGAGCTCCGATGACATCACGGAGCTCAGGCGAACCACTGATTTGGCTCTCCGTGCCACCAAGGAGACCGCCCGTGCTATTGGGTGGTCAACCTGATCTCACAGAATTCCGTGTAATGTTCACGGACCTAATTAACCCCGAATCTGTGGTGGCATCACGGAATCGCCGAAAATTCCGTGATGGGCTCACAGAAGGCATCAGCCGTGGTCCATGCACGGATTCACTGGTTCAACACCAGCGCTGCATCGGACCACGTAAAAAGAGTGACTCCGATGCAGTTATACTTTCACTGGAGTACCTGACCCCACCCCTACCCTAAACCTACCCAGTTCTGAACAATAATGATGACGATAAATTATCGCGTCGGCATATTGAAAGTGTTGAACCAGTGGATCCGTGCGTGGTTCACGGCTGATGCCTGTCACTGACTTACATTGGTATCACTTCTGTGAGCCCATCACGGAATTTTTTCTGTGAGCCCATCACGGAATTTTTTCTGTGAGCCCATCACCCTGGTGGCAGCGGAGAGGCATCTGTGGTTGATCCTGTCCGACATCAGAGAGAAGGACAGGGTCTTCCTCCTGGACGCCCCGCTTGCGCCTTCTGGCCTGTTCGGGGCGGCAGCTTTTCAGCGGTTCCTGCCTCGCCGCTCTTCAGCTCAGACGGCTGCTGGACGGGAGCAGCCCCAGCCGTGTACTAGCTCCTCGTACAGGGAAGTGTAAAAAATGCTCTGGGCCTTAGAAGCCGAAAACGGACCTGCGGGTTGTACTTCAGGCTAAGAAGTCCTCGGCCAAAAAGCCCTGACGCCCATGGCCCAGGGTTATGAGGGTAGCCCCCTCTGGGGAAGAGCGGCGTTCACCGCAGTGCACGGTGCCCGTTGCTCCTCAGTGCCCTCAGGAGATCGGGCTGCTAACCCTGCCACGTACGGTGTTCCAGGGTGCAGCGATCTCCAGCGAGCACACATCTCAGTCTCTTCCGCCCGGAAACATAGCGGAGTTGAGATGCTCGCCTCCCCTTCGGGGGTCTCTAGAGCAGCTAGATTACACCAGAGGCCAGTCTCGAGAGACTGGTTCCTTTAGTAGACTATTTGGCAGTGTGGAAACTACTGCCAAATGTGTCTCGGTGGGTCCTGCAAACTGTAGAGAGAGGCTACAGAATCCAGTTCAGTTCTCCTCCGCCTCGATTCAACGGGGTGAATCCCATTCTGGTGGGCCCCGAGGAGGCTCAGGTAATGGAACGAGAAGTAGATACTCTCTTGAGGAAGGAGGCCATTGAGGTGGTCCCTTCTCATGAAAGAGAGTCCGGGTTCTACAGCTGGTACTTCATAGTTCCAAAGAAGGATGGAGGGTTGTGTCCCATTGTAGATCTGCGTCAATTGAACCGCTCAGTCATGAGACTGAAGTTCAGGATGCTTATCCTCAAACAGGTCCAGTCTCAGATCAGGTCCGAGGACTGGTTTGTCAAGATCGATCTAAAAGACGCATATTTCCATGTCTCCATCCTTCCCACTCACAGGAAGTTCCTGAGGTTTGCAATCAGGGGCGAAGCTTACCAATATTGGGTTCTTCCCTTCGGCCTAGCACTCTCACCCCGCACCTTCACGAAGTGTGTGGATGCTGCGTCAGCTCCGTTGCGGCTGCAAGGCATCCGCATACTCAATTACATCGACGATTGGTTGATTTTAGTTCATTCAGAGCAGATGGCGGTTCGACATCGAGATGTCGTTCTTGCTCATATGGAAGTGCTGGGGCTAAGACTGAACGGCAAGAAAAGTCGCGAGAGGCCAGTCACTCACTGTAAAGCAGTTTCAGAGACTGCTGGGTCTGGTGGCAGCTGCTTCCAACGCGATACCTCTTGGCCTGCTGTACATGAGACCCCTACAGTGGTGGCTCAAGATCAGGGAGTTTCCCTGAGGGGAAACCCGCTTCGCATGATCAAGGTCACGCGGCGGTGCCTACGTGCCTTAGACATGTGGAGACAACCCTGGTTCTTGTCTCAGGGCCCGGTGCTGGGAGCACCTTGTCTCTGTGTAATGCTAGCGACGGACCCTCATAGGTTGGGGTGCGGTTATGAGTGGCCATGAGTGGCCACCCCATCTGTGGAGTGGTCGCCATCTCATTTGGCATATCAATTGTCTGGAGATGCTGGCTGTGTTTCGAGCCCTGAAACACTTTCTCCCGGACCTGAGAGATCACCATGTGTTGGTGCGCACCGACAACACAGCGGTGGTCTCTTATATCAACCACCAAGGAGGTCAGCGTTCATGCCCCCTGTACAGGCTGGCACACCAGATCCCTGTGTGGGCCCAAGGGAAGTTCCGCTCGCTGAGGGCAGTTTATATTCTTGGGCACCTCAATATGGGAGCAGACATCCTGTCAAGACAGGGGCCAAGGCCCGGGGAATGGATGCTTCACCCAGAGGTGGTGAAGCACATCTGGAGAGTGTTTGACCAGGCTCAGGTGGACCTGTTTGCGACTCAAGAAACAGCGCAATGTCCTCTCTGGTACTCTCTGACTCATCCAGCTCCAATGGGGCTGTTCCTGCAGGGCCGTCTCTCCGCAGGGTTGACCCACTCCACCTTGAAGGTTTAAGTGACGGCAATTTCGGCCTACCACAGCTCTCTTGGTGGGCGGTCAGTGGGCAGAAACCCCCTAGTTCCACGTTTCCTCCGCGGTGCGCTGAGGCTAAGGCCCCTAGTACGGTCTCGTATTCCTCCTCGGGACCTGGCTGTGGTGCTCGAAGCTCTTTGTAGGCCTCCCTTCGAGTCTATTGAGGAGATTTCTGATCGCTATCTCACTCTGAAGGTCACTTTCCCTCTGGCGATATCTTCTCTCAAGAGAGTCGGGGATCTTCAGGCCCTCTTAGTGGCCCCTACTCACTTGGACTTTGCGTCCGGCATGGCCAAAGCCTTTCTATACCCTAGAACAGGGTGTGTTCTGAAGGTCCCCTCCTCGGCACCACGGCCAGTCGTACTGCAGGCCTTTCTTTCCTCCTCCCTTTCGGGAGCCTAACCAGCAAAAGCATAACTGTATGTGTCCAGTGCGAGCACTGGATGCATACGTCCACAGAGCTGCCATGTGGAGAAGGGTGGACCAATTGCTTGTATGCTACTGTACCCCTAAGAGGGGTCTGCCCTACAAAGCAGACCCTCAGTCGGTGGATCGTGGATGCCATTAACATTGCATATGAGTCCTCTCAGCTCCCCTCGCCGATAGGAGTCAGAGCTCATTCGACTCGAAGTGTGGCGGCCTCCAAGGCCTTTCTCGCAGGTGTACCAATACAGGACATCTGCAACGCTGCGGGATGGTCTACGCCCCTGACCTTTGTCAGATTTTATGGCCTTGACATACGGGCCACTCCAGGCTCTTCCGTCCTCTCGCCCTAGATTTGCTCCACAGGGATACACACTGGGCAGGGACTTGAAATCCTGGCGGCGTGGGTATCTCATTCCCCTAGTGTTTTCAGACGCAGCTCAAGTTCCTGAAGAGGAACGCCTCAGGTTACGTATGTAACCCTGGTTCCTCGAGGGAACGAGACGCTGCATCTCGAGGACATACTTCTGGCATCCCTGCCAGCGCTTGCTTCATTCCTAGAAGCTGACGCTGATTTCACCGCACGTGCTTTTATACCAGCTGGTCATTACGTCACCCCGTCCGTGACGTCTCGCCCATCCATTGGATAGATTGCACACGATATTCAGAGCCGCTCACGCTGGAGGAGTTCCCCTAGCATTTTCGGACGCAGCGTCTCGCTCCCTCGATGAACCAGGGTTACATATACGTAACCTGAGGCGTTTTCTGTCAGCTGGACATCTCGACACATGAGCTGTTTTTCTAAAGTATGTTTTTTCCAATAGGCTCTATACTTATACTGCAATAACTGTTTATTGCCACAAATAAACTAATTGGATAATGCATACTGACAGTTGTGTGTAAACAAAATGACTATGGATACTTGTGGGTTCCAGTATCCGGATACCCCGGACAATGATACAATGTGATGCGTTGCCAACAGTTCAACTCCCGACATTACTGTATGTTCCTTGGGAATCTCCCATTGGCTTTATAGGCAGTATGGAAATCTGCTCAAACGAACTCAATGGTTTACAGCAAATTTAACTAAAACACTGAAGCACTTTCACACACTAAATGAAGAAGTGTGAATTGTAAATAAAATATTTTAAACAAGTACACAGACCTGTTGTAAATAAATAACCTTGAAACACCTGCATTCATTTGTACTTGACCTTGCATTGTAACCCATGACAGACAGAAAAGTCAGAGATAAGGAGATATAAAAGCCCTAAAATAAGCAGTAATGTGAGTTATTTCCGCTGATTGAGCAGATTCATACCTGATTTGCTGTGAGAGGAATGTTCAGCTCAAACACAGGGAAGGAGTTTCATATACAAGCCAATCATAACTTCCACGAAATTGTGTAACCAGTTTCTTGCTCTGTGAACTATGTGATGTTTAACAGATAATTTCCTTTAGAGTGCTTGCTCAGCTGGAAGAGTCCCCCCAGGTCAAGAGATGCTAACTAATAATAACACATAAATTAGCAACATGTGCTGATTAGCAAAGTTGATTAAGTTAAAGCTCCAGTTAAAGCAGTAATTAATAATGTAGAAAAAAGTTCATTTATCATGTCACTGCTCAGGATAAACCATAATGTAAGAGTGAGAAATGGGAGAAGGAACTTCTGATGCACAGTGCCTTCTGAATAAGCTTTATATATATATATATATATATATATATGCCATATTGTATAGTGCTATGCTTTATAACTCTACATCTATAAAAAATAAATAAATGACATACGGGCCACTCCAGGTTACGTATGTAAACCTGGCACTTTACAGAGAATATACTTCATAGAACATGCACATAACTAGTGCAAAAAAAATTTAATTAAATTAAACTTGTAAACTTGAAGGTAAGTAAATTAGAAACATAATAAATAACCATGACAGCTGATGAATGATGTGCAAACAGGAACATAGGCAGAAAAGTAACAGAAGTCCATGAAAACAAAACTAAAGCTAAACTGAACATAATGGTGACAACATGGACTTTAATAAACAGTTGTATTCTCATTAACTAACATTAACAAGTTTATTACAGTTTTTCCTCAACTGCTTACATTTTCAAAACTTTGCCCCTCTTTCTCAAAACTTTCCATACAAATCCAAGAATTGCACACAAAATGCAAAATACCTCACATCTCTTGCAAAATGAAGCTCTGCATTCAAAATATTATATTACACTTACGCCATATTATATTTTTGGATCTATCATATACACACATTTATTCAAAACAAAGCTATTCTTTCATGAGGTCCTATGTACATTTCTGTACAAGATTGAAAGTAATTGGCAGAGAGATTAAATTCCATGAAAAAATTCATGGTAAACATGAATGCAAGATTGAAAAACTATTTTTATTTAATTTTTTTTTTAAACTAAGCATTCGTGGTTCTGAATACAGTATTACACAGTAAGAAAGAAAATACATTGTTTGCATCCATTGTTCAAAACCTACAGTACAATTTTTCTTCGTCATTTGGTGCATTTCTCGAATTATCCTTACTGTAATACTGGTAAGTAAGTATGTGCATTTCTCAGAACAATGTGCAAACAGCACCACACAATGGATTACCTGCAAAAGCCTGTAACTTAATTTAGTTCATCTCTCAAAAGTAAGTATTTATGTCAATGAACATATTAGGGTCACAAAACACTGTACACACAACTGGTGAGTGAGAACAAACAGGTTTATTGAAGGGATTCGGGATTGGGAGTGATCAATAGCAGATGAGTGATCCGAGTTCCTGGATCTTGATGAGGCCAATTCCTCACAGCATCTACCTTCCCCTGGTCCATTTGAATCCCCTCTTGGCCTACGATGTATCCCAGGAATTGTACCGAACTCCCGGAATACCTCGTTCATGAATCCCTGGAAGACTGATGGGGCGTTGGCCAGCCCATACGGCTTTACAAGATATTCGTAGTGCCCCGACGGAGTGATGAATGCAGTCTTCCACTCGTCCCCTTTCCGGATTCGAACGAGGTTGTACGCGCTTCGCAGGTCCAGCTTGGAGAAGATGCGGGCCCCACGGAGTTCCTCGAGGGAACTTCACAGGTCCCATCTGATCTCTGGAGAATGGAGCACGAACCAGGGGCGTCCCAGGATGATATCCACCATGGGTCCCTCCAGTTCCAGAAAGGTGATCTCTTCCTCATGCAGTTGTCCGACCTTGAGCTTAATTGTAGGTGCTTGGTATTTCACCCATCCACACCCTAACGGCTTTCCCTGGATGGTCTCGACTGGGAACTCCCGGGCATGGCGCTTCTTGGGGAGCTGAAGGCGTTTCAGTAGGTCTTGGGAAATGAAGTTGCCCGAGGAGCCCAAGTCGACAAGGGCGGTTACTGCAACAGAATTATTATCGGTGAATAGTTGAACTGGGAGCAAGGACAGGGTTAAAACAACAGGATCCAATTGAAGGGTACTCACCGCAGGGCGTGGTGGTTGGACAGGGCAGGTCCTGAAGTAATGGTCGGGATCAGCACAGTAGAGGCACAATCCTGCCGCTAGGCGGCGAGCCCGTTCTGAGGGGGTGAGTCGAGTGTTATCCACTTGCATTGGTTCTGGTACTGGGGAACCCATGGCGGGTGCAACAGACTGGTGGGCGGTTTCATTGGCGTGTGAGGCAGTGAGGCGTTGGGAAATACGAGTGGCTCTCTGCATAAAGTTTGAGACCAACGGAGTCGTTATAGAGGACCATATGTGCTTGAATGCAGGGATCCAGGCCCTGTCGATAGGCGCGGAGCAGAGCGGTTTCATTCCACCCGCTTGCGTTCGAAACTCCAACGTGTAGTCACTCATAGAAGCAGAGCCTTGACGCAGTCGCAGCAACTGATAGGCCACGGAGAGCTTTCCTGTTGCATAGCCAAACACCTCCTTAAAATGGTTAGTGAACCCAGCCCGAAGAAGATATGAGCATAGCTTGGCACTGGTGTCTGACCATAAACATATGTAAATCAAAATAATATTCTGTTTGGGGGGTGTCAGTCACCAGTGCCAAGCTATGCTTCATCTCTTCTTCGGGCTGGGTCTGCCACAATACTTCATCCACATCACAAGATACGTTTTCTCTTGCAAAAATCGAGAGAAGTATCTCCTAGCATGGCGTATCTAACCTTGGACAGAGGCAACCTCTATGTCCCCACATGCGTCCTCCATTGCCTGGAGAAGCACCATGCAGGTAATGCACAGTACATTACTGTGATGCTAAAATAGTCATTAGATAGTTGCATACCAGTTCTCATTTCTGAAGGTTTGAATTATGGACGCCACTGTAAATCGACTCAAGTTGGGCTGGACTCTCAGTCCAGCCTCTCTCATGGTCAAACCGTGGTTGATCACAGGATCAACAAGTGTTGCCCTAGTCTCATCAGAGATGGCAGTAAAGCAGTGACTGGTTAGTGATCAGTTAAGCAATTGGTGTTTGCACATGTGAGGAGTGTGTGTGTGTGACCTGGTGAATAAGTGTAGCATTTGTGTTTGGAAATTTGTGAATGGTTGTGTTTGGAAAAGGAAAGCAAGTCACTTCCTGATAGATTTTTGTGTTTTAGGTAGAGAATTGTGTGTAGTGTTTTCAAAAAAGTGTTTTATGCAATTGAAACCTGAGTCAAAGGCTGAGAAATAGCTTATGGTTTTGGAGATTTGGTGTGTAGTTTTGCACTTTGAGTGAGAGGTTTCAGAAATTGTGTGACATGAAAAGATTTTGTGTGTAAGCAGTTGGAAAAAACTGTAAATAAAGCAATGAGTGTTTGTGCATGTGAGGAGTTAGTGTGAAGCACTGATGAATTAGTGTGGCATTTTAAATGGTTGTGTTTGAAAAAGGAAATCAAGATACTTCCTGTTAGATTTGTGTGTGTTTCATGGTCTGTATATTTGCATATTTCCTCTTCATTAAACATAAACCATTGAAAGGTTTCATTTATCAAATCAGCTGCTCTTCATTAGTATCCTCACCAAGTTTAATTTCAGTAACTCTTGCAAAAGGCTTTCAGTTCTACTTCAGTTAGCTTCATTTCATTCGTACTCCACTGATATGTCATTTTGCTTGTTAAATGAGATAACTTCTCTTTTCGTTCACTTATTAAGCTTGTTTACTTTCTAGCCTTATAACAGTTTTTTAAAATTGCTTGGACACTAAAAGTTATACTTGAGGCCCACTTAGTGGAACCATTCACTCTACAAGCATATTACATGCTTTAAACTCAGTTTGATATTGTAAAACAAACTTTTTTCAAAACTCTAAACACAGTTCTCTACATTACACACATCAATCGAAACTAAAAGATCTTTCGTTTCATTTGGGAAACATTGCCATTTTAATGCCACACTCATTTACTGATGTGTGAAAACACTTAGACATTATTTGTTCACTTAGGAATAAGAAATAATTTTTTAGAAAGAAATTATTTTTACCCCTTGCATTTCTGTTTACAATGTTTTATAAATAAAACTTACTTTCTGACTTGGCTTATATGCATATTCAGTGTGTGTGTATATATATATATATATATATATATATATATATATATATATATATATATATATATATACACAAACCCGATCCCAAAAAGTTGGGACACTGAACAAATTGTGAATAAAAACAGAATGCAATGATGTGGAAGCATAAAATTTCAATATTTTATTCAGAATACAACATAGATGACATATCAAATGTTTAAACTGAGAAAATGTATCATTTTAAGGGGAAAATAAGTTAATTTTAAATTTCATGGCATCAACACATCTCAAAAAAAGTTGGGACAAGGCCATGTTTACCACTGTGTGGCATCCCCTCTTCTTTTTATAACAGTCTGCAAACGTCTGGGGACTGAGGAGACAAGTTGCTCAAGTTTAGGAATAGGAATGTTGTCCCATTCTTGTCTAATACAGGCTTCTAGTTGCTCAACTGTCTTAGGTCTTCTTTGTCGCATCTTCCTCTTTATGAAGATCTGGACTGCAGGCTGGCCATTTCAGTACCTGGATCCTTCTACGCAGCCATGATGTTGTAATTGATGCAGTATGTGGTCTGGCATTGTCATGTTGGAAAATGCAAGGTCTTCCCTGAAAGAGACGACATCTGGATGGGAGCATATGTTGTTCTAGAACTTGGATATACCTTTCGGCAATGATGGTGCCTTTCCAGATGTGTAAGCTGCCCATGCCACACACACTCATGCAACCCCATACCATCAGAGATGCAGGCTTCTGAACTGAGTGCTGATAACAACTTGGGTTGTCCTTGTCCTCTTTAGTCCAGATGACATGGCGTCCCAGTTTTCCAAAAAGAACTTCAAATTTTGATTCGTCTGTCCACAGAACAGTTTTCCACTTTGCCATAGTCCATTTTAAATGAGCGTTGGCCCAGAGAAAACGCCTGCACTTCTGGATCATTTTTAGATATGGCTTCTTTTTTGACCTATAGAGTTTTAGCCGGCAACGGCGAATGGCACGGTGGATTGTGTTCACCGACAATGTTTTCTGGAAGTATTCCTGAGCCCATGTTGTGATTTCCATTACAGTAGCATTCCTGTATGTGATGCAGTGCTGTCTAAGGGCCCGAAGATCACGGGCATCCAGTATGGTTTTCCGGCCTAGACCCTTACGCACAGAGATTGTTCCAGATTCTCTGAATCTTTGGATGATATTATGCACTGTAGATGATGATAACTTCTTTGCAATTTTTCTCTGAGAAACTCAGGGAAAGGGATGTGGGAATTGGGGGAATTGGTGATCCTCTTCCCATCTTGACTTCTGAGAGACACTGCCACTTTGAAAGGCTCTTTTTATACCCAATCATGTTGCCAATTGACCTAATAAGTTGCAAATTGGTCCTCCAGCTGTTCCTTATATGTACATTTAGCTTTTCCGGCCTCTTATTGCTACCTGTCCCAACTTTTTTGGAATGTGTAGCTCTCATGAAATCCAAAATTTGCCAATATTTGGCATGACATTTCAAAATGTCTCACTATCAACATTTGATATGTTATCTATATTCTATTGTGAATCAAATATAAGTTTATGAGATTTGTAAATTATTGCATTCCTTTTTTATTCAAAACTTGTACAGTGTCCCAACTTTTTTGGAATCGGGTTTGTATATCTGTGCTGTATGCATATTCAGTATATATACAGGTGCATCTCAATAAATTAGAATGTCGTGGAAAAGTTCATTTATTTCAGTAATTCAACTCAAATTGTGAAACTCGTGTATTACAGTTTTTGCCTATTGCTTGATCACTATAGACACATGCTTAGACCAAAGTAACAAAACTTGAAGCTTTTGTTACTACACCTTAAACACATTGTAACCATACCTTAAACAAAAGCGTTGCTTTGCACTTCAGTTGCAATTCTGCAACACACTTGCTCCTGCACACTACACACTATTTCATACATAAGACACTTCGTCCATAAATGAAATCTCATGGGTACCATTGGGAAAACACATCTATTCAAAATACAAAACACATTGGGTGATTGAAAACACTTAGACACACACCTGAAAACACTTACTTACAAAACTGATCACCGATCAGCCAACTGCAAATAGGCCTCAGTTGAGCCATTTTGAGAATTTTGCAAGCATGGAGGCAGGGAGAGCAAGAGCAAGAGCAAGAGCAAGAGCAAGAGCAAGAGCAAGAGGTAGAGGTAGAGGTAGACGAAGACGAAGACGAAGACAAAGAGAGAGGAGTAGGACATGGTCGAAGAGGCTATGCACGGAACAATATTTCAGATGATATTAGAGCAACATTGGTGGATCATGTGATAAATCATGGCCTGACAATGAGGGAAGCTGGACAGAGAGTCCACCCACATCTAAGCTGGTTCACAGTTGCATCCATCATAAGGACATTCAGAGAATTGAAGACAGGTATGTCTTCAATTCTCCACTCCAGACTGTATCTACAGTATTTACAGTACTGTACCATATCACATTACTGTATCACATGTACTGTATTGCAAGTTGGCTAGTGCTCCTTTTGTAACAAAAAATGGTAGTTTTGTGGAACATACAGAACAGTATAGTACATAGCAGTGTACCATTGAGATGTTACAGTACTGTGTACAGTATACAGTACTGTAAAAAAGAACCAAACCAATAACAATTTGTGGTTGCATTTTTCTACAGAATGACTAGAAGACCTTCTGGGGGTGGTCGGCAATGCCTGTTCACCCAACAGCAGGAACTTGCCATTGTGGAAATGGTCAGAGCAAACAATGCAATCCGTCTCCACCAGCTACGGGAACAAATACTTGCAGATAGGCAAGTATTCATCAACATCAATCGAGTAGGTATTACCACGATCAGACGTGTCTTGATAAAGCACAAAATCACATTGAAGCAATTGTACAAGGTCCCATTTGAGAGGAACTGTATCATGGTCAAAGGACTTCGACAATAATATGTACAGGTAAGTGTTGCAGTCCTTTACATTTACAATACAGTATTTATGTAATCCAGTACGGTAATAGCTGAATATGTACCATTGTGTCAGTACCACATAGATACATGCAGAGAGGGACACAGGTACCTGTGTGTTTGTGTGTTGCGGTGGGGGGTTCTGTATGTGTAGTTGTGCGTTTTGAGTAATGCCAGCCATCCATGCTATGTATTTTTTTGGTGCAGAAAATCTTGGACATGGATGGAGCTGCACAGCCTCATGAATTGATTTACATTGATGAGGCTGGTTTCAACCTCAGCAAAACTAGATGACGGGGTCAAAGGGCAATTATGCACGTCCCGGGGCAGCGTGGGGGAAACATCACAATGTGTGCCACCATAAGCCTTCGAGGGCTACTACACCATCATGCCAAACTAGGTCCCTACAATACGCAACATATACTAACATTTCTCGATGCACTTCATGATGCAGTTGTACAGGACAGATCAGAGCAGTCCAGGTTTGTTGTTGTCTGGGATAATGTTAGTTTCCACCGGGCTGCTCTGGTCCGGGATTGGTTCACCAACCATGATCAATTTGAAGTTGTATACTTGCCCCCTTACTCGCCATTTCTAAACCCTATCGAAGAATTTTTTTCCACTTGGAGATGGCGCGTATATGACCGCCAACCACATGCCTGCATGCCTCTTCTACAGGCAGTGGAAGAGGCATGCGGATACATTGAGGTAACGTCAATCCATGGATGGATTCGGCACACAAGGCGTTATTTTCCCGTTGCTTAGCAGGAGAAAATATCGCTTGTGACTTTGATGAGATCCTGTGGCCAGACCCAAACAGACGGCAGGATCTGTAATCCCACCCACGCACAATTGGCCTGATTTTCTTTATTTTCAGTAGTGTATTTTGTTTTATTTTTGTATTTTTGTGTTACTGTACTGTACTGTAAAGTATAGTACTGTGGTGTGCAGTATTGAGTTTGTCATTTGTAACCTTTCAGTACTTTCATTTTTGGTTGTTGTGAAAACCTTTGTTGGAAAAAAAAAACTGAACAAAAACTGTAAGTGTTGCATTGAGCTTCACAGGATGCTAACTGATGGACTGAATAAAAACAGTGAAAATTAAAGACTGCAGTGTTTTATATAAAGTACACTAGTGTGTTGCTGCTAATCTGAAAGTGTATTCATATGATGCAAGTGTGTATCATGTTGTCATCAGAGTGAAATTTTGACAGAGGATTGTTAGGTTTTGATAGCAGAGTTTCAATTCGACATAGATGTGAATGGTTTATTTCCCAGTGTTGTGTCTTGTGTGCTTGTGTGTAAAGTTTTGACACGATGAGCAGAAGTTTTGCAAAAAGTGTTCAAGCAATAGGCAAAAACTGTAAATAAATTCAATGCACACAGACTGAAGTGTGATTGTGATGATTTTGGCTCACATTTAACAAAAACCCACCAATCTCAACAAATTAGAATATGGTGACATGCCAACTGACAGTATATTCCAGTGTGTGTTTACTGTATATTCAGTTGTTTGGTCTTTGAACTTTTCTCTTCTAGTGCTTTTCATCTACTATAAGATCTCTTTACAGTAGTGTAATGAAAGTAAACTTTTCTTAAAGTTTATTTCTGAATCTTACTGTATCTGCACCCCTCTATTTATGCCGTATACTGTAACAGTCATTGACTAGCAAAAGGATTCCTGTTTCCCAAAATGATGTTTTTGTAACAGTGTTTTGAATAGATCTCACTAGTGTTCTCTAGACAGGAAAATGGTCTGTGTATTTTACAGGTTTGTATATCAACTGAGGCCAAAGTTTGAGTCTGACAAAAGAGAACATGTTTTTGACTAAACTATTTGATTTTGACCTGGAAGTTTGAAGTTTGCACAAGTTGGTGTGTAGTTTTGAGATTGTGTTTATAGTTGTGAGAAAATGGTGAATTGTTTCATGAACTGTGTGTTAGCAATCGAGAAAAACTGTAATTTGCGTAAAAAAAATATTAACGCGTTAAATTTGTTTGATTAATCGCATGCGTTAACACGTTAACGTTGACACTAATATACTGTGTGTATATATATATATATATATATATATATATATATATATATATATATATATATATATATATATACATACAGTATATCATCCGTCCATCCATCCATCCAGAATATGCATACAAACCAAGTCATAAAGTCAACTTTATTTCTAAAGTGCTTTATACAATATAGACTGTTTCACAGTAGCTTCAAAATAGTATCAAACTCACATTCTGCTGTAAAGCAGCTCTAACAAGTCAGTGTCATTCTACAGCTCAAGTCAGTTCAGTATTGATTTAGTTCAGTTGCTTAACTGTGTAAAATTCATTTGTCATACATACTGTTTATACAGTGTATATGTGCATATGCATGTACAGTATGTGTTAGTGCAATGACAAACTCCTGAGCTCCACTGCACTCTAAACAAGCAAAAGACACACAAGAGTAGTGTTTTACATTGTTCACATCTGTGTGTAGTTTGGCGTTTATGTGGCTAATTATTTTATGTTTGTGTGTAGTTACTATGCAAAAATAGAAGAGTTAAAATAGTTTTCAAAGAAGTGTTTGCTTTTGCAAGATGTGTGTGTTTTGTGGTTTTGTGTGTAGAGTTTTGAGAAATGGAGCTGTAGTTTCAAAAGCTGTGTGTCAACCTTTTGAAAAAAATGTAATAAATTGAAAACTGGGCTTTGGCGACCTCTTGTGGCCACATTCCCATTGAAGGGATCATCTGCCATTTGACCTCTTTAGAATTCTGGTGTGCACCTGGGTTCATGAGTTGTTAGTTGAATTGAATTGGCGATTGGGAATGGCAGGATGACATATTCTGTATTTGAAAGATGGATTTCATGAGCATCTAGAGCACACTCAGGCAGTATTGTGCTCCAGATGCTTATGAAATCCATATTTTCAATCCATCACATCTATCCTCTACCTGCATGGTGCTCACATATATAGATTCTGGGAAGAAGAAAAAAAATAGATAGATAGATAGATAGATAGATAGATAGATTAAACTAGTAATTATATCAAAATGTTTACCTGAATCTGTTTCACTGCATAGCAAGTCATCAAAACAGGGCTTCCACACATGTTGGCTATATCTATAGCTGAATATAGACAAATTATGAAGTGAAAAAGGCACACATGAATTCAGAAGGTTTTGTTTGTGCTCTCTGCTGCCATACAGATGTAATGTATAACATGCAACGAATGACATATGTGACCCTGGACCACAAAACCAGTCATAAGGGTCAATTTTTCAAAATTGAGATTTATACATCATCTGAAAGCTGATTAAATAAGCTTTCCATTGTTGTTAGGATAGGATAATATTTGGCCGAGATACAATTATTTGAAAATATAGAATCTGAGGGTACAAAAAAATCTAAATATTGAGAAAATCGCATTTAAAGTTGTCCAAATGAAGTTCTTAGCAATGCACATTACTAATCAAAAATTAAGTTTTGATATATTTACAGTAGGAAATTTACGAAATATCTTCACGGAACATGATCTTTACTTAATGACCTAATGATTTTTGGCATGAAAGAAAAATCAATAATGTTGACCCATACAATGTATTTTTGGCTATTGCAACAAATATACCCCAGCGACTTAAGACTGGTTTTATGGTCCAGGGTCACATATATGTCCCTATATCACGAGTGCTGTTGTCATTTGTTGTCTTATAAAACAATATATTATTATTATTACATATATACATCCTCAAAATATATTAAGTTATAAGTTCACACCATATATTAAGTACCATATATGGTATATACAATATATGTATAATTTGCCATTTTTTTTAAACAGCATATATGCAAATGTTCATTATGCTTATATAGGATTTTATGTTTATACCATATATATATATGTCACAAATCTGGTCTGCACTTCCATTCACCCTCCACCAGAGGTCACTCGCTCACCACATGGACTTCACACCACACATCACAATGGACTCCAATTCCCATCATCCAACACTGATCACAGCTGTCACCAATCACTCATTGCACTAATCACACGCACACACTGATCACACACCTTATATAAACCCTGGACTTTGTTTCCCTCGTTGCCGAGTATTGTATGTGTTTACCGCTCCCCTAGCCGTAGCAACTCTACAGAGCCCCTGTTAGTTTTCCCCTGCCTGATTTGGATTGTGTTTTCCCCGTGTTTGTTCTAGCCCGTGTTCCCTGGATTAACCCTTGCCTTGCCGTTTGGACACTGTTTGCACCCCTATTGGATTCTAGCCCGTGTTCCCTGGATTATCTCTCTGCCTTGCCCACTGGATACTGTTTGCCGATCGTTGACCTTCGCTTGCCCTAGGATTACTCTTTGTCTTGTCCCTGCCATACCTGTTTGCCATTGCTCGACCCTGCCTGTATTTATGACCATGCCTGTTACAGTTTTTGCCCGTTGCTTGAACACTATAGACCCATGCTTAGACTAAAGTAACACAACTTGAAGCTTTTGTTACCATACCTCAAACACATGTACCCATACCTTAAACAAAAGCGCTGCTTTGCACTCTAGTTGCAATTCTGCAACACATTTACTCCTTTATGCAACACACTTGGTCCTGCATACTACACTCTATTTCATACATAAGACACTTTGTTCAAAAATGAAATCTCAGGGTGCCATTTAGAAAACACATGTATCCAAAATACAAAACACATCGGGCAATTGCAACCACTCAAATACACACCTGAAGGCACTTACTTGCAAAACTGAACACCAATCAGCCAGCTACAAAAAGCCCTCAGTTTAGCCATTTCAAGAACTTTGCAAGCATGGATGGAGGGAGAGCAAGAGGCAGAGGTAGAGCAAGAGCAAGAGGAGGAAGAGGAGGACGAGGAGGAGGAGGAGGACAAGGTCAAGGTCAAAGAGCCCATGCACGGACCCCTATTTCTGATGATATAAGAGCAACTTTGGTGGACCATGTCATCAACCATGGCCTGACTATGAGGGAAGCTGGGCAGAGAGTCCACCCACATCTAAGCTGCTTCACGGTGGCATCTGTAATAAGAACATTCCGAATAGAAAACCGGTATGTCTTCACCTCTCTACCTTCTACTCTACTCAGATGGTATTTACAGCACTGTACTACAGTATATCACATTACCACATCACGTGTACAGGGTATTGCAGAGTGCTAATGCTCCTTTTGCAGCCAAAGTGGTAGTTTTTGTGAAACATACCATGATTACTTACAGTATATTGAGATGTTTCAGTACAGTGGATGATACAGTATATACAGTAAAGTACTGTAAGAAAAAGACAATTTGTGGTTGCATTTCTCTAGCATGACTAGAAGACCTTCTGGGGGAGGACGCCAACGCCTGTTCACACAACAGCAGGAACTTGCCGTTGTGGACCTAGTGAGGGCAGACAATGCCATCCGTCTCCACCAGCTACGACAGAAAATACTTGCAGACAGCCAAGTGTTCAACAACATAAACCATATGAGCATCAGCACCATCAGACGCATCTTGGGAAAACACAACATCACCATGAAGCAGCTCTACAGGGTCCCATTTGAGAGGAACAGCGTCAGGGTCAAAGGACTTCGAGCTGAATATGTACGGGTAAGTGTAACTGTCCTTTACATTTACAATACAGTATTGGTGAAATCCAGTAGCAGCTGAATATGTACCATATCAGTACCACATGGATCCATTCAGAGAGCTACACAGGTACCTATGTGATGGGGTGAGGGTTCTGTATGTGTAGCACTGGAGTACAGTAATATGGTATTTTTTTGTTACAGAGAATCTTGGCCATGGATGGAGCTGCACAGCCTCATGAATTCATTTTCATCGATGAAGCTGGATTTGACCTGAGCAAAACAAGACGACGGGGTCGTAATGTAATTGGCCAAAGGGCAATTGTGCACGTCCCGGGGCAGCGCGGGGGAAATATCACATTGTGTGCCGCCATAAGCCTTCGGGGGCTTCTGCATCATCATGCAAAACTAGGTCCATACAATAGCCAACATATACTCACATTTCTAGATGCTCTCCATAATATAGTTGTACAGAACAGACCAGATCAGCCCAGGTTTGTGGTGGTATGGGATAATGTCAGTTTCCATCAGGCTGCTCTGGTCCAGACCTGGTTCACCAACCACAATCAGTTTGAAGTGGTACACTTGCCCCCTTACTCACCATTTTTAAACCCTATAGAGGAATTCTTTTCGGCTTGGAGATGGCGTGTATATGACCGCCAACCACATGCCCGCATGCCTCTTCTGCAGGCAATGGATCAGGCCTGCGGCGACATTCAGGTGACAGCAATGCATGGATGGTTTCGACATGCTAGGGGATATTTTCCCCGGTGCCTAGCGGGAGAAGACATTGCTTGCGATGTCGATGAGGTCCTGTGGCCAGACCCCAACAGACGGCGGGATCCATGAGCCCACGTATGCAATTGCCATGATTTTCTGTGTTTACAGTATAGTGTTTTTTCTATTATTATTATTTTTTTGCTTTATCTGAATTCATGTTACTGGAATGTACAATATTGAGTATTTTGCTTTTTCGGTTGTTTGAAAATGTGCCTCCTGAAAATATGCCTTCTGAATAAACAGTGAAAATCAAAGACTGCAGTGTTTTATATAAAGTAAACTAGTGTGTTCCCCCTGATCTGAAAGTGTATGCATATGATGCAAGTATGTGTCAATTTGTCATCAGAGTTACATTTTGAGAAAGGAATGTTAGGTTTTGATAGCAGAGTTTAGGTTTTGATAGTAGAGTTTCAATTTGACACAGATGTGAATGGTATATTTCCCAGTGTTGTGTCATGTTTACTTGTGTGTAGAGTTTTGGCACAATGAGCGAAGTTTTGCAAAATGTGTTCAAGCAACGGGCAAAAACTGTAATAAAAGCTTGCACTTGGATCTGCACGTCTCATGTCTCGTCAGCCCCGTTACAGAATACTCGGCCTCACGAGGATCCAGCAGCTTTTCCAGCAATGGACCCTGGTCAGGTATGGATCCTTTCAACCAGCTGCTCGATCTACGACAGGGGAGTCTTTCCATTGAGGAGTACATCACTCAATTTTGTGTGATCTCGGACAAGGTACCTTTTGATGAGGTGGTATTAAAATATATTTTTCGTTTTGGACTGAATGAGCCTGTAAAGTCTTGGTTACCTGAGGGAAAGTTTAATGTCAGTTTAAAGGATTTTATAGACTATGCTTTGCTGTGTGCTGGCTCTTCGTTTACTGTGGGTGTCGCGGAAGAGGAACGCAACACCGTGTCTGTGACTAAAATGGTAGCGACACCGGAGCCCGTTCACAAAATGGCGGCCACAACAACACCCCGTCATGTCATTGCTGTCAGTAAAGAACTAAGTCAGGTCTCAGTTGATGTTAAAGAGCCAAGTCTCAGTTGATGTCAGAGAGTCAAGTCAAGCCATAGTTGATCTTAAAGAACCAAGTCAAGTCTCCGCTGATCATCCAGAGTCACTTCACGTCACAGCAGCACGTCACAGCTGCTCGTCCAGAGTCACAGCAGCATGTCACAGCTGATCGTCCAGAGTCACTTCACGTCACAGCTGCTCGTCCAGAGTCACAGCAGCACGTCTCAGCTGATCGCCCAGAGTCACTTCACATCTCAGCTGATCTCCTAAAGTCAAGTCACGTCACAGCTGACCGTCCAGAGTCACAGCAGCACGTCTCCGCTGACCGTCCAGAGTCACAGCAGCACGTCTCCGCTGACCGTCCAGAGTCACAGCAGCACGTCTCCGCTGACCGTCCAGAGTCACAGCAGCACGTCTCCGCTGACCGTCCAGAGTCACAGCAGCACGTCTCCGCTGACCTTCCAGAGTCACAGCAGCACGTCTCCGCTGACCTTCCAGAGTCACAGCAGCACGTCTCCGCTGACCTTCCAGAGTCACAGCAGCACGTCTCTGCTGACCTTCCAGAGTCACAGCAGCACGTCTCTGCTGACCTTTCAGAGTCACAGCAACACGTCTCCGCTGATCGTCCAGAGTCACTTCACGTCACAGCAGCACGTCTCTGCTGACCTTTCAGAGTCACAGCAGCACGTCTCCGCTGATCGTCCAGAGCCACAGCCTGTCACGGCTGATCGTCCAGAGCCACAGCTCGTCACGGCTGACCGTCCAGAGCCACAGCCCGTCACGGCTGACCGTCCAGAGCCACAGCCCGTCACGGCTGACCGTCCAGAGTCACAGCCCGTCACGGCTGACACACCCAGATCATCAAGGTCAGTCTTCCATTATACCGGTTTGAGGGATGTACCGCTGGTGTCTGCACGCACAGCTGGTATCCCCAAACCCACTCACTCTAACCCTCCTGTTCTTTTGCATATTCCCCTGTCCGAAGCGCTTCCCCTGATGGGAATCGCTTTGTTGCGTTTGGGCTGCGTACACCACCGCAGAACTGCCCGAGGTGGCGGCACACGCTGCAGAACCTCCAGAAGCAGCGGGGCTCGCCTCAGCCCATTGTATGGTGGTGGCGCCCTGTAATGTTCTCTCGGTCTGTCGAGTTGCGGTCGAGGAGACTGTTACCGCTGTAGAACTTCAAGAGGTGGCGGCAACCGCTGCAAAACCTCCGGAGGTGTCAGTGGTATCCACTCACCAACTCTCGTCTTGCTCTGCCACGGCCACGGAGGCCGTCCTTGATTCCTCGTCCTGTCCAGTTTCGGCCAAGGAGGCCGTCCCTGAACTCTCGTCCTGTCCTTTCATGGCTATGGAGGCCATCTACGAATCCTCGTCCTGTCCTGTCGCAGCCAGAAGGGCTGTTCCTGAACTCCCGTCCTGTCATGGCTATGGAGGCCGTCAATGAACTCTCATTCTGTCCTGTCACGAATCTGGTCTGCACTTCCATTCACCTTCCACCAGCGGTCACTCGCTCACCACATGGACTTCACACCACACATCACAATGGACTCCAATTCCCATCATCCAACACTGATCACAGTTGTCACCAATCACTCATTGTACTAATCACATGCACACCTGATCCCACGCGCACACTGATCACACACCTTATATAAACCCTGGACTTTGTTTCCCTCGTTGCCGAGTATTGTATGCGTTTACCGCTCCCCTAGCCGTAGCAACTCTACAGAGCCCCTGTTAGTTTTAATAGTTTTTCCCCGGCCTGTTTTGGATTGTGTTTTCCCCGTGTTTGTTCTAGCCCGTGTTCCCTGGATTAACCCTTGCCTTGCCGTTTGGACACTGTTTGCACCCCTATTGGATTCTAGCCCGTGTTCCCTGGATTATCTCTCTGCCTTGCCCACTGGATACTGTTCGCCGATCGTCGACCTTCGCTTGCCCTAGGATTACTCTGTCTTGACCCTGCCATACCTGTTTGCCATTGCTCGACCCTGCCTGTATTGATGACCATGCCTGTTAATAAAAGCTTGCACTTGGATCCGCACGTCTCACGTCTCGTCAGCCCCGTTACAATATATATCATCCATTGTAAAATTAGTATATATACTTACTTTAAAAATATTTAAAAAATAAAAATATATAATTACTTCAAATTAAAAAAAGCAGGATCCACACTCACTTATGAAATTATCAATGATTTTTTAAAATCCGATAAATCAGCAGCTTTTCCCATTCTGACATGAAACACTCTACTGCTCTGTGAACTGCATCTACAACACCATTCGGTTGCCAGGCATGCTCATTGTGCTAGGCTGGGGGTGGCCAGAATGTAATGGCTCATCGGTGAACTAAAAATATTCATGACCAATATGGTAATATATGTTCAGCCCTGGCATGTGCATTGCACTGCAACATTGTGGGTACATGTCCATAACTTGTATCAAAAAAAGATATGTAACAAATATATGAAACCCTAAGGTGGCCCCCATAGTGTAGGCCTACAAAACAACAAACATGTAAACAACGAAACACAACACAATGGAAAGGGTCCTATGCTTGCACAGAAACGGGGCTTATATATAGCCTACAATATATATTCTTTTGCTATACTTATTGATTAATGTAGCTCCTCTTTAATAGTGCAGTGCTTCGTCTTTTTAATCGCTGTTAGAGCTGAATGAGCCAAGGGATTTAATGCAGGGTCTAATGATCTAACAAAATTACATTTTTAATATCCAATATATTTTTATGAACCCTTGAAGTTTCTATGGGGCAATACATTATATATAAGCCCATTTCTCTGTGACGTTTTTATAGTGGAGTGTTTATTTATTGTCCTAACAAAGCGGTATATATTTAATTATTTTAATAAATATAATAATTAACACTGTACTTTACTATTGCATCCTGTTAATGTACAACAATACTGAAGTGCAAATAGTATCTGCCACTATCTATTCTAACTACTATTTACTTAAAATACTGGTACTTTTACATAATGTAAATAGAATTTACTGGTATTGTCACTTAATCGATATTTCTGTTGTCGCTTAGTGTAAATAGCATTTGTTGCTAAGAAAATATGCTACTTTCTAGGGATGCACTGAATTTTCATCATCAGTAGAGGTCTAAACATTTCATTCATTGTTATTAACTCTTTCACCGCCAGCGTTTTTTTAAAAAGTTGCCAGCCACCGCCAGCGTTTTTGATGATTTTCACCTAACTTTGACGGCCCTCAGAATATTTTCTGCTATGAATATAAGAACATATTATATATCAAAATAAAGAACCAAGTCTCTGCTTTTAAACAAAACTATTTTATTCTATCTTCATGTGTTCATGTTTTATGACCATTTGAACACAGGTGGGTACCATCAAAAATACAACATTTTGGACAAAAAACTGAGAAAAATGCATTTTTATCAAAGTAGTACATTTTCATGCAAAATACATTCAGATGTCATATTCTTTCACCTGTAAATAATTATATGAATAATTTAAATTGCATTCAATAAACAGAACAAACAGACACACACACAGACACACACACACACACACACACACACACACACACACACAAACATATGATTATACACACACACAGGCTACATACATACATATGCATACATATACTGTACATGCACACACACACGTCCACACACACACACACACACACACACGTGCACACACACACACACACAAACATATACATACATATGATTATACACACACACAGGCTACATACATACATATGCATACATATACTGTACAGGCACACACACACGTCCACACACACACACGTGCACACACACACACACACACACACACACAATCATATACATACATATGATTATACACACACAGGCTACATACATACATCTACTGTACATGCAGACAGACAGACAGATAGACAGATAGATAGATAGATAGATAGATAGAACACACACACACACACACACACACACACACACCCCTATTCAGATCGACGGATCGGTTATAACTACAGATGTTTCTGTGTCTCTCTCTCTCTCACTGACTACATCGTCCCGATCAGATTCAAAATGGTCAAAGCATGATCTACATAGGCTATGATCTATATATGATCTACATTTTCTCTGACCCTCCATGTACGCCGATCGTCTTCTATTCGCACCCTAAAGACCCGGAAGTCCCGTAACTCATTCAGGACATGCGCTAGGGCTTCCCTTACCGTAATACACCTAGAACATGGAAAGCCGTAAAAACTCGTCAATGGCGGGGAAGCGTTGTCTCTTAATTGACGAGATATCTCGTCAATGGCGTTGAAAGAGTTAAGGATGTAGCACTATCTGATCACTTCTGTATTTTCTTTGATATAATGATCTCTGCTACCACTGAATCTAGATATGTCTCTGTCAGAAAGCGATGCATTAACGAGAACACTAGTGTGCTATTTATTAAGGTTATATCTTTAACACCAAGCATTTCTTTAGACTCTGTTGATCTTCTCCTTGATTAATTTAACTGAAAATTTAAGAATGTTATTGATGATGTTGCTCCTGTGAAAGTCAGCAAGAAGACTGGCAGACAAAAAGCACCCTGGAGAAAATCAACAGCAGTACAGAGTATGAAAAGACAATGCAGAAAAGCTGAGCGGATGTGGTAGAAGACAAAACTTGAAATTCACTATAGCATCTATAAAGACAGCCTTCATGCTTTCAGTGTGGAACTAGCCACAGCTAGACAGACCTTCTTCTCAAAACTTATAAACAGTAACTTAAACAACACTCACACTCTTTTTGCTACTGTTGAGAGACTAACAAACCCCCCAAGTCAGATTCCCAGTGAAATGCTCTCCGACAGCAAATGCAATGTGTTTGCTTCCTTCTTTTCTAAGAAGATCAATAATATCAGAAAGGCGATTGGCACATCCTCAAGTTGTGCAGAGGACACACAGATTCGACTGCAATTTCAAAAAGAAGTGACTATGTCTATTTTTGAAGCAACTGATAGCAAAATTTTGGAAGAAATAGTACAGGACCTTAAATCTTCAACCTGCTATCTTGACACACTTCCCACATCTTTTTTTCAAAAGTGTGCTTAACTGTTTAGATGCAGATCTCTTAGAAGTGGTGAACGCCTCACTTCTTTCTGGGACTTTTCCAAACTCCCTGAAAACTGCAGTTGTTAAGCCCATTCTGAAAAAGCGCAATCTTGATAACACCATATTGAGCAACTATAAACTATCTTCCTTTCATAGGCAAGATTATTGAAAAGGTTGTTTTTAATTAGCTGAACAACTACTTAAACTCAAATGGATACCTGGACAATTTTTAATCTGGTTTCCGAGTGCATCACAGCACAGGGACAGCAGTCATTAAGATAATAAATGATATTCGCTTTAATTTTGATTCTGGCAAAATATGAGTGCGAGTACTACTAGATCTTAGTGCTGCGTTTGACACTGTCGATCATAACATACTTCTAGAAAGACTGGAAAACTGAGTCAGGCTTTCTGGGATGGTACTCAAATGGTTCAGGTCATACTTAGAAGGGAGAGGTTATTATGTGAGTATAGGAGAGCACAAGTCTAAGTGGACGTCCATGACATGCAGAGTCCCACAAGGCTCAATTCTCGCACCGCTCTTGTTTAGCCTGTGTATGCTCCCACTAAGTCAAATAATGAGAGAGAACCAAACTGCCTATCACATCTATGCTGATGATACCCAGATTTACCTAGCCTTATCTCCAAATGACTACAGCCCCATTGACGCCCTCTGCCAATGCATTGAAATTAAAAATTGGATGTGCCAGAACTTTCTTCAGTTAAACAAGAAGATAACTGAAGTCATTGCATTTGGAAACAAAGATGAAGTTCTCAAGGTGAATGCATACCTTGACTCTAGGGGTCAAACAACTAAAAATCAAGTCTAGAATCTTGGTGTGATTCTGGTGACAGACCTTAGTTTCAATAGTCATGTCAAAGCAGTAACTAAATCAGCATACTATCATCTCAAAAAAATTGCAAGAATTAGATGTTTTGTTTCCAGTCAAGACTTGGAGAAACTTGTTCATGCCTTTATCACAAGCAGGGTGGATTATTGTAATGGTCTCCTCACCGGCCTTCCAAAGAAGACCATTAGACAGCTGCAGCTCATCCAGAACACTGCTGCCAGGATTCTGACTAGAACCAGAAAATCTGAGCATATCACACCAGTCCTCAGCTCCTCAGGTCCACACTGGCTTCCAGTTACATTTAGGATTGATTTTAAAGTACTTTTACTAATTTATAAATCACTCAATGGCCTAGGAACTAAATACATTAAAGATATGCTCACTGAATATAAACCTAACAGACCACTCAGATCATTAGGATCGAGTCAGTTAGAAATACCAAGGGTTCACACAAAACAAAGGGAGTCCGCTTTTAGCTATTATGCCGCCCGCAGTTGGAACCAGCTTCCAGAAGTGATCAGATGTGCTAAAACATTAGCCACATTTAAATCCAGACTCAAAACTCATCTGTTTAGCTGTCCATTTGTTGAATGAGCACTATGCTACGTCCAAACTGACTGCACTGTATTTGATGTATAATCATTTTTATTTCTAACTGTTCTAAATTCATTTGAAATCAATTTTGAAATCATTTTAAATGTTTTTAAATTTCTGGTTTTATTGTTGTGATTATTTATTTTTTAATGATTATTTTACTTCCTTTTATGTAAAGCACTTTGAAATACCATTGTGTATGAAATGTGCTATATAAATAAACTTGCCTTGCCTTATTACAGTATTTAATTAATCTTTCTTAATGTTAGTTAATGATAATACAATTGTTCACTGTCAGTTCATGTTAATTCAGAGTGCATTAACTGTTAACTAGCACAACTGTTGATTTTAATAATGCATTAGTACATGTTGAAATTAACATTAATAAGACTAATAAATGCTGAAGAACTATTGTTCATTCTTAGTTCATGTTAACTGTTAACTAATGAACCTTATTGTAAAGTGTTACCAATATTAATATAAATTCTGTCCAGTTTTATTGTGTTACTTTCAGTAAAAGTGTGGTTATTTTATTGGCTTGTATTTTTTAAATTCAGTGTCATTAAAATTATTGAATTAAATTAAAAAGTCTTACACAATTAATTTATATTATTTAATAAAATAATAAATAATCATTACAAAGCATTTTCGGTTTCGGCCAAGTGCATCCAGAATTTTCATTTTCGGTTTCGGCCCAGAATTTTCATATATATATTTCATATATAGGCCTATAATATATTTGTATAATTTGGCAATTCCAATACATAAAATAAAATAATATGAGACAGAATTATTAAAATGTATTTTAAATAGGCTACAGAAGTTGTCAGGTTGAAAAATATAAAAAATGCCTCATTCATTCATTAATTCTCTTCAGTCTGGTTTTATTTTTGGTTTGATGTCTGAGTTCTGACACTCCTATCATCTTGTCTTTGTGTGAGGGTGTGGTTTTGTTCACTCAGGCCATGCGCTCTTCAATCCACATGAGTTACTTTGATGTTCGGAACCTGGCACTTTGAACTATTTTGGTTCTCTTTCAAACATTTGTTCGTTATCTCACTATGGGGAATCGCCTCAGGTGTGACCAATCCTGGAAGCACCTATTACACCACCTCTGTCAGTTTGTAGATTCTATTTGAAAGCTATACTCAGCAGATCTGGGTGGCCGCTAAACTGTTCAAGGATGAGCCATTATAATGGTGCAAGCCGTTCCGGGCAGAGGACGTTGCGCGCACACCTGCGACGGGCGAAAGAGCAAACAATCCTCTTCAGACACTGGGGTTTTGACAGAGTTTGCTCCTCCGATGGCGATTGTCCCAATCAAATTGTCCCTGTAGGGCAGAGCCCCGCCCCGTACCGTTCCTCTTTGGACACAAAAGTTAATTTAATCTATGCTCTCCCATGTGGGAACATTTCTGGAGTTTTAATAACTTCTTATAAAAGTATTATCATCATTCGTATGATGCTGAAAATCGACATATAATTCACACTGAATTGTTGCTAATAACGCAAGCTTTAATACGATACTAAACAATGGTTATCTGCTTAAAAGGGGAAAAGTTATAAAGGCAAAGATTACAATAAAACACATCACGCATAAAAGGGCATAGAACACAATTATTAGTAAGCATATTGCTCCAATACTTTAAATGATTGTCCTTTTGAGAAATCTTCATGCAAGTTTGAGTTTCTTCGTCCACTGAAGAAAGTTGAAGCTGAACACGCAGGAGTCATGAGACAGTCATGGGTGAGTCATGGGATACGTTGTATAGATCCTGATGTCCTGAGGGTGTCAGTTAATTTAAACATGTCCATGGCGTTACTATAGTTCCATACATTCGCTTGATCACGAGGTTCCTCTGGGTTGAAAAGGACTCTTTGCATCCTGATACAAAAGATCTGTTTCCTGACTGAGACTCTTCTTGACTGAGTTGATTCGATGGGTATCTGTGTCCGTTTTGACACAGGAATCTTACAAAAGTAAAAGTAGTGGCACCCCTTCTCCCCGTTTGGTGTCCGTTTTTGTCAGTTTTTATTTTTTGTTATGGATCATCCCAATTACCTCCTCCTTCTGTTGGAGCAGAAGAGGATGCCTCTCGAGGTCCACTCGGCGATCTTCGTGGAGATCGCCAAACACTTTTTTCTTATTTAACCATAATCATGATATTGTAACCGTCGTGTCTTGCTCACTTTTCCGTGAACAGCCGCGCAGAAATCATAACTGGGACTAATGAAATTCAATAATAACGGCAATCAAATTTAACAGTAAAGGCTCATATTTGAATAGCCTATGTTCTTTTCTTTATTTATGAAGAATTACAAGCGTGTGTATATGTGATTTAGCCTATGCTTATTTGTTCAAAAGTTTGGCAGAGTGATCATAAGATGCTAGGCCAAGTTACCTGATAGATTAATGCGGGTGCAGTTCGGGTCACGACTCGCGGCCTTTATGTCAAACAATTCTGGTCTGGTACAGAAATAAATTAGTGCTGCTGTAGGATAACGGATCAGGTGTTCTGTTAAGTACTGCTGGTGCACGTTTACCAAACAGGACCTGTGCAGGACTGTTTTAAACTGCTTTGCGTCTCTCCGTCTGATAACCCCATGTGCGTGATGCACCATTGACAGGTATTTCCCTAAACTGTCACGTATATATTTTTCTGCCAAGGTAATGATTACGAAAACGATTATTTATTTTTGTTAATTATTATTTTATTTCAGTTAGTTTTTCAATAACTGTTGTTAGTTTCGTTTTGTTTTAGTTATTCAAATATTTAGAAATTTTTATTTTATTTTAGTTTACGAAATTGTTTTTTCATCAATAGTTTTAGTCTTAGTTTTAGTTTTAGTTTTCGTTTACGAAAATAACCTTGATTCACACAAACACTAAACACCATCATGGTGAGACTCATTAAACTGAAATATGCAATAAACATTAATTTAACAACATTAGATGTAATATACAACCCTAATAAATATAACTGATAAGAAAAAACTAAGAAACATACTTATTTCAAAGAAAAAAACAAAAAAATTGAAATGCAACGCAGGGAATTCTGGGAACGTAAATTTACGTTTTTTCCCTGTAAATTTTACATTCTTTTTCACTTCCAAAGACGGTATTTTACAGTGCAATTGTCTGAAATGTCTATTACAGTTTTTCACTGTATATATTAGGGGAACTTACCATTAACCATTTAACAGGTTTTTACTGTAGCATTTTCACAGTTTTTTACTGTTAAAATTATGGTAATTTTTTAAAGTGCAGAGCCCGCCGCAACCGACGAGCCATTGCCAGAGAGAGCGACAGTGCTGAGGATCGTCCTAGAGCCAGAGCCCGTGACGTCAGGCCAAGTGCGAGAGCCAGCTACGGAGCTCGCCACGGGGGAGAGCACCATAGACAGTGAGAGCACGGAGGGGAGCTCTGCCGACTGCACCATGGCTGAGGGTGAGCCGAGCTCAGTGGACTATACAGTGGGGCAAAAAAGTATTTAGTTAGCCACCAATTGTGCAAGTTCTCCCACTTAAAAAGATGAGAGAGGCCTGTAATTTTCATCATAGGTATACCTCAACTATGAGAGACAAAATGAGAAAAAAAAAATCCAGAAAGTCACATTGTAGGATTTATTTGCAAATTATGGTGGAAAATAAGTATTTGGTCAATAACAAAATTTCATCTCAATACTTTGTTATATACCCTTTGTTGGCAATGACAGAGGTCAAACGTTTTCTGTAAGTCTTCACACACTGTTGCTGGTATTTTGGCCCATTCCTCCATGCAGATCTCCTCTAGAGCAGTAATGTTTTGGGGCTGTCGCTGGGCAACACGGACTTTCAACTCCCTCCAAAGATTTTCGATGGGGTTGAGATCTGGAGACTGGCTAGGCCACTCCAGGACCTTGAAATGCTTCATACGAAGACACTCCTTCGTTACCCGGGCGGTGTGTTTGGGATCATTGTCATGCTGAAAGACACAGCCACGTTTCATCTTCAATGCCCTTGCTGATGGAAGGAGGTTTTCACTCAAAATCTCACGATACATGGCCCCATTCATTCTTTCGTTTACACGGATCAGTCGTCCTGGTCCCTTTGCAGAAAAACAGCCCCAAAGCATGATGTTTCCACCCCCATGCTTCACAGTAGGTATGGTGTTCTTTGGATGCAACTCAGCATTCTTTCTCCTCCAAACACGACAAGTTGAGTTTTTACCAAAAAGTTCTATTTTGGTTTCATCTGACATTCTCCCAATCCTCTTCTGGATCATCCAAATGCTCTCTAGCAAACTTCAGACGGGCCCGGACATGTACTGGCTTAAGCAGGGGGACACGTCTGGCACTGCAGGATTTGAGTCCCTGGCGGCGCAGTGTGTTACTGATGGTAGCCTTTGTTACTTTGGTCCCAGCTCTCTGCAGGTCATTCACTAGGTCCCCCCGTTCTGGGATTTTTGCTCACAGTTCTTGTGATCATTTTGACCCCACGGGGTGAGATCTTGCGTGGAGCCCCAGATCGAGGGAGATTATCAGTGGTTATGTTCCTATTCCTGTTCTTGTTATGTCATTATTAGTTCATCCTCCTCACCTGTCTGTCCCTCATCAACCCTCCTATTTAAGCTGCAGTCTGTTCAGTTCATGTCATCTGGTCTTAACGTTACCTATGTGTGTGTATCCTGCCTACCTGATATGGATTACCTTTATGTGGATGTATTCAAGTCTGTTTACCATTATCTTCTTTGTATTCATGCGTTTCTCATACACCGCATCGTGACACTCGCGAGTTTGTTTACAGAAGTAAAGGAAGCAAAGTTTCCTTAATTTACCTCTTCATGGTTTATATCGAATTCCTCCTACATTTTTCTTGACAATCCTCATTTTGTGCTTCTAATACGTGACCGGCATTTTGTTTTGCTGTCTTTCCTCCGCACTTCTGCGTTTGTTACTAATCTCCGGCACATGCGTGACGCCTACGTCCTACGTCCTACGTCATCTGCCGGAATGGCTTTCACGTATGACAGTCAGCAGAAGTGAGGAAAAAGTGTTTATAATGTTTTAAATATGGATATTTTTCTTACAAAAATGCATCGATTCGCTAAAGGAGGCCTTTATTCACCCCCCAGGGCCTTTATTTGACTACTTTTGGAATGTTGAACAAAAACACCCACCTACTCCCATTCTAACGCTTGGAAGAGCCAGGATAATTTTTTATATAACTCCGATTGGATTTGTCTGAAAGAAGAAAGTCATATACACCTAGGATGCCTTGAGGGTGAGTAAAACATGGGCTAATTTTATTTTTTTTGGTAAACTAACCCTTTAAACAGAAAGCAAGCAGGTGTGCATGATTTGGTATGGCAGCCAATACAAATAATTAATGACCATTTCCTTACCTAAATCCTGCATTTGGACCTACCTCGGTTGCAGAATCACATAATTCTATGCTACTGAAATTATTATCTTTATCTATATAGTGTAGTAGATAGCTATCTGTGTGTCATACATAGCCGCTTGTCAAGCATAAAAAACACAAGTTTTATTTAAATTCTGAATATATTATCGTATACAGCATGCAAAGAGCGCTCCCTTTAAATTTATTAAAAACTGTCAATCATTCATCTCAATCTCAAAACAGTTCCATTTTAGCCAATTAATGTGACTAGACAATGAATATTTTTTTTTTCTTTGTAAGAAAGTATTTACGAGCATGATAGAACTCAACACTGGATAAAAAGCAGTGACTGGGTGAATTACAACCTAAACACCGCTGATTGGCCATTACGTTGTTGAAATCAACAAGCATGTCTGTGATTGGCTCACCTCTGCAAAAATGCTTTGTAAAATCTTTTGACACTTTCCAAAGTAGAAAGGCAGATCTATTTCGTTATGCTATTATTACGATGAAAACAGATCCTAGACCAGGGGCCTCATGTATAAACGTTGCATATGCACAAAACAGGCATAGAAATGTGCGTACACAATTTCCCACGTACATATTGGGATTTATAAAAAATAAACTTGCCGTAAATATGTGCGCACCGTGTGGGAACTCTAGACCGTGTGTACACTCTTTTACTGGTGTAATAGCGAATTAATGATTTCAGACTCTCTTTTCCTTTCAATATACACATTTAGATTAAATATTTTGCTGATTAATGGAGTTAAGCATTAAGTATTGACAATAGATAAAGTCATTATTCAAAAGTTAAACAAAACATATGAATTTAGATATTTAGATGTATTTGTAGTGAATGCACTGTTTTTTGATCAATTTTCTTGTTGCATGCTGTTTTAATGACAGCAAGGGAAAGTAAGAGAAGTAAGAGAAAGTATTTTTAACAAGAACGTGTAACATCTGCTTATGTTCCTTGATGGTCATTGGGACTTTATGTCTTAAGAGACCCTTTTAGCCTTTTGACATTTGCATATAATTCACAGCCTGGCCCCACACTCTACCGTTATATGGGTGCTAATTGCCAAGGGTTGCCCCCCCCACTGTCAAAAAGATGCTAAACAGATCGACTATCTTGTCTCTCCATCGGACTTCAAACACATTCCAAGAGAACTAAATGACCCTTGGTACCAGGCCTGTGGACTACCCCCACGATTACAAGATACATAACACACACATAGAGGCATTTTCTTTATTTAGACCATAATTAATCAGTTACAAATGTATCTGGTATATGCATGTGTTGTTTGTATGTCTCCTTATTATATTAGCCTAGTTACCACTCGTTATTCGTATTAGTAAGCTCTAAACACTCATATTCAGGTGTATGAATGTATCTCTGGTTTAATACCTTTTAGATGTCTCTTTCTTGATATCAAAATGATCTGCTCTTTATTCCTCACACAATGATGTACACTATGTGATCGTGAAATGCATCACACTATTTTTACTGTACTGTGGGGAAAATTACACCAGTCTCCAGATCAGTCATAAAACATGCAAATGAGGTGTCAAGTGGGACGAAGAAACACTTTCCCGCTGAAACTATGTGCCTTATTATTGGTCAAACTAACCAAAATGGGTGTTACAGGGAAACCAGATAAAACTTCTCCCACACTGAAAAGGCAGGTCTTCTCTTTACTTTCGGTGCCCTGGAGACACACGTATCACCTTGGAAATCTCACGACTCCCCTTCCGGGGGGAGTCCGATCTTCTGGCAGTTTTAAGTTCGGTAACTTTGTCGATTCACTTTGGACTAATCAACCCATGGCTGGAATGACAAAGCTTTCACTCCTAAAGCAATTCACCAGGAATCTACACATTATACATGCACCGGGATTTTTAGCAATGTAATGTACTGTACAAATAGCATTTTAGTGGATGGGAATATGCATGGAAATGATATGCAGATGAGGTTATGTATCATAAAACTAGGCGTTGTAAAGTCCATATATGGTGAGGAGGAGACACATGTACACACAATCTTCCGCTGATGGGGATTTATAAAAGGATTTTTGCGCAGGTTCTGGCATACGCATGGTTTTATAAATCAGAAAACTTGTGATCTAGATTTTGTGCGTACATACACTTTTAGGATGACATCTATGGTAAGTTTTATACATGAGGCAGCAGGAGTTATGGGAAACTTTTCCATCTAAAAGCAATCAGAAGCAACAGCAGGCAGTTCTATTAGACTTATGTTTTGGGGGCATGTTGAAATGGAGGGACCTTGAGATGCGTCTAAAGTACAATAAAGCAATAGACCATCGAGAGTTAACTCTCTTGAAGGCAGAGAGGAAATGGTGGTGAGATGTCCTCACACGATTAATCAGCATCACAATATTTTGGCATCTCGAAATCTTGCTTTTAGGGGCTCTTCAGATTGTCTCCACAGAGCAAACAATGCCAACTTTCTCAAGGAAGTCTAGCTTCCTGCACTGTTTGATCATGTGATGGAAAATTATCTGCCAAGAGTCAAGGACAAAAGCACTTGCACACATTACCTTGGACAGCAAATTCAAAATGAGCTGATACAGCTCTTAAGTAACAAAATACTGAAGACCATCGTGTCCCATATTCATCAGGCAAAATACTAATCCATTATTCTTGACTGCACCCAAGATACAAGTCATAAAGAACAAATGTCAGTCATATTGTGGACTGTGGCCTTGGAGCCAAAAGCCAGAGGTTAAAGAATACCTTTTAGGATATGTGGAGGTCTTAGAAACCACTGGCTTGAATCTGTCAAATGTGATACTGGATAAGCTTCAGGATCTTCAGATTCCTTTTAAAAATGGCAGAGGACAGGCCTACGATAATGCTAATATGAAAGGTAAAAGTCAAGAAGTGCAGATAAGGCCGCAAGAGCAAAACCCAATGTAACAGAGCCAACAAGACATGAGGCGTACAGATCCATGTGCAAGCATTTATTTAGAAACATAGTCAAACACAGGCAGGGTCAGACATCAGCAAACAGGTATGGCACAGGCAAGACAAAAGAGCAATCCTTGAGTCAGACGACAGCAAACGTAATCCAGAGGGCTTGACAAGAGGGGTAATCCGTAAACATGAGCATAAATCCAGGTCAGGAGCAAACACAGTCCGAAACAGCAAGCAAAGGGTTAATCCAAGATACGCGGCAAGAACCAGGAATACAGGCACGACTATGACTATGACTATGACTATGACTACTAGAGCAGGCTCTGTAAAGTAGCTATCACAGTGATAAACACTATCAGAAATCTGACTGAAGAAGTCCATGGCTTAAGTAAGGCATGTAATGGGAATCAGCTGTGTAATCAGTGCAATCAGCTGTGTATGTGTCATCAGTGCAGTGGATGATGGGAACTGTGGTTAAGGGTGAAGTGCAACAGTTAGTGTAGTGCAAAAGTCCATGTGGTGAGCGATACCCAAGAGCTTTGTTTGTACCTTGTGAAGCACATTCAATGAATCGTGTGATAGCAGATGCGGTAAAAACATCCAAGGATGCTGTTGGCTACTTTGGTTATGTGCAGAAACTCTTCACATTCTTTTCAGGAGCTTCACAATGATGGACCATCTTTGTTGAAGCATGTCCACCTCACACTGAAGTCTTGGAGTGATGTAAGTATTGACAATAAAGTATTGAGATTAAATTTTGTTGTTGACCAAATACTTATTTTCCACCATAATTTGCAAATAAATTCTTTAAAAATCCTACAATGTGATTTTCTGGATTTTTTTTTTCTCATTTTGTCTCTCATAGTTGAGGTATATCTATGATGAAAATTACAGGCCTCTCTCATCTTTTTAAGCGGGAGAACTTGCACAATTGGTGGCTGACTAAATACTTTTTTGCCCCACTGTATATCAGTGTTGATTTTTGATTCAGTTTATTATTGTTTATTTTGATAACATATAATCTTTTAAAATTGTATTATTTAATGCATAATTTCAGTATTTTTTATTTATTTAATTTTATTTTTGCTGTAGAGCTATAATTGCAATTTGTAAATAATACAATTTAATTACTATTTATTTATTTACTTTTATATTTTATTAAAGTTCTGTTTTGTCCCCTATAGTAGGTGTTTTTTTACTTCCATAATATTTGGGGGAGGGGGCACAACAATAAAATTCTGCTTAGGGCACCCATTTGGCAAGCAGCGGCCCTGGCCATATACTCTGGTCATATGTGTTTTCTCGTGTTAATCAGCTGCCTTATGCAGTACTTTTTATGTTGTGTTCTGTGTAGTGAACATTTTTCATATTAAGGAAAATTCATATTAAGACTCTATGATATGCAAAGGAATGTGGTTGGTTGCATTCTCAGGCCAATTTAATGCGTGAATAACATATTCTGTGGGTGGGATGTAAATTTTATGTCTACATTATGTAATTTTAATACGGCATTACACAGAGAAGGAATTTGATTATTTCACAAATGTTTTCACAAATGTCTGACCTAAGCATTGCCTTTCATTGAAAACCTGATATTCAGGGGAGCCTGTGTAATCTGAAAACAAACTCAAAGAGAAGGACAGACCTATTTTCATGAAAGAACCTTATTCTGTCTGAATAATACACAATCCATGCAGGACAGCAAAATCAAATTTATTACAGAAGCAAAGTAAATTATATATATAATATTACATATATATATACCTCTACTCAGGTTATTACTCTCTCTGCGCTCCCTCCTTCTGAGGAGGACCAGGAGTTTAACCTTCTCTGAGAGAGAGAGAGAGGGAGCGCTCGCGCGCAAGATAGTAGAGTGTAATGGCAGAATTTACACATCAGCTAACCTGGTACGTACCATCAGAGAATCACATCACCTTAATTAAAAGGGGTCGAAGCCTAGAAGCGCATCTAAACAGTTAACAAGCAGTTATTTGCATGGGTTTTGTGGGTGCTGAGTAAAGCATCCTGGTGCATGTATAATGCGTAAATTCCTGATGAATTCCTTTAGAAGTGAAAGCTTCGTCATTCCAGCAATGGGTTGATTAGTCCGAAGTGAATCAACAAAGTTACTGAACTTAAAACTGAAGTTCGCCAGAAGGGGAGTCGTGAGATTTCCAAGGTGATAGGTGTGTCTCCAGGGCACCGAAAGTAAAATGAAACCTTGCCTTTTGGGTGTGGGAGAAGTTTTATCTGGTTTCCCTGTAACACCCATTTTGGTTAGTTTGACCAATAACAAGGCACATAGTTTCAGCGGGAAAGTGTTTCTTCTTCCCCTTGACACCTCATTTGCATGTTTTACGACTGGTCTGGAGACTGGTGTAATTTTCCCCACAGTACAGTAAAAATAGTATGAAGCATTTCACGATCACATAGTGTACATCATTGTGTGAGGAATAAAGAGCAGATCATTCTGATATCAAGAAAGAGACATCTAAAATGTATTAAACCAGAGATACATTCATACACCTGAATATGAGTGTTTAGAGCTTACTAATACGAATAACGAGTGGTAACTAGGCTAATATAATAAGGAAACATACAAACAACACATGCATATACCAGATACATTTGTAACTGATTAATTATGGTCTAAATAAGAAAATGCCTCTATGTGTGTGTTATGTATCCTGTAATCGTGGGGGTAGTCCACTGGTCAGCCAGGCCTGGTACCGAGGGTCACTTAGTTCTCTTGGAATGTGTTTGAAGTCCGATGGAGAGAAAAGACAGTCGATCTGTTTAGCATCTTTTTGACAGTGGGGGGACAACCCTTGGCAATTTAGAACCCATATAATGGTAGAATGTGGGGCCAGGCTGTGAATTATATGCAAATGTCAAAAGGCTAAAAGGGTCTCTTAAGACATAAAGTCCCAATGACCATCAAGGATCATAAGCAGATGTTACACAAGGCACTGAGAATTTACGGGTGTTTCTTCAACTAGGGGCACTTTTAGGCTTGTGAAGTTGAATAAAAAAAACTTGTTCAAAAGTCACGTAACACAGTCTCATAAGTTTAAATAATTTGTCTAGTTTTAAGGTCTGTAAGAGGACAAACTTAGATTACAAGAGAAATTGTTTATTTCACATTTTTCCGACCTGCAATGAACAAATGTAATTTCCACCACATCTCAATAATACAGCTGTTATTTAAATATAGAATAACTTATGCCACTCAAGAATTGTCTAAGATCATTTTTGTAACTAGTTTTACCAGTTTTTCCACAATGTAAAATAATTATACATTTGTCAATGAGATAAATTAACTGCCCTAAGGACCAAATGCTGAACTGTACACCTGTCACACTCTGAAATTTGATATTGGTTTGGGTAAGAGCTTATTAGAACATTTTGAATATTTATATTAAGTAGAGCATGATCTCATAAATTGTGGATACATTTTTAACGAGCTCTTACCACATTATAGTCCTCCACGTCCGCTGCGTTCTCAAAACTGGCCGTTTGATAATACCTAGAATATCAAAATCGACTGCGGGCGGCAGATCCTTTTCCTATTTAGCACCCAAACTCTGGAACAATCTACCTAACACTGTTTGGGAGGCAGACACACTCTGTCAGTTTAAATCTAGATTAAAGACACATCTCTTTAACCTGGTTTACACATAACACACTAATACACTTCTATTATTCAAATCCGTTAAAGGATTGTTAGGCTGCATTAATTGGATCAACCGGAACCGGGAACACTCCCCATAACACACAATGTACTCGTTACATCGTAAGAAGAATGGCATCTACGCTAATATTTGTCTGTTTCTTTCTTATTCTGTGTCCCAGTCCGTATCCGATTAGATGGTGGATCAGCACCAAGAGATGATGTCTACAGCCCTGATCGTCAGCGGAGACCAGGGGTCTCATTTATAAAGCGTGCGTATGCACAGATTTGATCTTAGAGTGTGCGTACGCTTAAATCGATGCCAGCGCTCATATTTATAAAAACTGTCTTTGACGTGGAAAAGTACTTAGCGTCACGTCAGGGTCTGAGCAGACGTACGCACTTTTTATTGACAGAGTATTGCAGGTTTTTTTAAAATGTAAGCTGTTCTTGCAGCTCACTGTTCTAAATTATGATGATTGGTGATATTTTATGTTAATGACATTAATTAGGAGTCGTTTACAAGGCAGAGAGCTGAAACCATTCAGTTGTGCGCAAGTTCGAGATAATTTGCGATTCATAGATTTCACATCTGAAAGAGACATGTACGTGCGTTTTCTGTTCGTATGTTCATTCTGTGAATCACACGTACGCATATTCGAGAGATGATCGTAAGATCAAATTTAGGATGGTTTCTGCACAAAATTTTATAAATGAGGCCCCAGGACACCTAGATGAGCCCCAGCGATATATCCCCAGTGAAGACCTCGACTAAAATACAATAAAACTAAAAATATAACAAAATAACTACAAATATAATAAAATACTTAACTACATAATACTATTATTGTTAGAAATTGCAACAATATAAAAATAGAAATATAATACATTTATACATTTATAATTTTAATTAAAACATAGTAATATACAAATATGAAAAAATTAATAAATACATTTTAAAATAATAAATAGTATAATATATATATATACATACAACAAAAATATATTAAATGATTTAAACTATCAATTTAAATTATAATAAACAAACAAATAAATATATATTATAAAAATAGACAGAGAAACAATAAATGCATTAGCAAATGAATAAATCATATAAATGAAAAACTTCAAATAATGAATAAAACACAAATATAATAAATACATTAAAATGCTCCATGACCACAAGACCATGGGAATCAGATAAGCCCTTTACACAATCTGACATGGCTGTGGTTGGAATTGAACTGCGGGTTTCATCTGGCCAGAGGAGAACTGGCCCCCTGACTGAGCCTGGTTTCTCCCAATGTTTTTTTCTCCATTCTGTCACAGAGGGAGTTTTGGTTGCTTGCCACTGTCTTGCTCAGTTGGGGACACTTAATTTCTAGCGATTATCGTCGATTTGATTGCACATATACTATTTAAACTAAACTGAGCTAGACAATGACATCTCTGAATTCAATAATGAAATGCCTTTAACTGAAAATTGAGTGTTTAATCTTGTACATTACTAGTGATGTTACGTTTGTGAACGAATCGTTCTTTTTGAACAAATCTTTTAAGTGAACGAATCGTTCTCGTTCACGTAATCCATTGACTCATATTTCTCGTTCACAGAAATTCCTCCATCTGCAGCAGCGCGGCGCTTTTAGCAGCGCATGCGCACATCAGTGAACCGGGTAGTTGTGTGGACTGTTTCACCCTGTCAAAGAATGACTAAACTTCAAGCCAATAGCCTTTGAGTATGAGATGTGACGGAGCATGTGATTTGTTGAATGTAGTGAACGAATACGCCCATCACTGACCGAGTCACTGTTTTGAGTCTGAACGAGAGAGAGATCTTGTTCGTGAATGAATTGAATGAACAGGTGCATGTCGTTCGAGACCGAATTGAACGAACTGGTACATGAGTTTGTGAATGAATGTGTACCAGGTAGGTCGGTCATTTCAGCATGTGAGTCAGTCTCGTTCAGCAATCAGCTGAAAGTGGATGCAAAGCGCAGCAGTTACTGTGGTAATGTGCACATACGCTTGTTTATATATATTCATATTTAACATAGGCTACAGAACATAACTCCACGATTTATGAATGTGTAAAAGTCCGACCAAACAATTAAAAAAATAATTATGCAATGTCACGGTTTTGCTTGGCTCCTCCTCTTGTCTGTGTGCTGTGTCTGTCTCCTACAGGTGAGCTGGGCGCAGGTGTTTGGAATTGTGCTAATCAGTTCCTGGTCCTTTAAAGACGCTTCAGATGAGACCGGGAAGGGAGAGCTCCGCCGTTGTTCCATTTCTCCCGCACCGTTTAGGATTTTGTTTTGTTTATTCATTACACCACACTACACTGATTGCTTACCTTTTTATTTTTCAAAGCTAACTTCATTTACTGACTGTATAAAATCTATTCTGTTAAATTCTATTTATTTAATAAATCAAAGATATTTATATGTTGCGATTCCGCGTGTGGTCTTTCCCTTACTCTGTTGCTTGCTTTGAGCCAGGCACGTAACAGCAAGAAAACCTTATGTTTTGGTCATCTGAACCCATTTTATTTATTTAATGAGTAGATTACACATTTTAATAAAGTCAAATCAGTTTTTTGCAACAAGTAGTAATGCAGTACAATCGTTGACTTTAGACATGACACATAAGACACTCTTTTTCGCCCCCCTGCTGGCGTATATATGTAATTTGAAGAAATGGTTACTGAACGAATCAGTGAACTAATCTGAACGAATCATTTTGGTGAACGAACTGAAAATGAACAAATCCCTGGAAAGAATCAAAATTTCCATCACTATACATTACTGACACGCTATCCTCCAATTTGATGCTGTTAAGTGCTTTGACCCAATCTGTATTGTTAAAAGCGCTATATAAATAAAGGTGACTTGACTTGATTATCCAAAGCTGGGGTTACCTCTATGAGTTCATCCCTCTTGCTTCCCGCAGGGCTCACCCTGCATATAATTGGTCCCTCTGAGTCCTTATCGCTCAAGGCCAGTTTATATCAGTCGTTCCTCTTACATGGCACGGCAGGATTGAATTGGTTCCCCATTAGCGTCTAGCAACGCAGTACGAATGAAGTATTGAAAGGGAACGTAGATACTGAGATACCTGATACCTGAGATACGGGAACGAGTACTGCGTACATTGCCGTGCCATGACGCTGCACGACTCAGTGCCGTTGCTTCAGTCGAATTTACCTGAGATCCTATGGCGAAATGCCCGCTTATATAGCCAGATGGACCTGCCCATTCTGGTGGGCTCTGGCAGGCTTCACCACCATAGGCTCGTGCAGCACTGCTGCCAAGCCATTGGTGTCACAACCAGGACTTGAAACCAGAGTGTGTTGAAAAATCAAAGCACTAACCACTGTACTATGAAGCAGTGTGGACCCAAATTGCAGAGAATTACAAGAGGCAGGATTTGAGGAAAGCAAACAGTCTTTACTTAAAGTTCTTCTTGAAAATACAACAATCAAGCATCATAAGCTCGGCTGAGGAAGGTACAGATCCACAGTGACTTGTAGGCAAAAAGTCCTTCTAAATAATCCAAGCATGGATCCCAAGAGACCATGTATTAACCAAAGTTTGCCTAGACAGAAGAGCTTCAAGACAGCAAAGTTACAAACAAATGCAGATTTTATACAGTGGGGCAAAAAAGTATTTAGTCAGCCACCAATTGTGCAAGTTCTCCCACTTAAAAAGATGAGAGAGGCCTGTAATTTTCATCATAGGTATACCTCAACTATGAGAGACAAAATGATAAAAAAAAAATCCAGAAAATCACATTGTAGGATTTTTAAAGAATTTATTTGCAAATTATGGTGGAAAATAAGTATTTGGTCAATAACAAAATTTCATCTCAATACCTTGTTATATACCCTTTGTTGGCAATGACAGAGGTCAAACGTTTTCTGTAAGTCTTCACAAGGTTTTCACACACTGTTGCTGGTATTTTGGCCCATTCCTCCATGCAGATCTCCTCAAGAGCAGTAATGTTTTGGGGCTGTCGCTGGGCAACACAGACTTTCAACTCCCTCCAAAGATTTTCGATGGGGTTGAGATCTGGAGACTGGCTAGGCCACTCCAGGACCTTGAAATGCTTCTTACGAAGCCACTCCTTTCGTTGCCCGGGTGGTGTGTTTGGGATCATTGTCATGCTGAAAGACCCAGCCACGTTTCATCTTCAATGCCCTTGCTGATGGAAGGCGGTTTTCACTCAAAATCTCACGATACATGGCCCCATTCATTCTTTCGTTTACACGGATCAGTCGTCCTGGTCCCTTTGCAGAAAAACAGCCCCAAAACATGATGTTTCCACCCCCATGCTTCACAGTAGGTATGGTGTTCTTTGGATGCAACTCAGCATTCTTTCTCCTCCAAACACGACAAGTTGAGTTTTTACCAAAAAGTTCTATTTTGGTTTCATCTGACATTCTCCCAATCCTCTTCTGGATCATCCAAATGCTCTCTAGCAAACTTCAGACGGGCCCGGACATGTACTGGCTTAAGCAGGGGGACACGTCTGGCACTGCAGGATTTGAGGCCTTTGTTACTTTGGTCCCAGCTCTCTGCAGGTCATTCACTAGGTCCCCCCGTGTGGTTCTGGGATTTTTGCTCACAGTTCTTGTGATCATTTTGACCCCACAGGGTGAGATCTTGCGTGGAGCCCCAGATCAAAGGAGATTATCAGTGGTCTTGTATGTCTTCCATTTTCTAATAATTGCTCCCACAGTTGATTTCTTCACACCAAGCTGCTTACCTATTGCAGATTCAGTCTTCCCAGCCTGGTGCAGGTCTACAATTTTGTTTCTGGTGTCCTTTGACAGCTCTTTGGTCTTGGCCATGGTGGAGTTTGTAGTTGGACTGTTTGAGGTTGTGGACAGGTGTCTTTTATACTGACAACGAGTTCAAACAGATGCCATTAATACAGGTAATGAGTGGAGGACAGAGGAGCCTCTTAAAGAAGAAGTTACAGGTCTGTGAGAGCCAGAAATCTTGCTTGTTTGTAGGTGACCAAATACTTATTTTACCGAGGAATTTAAGAATTAATTCTTTAAAAATCCTACAATGTGATTTTCTGGATTTTTTTTTTCTCATTTTGTCTCTCATAGTTTAGGTATACCTATGATGAAAATTACAGGCCTCTCTCATCTTTTTAAGTTGGAGAACTTGCACAATTGGTGGCTGACTAAATACTTTTTTGCACAACTGTATACACACACACTCTAACAAGCCAGGCACAGGTGATATCATTTAGCTAATAATGAACAGGAAATCAGGGGAATGTTGTAGAAAGCTTTGTGCTCGCTGTTTCCCTCTGCTGGACAGACCGTAGTGTGACAATTGGTTCATTTTTAATACACTGCACGAACCAATGGCCGCGCAGTTACACTGCGTGATTGAAAAAGTCTTCAGTCCTCGGAGAAAAAGGAGTTTTCCCCATTAGCGTCTAGCGACGCAGTCCTCATTCCCGTATCTCAGGGAACCGAGGTTACGTAAGTAACCGAGTACGATATCTATTATGTATATATAAATACAAACACATGTATGTGTATTTTTTATTTTTTTTACTTATAAAGTAGGTTATATATTACTAATCTAGCTTTTCATATAAATTGCAAGCACTATTCCTGTTTAAAGTACAGTGGGGGAAAATATTAGGAAGGAAGGAACAATTGTCTCCCTCGGTCTAGGGCTCCATGCAAGATCTCACCTCATGGAGTTTCAGTGATCATGAGAATGGTGAGGAATCAGCCCAAAACTACACGGGAGGATCTTGTCTATGATCTCAAGGCAGCTGGGACCATAGTCACCAAGAAAACAATTGGTAACACACTATGCCGTGAAGGACTGAAATCCTGCAGCGCCCGCAAAGTCCCCCTGCTCAAGAAAGCACATGTACAGGCCCGTCTGAAGTTTGCCAAGTATTGGCCTACACCAACCCTACACCTAACCCTACCCCTTACAGGAACCTTTGTGCATTTTTACTTTCTCAAAAAAACTATCTCTATATGATTTATAAGTGTTTTGAAAAATGGGGACATGGGGCAATGTCCTCATAAGTCACCTTCTCCTTGTAATACCTATGTCATAGCCATGTCATTATACAAATTTATGTCATTTGTCACATAAACACGCACGCACACACACGTGTTGGGTTTCCATGTTTTATGGGGACATTCCATAGACGTAATGATTTTTATACTGTACAAACTGTATTTTCTATCCCCTTACCCTGGTTCGGTCCAAGAGAGCCACAGTCCTGCAGAGTTCTGCTCCAACCCTTTTTCACTCTGCAGGACTGCGGCTCTCTAGGACCAAAAAGCTATCTAAAATAGCTTTATGCTATTTTAGATTTTCAAAAAAGATCATTCTGTATAATTTATAAGCTTGTTTCCTCATGTAGAACAAAAAAAATGTCCCCACAAGGTAAAAAATGACTGGTATTACTGTCCTCGTGGGGACATTTTGTCCCCATAACATAGGGAATACCAGTATTACACACAGTTAAATGCATAACTTTGCATCTTCCTTGAAGAATCATGCCACAAAATTTGATTTTATATGTAAGTTTACTATTTAAAAAAAAAATGAAATATGAAAAATAACATGAGAGGTGGTCAATGTGCCCTGTCAATGTGATAATACTCACCTATAACACCTGCAATCTGTTTGCAAATCGGACCGAATGGAAAGGAAACTTGTGAAAATTAATGGACTAAATCATAACTCGATTATGGTGCAAATTATGGTGTGAGTTTGTTTTAATGACTTTTCAGCTCGAATTAAAATAAAGCTGCCCTTTACCCTTAATACACAGAGCTATCATGGCCAGCATTAAGTTTTTAAACAATCTGATGCAGCATTTGGACCAATCAGACACACAATTTTGCATTTGATTTAACAAATCAATTAAGTTATTAGATTAACAAATAGTCACAGACCCCTCACCTAATACACATACTGGGTGCCAGTATGTCTGTTAATGACTTCAGGCCCCCGGTTCCGTGGCAACTGATCTGATAACACTAGTTTTATTGATCAAAGGAATGCGGGCAGAGAAATACTCACTTAATTTCCCCTTAGGAAAATTGACTCTTCTCTAATTAATTAATAGGAAAACCTTTCTTTGAATGAACACGCATATCATTCAGGTAATTGTGTATATTATTACTGTTCTTGTATATGTTTTTGTGTATCGGATACTGTTTTATTCATGCTTATGATAGATCACTTGTTAATATCACTTTAACTGTACCGTGTTTGGTCTCTATCAATTCGTCTTCGAATAATCTAAATTACAGTGTATATTATATGTTGACACCTATGCAACATACAAGTGTTCTAAGAATCTTTAATAGTTTGTATATCAACTTCCAATCCAACCCCTTGCAAATTACCATGCTCAGAGACAGAGTCGTAAGCCTTCCCTCCAAAAGTTCAGGACTCCATTGGCTCTTTGACAGCCCAGAGGTGTGACCTCTATATCAGATAAAGCTATCACACACAGTTCCACCTTTTTCTCTTCTACAACATCTCCGGATTGCTGTCCGTGTGGAGAGCCTGAGCTGGTATGGGCATGCCTGGTGGGCTCCAACATATCCCAGTCTGCGGTTCTTATCAGATACTGAAAAGATGAGGATGTGAGCTAGAACGCTTCTGGACCCTTAAGTTTTTGTGCCAGGCCTTGCAGCCTTGACTTTCCATTCAACCAAAGGTCCTCGGACCTCAGATGATCTCTTTCTTAGCTCTTTTTCACTTTCTACCTGGGAAGGAACTCCCAATCACCACCGAGCCAGAATAACATCTTTTGGAATTCATCACTCTTCAACCCGGAAGAACGTGATCGCGAGTCCAAAACCTTGAAACCATCAAGACTTTTCATCCGAGACTGCATTCCGGACACTCGCCAACGACCAATAAAGTGCAAGTATTGTACATCTACGTTATAGACCCCGTTATAAACGGTGCTGATGGTTTTACCCAGGTGGTTAACTGACTCTTTCCATAACTGCATTCTGTTTTCTCTAATGGCTTCATTCATCCACTTTAGCTCCCCTTTTGTATATACGCGTGAGTGTATGTATGTATGTTTGTTTGTTTGTTTAGATTAGTTATGTGTGTTAGCGTTTAGTTAATAAAAGTTGTGTGCACAAATTACATGAGTTTCTGGTTCTGCCTTGCAAATTAATGTCCCTTTACGATTTTTGATCCTTACTACATGCCCATTAATAGGAGCATTAATACTTAGGAAAGTATTTTCTGTGGCCACGAAAATATCCTTTCTTAGAGTTGATATGAACTTACACTGAATGTTCGCTGGATGAACAGATCAGTTGATGGCAATTTAATTCTGCTACAGTTATTACTGTCAGCCGATATAAATAATTCTAATTAATCATAATTAATTGTAATTATTTATATACATTTCCCTTTTGAACTGATTTGCTACACTGAACTACAGATCTTCTGTGTGATCAGATCATGCATCGATGAGCCATGGGCAACCGTAATCTTGACAGTGGTTCACTAATTGTCCTTCCTTGCACCACTTTTGATAAGTACTAACCACTAAGTACTGGGGACACCCTACAAGATTTGCTGTTTCATAAATGCTCTGACCTATTCATCTAGCCACCAATATAAGGCCCTTGTCAAAATCACTGACTGTTCAGATGATGTCTAATATATCCCATACCTTGACAAGTGCCATTGTAACAATATATTCAATGTTATTCACCTCACCTGTCAGTGATTTTAATATTGTGGCTGACCAGCGTATAACCTTTGTGTTTCCAATTTTTTTTGGGAGGTAATGTGTATTTGTGGATATTTTATAGGTGAACTTAGTTTTGCTTCCTTGGTTCTTTGGTTCTTTGTTTTTCTGTTTTCTGTTCAGGATCCATTGTTCAGGATCTTTTGGAGTTAAAGAAAAGCAAACTTTAGCAATGTTGTTATCACTCGATGGATGTTGGAGTTGTTGCCTGGAAGTCTTACTCTAAGGCTGGTGATACACGGGGCAACTTTTTTTGAGCAATAGGGCCTTTCGCACTGCTTTAGTTCCAGAACTAAAAGTACAGTACCAAAGTACTGGGACGATTTTGCGCAAACTATTTCCCAGTACCATTTAAAGGGTTGCATTCGCACTGACAGTGGGTACTAAGAAATGACGTAAGCCGGTCGATAGTGACGTCATTTGTACGTGAACAACGTTAACAACAGGAGGATGGAAAATGCTGTGATCGGAGCTGTGTTATTGTTATGTCTCGTGGGTTTCACAATAATGGACATAAAATTTCGATGTATGCGTCAAGCGATTGAAAGAACGTAAAGGAGGACGTTGAATCTCCAATGACAATTTGCAGTGCTACATTTCATTGAGGCTGATAGATGCACACAACGCCGTAGACGAAGTCTTCAGGTAAATGCCGTTTATAAATGCTCTCAGTATGATACAATGTTTACACAGTATATGTTTACACGGTGTTTTAAATCATGGCGGGTGAGGGCGTTTTCGTACGCGGTTAGCCAATCGGCATACACTTACTTCACAGATAGTTCCTAGAACTGTTTTAGACCCTACTCTGAAGTAGGAGCTAATTTAGTTCCTCCAAACGAAGTTCCTGGAACTAAAACCGTTCCTAGTTCCCGCGGTGCGAACACGCCAAGAAGTGGGTAGTTCCACAATTAGTTCGGGTACTATAAAAAGGTTCCTGCGGTGCGAAAGGCCCTAATGTTGCTTGGGCACTTTCACATTGATAATGGGTAACAAATTTCAATTTGGATATTTTAGATCAATTGTTGGCTCTGTGTCTCACCTCTGATTGCCCGTTGATGGCAACATTGCTCAAAAAGTTGCCCAGTGTATCATCAGCCTAAGGACTGTTCGGACAGTGATTCACTTAACCTTTACAGAGGCCACTCTTCCCTGAAGTGGACCAGCTAATTGAGATGTAGCATATTTGTTCTAAGTGAGATGGACATAATTAATCATAACGGGTTGCTATCAATTATATATCCATCTTCAGGAATTAGCTGTAGCATTAATAGTACAATAAAATGATTAGTTCAGTCCGCAGTACAGACCGTCTATTGACTCTGAGGAAAATTATTTCTCTGGCCACGACAAATAATTTCCTTACTGGAACATTGCTCCCCGAGCATGTAACAAGACCGGACGTTAAAGTGACCTCGTTCTGAGTGCAGCAGACACAGACAACCAAGTGTGAATACATATGGATGTTTATTAAACTACACTACAGGGGAACATGCAACATCGAACTAGAGACAGACAGACACACATTAAACATAGATGCCAACGCAAGGAAGGCATGGAGAGAGAGAGAGAGAGAGAGAGAGAGAGGAGCGCTCGCGCAAGAGAGAGTGTAATGGCAAGATTTAGACATCAGCTAACTACAACCTGTTAAGAACCATCAGATAATCACATCACCTTAATTAAAAGGGGTCGAAGCCTAGAAGCGCGTCTAAATAGTTAACAAGCGGTTACTTGCATGGGTTTTGTGGGTGCTGAGTAAAGCATCCTGGTCTTCGTCATTCCAGCCATGGGTTGATTAGTCCGAAGTGAATTGACAAAGTTACTGAACTTAAAACTGCCAGAAGCTCAGACTCCCCCCGGAAGGGGAGTCGTGAGGTTTCCAAGGTGATATGTGTGTCTCCAGGGCCCCGAAAGTAAAGAGAAGACCTGCCTTTTCGGTGTGGGAGAAGTTTTATCTGTTTCCTGTAACACCCATTTTGGTTAGTTTGACCAATAACAAGGCTCATAGTTTCAGCGGAAAATGTTCTTTGTCCCACTTGACACCTCATTTGCATGTTTTATGACTGATCTGGAGACTGGTGTAATTTTCCCCACAGTACAGTAAAATAGTGTGATGCATTTCATGATCACATAGTGTACATCATTGTGTGAGGAATAAAGAGCAGATCATTTTGATATCAAGAAAGAGACATCTAAAAGGTATTAAACCAGAGATACATTCATACACCTGAATATGAGTGTTTAGAGCTTACTAATACGAATAACGAGTGGTAACTAGGCTAATATAATAAGGAAACATACAAACAACACATGCATATACCAGATACATTTGTAACTGATTAATTATGGTCTGAATAAAGAAAATGCCTCTGTGTGTGTGTTCTGTATCTTGTAATCGTGGGGGTAGTCTACTTGTCAGCCAGGCCTGGTATCGAGGGTCATTTAGTTATCTTGGAATGTGTTTGAAGTCCAATGGAGAGACAAGATAGTCGATCTGTTTAGCATCTTTTTGACAGTGGGGGGGACAACCCTTGGCAATTAGCACCCATATAATTGTAGAATGTGGGGCCAGACTGTGAATTATGTGCAAATGTCAAAAGGCTAAAAGGGTCTCTTAAGACATAAAGTGGCAACGACCATCAAGGATCATAAGCAGATGTTACAGAATCCCCTTTTGGCTGAAAATGTTCACCTGGAGACATCTTCAGACAACAGTGGATCGTGATGGTCAGATGGCAGGTGAATCATGAAGGTCAGATGGCAGGTGGATCACAAATGACTGATGACAGGTGGTTTCTACTTTTCCTCAGCTTGGGTGTTAACCTTGGTCAGGTTCAGCATTGTCTCCGCCTGGGTCCCTCTTCTCCAGTGGTTCCGTTTAAAGGTCTGAGGGCGTGCAGCTGTGCACCTGTTCATGGACCTTTGCACCAGGTTGACTTTCAGGACTGGATGTGGGTCTGAGGAGGTGTAACCTGTCTCTGTCATTCGCGTGAGCTTCCACTTCTGGATATCTTGGCCTTCTGTAGTGTTTGGTCAAACTGGGTGACGTTTTAGCCAGTTTGTCAAGGTCTTTGGGAGTCGTCTTGTGCAGTTTCGGGGTCTGCATGGAGAGGCTTTCTTCTTTTGCTAGAAGGGAAGAGTTCTGTGGTGAGGGCTGGCGATGCTTTGGTTTGCGGCCATTCACTTCTTCCATTGTGTAGCAATTCTTGGATGGGGGACTCCGTTCTGCTCAGCGGTGGTGATGCTGATGAGGGCTCCGCTTTTCTTGGCTCTAATTCCTTTTCAGGTGGTCTTCCAGAGCATTTATTTTAGAGTCTTTGTTTTAAGGTCAGTTTTGGCTTCCTCTAGTAGCTGTTCTGCAGACTGTAGATGTCTTCTCATGTCTTTCTGGGAAGACTTTAGTTCTTGTCGGTCACGTTCAGCAACTGCAAGGGCTTCTTGGAGCTGTTCAACTTTTTCCTTTGTTTCCTGCTTCACTCCGCCTGGTACCTTTAGTTTATCCTGGGTTTTCACTTCGAGCTTGTCTGTGAAGCGTGAGATGTGCAACAGCTTTCTCAGGAACTCAGTGGTCTGATGCCTGAAACCATCCTGGACTTTCACTGCCGGCTTGTCTATGCGGCTTTGGCCTTGTGTCAGTTCCTTTTGCAGATGGGTGCTGTGCTTGTCGCATAGTGTCAGCTGGGCTTTGAGGGAGTAGCTTAAGGAACTGATGGCCTTGTTTAGCTCCCCGTGGTGGTGATTCTGGCTTGAGTCGTGTGTCAGGAGTCTCTTCCGAATCGTGACTATTACTCAGAATATTAAAAGTTCAATGGTCTTTAGGGTGAGGCTATCTGTAATGCCTCTTAGTCAGGTGTTCACATCTCCTCCTTGGGCAGTGGGGTTTGCAGTATGTGACATGCTGGCAGATTGGAAAGTGAGGACTGACACAGAACTGTATGGTGTTATCGGCCCATATGTGGTGAAACAGCTAAGTGTCATTTCAGTGATTGCAAACCCAAAGTGGAGTGTGTTGTAGTGGGGTTTTGTGGTTCAGGCTTGCTGTTTCGGAATTGACATCAACCTGACATGCTCTGACATATTCTGCCACACCTTGCTTTATGCCAGCCCCGTATGCCACTTGTTTTAACGTCTTATAAGTGTCTCTGGTACTGTGGTGTCCAGCACATGGTGCGTTGTGGGCATACATTAACCTGACCCTCCTTTGTCACTGTGTCACCACAAGCTTTGGCGCAGAGTGGGCATCAGGGACATATTATGGAATGTTGCTCAGCACATGTAGCATGTGTGTGACGTCATGCCGCAGTTTGAGGGCTGGAGCAGCAGCAAGTTGAGCAGATGTGATAGGGTGGTTGGAGGGGCCAGGGAGGTGGTAAAGAATAAGCTGTATTGTTCAGTCAGAGGTTTGCATTTAGGCAATGACATTTATGGATAGTTCTTAGGTTAGTGCCAGGGCTGCGAGGTGGGTACCCTGGAGGTGAAAGTTGGTCTCATTCTGGTTACGGCTTCCATGTCATGGGTGGGTGGATGGGTCTTGGTTGAGGCCATAGCTCACCATGCAATGCACTTGTGATTGTTGTTGCATGCCTGGGACAGGTGTTGGTGCTTGACTGGCTTCTTGTTCATTGTGGCAAACCCATCTTTTTCCTAGCCAAGGAGTTGGTATGTGAAGCTGAGCTTGGCATAATTTGAGTCTGTGTAACTGAGGAGTTCTTTGATGCAGTTCTTCTGAACTGATGCGATTTAAATGGTGATCAGGATGGCTGTCACTTGTACTGTGATGACTGGGAGTCCAGCTTGAAGTGTTGCTGTGGGAGAGATTTGCTGTTAACCCACAAAAGACCCACTCTGGGCACACCGTGCCTCAACATTGCATCCTTAAAAGGTCATTGACCATGTGGCTTTGGGTGTGTTGGTCCTCTGTATGGATGCTTTGGCTGTTGAGGGCCATTACAGGTTGGCGGCATGTGTCTGTGATCACTTTCCATGTTCCATTGCGATTGGAGAATCGCTGGATGTCACTCTTTTGTCATCTGAGTAGTTAGTGCTCCGGTGGGAGCAGTGTTCTGCTGAAGTGGGCAACCCCCCTTTAGTTCTGGCCATGTTGTTGGTGTAGAGCAGGACTAAGGCTGTAGTTGGTGAATCCAGCTGTAAGATGAAACTTAGGCATGGTGTAGAGTGCAGATGCCATTTGAGTTTGATGATGTAATGTGGTCTTAAGTGAGTCCACATAGTTGACATTAGCTCTGCATCGTTGCCTCGTGTAAAGAGCAGCTTTGGCACTGGCAGTTGTCGGCAGGTGCAGGACGTCTCTTAGAAAAAGGGGTGTGTTTCAGAGTGGGGCCAAGTTCCCTCCATTCCCTTGAAGGTGTGTGCTTGAGGGTTTGGCCACGCTGTCTGTGTGTCACACTGTCGCTGTCCGTTACCCTTTTGCGTATGCTGGTACTGCAGTCTCATACTTTTACCAGTGTAAACGTCTGGTATGGTCTGGTGTGACGTTCTTGCACTTTACAGGGCTTCTCCAGGGGGTTGCAAGGTCTCATAGGGAAACTTGTGCACTTGCTTGCGAAGGCAGGTCTGGTGTGTGCTCGGTGAGTGCTTTGAAGCGTGTGAGGCTTCAGGCCATGTCCTTATGGCTGGCTGTGAGATTTTCCTGTGACCTCTGTGACCTGACAGTCTGTCTGGGTGACCTGTCTGGCTGGAGTGGCAGGGGTTCTCGCACTTCAGCCCGGAGTTTCAGTTGTCTCAATTTCAGCAAAGGGTCAATGTGACCCAGCAGCTCTTTGTCACTGAGAAGGTGATATGCATGTATGGCTGCATGTTCCGTGCACACCTTTGGGCCTTAAGAGTTCAGTTCTGTTTCTGAGCTTCATCTTGGGGTCTGCCAAAGAGTTGGAAGTGACATAAAAGTTGGATTTACTCCAGTGTCACCCGAGCTCCAAGTCTCGCCTTATTTTCCAACATGCTGTTTCCTGGTTTCTCCCCTTTTCGATTGGGTTCCTCAGGAGTCCTGGTACTGGGTTTGTGTGGTGACCGGTATGCTGACAGGTGTTGGATCATCCTGGATGTGCAGCCATCAGCTGAGGTGGCTGGGTGATGCCATTACCTGGCGATGGAACGGCTGGCTCTGTGGTCAGTGGCTGGTTAGCAGAGATCTGGGTGAGTGTTCAGCTGGTGGGCATTTTGGGGCGGTCATCCATTCCAGTTCTCACACTAATACGGAGTCTGTACTGTCCATTTTGCCTCCTTTGCGGGGCCTCTTCTGAATGAGTTCCTTTAGAATACTCAAGATCTCTACTGTCCCAGATGTAGCCACACTGTTCAGCTCTGAGAAGAGCTGGGACGTGTCAAGAGGGTCTCTGCTGGTGAGATTTCAGGTTTGTTGCTCAGTGCTCTGTCTGGTGCTTGGCACAGTTCCTGCTGGTTGGGAACTGTGTTGACTTTCTGATGAAGCATCTATCACAGTGATGTGCCTTTCAAGATGTAAGGGCAGGAGGGCTTTGAGTCGTGGGCTGGTCTGACCTTGAGACTGAGTTCTCGCGACCAGCTGAGATGTCAGGTCTTATCTTTGTGAACTGGCTGTGCACTTTAGATGAGTTGGCTGGCTGGAAGTGTGAACGTTTCCGCACTTGAGGCTAATTCTCTGAATGCTTAAAGTCCCTTGGGCTCAAAACCATACGGCAGGTCCATGTTGGTGAAAAGAGGGCCTGTGTCCATTTGGGTTATGTACACGGGGTGTACGGTCTCATGGAGCTGATGATCAGGTGCAGGAGAATTGACCGTGTGTGTATTTTGGCTTGTCGTGGGCGGTCAGCCGTCTGCTGATGTGCTGTTTGGGTGCCATGACCATCTGGCATTAGGATGGATGTCTCTGTGGTGAGATACTGTTTGACAAGATCTGGGCGTTCCTTTTAGTAGGAGGGCTTTCTGGTAAGTTGTTGGTTTCTTATGCCACTCGTAGTTAAAAGGAGTCTGATAGTCTGATATATCCTGTTTGCCCTGCTGGGGAGGCCACTCGCAGGATCAGTTCGTTTTATGTCCTCAGGATCTCTGTTGCTGGCCCGTGTGCTCTCCAGAGTCAGTTCTGGGTACTGTGCAGAGATAGGCAGGATTTTAACAGTCTCTATGGAGGCAGCGATGTGTTGTCTGTAGGCCATATGGGCTGAGTTCCGCAGATGTCAAGTGGTCATTGTGCAGGGGAAGGCCATGGCACTTGAATGGTGACTCACAATGTGATGCGGATTTTGGGAGGAGGGAAGGTTCTGGAGTTGAAGCCTTCCTCCCTTGTGGCCTGTTCTGTTGTCTGCCGTAGACTCAGAGCTGGCTGTAGCCGGCTTCTTGTAGTTTTTGTAATCCGCTTTGACAGTTTCAGACTGCTGGTACAGGATGTTGTGTTTCAAGGCTGGAGTTGATCCTGAGCAGATAGTCTGTCTTGTGTGGTCACATTGGGCAGAGTTCAAGCATAAAAGTTCATGTTTTTCAGGCAGGCAAATGTGGTGGCCTTCTGCAGGCCATACGGTGTGTGTGTCTGCAGTCATACTCTGGAAGGGTCCCTGCCCCACCCCCCTCTGTTTGCTGGCTGGTGAAGTGTGAACAGTGGGCTCTCGCTTGCTTGTCAGGGGAAATTCTGTGTTGTGTTTTCCCTTTCTGTTCACCTTGTGGTCTGCAAGCCTATTTCAGTTCATTTGTGACATTGAGTTCGCCTTGGTTTTGTTGGTTGGTGTTTTAAGTTGCCTCGTTGCTGAGAAGAGACTTGGATTTCAGCTCGGGCTGCTTGCAGGTGGCATTCAAAGGCGTTGTTTCAGTTCGCCTGGGTCATTACTTAAGAGAGCTTCAGCCTGCTGAAGCCTCTCTGGCTTCTATTCCAGCTGCTCTCTGTGCTCAGTGTCTGTGTGGGTTTTGTAGAGGTATCCTGAAACTTTCTACTTCCTCTTGTAGCTCCTTGTCCTCTTCATCCGCTGTCACTTGCTGGTCCAGCTGGTCTGGCGATTCTGCACACGCTCCCGGTCCTCCGGGCCTATTGTGGTTGAAGCATCTTTCGCTTGGCTTTAACTGGATGATGCGGTTGTAGGCAAGAGCACCGATGATCCTGGCTGTCTCTCTGTGGCTGTAGCCCTGGTTTGATCATGGTCTGTCTGCCAGTTTAGGTTGTCATCCAGCTGTTTCGCTCAGGTGCTGTAGATCAGGAGTGGTCCCGGACCGGAGGGCGTCTGTAGCAGCGCTTAGCCAAGCCGGATGATCTGGACACAGGTGGAACACAGGTGGAGAGGGAAAAACACAATGCAAGTCCGCACAGATTTAGTGAGCTAAAATATTTGGGCTATGTGTTGCATGGTTAACTGGTGCGATCAGTTAGTGATGCAAACTAAACGCTTACATATCGTGGCTGATAAGGCAGGAGTGGATAATAGGTGTGAGTGAGCACCCGAAAACTATGAGTAACACTGTTGATGGGTGATAACCTAGGGGGTCATTTAATGACTTAGGCTATTTGGTTTATCAACGTTATTACCAAGTATTTTCTGATGGTTCAAACAGGTTAGTTCTCCAGGCACACAAAAACAACCAAAACAAACAGAACCAAAATGAATAAAACAAATCAAAGTTCAAATCTAGAAAGGGATAGTGGGAAATCAAGGGCTTACTACCGCCTCTAGGGGCTGTGACAAGGACTGCAGAGCGGGGCTCTCCGGGGTTGTACTGCCTAGGGAGGTGATGAGAGAGATAGCTGGACAGACCAAGCACGCTAGAGAGGCTCTCTAGTCCTCTTCAAGTTTCATATTGAGTGAATGGCTATATCTTAGGTGTCGTTAGGCTTGGTGGTGAGCTGAGGTCACCCGGGTGAACCCCAATGGTTGGGCCATCTCCCTTGACTCTCCTGAGTACACAACTGCAGGGGCTCCTGATCACTCGCACCCATGGCACCCGGTGGCAACCACTCAAACAGCAATGACTTTTGGCACAATGTTGCATCACTCAAGTGAGGGAGGCTCAACGACTAGCTGGCACAGCCAAAATTGGGTTTCACCCGTGGGTCCCAAGTTACACGGACCCCTTTTGGGCCTCGAACTATGGATGAGTTCTCTCCTCTCAAAAGGGTGAACCACCGTGTAACTTCACAGGGTAATTAACCAAAATTGCCCTTATGTGTCAGTCAGTATGGTCGATACAACACTTGAGGTACCCCATTGCTGATGTCGTGCTGCGTGTTGCCTCCCGGAGTACAGGGTCAGAGGTATCCGAGGCGCCCCCTCCAGTACATGTCGGGTAGGTCAGGCAGACGAGTCCAGTCACCGAGAATTCCCTATGGATGACTCATTAGCTCACTGCCCAAGCACCAGGGGGCATGCTACCTAACAGGGAACATTGAGAGGGGACAACAGAAAGATTAAGCGTTTAGGATGTATGAAGCAGCTTGATGCCAATGAGCAAGGGAATCAGGCATGTAACGGTGGGCCACTAATAGATTTGAGGGCTCATTGTACACCGCAGTGGCTAGCATTACCTATGCCTATAGGGGAAAGAGAGGAAAAGGGTAACAAAATAAAATTGAAAATTAGAAACAAACTTAAAATGTCCTAATTGCTCAGGAAAGTAAATGGAAAATTGTTTTAAATAGATTTAAAATCTAAGTAAATTCAGTTTTGCTCAATAGGTGTAGCTAGACTTAACTACAGACTGGAGTAGATGAAATAAAATAAACCCAAATAAAATAAATAAATAATTGCTGCAAATAACAGTAAAATAAAATACACAAATCAACCAAAGCATGTGGGGTGACCAAAGTAATTGATAGCCCAACAGAAGGTGGAACAGAAAGAAACTGTAGAGGGAGGAAGGGAACTGTTACACTTTACACACACTGTCTCTAAAGCCGCTTTCAGATGCTAGCAGCTAACAGCTGAGATAAGGGGCTTTAGCTTCTATCCATGTAGGGCCGTTAGCACGGTAGCTTCGGCTACATGCAATGGTCTGTTTACATTAGTCTGTGACGTATGCGCTGTCTTGAGTTTGAACCGGAAAGGGCTCACTATAACCTTCTGGGGTCAGACGTTGCTAAGAAACCGATGCACGCTTAACAACCGGTGTGCGCGAAGCACGTGAGCCAGATGTAAACATGCATGGGAATCTCGCGCTCATCCAGTCATGACCTGTCGTTCACACTTCATTCATAACTTACACAGCGCGTTCACTTCACAGACAATGGCAAAGCATTACACCATTAAATCGACCAATTGCATCACATCAGTGGATTAATATGAATGCAATGATACGCGACAATAAACAGATGAAATACTGTAGTGAGATTTCTTTTTTCCTCATCACACAGCTAAAACTTAAGCTGCTGTCCTGAAGAGATTTTATCTGTTCAGGAGAGACTTACACGGTTTACAACAAAACCCGAAAGTGGGGATTTTCTTTACCCAATATCAAATAGATTTAATCTAAAATTCTATGCGCTGCCGATCTGACATTTACTAGTCGGATATGGGGCTTATGCTGTTCAAAACTGAAAATGGGGATTCTTCGCCCAAGATCAGATAACTTTAATATAAAAAATATTTATACGCGCTGCCGATCTGGGGTTTCTTCGCCAGATGTATGGGACTTATGCTGTTCAAAACTGAAAATGGGGATTCTTCGCCCAAGATCAGATAACTTTAACAATTACTTGATCAAGGTTTTAAGACTCCCAGTTATCATTAATCCGACGCTGACCTGCAGTAAGATTAATGTTGCTCCGTGATCGGGCGAGGGGGCACGCATTAGTTAGCTACGCTAATGGTTAAACCCACGGGAGTAATAGTCTAGTTGTATGGCATCGGAACACCAATGGCATCAATCTAGCTACATATAATATAAGGCCTTACTTTTAAGATAAGCGAGGAACATCGCTCGCTATCTTCTTCGCGCTAAAAGAGGGTTTCTTCGCTCAATTTAGGGCGGTTAAAATAGCATTAAGACACACTATAAAAGGTTTCGTCATTTTATAGCGTCAAATTTATGAACTACAGCGAGAAACTTGTGAACTGTTAAGGCACGGAAAGTGGGCGTGTAGCCTACATTCATTCACAAAAAGACGCAGTTGGATAGTTTGAATAAACACACATAAGAAACACACCATTGTTACTGAGTCTGCTGACAGAACTAGGTTTAAAACGTTGCCCACATTCTCCACCAACTGTAGCATATTTGTTCTAAGTGAGATGGACATAATTAATCATAACGGGTTGTTATCAGTTATATATCCATCTTCAGGAATTAGCTGTAGCATTAATAGTACAATAAAATAATTAGTTCGTCCGCAGTACGGACTGTCTATTGACTCTAAAGAAAATTATTTCTCTGGCCACGACAAATAATTTTCTTACTGGAACATTGCTCCCCGAGCATGTAACAAGACCGGACGTTAAAGTGACCTCGTTCTGAGAGCAACAGACACAGACAACCAAGTGTGAATACATATGGATGTTTATTAAACTACACTACAGGGGAGAATGCAACATCGAACTACACACAGAAATACACACATTAAACATAGATGCCAACGCAAGGAAGGCATGGAGAGAGAGAGAGAGAGAGAGAGAGAGGGAGCGGGAGCGGGAGCGCGCAAGAGACAGTGTAATGGCAAGATTTAGACATCAGCTAACTACAACCTGTTAAGAACCATCAGATAATCACATCACCTTAATTAAAAGGGGTCGAAGCCTAGAAGCGCATCTAAATAGTTAACAAGCGTTATTTGCATGGGTTTTGTGGGTGCTGAGTAAAGCATCCTGGTCTTCGTCATTCCAGCCATGGGTTGATTAGTCCGAAGTGAATCGACAAAGTTACTGAACTTAAAACTGCCAGAAGCTCAGACTCCCCCCGGAAGGGGAGTCGTGAGGTTTCCAAGGTGATATGTGTGTCTCCAGGGCCCCGAAAGTAAAGAGAAGACCTGCCTTTTCGGTGTGGGAGAAGTTTTATCTGGTTTCCCTGTAACAGCCATTTTGGTTAGTTTGACCAATAACAAGGCACATAGTTTCAGCGGGAAAGTGTTTCTTTTTCCCACTTGATACCTCATTTGCATGTTTTATGACTGATCTGGAGACTGTTGTAATTTTCCCCACAGTACAGTAAAAATAGTATGATGCATTTCACGATCACATAGTGTACATCATTGTGTGAGGAATAAAGAGCAGATCATTTTGATATCAAGAAAGAGACATCTAAAAGGTATTAAACCAGAGATACCTTCATACCTCTAAATATGAGTGTTTAGAGCTTACTAATACGAATAACGAGTGGTAACTAGGCTAATATAATAAGGAAACATACAAACAACACATGCATATACCAGATACATTTGTAACTGATTAATTATGGTCTAAATAAAGAAAATGCCTCTATTGGCGCTTTTCCACTGCATGGTACGGCACGGTACGGTTCAGTACGGCTCACTTTTGGGGGGTTTTCCACTGGGAACAGTACCTGGTACCTGGTACTTTTTTTAATACCACCTCGGCCGAGGTTCCAAGCGAAACGTACCATTACCAAAACGTGACGTGTAAACTCTGCTGATCACTGATTGGCCGGAGAAAATAGTCACTGCCTGCGTCATTGAACTTGCGGCATGAGACACAACAGGCCCGCTAGATTTAAATCAGCAGCCAGCGAAGGATTGAACACAACTGTTTTGAATGAGTGCACCTTTCTTTTAACAACCAAAAAATGGCTGTTTCGTTGTCTGTTGGGGAAGTACAGACTGTCCTCTCGTTGATAGCCAACGAGCGGATCCAGCGAGAGCTTGATGGAGCAACGCGGAATTAAAATGTTTTTCAGGAGTCACGGCAGTAGAGGCGGCGCAACGACACGTGAATAATCCCGCCCACTTTAAAGCGGTACTAAACTGCAGTGAAAACGCAAACCGAGCCGAACTGAACCGTGCCGTGCTGTTCTGAACCGTGACGAACCGAGTCGTACCACGCAGTGGAAAAGCGCCATATGTGTGTGTTCTGTATCTTGTAATCATGGGGGTAGTCATTTAGTTCTCTTGGAATGTGTTTCAAGTCCGATGGAGAGACAAGATAGTCGATCTGTTTAGCATCTTTTTGACAGTGGGGGGGACAACCCTTGGCAATTAGCACCCATATAACGGTAGAATGTGGGGCCAGGCTGTGAATTATATGCAAATGTCAAAAGGCTAAAAGGGTCTCTTAAGACATAAAGTCCTAACAACCATCAAGGATCATAAGCAGATGTTACAGAGAGGTTTTCACTTGTTCCCTGTGATCTGGTCCACAGGTCAGGTTGCAGTCCCAGTCAATGCTGCTGTTTGATAATTAGTATGGCCAGCTGGGTGATCAGCTGTGTTTTTTCTACTATTCCAGGCCATTGCTCAGCAGATGGAGAATAGTGGTCTTATGTATTCCTGGCTTCAAGGCATCTCCAAAAATCTCTGCCTTAAAGTCATAAGTAGAAGATATGGATCTAAACATTCTGATGACATCGAACCCAATGGAACTATAGCTCCTTAGATGTCTTAGAGTCTTTGCCACTCCAAAGTGGTTGATCATGAAAGGTAAGGGGCAAGGCTGGACTGGGACAAAAAAATCGGCCCTGGCATTTTTTGGTCCTGGTGGCCCACCACTATATATATATATATATATATATATATATATATATATATACAGTGGGTACGGAAAGTATTCAGACCCCCTTAAATTTTTCACTCTTTGTTATATTGCAGCCATTTGCTAAAATCATTTAAGTTCATTTTCTTTCCCTCATTAATGTACACACAGCACCCCATATTGACAGAAAAACACAGAATTGTTGACATTTTTGCAGATTTATTAAAAAAGAAAGACTGAAATATCACATGGTCCTAAGTATTCAGACCCTTTGCTGTGACACTCATATATTTAACTCAGGTGCTGTCCATTTATTCTGATCATCCTTGAGATGGTTCTACACCTTCATTTGAGTCCAGCTGTGTTTGATAATACTGATTGGACTTGATTAGGAAAGCCACACACCTGTCTATATAAGACCTTACAGCTCACAGTGCATGTCAGAGCAAATGAGAATCATGAGGTCAAAGGAACTGCCTGAAGAGCTCAGAGACAGAATTGTGGCAAGGCACAGATCAGGCCAAGGTTACAAAAAAATTTCTGCTGCACTTAAGGTTCCTAAGAGCACAGTGGCCTCCATAATCCTTAAATGGAAGACGTTTGGGACGACCAGAACCCTTCCTAGAGCTGGCCATCCGGCCAAACTGAGCTATCGGGGGAGAAGAGCCTTGGTGAGAGAGGTAAAGAAGAACCCAAAGATCACTGTGGCTGAGCTCCAGAGATGCAGTCGGGAGATGGGAGAAAGTTGTAGAAAGTCAACCATCACTGCAGCCCTCCACCAGTCGGGGCTTTATGGCAGAGTGGCCCGACGGAAGCCTCTCCTCAGTGCAAGACACACGAAAGCCCGCATGGAGTTTGCTAAAAAAACACCTGAAGGACTCCAAGATGGTGAGAAATAAGATTCTCTGGTCTGATGAGACCAAGATAGAACTTTTTGGCCTTAACTCTAAGCGGTATGTGTGGAGAAAACCAGGCACTGCTCATCACCTGTCCAATACAGTCCCAACAGTGAAGCATGGTGGTGGCAGCATCATGATGTGGGGGTGTTTTTCAGCTGCAGGGACAGGACGACTGGTTGTAATCGAGGGAAAGATGAATGCGGCCAAGTACAGGGATATCCTGGACAAAAACCTTCTCCAGAGTGCTCAGGACCTCAGACTGGGCAGAAGGTTTACCTTCCAATAAGACAATGACCCTAAGCACACAGCTAAAATAACGAAGGAGTGGCTTCACAACAACTCCGTTACTGTTCTTGAATGGCCCAGCCAGAGCCCTGACTTAAACCCAATTGAGCATCTCTGGAGAAACCTAAAAATGGCTGTCCACCAACGTTTACCATCCAACCTGACAGAACTGGAGAGGATCTGCAAGGAGGAATGGCAGAGGATCCCCAAATCCAGGTGTGAAAAACTTGTTGCATCTTTCCCAAAAAGACTCATGGCTGTATTAGATCAAAAGGGTGCTTCTACTAAATACTGAGCAAAGGGTCTGAATACTTAGGACCATGTGATATTTCAGTTTTTCTTTTTTAATAAATCTGCAAAAATGTCAACAATTCTGTTTTTCTGTCAATATGGGGTGCTGTGTGTACATTAATGAGGAAAAAAATGAACTTAAATGATTTTAGCAATTGGCTGCAATATAACAAAGAGTGAAAAATTTAAGGGGTCTGAATACTTTCCGTACCCACTGTATATATATATATATATATATATATATATATATATATATATATATATATATATATATTATACACAAACCCGATTCCAAAAAAGTTGGGACACTGTACAAATTGTGAATAAAAAAGGAATGCAATAATTTACAAATCTCATAAACTTATATTTTATTCACAATAGAATATAGATAACATATAAAATGTTGAAAGTGTGACATTTTGAAATGTCATGCCAAATATTGGCTCATTTTGGATTTCATGAGAGCTACACATTCCAAAAAAGTTGGGACAGGTAGCAATAAGAGGCCAGAAAAGTTAAATGTACATATAAGGAACAGCTGGAGAACCAATTTGCAACTTATTAGGTCAATTGGCAACATGATTGGGTATAAAAAGAGCCTCTCAGAGTGGCAGTGTCTCTCAGAAGTCAAGATGGGAAGAGGATCACCAATTCCCCCAATGCTGCGGCGAAAAATAGTGGAGCAATATCAGAAAGGAGTTTCTCAGAGAAAAATTGCAAAGAGTTTGAAGTTATCATCATCTACAGTGCATAATATCATCCAAAGATTCAGAGAATCTGGAACAATCTCTGTGTGTAAGGGTCAAGGCCGGAAAAGCATACTGGATGCCCGTGATCTTTGGGCCCTTAGACGGCACTGCATCACATACAGGAATGCTACTGTAATGGAAATCACAACATGGGCTCAGGAATACTTCCAGAAAACATTGTCGGTGAACACAATCCACCGTGCCATTCTCCGTTGCCCACTAAAACTCTATAGGTCAAAAATGAAGCCATATCTAAACATGATCCAGAAGCGCAGGCGTTTTCTCTGGGCCAACGCTCAATTAAAATGGACTGTGGCAAAGTGGAAAACTGTTCTGTGGTCAGACGAATCAAAATTTGAAGTTCTTTTTGGAAAACTGGGACGCCATGTCATCCGGACTAAAGAGGACAAGGACAACCCAAGTTGTTATCAGCGCTCAGTTCAAAAGCCTGCATCTCTGATGGTATGGGGTTGCATGAGTGCGTGTGGCATGGGCAGCTTACACATCTGGAAAGGCACCATCAATGCTGAAAGGTATATCCAATTTCTAGAACAACATATGCTCCCATCCAGACGTCGTCTCTTTCAGGGAAGAGCCTGCATTTTCCAACATGACAATGCCAGACCACATACTGCATCAATTACAACATCATGGCTGCGTAGAAGAAGGATCCGGGTACTGAAATGGCCAGCCTGCAGTCCAGATCTTTCACCCATAGAAAACATTTGGCGCATCATAAAGAGGAAGATGCGACAAAGAAGACCTAAGACAGTTGAGCAACTAGAAGCCTGTATTAGACAAGAATGGGACAACATTCCCATTCCTAAACTTGAGCAACTTGTCTCCTCAGTCCCCAGACGTTTGCAGACTGTTATAAAAAGAAGAGGGGATGCCACACAGTGGTAAACATGGCCTTGTCCCATCTTTTTTGAGATGTGTTGATGCCATGAAATTTTAAATCAACTTATTTTTCCCTTAAAATTATAAATTTTCTTCACATCATTGCATTCTGTTTTTATTCACAATTTGTACAGTGTCCCAACTTTTTTGGAATCTGGTTTGTGTATATATATATATATATATATATATATATATATATATTAGTGGTGGGCCGTTATCGGCGTTAACGTGCTGCGTTAACGTGAGTCTCTTATCGGGCGATAAAAAAAATATCGCTATTAATCTATTCTCAAAGTTGGGTTGGGAGCTGGGTCTATACTACGCAAGCTATGATGACTTTCACCTTGATATTTTAGCCGGATGTATACCTAGCGAATTGCACTGTAGGGGCGAGAACGACTCTTGAACCTGTGTGTATGCGTGCTAACATGGATGCAGCTATGAAGCCGCTGGGTTTGCTTCAGGAAAATTTATTTTAAGAAGCTTCCCAATGGAAATCGGCAAGTCATTTCTGTCTCTACGTTACATGGTCGCGCTCTCTGTATCGCGCGCACAGCGGAGTTCCACCCCGGTTCGCGCACACACACACACACACACAAACAAACAAACGTAAGCGCACACACAAGTGAGCACACTCCCACTCCTATTTGTAAATCTTAAACCGCAAAACGTCTATTTAAATATGACTTCTGTGTGTCTCTGTGTTAATGTATGGCGCAGACGCACGGGTTTGTTCACTACTCATACAGAAGACCGCGTGACGCTTGCGGCGATATTAACGTCTGTCGTCTCACTAAATGAGGACATAAATACATGAACAACATCTCCAGAACTGCTCTGAGAGTCACTTCATGAGCATTCAAGCGTTTCATTTGAGAAAAACTATCCTCACGGCAATCCGTCAAAATAAAAGTTCGGTTTCACTTGAAGACATTGGGCAGAACGTAATAGGCTACTACTACTAAAACTATTAAAACCTTATCTTTAAGGAATAATCATACAATGTCTTCAATGTTATTATCAATATTAAATTCTTGATGACTGCTAGTTGTTTACTTATCTACTTGGCAGAATTCAAATGAGCCATTTTAATCTAGATTAATCTAGATTAATTCCAAGATTACAGTGAGATTAATCTAGATTAAAAAAATTAATCTATGCCCACCACTAATATATATGATATACACTACCAGCAAAAACAGTAATATTGTGAAATATTTTTACTATTTAAAATAACTGTTTTCTATTTGAATATATTTTAAAATGTAATTTATTCCTGTGATCAAAGCTGAATTTTCAGCATCATTACTCCAGTCTTCAGTGTCACATGATTCTTCAGAAATCATTCTAATATTCTGATTTGCTGCACAAAATACATTTATTATTATGTTGAAAACAGCTGAGTATAATGTTTTTTCAGGTTTCTTTGATGAATAGAAAGTTCAGAAGAACAGCATTTATCTGAAATAGAAATCTTTCGTCTTTATCATCATTTTTGATCAATTTAAAGCATCCTTGCTAAATAAAAGTATTAATTTCCATAATTTCTTTCCCAAAAAACAAAACAAAAATTATACTGACTCCAATCTTTTGAATGGTGTATTTAATGTTATAAAAGCTTTATTTCAGATAAATGCTGATCTTTGGATCTTTCTATTCATCAAAGAATCCATTAATAATAATAAATATTTCTTGAGCAGCAAATCAGCATATTAGAATGATTTCTGAAGGATCATGTGACACTGAAGACTGCAGTAATGATGCTTAAAATTCATCTTTGATCACAGGAATAAATTACGTTTTAAAATATATTCAAATAGAAAGCAGTTATTTTAAATAGTAAAAATATTTCACAATATTTCTGCTTTTGCTGTATTTTGGATAAAATAAATGCAGGCTTGGTGAGCAGAAGAGAATTCTTTAAAAAAAAAACATTCAAAATCTTACTGTTCAATAACTTTTGACTGGTAGTGTAGATGTGTATCATTGCATCGAGTTGTTTTGGATAATAAAAAAACGTCAGGTCTGACAATATCGTGTGTCTTCGAATTTAAATCTAGATTTATTCGCATTGGCCCATGGAAACCTCTATGAACACACTTGACATGACTTGGCCAGAAAATCGCGGTGGACGAATTTACGTTTTATTAAAAAGTGTTTGTGTGTTCTGCACTAATGGCGCACGCACACAGGATAGATGCCTGACTCCGTTGCGAGTCCCTATCAAGCACTTTACCGATTCAACTGCTCTCCTCTCCTCCTCCTCCTGGCTCTTTACGCCGCATCACTCACCGTAGAGCAAGCCTGTTCTTGATGAAGCTGCTGTGAAAACGTGGGAAAAACTGACGAGGAAGAAGTTGGGGGTGAAGCGTTCTTTATATAGGCGGAGCAAAACACTTCATGGCTCCGTCTATAGCGCATTGTGATTGGGTGGTTTACGCTGTTAATAGAGGAGACAAACCAATGGGCCACTGGCTGCTCGTGATGGTCCTTGGCAACAAAAAAATAAAAATCCTGTCGGCCCCTTCAGTGCGTCGGCCCACCAGGAAAATGCCCGGTATGCCAGATTACCAGTCCAGCCCTGGTAAGGGGGTGATTCTACAGGGGATAATTGGCCTTCAGGAGGTGTCAGGTTCCAAAGCTTACACGTTTCCCCACTCTGTTTGCTTCTAGGTTCAATAGCCACCTGAGCAGCCTTGTCAGGGTTTAGTCAGCAATCTCCGATTTCAACCCTGCTCTCATTCCTCCATCTATTGATATTCACAACTGAAGACTACTTTACATGGGTGACATGCTAGAGCTTGTGTTGCCATTCTTTCATCCAGGCCACCAAAATACCTTACCCTCCAGCATTTGGAAAATAAGCAGCAGGTAACGGAAACATGTTCAGTCTACAACTGGAGCTATGGCTCTAGAGATATTGCTGGAAGTGAAAGAGGGCCAGCACCACTGCTAACAGTTCCCAGTAAGTCATTTCAGGGGAAGAATCAGCCTTTCTTCATCAGCCAGTGCAGTGGTCTGCTGATGGTGTTGTGAGCACACTGGCAATAAGAAGACGCAAGCCCCAAGAAACTGTGGTCCTGCACTGCTGTCATCTTTGTAGTGCCTTCTTGCAACCACTACACACACAGTCCCACCACTTTTCCCAAGAAATTTGCTCTATGCAGTAGATAACAATTCTTGGAGTAAAGGTGCAGACAAGCTTGGCACATGGAGACTAAGAACTGTAGTTGCAGCAGGTCATCTAGGTACACCATTGTTGGAAAGATGCTTTGCAGCAAGCTTCCTGGATGTGGCAAGTGTCCGTGATGTAAAATAAAAAAATAAAAAGATGGCTCGAAAAGGTGATGTTTATTTCACATCAATATACATAGTGGGCCAAAACAATCATGTGCCAATCCATGTGTATGTTTTGTGGTGACCCAAGTGACCTGACCAAGAAACTGAATGACCAATTTGTTCAAAAAAAATCGGTCGACAACACTTTGGCAGTACAAGACGTTTCAAATATTTACATTGAGCATAGAAACCCCCATTGTCAATCACAAAGTGTTCTGTCTTGGTATTGGATTTATCAACATTTTTTTTAAACAAAGGGCTTAAAGACAAGTCATTTCTTTGCATGTTGCCTATATCCTCCGGTAATTTCCAACAAGGTTCCTCGAGATCTTTGGTGTTGATCTCTGGAATTGGAGAACCCAAATACTTTACTATGCACCGCTGTCTGCATGTTTTTCTGGGGCATTTGGATCTGCCTTGTAGAAGACTATCGACAAACTCTGGCAATGGCTGCAACCCAGCTCTAGCTTTGGCCCAGGTAACCACAGAGCATGACAAGAAAATGTCTTGTTCAGAGTCTTTGACAGAGGAGTCCATAGAGATTTGCAACAGTTTGTTCAAGATAATCAAGTAATTTATGTCCATGAGTGTCCACAATAGCATCAGTACTTGGGTAGCTCATAACATCACCATGTACACATTTAACATCAATTGTGTCATCAAAACAGTCATTTGCAACATGACATGCTTTGATAAGTGAAATTGCACTACCAGTGTCCAGCATAGCATGTAAACTGTGACCATTAACCGACACGTTCAGTCTCTGAGAGGAATCATTTAGTTCATTTACATCACTATTTTCCTCTCACGGTACATAATATAATTCCGTCAACTTTAATTTTTTTCGCTGGACACACGATGGCTTTGTGTCTGGGCTGGGATTCGTACTGCTTCACCCATGTCCTCGTTTCATACGGCAGCACTCGCAACAACTGCTCCAGCATGATCAGCTCCCCAATCTCCTCTTTCGTCGACTGTTCCGGTCTCACTCAGCAACGATACAGGGTTTTGAGGCGATGATAAGTCTTAATGGATGACTCACCAGCTGGTGTTGTTGTTGCACGAAATCGCTGTCGATACATCTCTGGTGAAATACCGAATTTCTCTAGTAGTGCTCTGGGTAGTCATCAGCCTCCTCCTCATCCATCGCCAGATAAGCCTCCAACACTTGACCAGTTTCCAACGGCATCTCCATGTCTGCGCCAGACGCTCGAAGCGATTGAGGAAGTTCTCCATGTCCTCCCCTGCCTGGAACGTGGGAAGCTGTGGCTCATATCTGGGAGTGTGTTGCGTTGTTTGTCTGGGCATTGGCAAACTCATTCTCGGACTCTCCTCTGCACGCAGAGTTGATGGACGGACTTAAACTGCTGATGTGAGGGATTCACGCAGCCCCCAGATTTCTAACAGATAGCGTTCCTCGTGCTTTTGCTGGGTGTCGAGGAAGTCTTGCATGAGTTTAACCATCCTGGCAGTTAGCGTCGTCTCATCCTCTGTCACGGCCTATTCGTTTGCTCAGAAGCACCCTCAAACTTCTCTGACTCCTCCGACTCATCAGAAAATAAACCTTTCTGGGTCACGAGCACTCACGGGCATGCACAAGCCTCCACGAGGTCTGTGTCATCTTTGTGATTTCTTTCGAGTGGCTATCCCACCTCAAACCTTAAACTGATGCAGGCTACAACACACACATTTCATACTTATTCAGAGAAATAAGTATTCTCAGTGACAGTGATGTGTAGTGTAGTTAATGGACAAATGAATGCATGTATGACAGTTCAATCTTTTTCCATCATGTTTGGACTTAATGTGTTTGTAACATTGCCAAATGTATTCTAGTTGTGGTATGGCAAGTGAAAAATGCACCAGTAAAACTTTAGTGACACTTTTCTAAATGTGTGTTTGGACTATGAAAATAAGTTCCCCAGGAGGAAAGAAGGGTGGGCCACACCGTGTCCCCCCACTCTGATTTAAACAGTCAATCACAGCCTGGAAATTAATAAGCGCCAGATTGCAATCTCCTCCTCATTGGAAAGAGATGTACCTTCCCAAAAGACACTCTGTTCTGAGTCTCTGGCACGACCGTCAGAGACTGTAACAGATACCCGTTCGGAGCCTGCAGCCCACTACAGGGGAGGCAGTAATCGATACCACCATTCAGAGTCCCGAAAGGTAGAGACACTAACAGAAGTCTTGTCAAGGGAAGGACTGTAACAGATCAACCTCCATTCTGAGTCTCCCATCCAGAGAGACAATAGCAGATACACCGTTCTGAGTCTCCGGCCTGCAAGGGTGAGACACTGACAAAAACACCGAAGTTCTGAGTCTAAGTCCCGAAAGGGAGAGACACTAACGGAAACAGAAACGGAGTCTTCAGCCGGTGAAGGTGAGACTGTAACAGACACAAAAGTTCTGAGTCTGAGTCCTGTCAAGAGTAGGACTGTAACAGATCAACCTCCGTTCTGAGTCTACCATCCAGAGAGACAATAGCAGATACACCGTTCTGAGTCTCCGGCCTGCAAGGGTGAGACACTAGCAGATACATTCGTTCTGAGTCTCCGGCCTGCAAGGGTGAGACACTAGTAGATACACTCGTTCTGAGTCTCCCATCCCGAGAGACAGAAACATCAACGTTCTGAGCCTCTGGCCCTTGCTGGAAGAGGCAATAACAGATACCAAGTCCTGAGTCCCCAATTTGTGAGGCAGCAAAAGATATGACCACGTTCTGAGCCTCCAGCCTACGAGGAGAGAGATATTCTACTGTACGTTTAGAGTCTTCGTCCAGTGAGATAACAACAGATGCAGCATGTCCTGAGTCTCCATCCTAGAGAGACGAAGTGGACTGATCAAGTTCTGAGTCTCTAGCCCAGAGAGGCAGAAGACACACATACATTTGCAAGAAGGTTAAGCTCCGACGAGCAAACCTTCACTTTAAGGTACTTTTGCTTGTGTGTTCCAGGCAAGGACCTTCTGCACCTACTCCAGGGCCACATCTGTGTGTTCCAGATTTTAGGACCCTTTGGCGCTCTGGGAGATCAGCATCCTACAGTGCTTCATGTTCAAGGCTGCTGAAATGGATTCCTACTCCTTTCCCCACAGCAAAACCAGTGGAAGAAGTCACAGCCACCGGACTGCGCACTCAACCACAGAGAACATAAATATCACTTCCAAACCTCTTCCAGAGACCTTGGCATTGTTGTATATTATCGGTATATGATTTTTCTAATTTACACTAGATAGTATATAGCTGATTGTAGTTGATAACATATCTTTCACATATTTGTTTGATGTATAATAAGGTTCTTCAAATTATTTGTTTCAGAGTAGCAACAGTTTATCTTTCTAGATAACTTAGCTCTGACATAGCAACACCCAACATAATCACTTGCATTTTATGCATCTTTTGCACTTTATTAATTTTTCATTCATGGTATTCATTTAGCAGTTGTTGATTACTCTTGTCTATCTTTTGTTAATAAAATTGATTTTATTACACTTACACTTGTCTTCCTTATGTTGATGATAGAGAAAGAGGTTCTACAAGTTAGAGATCCCACCATTCTTTCTTACGTGATGCACTCATAATCACACCTTAAGTGACACGTGATCCAAATATCATAACGTCATTGAGTACCCATCACTACACTATTTTGTCTCCCTAGGTTGGTGAAAGCAAATTCACTACATTTCTTTGCAGCGAGCTTCCTGTACGTGGTAAGTGTCTGTGATGTAAAAGAAATAAGGATGGCTCAACTCGAAAATGCACTCTGCTGCAAGGTGATGTTTATTTACAGTGAGGCTTAGGTGATCCACAGGTGTGCAGTATTTATAAAGTACAACAAAAAAGAACAATTGTACAAAAATAAACAAAACTTTGGCAAAAGTGTCACAAAAATATACACAAGTATCAACAATATACATGCTAGTAAAGGGGTTTTGATTCGTTCATGGCACTACCATTGCACCTTTTATACACTTTCCCGATCCCCTTCCGGGTGACCGGCGAGACTGGCACGGCTTCAGAATAAAAGTCCACCCAAGGTAGCACTCAACTTAGCCACCGCCTCCTCTGACTCAGAACATCAATAAACAACATAAAACAGATAAGACATACAAATATATACATATAAGCAAGTCCAGGGTATGTATGTACAGTTTTATGCAAAAGTTAGGGCACCCCTCTGAGGCTGTATAATAATTAGCTCTTTCTTTATAAGAAAAGATTATAGTGATATACCATTCAGTTTCTATAGAAAGCTGCATAATCTGGTGTTTTTCAGACAGAAATTCTTAGTGTAGCAGTAGCAGAGTTGTATGAAATAAAGTCAAATGTGAAAATAGGCTGTGCAAAGGTTTGGGCACCCTTTCAGTTGTGTTGATTTTAATACCTGTAGTCTCTTATAGCTGATTAATTACAACACAATATTGATTTGATTGGCTCAGTGAACTTAACACTGCAAACTAAGGTGCAACACATCATGGAAAATTATATTTAAGGTAGCTAATTGCTAGTTGTGCTTCTCCTTGATTCTCTACTGGAAAGTAGCAACATGGGAACCTCAAAATAACTCCCTAATGGCTTAAAAACTAGGATAATTTGTCAGTATGAATTAGGAGAAGGATACAAAAAATTGCACAAAGGTTTAAGGTCTCTGTCTCCACAGTGAGAAAAATGGAAGGCCACAGGAACAGTTCATGTCAAGGAAAGATGTGGTAGGCTGAGAACAATATCTGAAAGGCAACAGTGAAGAATGGTTAGAATGGTCACAAACAAACCATAGACCACCTTCAAACAGCTCCAAGAATATCTTGCTGCTGATAGTGTCATTGTACATAGTTCCACAGTCCAGCACAGTTTGAAACAGGAACAGCCCAATGAAAGGTGATGTGGAAAAAGCCTTTCTGCATACTGCCAACAAGCAGAATTGTTTTGGGTATGCAAAGGCTCATCTGGACAAGCCAGAATTATTTTTGGAATAATGTGCTGTGGACAGTTATTTGGTCCACAGTTAGACAGTTATAGAGTTATTTGGTCACCACCAGAGGCGCTTTACATGGCGGAAAAGAAGAACCTGCTCCCTACTGTTAAATTTGGTGGAGGGTCCATGCTGTGGGGCTGTGTGGCAGGCACAGGTACAGTAAAACTTGTCAGAGTTGAGAGTCACATGGTTTCCACCCAGTATCAGCAGATTCTTAAGAACAATGTTCAAGAATCAGTCAGTTGGTTGTTTCAGCAGGACAATGACCCAAAGCATTGTTCCAAATCTACCAAGGAAATCATACACAGGCACACACTCTTAGGAAAAAAAAGGTTCTTTGGGGTTCTATATAGAACCCTAGGGTTCTTTACTCAACTCCAAAGAACCCTTTATGCCAAAAAGGTTCTATATAAGGAGAAAGAACCCTTTTCGGCACAAAAGGGTTCTTTGGGCTGAACCATGCTTTATGTATGTTTACACATTAGGCTATTTAAAATTATTATAATACATTATATTTGTGTTTTTCTTTCAATTTTACTTTGACACACCTTTATTCTGAAGAAAATAAACTTAAAATTTACATCTGCACTGAATCAACCTAATTTATACCAACAGACTGATCGGGTATAAATACATGTGTACTAGCAGTGTATAGCAATCTGGACAGTTTTATCTATTCATTAAAAGGTCTTCTATTTAATCAGCACACTGACATGATTGCAAGTTATTTAGTTATCATGTGATGTAAGATGCTGTGCGGCTCTTTTATTGACGAGCAACCTGCTCATATCTGGCTCAAATCAGTGTTTCATTTAGATTCTAAAAGGCTATTCTTGTAACTCATCCCTCCAAACAGATGCATAAAATGATCTTTGACATAAACGGCAAACAACTTGAACGTGTATTTATGCGCTGATCAGTTTTGTCCCGTCTGCACAGCGCCGCGTTTCAGTGGCACTCTCGCGAGAGTGATCACTAAAAGCGCTCCAGCGCCGCTGTTTAAACTTCAACGGTTCCCGGTGAAGTTTAAAACTTGGGAGAACGACGATTACATTGGTAAGTGAGAAAATTAATTCATTTTAGCTTATTTTAATTACTTGTACATAAACCCTGGTCATTTTTAGTTAGCATAACATTACATGTTTATTTCAAGAAGCTAAAAGAAGAAAGGTGGTTTATCGCGTTGTCCAGGCCTGCGCAATTCTCCGCCGGGAGGTTTGTCATTTTTAACATTAATGCCCAAAGTATCTTGATAAAACTGTTGTGAATTGATCAATAATGCTGGCGCGAGTTCATGTTATAGCCTAACTTAATATTGTTTTGCCCTGTAGAGTGTATTGGACCTATAGGAAAAGATGAAACAAAGTCAAATCGATCAAATCGCCATCAGACTGCCGTTATAAATATGAATTCAAAACAAGAAGAGCAAAGAAAGAATCTGATGGGGATGTTTCCATTTTTTCTGTGGATAACTGTGAGTAGGCCTATTTGGTGTTTGCAGTTATAGTATATAGTGAAATATAAATATTTGTTTTGCTGAAGTAATTGTATATTATTCAAAACACACCGCATTTGGTTGTTGTAGATGTTCATCTATCTCAGAGAGCACTGTTAAAGTTTTAGCACCACCTTATCAGAGTGCTGAAAAGTGGAAGTCAGAGGAAACATGACCAACCTTCTTCAAAATATTACATTACATTATTTACATTATTTTTATATACATTATTTTTCCTAACAGTACCAACTGAAACTCATCAATCAGCTAATCTTAAGTTACTGATATCTTTTTCTTTTGTTTTTTTTCTATTCTATTCTAATCTTTTATCATGCAAGTTCTTATGATTGATTGATTGATTGATAAATAAATATTTTGCACTGTCACTGCAGGTCTTGACTCTGGAGTGCAGCATTACTTGTTTGGTCATCTACATTCAGATGAAAACACCACACTTCTCTCTAATTCAAATAAGTTTTAAGATTTGATTTAATTGTGAGAGATTATTTTCTTTTTCCTGTTGTACTGTACTCTCCATAGGTCTAATAAATGTTTCTCTGACTTGTATCCCCATCTTAGGATGTCAAGCCTACTCATCGCAAAGTGAGTTAGCTTCAAAATGGATGTGTCACTGACCAATAACACAGAGATGCCAGAAGTATCTGTTTGCAGTTTACTTTTTGTTCAGTATGGAGCATCCAAAAGCCATCACTCAGTTAATTTCAATCAGCACTATTTAGCCCTTCCCAGTCCTGAAATTGTCATGGGTCCTTTGTTTTTATTCTTTAAATGCTGAATTTGAATGTAAAATTAATATTTAATGCTTATAAATAAAAAAACAAATAAATAATAATTAAAAAAACAATACTATAGTTCCCTTTTCAGAAACATGTTGGTTTCTGAACATCTTTCATGGGTTACAGAACTGGGGAAAGTTGCAGCATACAAAAACAAAAAAAGTCAGACTACTTAGTTTATAGGGGAATGTGGAGTAAATACTTGACATTTATTTAAGGTAAAGGGTAATGACCTGGTGGTGAGATGCAAAATAAGAGTGTCATTAATATACTATTTGATGACAAAATTTTCACATTCTAATTTTACTTATGTATTTTTTATTTATTTTTTTTGTTATTATTTTTGCAAGTTAACTTTATTTGCACAAGTTCAATTGTTTTTTTTTTGTTTTTTGTTTTTGTTTTTTTGTGGTTTCTAGCAATCAACATATATTTGTGACTGACATGTTGGATGGGTGAGTAAGGTGGAGGGGGTTGAAAAAACAATATTTCTAAAATGGAGAGTGCTATTTTAGACAGGTAAAAATAATAAAAAAGTACAAATAAATAAAGAAACATGGATTTATGTTAATCCCTGTAACTGTTGCACTATGAATTGCATATATATTGCATCAAACTGACATTTTGCAAGGAAGAATAGTCAAAATGCCTGCAGTCAGAATTCAGGGAATTAACAGTGGCTGTAAGAAGCATCCACAGGCTGTTATTTCAGCAAAAGTTGGCTGTACTTAATATTGATTTCCTTTATTCCCTTGGGGTTCCCAAATTTTTGCACCTGTCTGTTTTTGTTATGATTCGCATTGCATTGTTTCTGTTGATTCAATAAATTCTATTCAGAATTGAAATGTTACTGTATCCATAATGTATAAATTATATCCAAATGAAGTTGCTGCTTCAGAAGCCTAGCAGATTATAAACTGAAATTATGATAATTATCAGGGGTGCCCAAACTTTTGCATAAAACTGTAGATGTAATATGTATATTATAGATGCGGAGGGGAAATGTAATGTGGTGCTTTATGTACGTGTGCCATGAGTTAGTGTGTGCACCCGCTACTACGGCTATGAGGCAGGGGAAAAAAAGTGTTTGAATGGCGTGTGTGTAACCTAGACCAGTGCTATTTCAGCTAAATCTCCTCCCTAACAACCATGCAGCAGCATTTCACCTCTCATTCAAGGTAGCAGCCAAGTGGGTGGGACATTTGCGTCAGTGCTGTGCTCCATTCACCTACAATTCTCATATCTTTCTGTAAAGAGATTCAAGTGATGCAGTCTCAAAGCTTGTGACCCATCTATGCTGAAGAGGTTGGTGGTACTGGCAAGTCAGAACTTGTGGAATTGAACTGTTCCCTTTGAATAAAAATAAAACTTCCACTAACTGTCGAACACACTTTCAGCAGAACACCATTCCGGCAGATTAAGTAGGATGTCGGCATAGTGTATGCTTTGGTGAGAAGTGATGAATGTCGAAGCGCAGAGGAGAGAGCAAAGCAAAACAATGGTTACGAATTATAAGCATAAAATGAGGATTTGTAAAGAAAAATGTCAGAGGATTTCGATATAAGGCAAGAGGAGACTGGTTTTCCTTTGCTAAACAAAGGAAACTTTGCTTTCTTTGCTCCTGTAAACAAACCTTGGTTCTCGCTAAACTAGCATATTCTTAGCGGATCTTATGCTACGCCTACATCCTACATCATCCGCTGGAATGGCATTCTATTGTGAATATGCGTACAACAGTTAGTGGAAGCTAGAGATTGCTTATAAAGTTTTATATATTAAATATGGATATTTTTCTTACAAAACTGCATCAATTCACTTCAAGAGGCCTTTATTCACCCCCTGGAGCCATGTGGGACACTTTTTATGATGGGTGGAGTCATAAACAAAAAAACGGTAAGAATAAACCATAGACTGTAAAAAAAAATGGTTTCTGAAGAGCATTTTTGAAGCCTAAAGTGGGCGGAGCCGACTGCCGCCATCTTGGAAACGCGTCACCGCGCGTCACTCCCGGATAATCGAAAATGGGCAAAAAGGCGGGACGTGGGTGAAGCTGAGCTGAAACCACGCCCCTATAGTGACAGCAGTGCTGCCGTGCAAAGACAAAACAACTTCGTTTTTGGTCGAAAATGAGTTATTGATCATTTTGGGACATTATGACCTTTATCATGTGTTAAGTATCATGGAGAAAAGCCCCGGAGAAACCAAGGCAGAATACAGTATAACATCAGTTACAGCTCTTTGATTTTGTTTTTGAACGCTCAAATGAAGTTACGGTGCTCTGCATTTGTTTGCATTCGTTCGTCTGTACTGTGCCACCCTGGAGCTAGACGGTATTCTGACTTTGTTTTACTTTCCAATAAAGTCTGCCATTTTAAATTGGTGTAACTTGTGTACTTTTATACATCTGTTGGCACTTCATTAGACAAACAAATTAGATCGAGATCTAACAAACTGCTCCATATAACAAAGCACTGTAAGCAATAACGATTCGATAACTTGGCAACAATAATTAATCGTAAATAATCTTTAAAGTGTTTTTTTTATTTTTTTATAATGCAGATTATTCACTCCGTGTCAGTCTGGGGCTGCACACTTCTGTACGTGATCCTCAAATGCCGTGACAGCGTATCACACATAAAATCAATAACTGTTCGCAATTTAATCATTTTCCTTCCTTTTCTTGTAAGTCGACAAAATCCATTGCAATGAACGCCACCGGAGATGTTTAATTCACAATCATTCGGAGCATTATCCCTGCTGGCGTTCACATCAATCCACAAGTCGTTCTTAAGCTATTTTAATTCAGTTCTATGTAAAAACAATAGGCTAAGTATCACTTGCATCCTTTAATGTTAGCGAACATTGCAAATAAATTGGTTGCAAAACGGTATCCACTCACGTTTAACTATTTGTCTGGTTGTTATGGTCAGAAAAAAAAAAAGAATCAATGATCAATGAAATAGCCAATGATCACTAGATTTTATCCAGATGTTACTAAAATGATTCTGTAAATGGTGATCAGCACCCTATATAATGTGGAAGTTACTGCCTTTTGCCTTGGTGTGACATCTCACTGCAGACAGTGCAAAAGCAGAGTACAATATCAATATAGCGGTAAAAATCAAGTTTGAGATCATTTTCATTAAAACATCCAATTGCCAGATTCCCAGTGTTCTACCTATAATTATTTTCTTCTGTACAAATACAAATCTTTAAAGCCATTTTTCTAAGTTTCGCACTAGCGCGTTTCACACTCTGCAGCAGAGCACCAGTCCACCTGTCATTCAAGTGGCCACGCCCTTAATTATGCAGAACTTTAAGGATTAATATAATTTAAACGGATGAGTTATAAAAAAATTCACCCCCCTCACAGTTGTCATGAAGGGCAAAATTAGCTATATAGATCAAAATAATTTTTTGCACCAGGCTGTAAACATGTTTTTTTCTGCTGTAAAGTTGGGCATTTTAACATGGAGAGTCTATGGGATTGACTCCCTTTTGCAACCAGCCTCCAGCGGCCAGTCGATGAATTGCAGTTTTAGTCACTTCCTTGTTGGCTTCACGAGAGAGTGGGAGGTTGCCGCTTGGAATAAACTCATTAAACTATTAAACTATTAAACTATTCACTGAAGAGTATGCACACTTAACTCCAAACAATAGTTCAAATAAAGTTTTTTTAAACCAATTAATGTTGTTGTAACTTCTTTAATGCTATTATGTAATAAACAGAAAAATTATGATAAAGGGAAATAAAACAGACCTTACCATAGCTTAGCAAGCATCCGTCACACACTCCTCCACTCCTAGTTTCAAGCTGGAAGGTGAGAAAGAAAGTCCGCCGTCCCATTATCTCGGCCGGGGACATGCTGGATGGTGAATCGATAAGGCTGGATAGACAGATACCAAAGTGTAATCCTAGCATTTGAATCCTTCATACAGTTCATCCACTGTAGTGCTTTATGATCAGTCTCCAGTACAAACTCATCCAAGCAGATAAAACTTGAAGCTGTCAAGGGCCCTGTCATGGAGACTGTCTCCACAGCTCCCTCTTTTGGCCATCACCGGAGACCTGAACATTTTGGACTCTCATATTTCCCATCAGCCCCATATCTGGCAGTGAACACTCATACACCTGACATTCATTAACGTGGACTATTTAAGCATTACACACACACACACGCAGACCCTGCAAAGTCTTTGCCTTTTGTCTTTTGCCTCGGTAAACAATTCCAAGCGTTTATTCCTGTTTACTGCCTTTCTGTGTTGACCTTGCTTTGCATCTTGTCTCTGATTCCTCGCTGCCTACCCCTGGACTATAATTCTGATTCTGGTTTTGTGATCATTTGCTGCCTGCCCTGACCGTCTGCCTCTTCACCATCTATGATTCTGTCTGTTCTGCTCCATTGTGTTTGCCTCTGTTTGACCCTTGCCTGTTTGACCACGTCTTCAATAAAGCTGCATATGGATCCCAACAGTAGTGACGCCTTGTTACAGGCCCATTTTATTGCCAAACATTCCTTCTAAACAACTGAGTATTGTACCTCTCGTGGGAACAACTTGTGACTAATGTAAGCTATGGGGTGTCTGGATTCTTGCGTCTCCTGAAGAATAACAGCTCCTACTCCAATATCTGAAGCATCAGTTTGCAGTATAAAAGGTTTATCAAAGTCAGGACAGAATAAAACGGGATCTTGGCACAGAGCATCCTTAATATCCTGAAAAGCCAGATTAATTTACTCTTTACACTGAACCTGGTTCAGACAGCTCTTCCCAGTAAAATCAGTAAGTGCCACTGCCCTCACAGAGGAGTTGGGTACAAACCTCCTGTACCATTTTACCATTCCATGAAAGGATGAAACTTATTCTGTGGTAGGGGACAATTCTGTATTGCTTGAATTCTTTGAGTTTGAAGATCAATAGTCCCTCGGCCAATCACATACCTCAAATACTCAGTTTATGCTTTTGCACTGGCACACTTGAAAGGATTGATAATGAGCCTAGCTGCTCTAATATGATTGATAACCATCTCAAGATGTTCTAGGTGTTCTTCTCATGTTGAACTGTAAACAACAATGTCATCCAAATAAGCAGCTGTAAAGTCATCCAAACCAACTAATACCTGATCAATGAGCCACTAAAAGGTCGCCGCAGCCCCATGAAGGCCAAAATGCATCTTACAAAAATGATAGAGCCTCCAAGGGGTCTGGAACTCTGTCAGCTCCCGGCATCTGGCACTCATTGGGACCTGCCAATAACCATTAGGTAAATCAATAATAGTTAAGTAATTAGCTTTTCCCAGATGGTCAACAAGGTCATCAATAATTTTTGGGCAAGCTCCATCTCAGAGTACAATGTCATGTTCAATTAAAGTGGTATATCCTGGCTTCTTCTGGAAAACTTGGGGATCACACGGCCTCTTAGGGTGTATACTCACACTAGGCGATCTGAACCATGCCCAAGTTCGTTTGCCGTCCCTGGCTCACTTGGAAGAGGTGGGCCAAAGCGCAGTTCAGTTGGGCTTGGGTGTGGTACACATGTAGTGTGAACGCTAACCGCACCCGAGCACAAAACTTCTGATAAGTGTAGCGTGATTGCATGAAAATGCAAAAGTGATAGATCTGTTAAGCAATATGGGATGGCAATATGGCAATATAAAAGATGGTCCTTATTCCCTTTATACCCAAAAGTTTATACACCTGCTTCAACAGTTCCGACATAAAGTTAGAGCCTTGATCCGTAACTATAACTTTAGGAAACCAACTCTAGAGAACAACTGTATGAGGCAACAAGCTATTGTTCTAGCCCTAATGGACTTGGGGGGGTAGAATTCAGGATATTTTGTAGCATAGTCTGTAATAACCAACATAGATCGGTTCCCTGACTTAATCCTCTCTGGAGGCCCAACAATATCCATACCCAACTGCTCAAAAGCCACCCCAATAAAAGGGAGAGGCTCAAGGCTCAAGAGGGGCTCTAGGAGGAACCTTTTTTCTTTTTTTTTACATAAAGCATTGCTATGTCTTTTCTCATACCTGGGCAGTAAAAATGACAGATAATCCAAGCTGTTGTCTTATGTCTACCTAGATGGCTCAACCATTGTATCGAATGACTCAAAGAAAGACCTAATTCCATACCATCCTTAGGAACAATTTTTGTGGCTCAGGACTCTGTTTACGAAAACAAAACTCGATCACGGAGAAAAAAAAAATCTTAGGAAAAAAAAAGAACTCTTTCAGCTGCTGAAAAGAATTACCATCTGCACTCTGGCAAGTTAGAATTTTTAGCTATGAATTGGGCAATCTGTAAGATGTTCTGAGATTAACAATATTATGCCCTTTCATTTGTGGTGATTTACATGGACAATACCCCTTTAACCCAGGGGTGACAACCTCAGTTCCTGGAGGGCTGCACCCCCGCAGAGATTAGTTCCAACTCTGCTCCAACACACAAAACAGTTTTCAAATAAGCCTGAAGGACTTGATTAGCTGGATCAGGTGCGTTTAATTAGGGTTGAATCTAAACTCTGCAGGGCTGTGGCCCTCCAGGAACTGAGTTTGACACCTGTGCCTTAACCTATGTCCTCATCACAGCCAAGTTAAATGTCACAAAGGTGGGTAGCCGAATTAGCAGATTTCCGGTTCACAATAAAATACAGACCTAAAAAAAAAAAAAAAAAAAATGCAGATACTGATGAGTTATCCAGAATACCTATGAACATGGAAAAGTCTAAACAGACCTGTACCCAGTAAGCTCCAGCCGAAGTAGTTTCCAGTGTGATGAAAGCATTATCTGTAAACAGAGATGAAAATAAGCCATAGTTGTGTCCAGCAGTCATTGCAATAGCACTCACAGAGAAGGGACATGAACAACATTGCATTTCCTGTGGCACAAATATCCAGAGATGCCTTTAAAACAGCTCAGGAGGAGAACATGGTCATCTTGCAGTATATGAGGACAAATCAGTGGCCTAGGGTGAAAAACAGTGATGAGATCACAAAGGCATTCTTGCGTTGGAGAAGCAAACTGTTATAGGATGAAAACAGAGTCCTATACTAGAAGGATGCCACATACTCACAGCTGGTACTGCCCAAAAGTTTTCATAGTTTAGTTCTCCAACATCTACACCAGAAAATGTGTCATTTGGGAGTGGAGCGGACACTCCACTTAATCAGGAACGATTTTATTAGCAAACCTTCCAGAGCTCCAATTACCGACATTGTGAGAACATACCCCTTTGGGATAGTGTCCATTGATTTCCAGCATTTAAAGAGATGTAAGGGAGGCTATGAGTATGTATTTGATGGACCACTTTACCATGGTTCGCACAGACTTATGCTTGCACTAACAAAGCAATAAAAACTGGGAGGTATGACAAGAAAGTTCATGTCACATAGCTGCATCCAGGAAGCAGAGTTCTTGTCCGATATCTCACAGAGGAAGGTGGTCCAGACAAACTCAGATCTTTCTGGAAGGAAAAATATTAAATAGTAACTTAAAATAAATAACCAGCCAGAAAATAGCGAACACAAGTGCTTCATTAGAATCTGTTGCCACCGTGTGACTTTCTGTCTGTGGAAAAGGAAGAGACACCAAGAAAGAACAAACAAAACAGGAAAAGAAAAGGGCACATGTAAGCATAACAAGTAACGGAACTGAACTTACCTATTCTGAGAATGAGTATGAATAGGAATACATAAATGGAGTACCACTGGAGTCGGCTGATGAGCAATCAGATACAGAGGAGTTCCAGCCAAGGAATGTATTGACAGCCCTAGAACAGAATGACTGGGATACAGCTCCAGATGACATAAGAAAATGAAATGAGGAGTGGCATGAAAGAAAAGAAGAGGAACTACAGAAGGACACTGTACAAACAAACAGGTTGAAGAGTATGTGTACCTGAAACTCACCTTAGACCAAGAAGAAAGAAAGAATACAGAGGATGAAGAGCTTTCCAGTGATGACAATCGCGATGAGCACCATCAGCATTGAAAGTATCCTTTGAGAACTAGGGAAAAAGAAAAAAAAAAGAAAATTTTACGTATGAAATCCTAGGGAAGACAACAGTCACTCTCAGTGACAGTCATAGTGACAGTCATTCTTAGAAGACACTGAAGAATTGTTAGACACTGAAGAATAATGGAATGTTCACGTATTTGTATTTCAGTAGGGGGAACAGTATACATTTAAGTTGCTGAATGAACATTCATGTTCATTGATGCAATTCCATTTATGTAGGTGAAGTGCTGGATAGAAATTCAAGATGACACTGCAGGAGGAAAGACGATTTATCATGAACTGTGGCATAATACAATTGTATGTTGTTTTTTATAAGATATATATATATATATATATATATATATATATATATATATATATATATTAATAAAACAAATTTAAAAACCTGTGAAAATTATATTTTGGATGATGGTTTATCATAGTGCATGATGGTACCTGCTACAAACATGTTACATTGAATGGGGTTAAACCCAATGTGACAAAGCTGAAATGGATCCATTGGCAGGACTCAGAAATTGACTCCTGTAACCTGATTTTTGTCATTCATTAGAAATGTCAAGGACATGGTGTGCTGAGATTAATGTATAGTCATGTCAGGGTGATATTACATTTTTGAGGGGAGAGAGTGGTAACCATCGCAATTATGGTGACAATGTGTGTTCCACCCCCCCACACACACACACACACACACGCACACACACACACACACACACACACACACACATTTAAAAGTAAGTACATGCTATTTTTATTTGTTATATTGTTATTTTATTTTATTTAATGTAATGTTATTTCATTTACAGTGGTTCATTCATTTTAATTCAAGGTCATGGTCAATAGACATAGCATTAACACGGTAGGTTGGCCAGCTAGAGAAAGTTTCAGGGTCCTTAAGAATACGCAGTAAAAAGTGTGTGAGAGATATGCCATGTTTCTGCTTCATTTTGTTGTTTTTGTTTTGTTTAAAGTCTTGAAGAAGAATGCAGTCTAAAAATGCGAATGCAGTCTCGAAGAAGAATTCCATAGGAACTGTCACTGGAGTGATCAAGAAGTCATGTATGCCTACTCTTGCGTTGTGGTTGGCAGGATTAGGTGAACATTTTCCACCCAAACTTTTGTTTCAGTAATCATCATCCTTTTAATGAAGCACATTTCTCAAAACCCCAAAGAAAATATATGCCAAAGCAAATAAGATCAAATCAAATCTGCAATGCAAATGTGTGGTACATGTCATCTAGACTATGGTAACAGGCGGCTTTTTTGGCAAGGGAGCTTGGGAGATTCATGTTTCTCTGATTTGGCACAAGGTCTGTTCATATAAAAAAAAGCACCCCACGTTCAAAGTGAATGTGACAGCACAGTCAATATGGCGGCACAGTGATTATGGGAGTCTGTTGTGTTTAATGATGGATTTAGCTTGGATGAAGTAGATGCTGCAGCTGGGCTAAAAAGCGTATATGCAGCACCCAATCGCGTGTATTTTCTGATGTTTTACACCCACTTCCTTGATATTATTTTTTTTTTCTATCCTTGTTAATGATATGGTGTTCACTAGTGGCAAATCAGTGCCACTGATTTTGTCTTTTTGGATGTATGAATACCTGTAATAGTGAAAGAAATGCTGGGGCAAATGAAGAAATAGAGAGCATTTGAATATGTATTCGTATCTCTTCCCCCATTTCTGCTTTTTCCTCTTGGCAATTTTTGGCATCTTTTTTTCTCTCTGTCTCTCTGCTTGCTCTCTACTAATCCTGCCCCCCTCCCCCCACCCACCCTCTATGCAGTGAGAGGGTACGTTTGTTAGTGAAGCGTGGCGACTCTGCAGTGGTGCGGTGCACCTGCAGTTGGATGAGCACTTGACACCAGAGAGAGTATTACACAGAGCTCACACATGCATCCACACAGGCACACATACAGAGGTAAAAGAAAACACACATAAATGCTTTCTACAGAAACCCAGTTGCAAACGGCACGTTGCTTGTCTCCCCTCGTTCGTACAGCCTCGTGTGAGACTGCGTCTGCGTGTATGTATGCGTGTGAGGCTGCCTGATGACATGCACTCTTTATCTGCTTTGAATTCAGAGACTGAAATTCACTTTATTTCTGGCTTCCTCGCTCACTCTCCATCTTGCATTCTCTATCTCTTTCCCCCTTTCTTTCTGTATCTTAGCCTGCCTCCTGTCCTACTTAATCTCATTTTTTAAGATTGTGATGCCTTGTTTTTCCTGTTAATCACTTAAATGTTTTCTCCTTCAAAACATATTCCTCTCTCACACACATTCATTTTTTTCTCAAACCTTTTTCTCCTTTTCTATCTCCTCCTCATCAAAAGCAACTTGCCTCTCTGCTATTTCTAGTTTTTCCCACTGCATGTTCCTCTCTCTCTCCTCCCTCCCTCCCTCCCTCTCTCTCTCTGCTTTTTTCTCTCACACCCTCCCTCTTTCCTCCTCATCCTCCTTCGACAGACAGAATGCTGCAGCATCCACCGAGTAAGGTAATGTGTGTGCAAGCAAGAGCAGGATAATTCTTGCTACCTGCTCTGCAGCTAAAGGGATCTGTCCTCCCATCAGCTGTCTGCTATTGGATTTACCTGGAGAATAAGAACAGAATAGAAAAGGTGATTTTAAGGAAGCAAAAGAGTGACAGAAGGAGGCAACCATGGTCCGGCTGAATTGGTGTCTAGCAGCAGTGATTAGCTGGGGGAAGTTCCTCTTCTCTTGTTTCTTTCCATTGAGAGCAGCTAGGAGAGATAAGGTAAGGCTGCATTTGTTTGACCTACTCTGTACTGACTCGTTCCAATACATACACACAAACTGGGGTCACCTTTCACAGCTGATTGTGTGTTACCAGACAACAGTCTGGTCATTCAGACATGCCCTATTTTTCAGCCTTCCTTTACCTGTGGTGGGTTTTCAGCCACTCAGTGCATGTTAAAAACTGTCTAAGCAAAGTCTACTTTGTGAAGTCTTGTCCTGCTTCTGTGGTTTTCCAGAGTGTTGTGTTCAAAAAACTGTGCATTGTGCAAAGTCACTTTAATTTAACTTTTGTTTAAAAGATAGTGTTACTAGTGACAAGTCTTGAATCACATATCCAGTTTTGCTGGTATGATAACAAAACCTGACAGGTTCAATGTCCCCACTTTCCCACTTTCCTCCACCCCCATTTTTTTGTTATTGCCAATGTTTTAGAGATTAAAAGGACACTGCCGCAAAGGGTCCCTTAGGTTTATACTGAGTTAATGGCTGCCATTTTTAAGGAAAGAGTAATTCTGTGGGAACATTGTGAATCCTTTGCACCAGATTGTTTGACTTTGTTAGTGCAATAGAGTTTTATGGGGTGTTTGTGCTGAGCCAATACCCAAAACATGTTAGTAGAGTGTTTGGTGGTGCATGCTATCTTTGTAGCACGAGATTCCCAGTCTGAAGTTAATGAGAGCGGTCAGATTAGGGGTCAGGTTTTCATTATTTTGCCCATTTAATGCCTCAGTGTTTTTGTCAGTGCTGAAGTGCCTGCAGAAAAAAAAAAAATCTTTTGCCGCAGAACTACTGTTTTTTTCTTGTACCACTCACCCCACCCCCAAATTTCAATCTGTCCCAGCACACGTTCCCATCCTTCAGATCCTGCCAAGACCATAACCCAGCATTATTCATCCAACTTCCTCATCAGCTATCACAGCAACACATCACCATTTCTTGCTCTGTGTAGACACTTTCTCTTCTTCCCTTACTGAAGCCCCCCTCTTCAGCTACAGTGCTGTGTTGTGCAATAGATCTCAGTCATCAAACCACTGGCAATATCCTAAATGTATTACCAGTTATCACTATGGTACCTCCTTTAACCAGCCAAAAATGAAGAAAAAAATAAAATAAAAAGCTGGATTACTAATAACTCAAATCTTCATCAGCAACAGTATTTGAAAATATGTAAAGTGCATGATATAGATTCATAAAAAAGGCTTAACCATAAATTGTTCAAATAATTGAAACCATTAAATAATTCAGCACTGTAAAAAAAAACAAAAAAACAATACACCCCATAAAAATGTTAAATTATGTGTCAACATAATTTAACAAATGACACTTGGAATGAATACAGAAATGCAGGCCGGGTCATGGGCAGCTGTGGCAACAGCAAGAAAATAAATTTGTTCTCAAAAATAAATAAATAAATTCTTGTTATCTAACAAATTCTTGTTATCTATCTAAAGCATAGTGGTGCTAGTGATGTGGTTCCGGGTATTTGGCTGCTTCAGGGCCCAGGACATTTTACATTATATCATATTATTCCAAAAAGAGGGTTTTGGGCTGGTCTAAATCTCATTAACAGTGCTGCCGTAGGTCATGCTTACCCCAACTAATACAAAACAATTAAAGGAATTCTGGAGAAAAGGGCATTTTTTGCAGCATTGCAGAAAAAAAAAAAAAAAAAAGAATATTTTTTTAATTTCCACCTGCATAGAGACTCTTGTGTTCTGAAGACATGCATTACATAAAACGTCATTCTGAACTAGTACAACATTAATACTGCATTTTTTTAATTATTTAAACAGGTCACATACCCATTCTGATATTAAACGTATAACTATTAAAGCATTTTGAAGTGCAAGCAAACATGCACACTTATTATTATATTTTTTCAACAGAATGGCAGCGAACTTGAATAATAAACACTAATTTATCAGAATAAGTTTTTAGTTATATGTGCTGATATTAGAAAATTGAGAAGATAAATAATTTTAAAACCTCCATGTAAAAAAGGAAATGAAAAAAAGCGGATGTTATACTTGACATTACAGTCAATGCATTTACCTGATCAGACAAGATAACCATTTCATTTGTGTGTCAATTGTAAAAACTAGTAAGAAAAGGCCAATTATGTTTATAGGAGCATCAGCAACTGAATCTGTTCAATACATATACACAGTAAGTTACTATTTTCACATTTTTGTTGCTGTACTATTTATTTACTGAAAATGTATTTGATTTTCAGAGACAGAGTGGCTTTATTGTCATTTCAGCAATATACAGCTTGTACACAATGAAATGAAACAAAGTTCCTCCGAGATTGTGGTGCTACAGTACATAAAATCAATACAGGATTATGAGACTGAACTAGAATATACTGACTAAATTAGATTAAATAAACTAAGTAAGAATTAAATAAAATAAGACTAGAAAAGATTACACAGATACATAGGACTACAAAACGTGCATATGTGCAAACAGCATGGTATAGTACAATACCACAGACCAAGGGACAGTGCAAATGTACATTGCAAAGTAGCACTATAGTTGAATGTGAACATAGATAACAGACATACTTAACAGCAGAAGAAAATTAGAAGTTTGTTTACTATGTTGTGGCAGCAATTTTCAGAAGAAATGTGAAAAAATTGCAAGTGGAGTGAGTATAATGATCAGTGAGTGTGAGGGCATTCAATTTGCAAAAATGCAAATGTAAAATGTGGCAAAAAAAAAAAAAAAAAAAAGTTGATGAAGCAAACTAATGTAGGTGTAAATATGTGACAAAATAATATTAATAATTTATATGTCTCACTCAAGGCAGTAGTGTGAATGTTTGCATATTGCATGCAAACAATGTGCTAAACACTTTTTTACCTCTTTTTCTGTGACTTTATTTTAATGTCATCTCAGCTTTGTGTGTCTGGTTCATTTGCAGTTACAGAATCCATTGGTGTTTAATGCTGGTTTCTAAAACCTGTCTTGATTGCAAATAATTCCTTTCACCTTTGTATACCTCCATATAAGTGTGTTGTTTCTACTCAAAACATTGTTTGTGTTGAATATAATCATTTAGTATGAAAGGGCCTTACAACCATCCTAATGCAGACTCACATCTAGTCTGCTAATTACACACATTTAATTTACATTGAGTCAGGCTGGATATGACTCTTGTCTGACCTGAACCTCACCTCTCATTGCCTTTCTGCAAGATGAGCCCTTTAGCTAGAATAGGAATGCATGCCAAAGAACCACAGGCAGACAGGATTTGGCCCGTAGAGTAGAAATGTACACCTTGTGGGTGGTTAAAGATCCATGTTGTTATACTGTGTTCAGATATTTGAAAGGGATCCATTAATACGACACTCTGAGCTCAACTACCATTAACGTCCCTTGAGCAATCCATTTAACCTCAGGCTGCTCAAGGGGGATTGTCCCTGTTGTAAGTGTAGAGGATAATAAAACATCCCTTCCCCCAGCCCCCTTCCTTCAACCGCCAGTAGAGATCTGTCAGCCCATTCATCCCAGAACTTATTTAATTAAGTGAAAGAGAAGATAGAGTAGACTCCATCCCAGATGTACTGATCACTCTCACTGGGAAGAAGGAGGTTTGGTTTAAAGTGAGAGAGGGAGTTAAAAAGGGAGGGGGACTAAGATGCATGTTTAACCCTGAAAATAAACTGTCCATCCATTAAAAGCTTTGTGAAGGCTCCCACTACATATCTCTCAAAGTAGGTTTAGATTTGACAAAACCAAAAAGGAGTTCTCACAACACTTGCTATAAACATTTTCTGTCAACTCAGGGTTTGATACAAATGTTTTTTGTTGTTGTTGTTTTTTTGTTGTTGTTGTTGTTTTTTTATTAACTTAATTTATTTAATTAATAATGTATATATTCAACAAAGAGCTTAATATAGCTTAATAATATAAATAATATATAATTCATATAAAATAAATATAATAAATATTTGGTTGCAAAAGCTGGGCAATTTTGTCTCTAAAATGCTTTCACTGTAAACTGCATTAATTTGGTTCAAGAGGTAAAGGGGAATTACTTTATTCAATATGTCACAGCTGATTGGTCTCGTTTTGGTTTGTGATCTCCCACCCAGAATAAAACCTGCTTCAGAGTAGATTAGCGATGAACACTGCTAAACATCTATCCACCTTCTTCAGCCCAAAAAAAGAGAGTTTGCTCAAATTAAACTTAAACCAGTAGCCACTAAAACTGGCTTTGTGCAATAACGCTCAGGCATATTTCTTGGAGCTTTTCTGTGTTACTACTAACTGCTTATTTTTTTATTATTAAAAATCTAATTTTTCAGGTATTTATCTAACAAATGCTTGTAATCACAGCAGTGGTGGAAAAAGTACACAAATCAAGCACTTGAGTAAAAATAGAGCTATCCTAATAAAATATTAGTAAAAGTATTAAGTACTCCTTTTCCATTTTATTTGTTTTTATTTGAGTACAAATACAGAAGTACTTTGTTATTTATGTACTTTATGTATTTAAAAAAAAAAAAAAAAAAGTATGCTACTAATTGATTAATGATTATTTTGTAAGAAAATATTTTATTTTATTACCAAAATATGTTATCCACTGATAACTACTGGCGACTACTGATAATTAATGATAATTCAAGTGTGCAAACAAGTGAAAATAAAAATATATAGCCTATATAAAAATGAAAAAAGTAAAACCAAAATGTGTGTAGCCTAAATGTGTGATGGCATTTACATTATAAAAACAGATGTCAAATAGGGCGAAATGTGTTTACATGTTAAGAAACTATGTGTCTATGCAATGCTATGCAAACATATAATTAGTATGTGTGTTATGTCTATAAAGAGGACTCGTACTTGAACTTATTTTATTTTTAATTGTTCTCGTCAACCTTACGGAACTGCATCAACTGAACACTCAAATCACTGAACTCCGTGAAAACATTCCAGCATCAATGTCATTGCTCATTCCCAACTCTTAGGCCGCGTGTCCACCAAAGTGTTATTTTGCCAGCTGAAAATGCCAGGCGCTCTGCTGAAAACACTCGGCTGTGAGCACTTGAGAGCACGGCGTTTTTTCCGTTGAAACGCTGTGGGTGCTATGATACGGAATACCTGCTGAAGTAATGGCAGACGCATCGCGAATCAAATGTTTCTCCAAACATTATATTTCATAACAATATTATGGTATTTCTGGCAATGCAGACCTGCACTGTATCTACCTGTCTTTGACATGGTTTCTTCTTGACATGCACCATAGAAGTTATACTTTGATCAGTCCGTGCTGTTGGGGTACAAGGGGGGCAAGCATATTTTGAGACACGCCCCTGAATCAGACTTCTAAATTCTATAACTTGTTACCTGGAGACTCGTTTGACTGGATCATTTGAATCATTAGCTGGGTTTCCATCACCCTGTTTTAATGTGTATTTTGAAGTGTCGCATGAGAAACGAGTGATGGAAACGCCAAATTTCGAATAAAAATCCCTTAATTTGCAAAAAAGTTTTTACAAAAAAGGCACAAGTCATTTTTCATATATGAAAATTGTTATATTCAGTAGCTTATCCTAGTTTTCTATAGGCTATTTAGTGCCAGTTTACCAGGAAGTGACGATTTTGTTCTCTTTGATTTTGTTCTCTTTGACTCATGGAAACGGTGCTTGTTCGCAAATGTTTTATGCGATATTCCAATTTTGCACATAAGTTAAATTTGCAAATTTGGATGGAAACCTATTGAGTTGTTGACTTGAGAACAGATGCAGTCAGATCAATCCAATACATTAATGAATCAGTCAGTGTGATTTTTGGACCGATTCACGAATCAGACACGTGATCACGTCCCAGAGCAGGTGACGATTTCACGATTTAAAAATAACAAAGAACGACATGTTTTTATAAAATGTAGCAGAATAAAAAGTATAATATTATGCTTTGGAATGTATTGAAGTAAAAGTTTCCCCAAAAAATCAAAAAATAAATAAAGTACAGATACTTAAAAAACAAAGAAACTTTGTTACTGTCCACCACTGGATCACAGATTGCAGATTTATTTAACTGACTCCCTCACAGATCTTTGTTTGACAGGGTAATGAGCCAGTCACAGTGCAGTAGAGGCACTGCCTCCTCGCACATCATTTTCTTCCTGTATCTGGGAATTCCTGCCTCATATTCATGTCATGCTATATGAAGTATAAAATGATTTAACTGCTGTTTGATCTTATACTTTTCATATTTGTTTTATTTTTGTACTGTTGTTAAAAGATACGTCTTATGTACTTTCACACACACACATACAGTATATACTCACTACCCACTTTATTAGATATACCTGTTCAACTTCTTGTTAACTTAAATATCTAATCAGCCAATCACACGGCAGCATCTCAATGCATTTAGTATGGTGGCCGAGAGAGCTCAACGCGCTGCAAATAGAAAAAAACACCTGCAAATTAAGAAAAAAACTTTGTCAATTTTACAACACACGCGCTGCAAATGCTCAGAACACAACCAAATAAAGAAACGCACTGCAAATAGAAAAAAATGTTAAAAGGAATATATTGCAAAACTGCAATGGAATGTTTTTTTTTTTTTTTTTTTGCATTTACAGGTCATCTGGCGTTCGTAAAAAAATCACATGATCATTGTTTAATGTACAATAACCTCTCAAGTACAAGGGGCTTTTCTTGCCATTAATGCTTGGATGGATAACCACTTATTTACACTGCACACGTCTGCTGCACATTATGGCTCTGACAAGGCCACTCTAGTCAATGATTATGTTTATACCAGCTGCACCGCAGCATGTAAGCATGTCAGAAGTGGCTTTCCATGCTGCTTAGCTAAAGATACACGCATACGTCTCCTTCAATTAAAAATAATGGCTAGTGTGGTGGCTGCGATATACGTAAACCTTATCATGAGTTATCGTGAGAGGAAAAAAATGCATTTTAGTTGCATAACATCGGTTCATTGAAACGCCGTCATTTTGCAATAGTTTTTTAATTGACATTTATAACATTTTTGCACAAATCTGTAATGGAAACGCACCTAGTTTCTTTGATAGTGACATAGTTGTTGGAGCAGATCTGAGTATTTCAGAAACTGCTAATCTGTTGGGCATGCACAATCATCTCTAGGGTTTACAAAGAATGGTCAGAAAAGAAATTATCGAGTGAGTGGCAGTTCTGTGGGCAGGATAATACACCATGTCATAAACTTTAAATGGGAGATTTGCATCATGGCTGTGCAGCCGACAAATCGGCAGCAACTGCGTGATGCTATCATGTGAATATGGACCAAAATCTATGAGAAATGTTTACAGCACCTTGTTGAATCTGTGCCACAAAGAATTAAGGCACTGTTGAAGGTAAAATGGGGTCCAACCCAGTAGTAGCAAGGTGTACCTAATAAAGTGGCCGGTGCAGTGGCGTGCTCAAAGGGGGGGGGGCTCGAGCCCTGCCCCTTTGAGGTCCGACGGTAAAGTGCCCTTGCGGTCCGGTGCCCCTAGTCTGCGATTTCTGCCGAGAGTAGGGGTGTTCCATATGACAAGTTTTGATCGTGGACTATAAAAATGTCTCCAAGATTTGCTTTTTTGAAGAAATATCGTAGTATCGTACTTCAGCGCGCATTCTATCAGCTGCAGTTCTGGCGCCGCCGTCTCTGTGTACTGTACAACGCCACATACTCTCACGGGACACTGCACTTATTCGCAGTCACCAAAAGTACATTATCTGCATCTGCTTCAAAGACTTACTGGTTAAATGGTTCACTCAGTGTTCTGTTTGGACGAGCGCCTTTTCTGAGCACATACACCCAAAGCGCGTGCTCTAAAAAGCCCGTCAAACAGCTCCTGATTACTGAACTAAGTTATGTTTTGTGCTAATACTGTCAAAACACACAAGGTTTATGTATAGACTCAGTTGGTTATGTCTAAAATGAAGGTAAACAGCTGAGAGAAACGCATGCGTGCCTGTATATTAGATGCGTGCAGGTCTTAAAGGGACAGTACTAAACATGCTGCCGACTGTATTTAAAGGGATAGTTCACCCTAAAATTGTAATTCTGTCATTATTTACTCACTCACATGTTGTCCCAAACCTGTATTAATTTCTTTGTTGTGCTGAACACAAAATAAGATATTCTGAAGAATGTGGGTAACCAAACAGTTGCTGGTTCACATTGACTTTAACAGTAGGAAAAAAAAAATGCTATGGAAGTCACTGTAGACCAGCAACTGTTTGGTTTTCCACATTCTTCAAAATAGCATTTAGTTTCAGCAGAAGAAACTCGTTTAGGTTTAAAACAAATTTAGAGTGAGTAAATGAAGGTATAAAAATCAAACACTAGCCTATTTTAATTTTGGGGTGAATTATTCCTTTAATGTTAATAAAACACAAAGAGAACAATCACTCACTACTCTTGACTGAAAAACTTTAATACAGTTGCTATAATAGGAATCAATCTATATAGTGTTTTATTTTTATATTTGTTCATTCAATTTCTTTAATGCTCCTGCTAAATACACCTATCGTAGACTACCTGAAAATAAAACACTGTTTATTTTATTTGTATATTATGTGTATTTGTAATGTGTATCTTTGCTCTCATTTTTTAATAACAAAGATAAAATAATGACAACAATTTTTATCTTCACCCACTTTGGCCTAAATATCCGCCATACTTTTTAATATTTTGTTACCTTGAAAGGCTTTGTCTTTATAATAGGGAAATTAGTTTGGCTGTAATGTTCAAACAGCTTGCAAAATAGAAAATCCAACATGACAAAGAATTGATAATAGATAATAGTGATAATACTGTGAATCATGATATTTCTAAAACAATTGTGATATTTTTGCCATATCGCCCACCCCTTCCTGAGAGGGACCAACCCCAATTTTGCCCCTGCCCCTCCGGAGGTCTGTGCACGCCACTGGGCCGGTGAGTATACAAACACACACACAAACACAAACTATATGGACAAAAGTATTGGGACACCTGACCAGTAAACCAACAAGACTTTAATAACATTGCATTCTAAATACATGAACATTAATATGGAGTTGGTCCCCTCTTTTTAACTATAACATCTTCCTCTTCCAGAAAGGTTTCTGTAGGAATTGTTGCCTGTTCATCCAGTAGTTTGTGAGGTCAAGCACTGATGCTGGATGAGAAGGCCTGGCTCGCAATCTTCTTTCCTGTTCATCCCAAAGTTGTTTGATGGGGTTAAGGTCAGGGCTCTGTGTGATCCAGTCAAGTTCTTCCGCACCAAGCTCATCCAACCATATTTTTATAGACCTTGATTTTTTGCACTGTGGCACAGTCATGCTAGAATAGAAAATGGCCTTTCCCAAAGTATTTCCACAAAGTTAGAAGCATAGCTTTGTCCAAAACGTCTTGTGCTCAGAGCCATTGAAAAACAGAGTTGAAACATGCTTTAATCTTGCTGCCACATGGTCACGTGGTTCATGGAGCTCTCAATACTTCCAAACGATTGTTTATCAATTACGATTTTTATCAATTAAATAAATGTACTATATTTTAGTCACATTTAGTTTTTGGTACTAAATAATATATGCAATAATTATGATCCATGATTTGCCATTTAAAATATAATATTTTCTAACATGTATATTATTTGTATTACAATTAGTGTAGTATTTAATGTTAAAATAGAGAAAACGTTTTTAAATTTGAATGCAAAGAGGCAAATTAGATCTAGTATAGTTGCTCAAAAGAGTATAGCCAGTCATAGTTGCTTACTTGTTTTTGTTTGTTTGTTTGTTTGTTTTGTTTTGCTTGTTTGTTGCTTTTGCATTTAATTATGTGAAACTCTTTACTATATAAAATATCCAGTGAGTCACTAGGTAGTTAGTCATTCAACGGGCAGTCTTCATAGAATCTCATTCGACCTCCTTCAGGCAGAGAAAGTTTGCAGAAAGACTAAAAAAACTGTTTAAAATATGACAATTAACATCTGGTTGTGGTAGCTATTAAAATGTTGCTTATGTTATCTAACTGCAATTACAGTTTAATGATAAACATTAACTATAACATGTTTCATAAAATACTCCTACTGGCTAGATTCCTGAGAGTTCAGCTAATGCATGTGTTCACACACACACACACACACATACAATGAGTTATTGCATATAATATAAAGCAATGTGCAGTTAATACAGTCTTAACGCTGCTTGGTCCATCCTTGACTCAATGAAAATTCATAACACTTTTAACACATTAAACACATTAAACACTGACTGTCAGACTCGGTGTCTGGTGTTTCCCTCCTCTCGTGCCCTTATTTGGAGTTCCTGTTCCTGTCCTTGTTATGTCTTCATTAGTTAATTAATCCCCAGCTGTGTGTTATTAATTATCTAGTTTCCCCAGCGTTTATAAGCCCTGTGTTTCCTTACAGTCTTACAAGTCATAGTTGTCTTAAATGTCAGAATCGGCAGTGATCGTCATTACATGTTCTATATGTCAATCTGTTTGTCTACCCCCGAGTTCCATGTTCAATAAAAGGGATTATTGAATATTCTCCTCATCTCCTCGTTCATTGCCCGAAGCCGAAGTGTGACAGAAGACTGGACCAACAAAAGATGGAAGTCGTCACCCGCACCAGCCTGCCGCCGCTAACTCCAGGCCGCCGTCGTCTGTGGCTGGTCCCAGACCGCTGGGCAGACTTCAGGCTGGTTCGGCTGCCAAGCCCGCCGCCGTTCGCGGCGAAGACTAGAGAGCCATGGGCGGCTCTCCCAAGTCTCTCATCAGAGAGAATGGCAAGCCCGCCGTCAGAGAGTATGGCAAGCCCGCCAGTGCCTGCTCCTCGCAAGTGCCCGCCAGTGCCTGCTCCTCGCAAGAGCCCTTCTGCGTCTCTGCTGGTCCCGTCCAGCCCTTCTGCGTGTCTGCTGGTCCCGTCCAGCCCTCCTGCGTCTACGCTGGTCCCGTCCAGCCCTCTTGCGTCTCCGCTGGTCCCGTCCAGCCCTCCGGCGTTTCCGCTGGTCCCGTCCAGCTCTCCGTCGTTCCCGCTGGTCCCATCCAGCTCCACGCTTCCAGAGCGCTCCCAAGAGTCCGCGCTTCCAGAGCGCCCCCCAGTGCCTGCGCCACGAAGGCGTCTTCCTATCTCCACGCTTCCAGAGCACCCCCAAGAGTCCCCGCTGGTCATGTCCAGATCCGCGCTGCCAGAGCGCCCCCAAGGGTCCGTGCTGCCAGAGCGCCCCCAAGGGTCCGAGCTGCCAGAGCGCCCCCAAGGGTCCGAGCTGCCAGAGCGCCCCCAAGGGTCCGAGCTGCCAGAGCGCCCCCAAGGGTCCGAGCTGCCAGAGCGCCCCCAAGAGTCCGAGCTGCCAGAGCGCCCCCAAGAGTCCGAGCTGCCAGAGCGCCCCCAAGAGTCCGCGCTGCCAGAGCGCCCCCAAGAGCCCGCTCCCCCTGAATGCCAGCCTGAAATTACCCCTAATTTCCCCAAGGAAATTTTGGGGGGGGGATAGTAGGGCTCCTGCCGTAAAGGCCGAGGTGGGGGCTGGGGCCGAGGTCTCGGAGGCAGACCCGCCATGGCCTTCCGAGTCCCCTGATCCGCCATGGCCGCCCAAGCTACCTGCTCCGCCATGGCCTCCCGAGTCCCCGCATCCGCCCTGGAGGCCGTCCGTCCCCGTACTCTGCCCCTTGAGGCCCTCCCTGTTAGATGTTGTACGGAGCGGGACGCGCCTTCCAGGAGGGGGGGAGTAGTGTCAGACTTTGTCTCTGTGTCTGGTGTTTCCCCTCCTCTCGTGCCCTTATTTGGAGTTCCTGTTCCTGTCCTTGTTATGTCTTCATTAGTTAATTAAACCCCAGCTGTGTGTTATTGATTATCTAGTTTCCCCAGCGTTTATAAGCCCTGTGTTTCCTTGCTTCAGCGTCCGGTCTTACAAGTCATAGTTGTCTTAAATGTCAGAATTGTCAGTGATTGTCATTAGATGTTCTATATGTCAATCTGTTTGTCTACCCCCGAGTTCCATGTTCAATAAAAGGGATTATTGAATATTCTCCTCGTTCCTTGCCCGAAGCTGAAGTGTGACACTGACAGATCTACTGACAGATCTAAACTTCATGTTTTACTACCAAATTATGTAATATCTAATTTTTATTCATATTTACACTGGAAAGGTTTCTGCAACATCTCTGCAAAAAGTCTCACGATTTATTTCCAGTTCATGATGCATGATGGGATACTCTTAGCCTCGAATACCACTAAGAGACTATAAGATTGACCTGAATATGATGTCTGTGAAAAATCCTGCTCCTGGAGAACCAATATCCTGCAGAGTTTTGCTTCACACTTGCTTGGATATGTCTAATGATCCTGGAGACATTGATTAGCTGGTTCAAGTGTGTTCAAGTTGTAAAAAATGCAAAATAGTGGCCCTCCAGTTGTATAAGCCAAGGAGTGCAACCAGATTATTTTTCATTCATTAAAGTTACAGTATAAGTGATAATTGTGATTTTAAAAGGAATTACCAACAACATTTCTGCTCTAAACATTACTGCTCCAACATATATAGTCAACAAAGGTAGTCTTCTATATGTTTGATATCAAAACAGCAAAAAGTAAATAAAGAGTAAATGTACATCGCTAACTCAGTTAGCTGGACTTGATTGTTGACGATTTGGCATAATGTTTGATTGGTTGGTTCTTCTAAGCTCATCCCGGAGTTCCTGACATAGCAACAGGTCTGTAAGCTTAAACTTGTTTGGGAGCAGACTTATTTCACATAAACAAGATTAGATCGCATCTTTTCAAGTACTTAAAATCTGTCCCAGTCACCGCTACTTTATTACAACAGTATTGATCCAGGGACAATAATTATTTAAAAATTAATTTGAAAATAATATAATAACGTTGTGTAGTTTATAACACAATAGACACAGCCAGTTTTACTCATTGATTTATTCTTGATAAAATAATTTTACTGGAGTTTCACACACATGCTATATACAGTTAATCTGAGTGGTGACAGCTATTATGGGAGTGGCTTGATGAAGCATAGGAGATGCAGATAACTTGACCCTTAAGAAATTTTAATTAATGCTGTCACGTGACAAATCTGCTTCAAAGATCAAATTAAATGAAATTCTAATTACAACATTAAAATAAAATGTAAAGCCTGTACAAATATGCTACTAGAAATCATGAATAGAAATAATTGGGAATCATGTAAATAAATAAAAAAATAAATACAAATAAAATAAAACAGTGCATATTTCATTTATCTATAATAACATTTATGTAGTTTTGTTTGATTGGCTATTTCCTTAAAAGGTCCTTAATTTGTCAAGTTTTTTGTCAGGTGTCTTTTTTAATTACATGATGTCATTAAGTTGCTGACTTGCCGCCAGCCAATCACTATATTGCTATTTCAAGTATCGATACAACTGCCTTTTTCAGGGAACATGAGAACACGCAGTAATCCTAAAAAACTTAATCCAGTTACTTTAATCAAATCTGCAAATTCGTTTGAAGAACCAAATTAGCCAGAGATCAGTTATCACAAGTAGAAGATCCGGCGTCTTTCAAATAATCTCAGATGTGTTAAGCAAGAACGGATCAAATGAACAGTCCTAAATACAAGTGTAAATAGGGTCCAAAACATTTTGGGGCTGTTTACACCTGGGCCCGTATTCTTAAAGATTCTAAGAATCCTCTCAGAGAGCTCCTAATTTAGCTTAAACATTTCTAACTGGGAGTCTTAGCTTAAAAGTGATTCAGGATCAATCTGAGAGGAACTCTGAGCGAAGAAAAGACAAAAACTTTTATCTTAGTGAGGAGGCAGGGCTGAACCCGTTGCTAGCTATGACACAGTGTTTTGAAGACTGTGATTGGTTGGTTGTCCAAGAAGGAAATAAAAGAGCACTTTTAGGGTCTATTATAAGTCTTCACTTTGAAATTACATGCAGAATTTTTCCTGTTTTACCGTACTCTCTCACACACACAGATACACACTTTATATATGTATATATATTCTTTATTTTTTATTTACCATGCTGTTATACTTAACATATTTTATAGGAAATGAACAGCGACATAATACGGTTCTGAAAGTGCTATAAATGTTTGTGTGATCACTTTTCTTATAGAAGGTTGTGACAGACCCAAATCATCACTGCTACATAGTTGCATTTTTCCAGTTGCTAAGTATGTTAATGTAGTTAATGTAGTGATTACTTCCATTTCTGGCGTTATGGCATTTCTGCGCAGTGTCGGAGATGTTAGCGTGTCTCTAATAAGATCAGTCACAAACATGATCTCTGAACGATCTAATGTGTAGCGTCTTATTAACTCAATGTCATGCATTGTGTGCCACACATTTCTTCTTCCTTTTCATGTTTTCTCCACTGCTAAAGAAACTCTTAAGCCTCTTAAAAGTCCTCGTCCATACTCCTAACAGTTTTGGACCTTAAGACCTCTTTTAAGGGTTTCTGAATTACTTTTTTCTTTACTAGGATCTTTTCTTTAATTTTAAGAGGAAACACCCACATTTCTAAGAATTTTCACTAAGATAGCACTAAGATTTTTCATGAATACGGGCCCTGGTCACTTCATGCGTTTTGTCTGATTGGATAGCTATCCGATCGTGAAAAGATCAGGTGTAAATACCCTCCGAAACGCATTCGAGACGAATATAAATCCGATCGCTCAAACCACTTCAGGAGGTGGTCTGGGCCGCATCCCAGACGAAACTGGACAAGTGTAAATGCATCTGGTTGTTGAAACCAAATATGTAAATTTTACTCCTCCCAAAATGTTAAAATAATAAATATGTGAGAGCGTATTATAGGCTATATTACATTATAGCCAGATATGACTGCACTAATGCAACACGCATCGCCGTGGACGAGAAGCTGAGCATCTCTTCAGCAAGCCGACGTGCAAACTGCCACGAATGCACACAATCATCTTCATTAAAAGTAGCAAGACAAACAATTTTTCCAGTGCTGATGCCGCACGCTCTCCTATTGCGGTCTTTGATCTTCAAATGAGTTCATAATTAATAAAATGCAGCACTTATCTTCTTATTTCGTTGGCATGAACTCCATTAAATTTAAATATAGCACGGCAATTGAAGATCGGATTTATATCCGTTTTACTATGACACATTTATGTGGCCAAGTGTAAATGGAAACATTTTAACTAATCAGATAGATATACGATCAGCGAAAATGCATGAAATGAGCAGGTGTAAACAGGCCCTTTGTGATCCAGTCACCGAAACCACATATAGAGAGGTAGTCAGAAACACATTTGACTACATTGCATTTATAGTTGAGATGAGCCTTCAGCTGAGACACCTGTGTTACCCAGGGAAATGATGATTTCCCAAGCAGAGCAGCTTAATTATCCACACCTGCACTGCATCTATTTAAACACTCCACAAAGAACACATCACTGAGCACTGTCTCCAGGTGAACTCTCATGTCTGTCTCTGTCCTCTTAGGTTCAGACTGACCATTCACTTTGGAAATCTACCTCTTTTAGTTTACCTATCCTGGAAAATTACCTCCCTCTACCAGACTTCTACTCATGATGACCTCAATTACACCTCATCCTCTCTTCATTCTACGCTTGCCTAAACCTTTAATAAAGTTTCCTCCACAGTACTTTTGCACTGTCTATGTCTTGTCTTTCTGCTACACCGGTGGAGAATGTGGGCTTGTTTTTTTGGTTATGCTCGCAGGTGGAAGCCTTTCCCCTCCTGCCCTGGGGCCCGTTCTTCATACGTCACTAACTCAGTTAGCTGGATATGATTGTTGACGATTTTTTGTGATCTTGGATCATTTGGTTCTTCAAAGCTCATCCTGGACTTCCTGTCATAGCAACATGTTTGTAAGCTTAAACCTGCTCGGGAGCAGGCTTATTTCAGGTAAACAGGATTAGATTGCATCTTTTAAGCAGAATTGATACTTAAAATCTGTCCCAGCCAGCGCTACTTTACATTTACATTTAGTCATTTAGCAGACGCTTTTATCCAAAGCGACTTGCAAATGAGGACAATGGAAGCAATCAAAATCAACAAAAGAGCAATGATATGCAAGTGCTATAACAAGTCTCACTTAGCTTAAAGGTCTCTGCATTCATTATCCTAAAAATTTGTCACGCACAGAAACCTTGCACACCGATGCGTATTAATTAATCCGTTGCAAAAAATGTTGCAAAACAGTAGCCTGCTAAATGGAGTCTTCAAGCATTGAGGATGATTTTGTTGTCCTCTCACTTCTTGAAAAAAGAAAAAGAAAGGAAATATTGGGTCCATCCAATCCAGAGATACAGCGGGATTATCCAACCTGGTCTCATAAAAATACGTACCTCTGCGCACTTTTTGTGCGACACCGTTTTACGTACCTTGCTGCACGTTTCGCTGCAGTTTCAAATAGAAATGTCCACTGAGTGGCGCTAAAGGTTCAATATGTGAACCCTGGCACGTTTTTATTACGTAGATATTGGTACGTATTGCTGTTTTTTCATTACGTTGCTTGCGATACGTATTGCGGTGGTTCAGAATTCAAATATCCGGGGACTGTCGCTAAAGGTTAATGCTCTATCATGTTGGAAATATGCCCTACACCAAATCCAGCCCTAAACCTACCCGATAGTGTTAACAAATGCAAAACTGATTTTAAAAACATATTAGCTGATGCAACTGTGCCATTTGAACTTCCTTTTATGCAGATTTTAACTGCTTTGTTGAACCGTAGTTACATGGGATTTGAACCAGTGTTTCTCGTCTCCTAAATCCGTCTCCGTACTCCGTGAGCTACCGAACAAACTTGTCGTATATGAAAACCCATAGATATGAAGCTGGATGTGTGCGATGCTAACGTTCAGAAGTATCAGTTTTCAAATCTCCCAGCATATTAATATTGTTTTGAAGATGATATTCTTCAAGTAATTGTGCGAAAATTACGCTTTATTAATCGCAACTCTGTAAATTTGTGTGAAAGTGTTCATTTATTTTGGAAACTGCAGTGATATGTACTTATTGGTACGTATTTCATGTCACGCTAAAAAGTGCACCCAGGTACGTAAATGCCATGAGACCAGGTAGGGATTATCGCAGGCGATTCAAAGTTTACTTCAGGATGTCAGTGGCCCAGTTTGATACTTTGCTAGCGATACTAGAGCCACATATTAAAAAGACGACCACCAATTTCTGTGAACTCCGTGTGCAAGGATCTACATACAGTGCTTTGTGCTGCGAGACAAAGTGGATGAACTTGATCCATTCTGGATTTTGGCGTTCACTTGTACAGTGGCTCTAAACTGTCAAAATACCTCTCAAAACGTTTGCTACGGATGCAAAAAATGGAAAAATTTGAACCCAATCCGACTGTTTTTTATGACGGATGAAAATTTCGGAGACAGTGTGCAAACGTGATTGACATAACGTGAGGTCGTATTTATTTTTTAATGTGCAAAAATTTTGTACTTAAAGAGTATCTTGACTCTTAAGAAACTTTAATTAATGCTGCCATGTAACGAATCTGCTTCAAATATAAAATTAAATGAATTGCTAATTACAACATTGACTTAAAAATGTAAAGCCTGTACAAACACTAGAAATCATGAATATAAATAATTGGGAATCATGTAAAAAAAAAATACAAATAAATTAAAAACAGTGCATATTTCATGTATCTTTTATAACATTTATGTAGTTTTGTTCATTTGGCTGTTTCCTTATAAAGGTCCAGAATTTTTTTTACTTTTTCATCAGATGTCTTGCTGTCTTGCTACTAGCCAATCACTGCATTGCTGATCATGGTTTCGAGTATCGATACATCTGCCCTTTTCGGGGAACATGAGAACGCGCAGCAATCTTCGACAACTTAATCCAGATATTTTAATCCAATACGCAAATTCATTTGAAGAACCAAATTAGCCAGAGATCAGTTATCAGGATTAGAAGATCTGGCATCTTTCAAATCATCTCAGATGTAATAAGTGACGTACGAAAAACAAAGTAAACAAGGTCAACAAAGTAATACAATGGCTGACGGACATTGTGTGGCACAATGGTGAGGCATTTGGGAACAGAAGCCACAGTGCACAAATCACCTCCTATTTCTTGTCAGATGGTGCATCCATTCTTGACAAAACTCACAGAATAATGACAGGGTAGCATAGCTCAACATGTTTAACTGGATCGTCATGAGAGAGAGGTGGGACCAGTGGGAGTGGGTGGATATTATAGCTCCATCTCTTTCTGGAGTGGCTCAGTGTAATTTTAACACAGCAGACAGCAGAGGACATTAATATACTGAAGGAAGAGATCCTAACTCATGTCAGTCTTGTCCCTTCTCTGTGCAGTTTAGAGATTTGGTTTTTGTCACTTTATCCATGGGAACCTATTGGACTCCAGGCAATGGTTATCCCACCTCAGTGCGTGTAGTTAAGAAAATAAATGTTGAAAATCCACTGCATTCCCTTCATCCTACATACTGGATAATAATTTACATGAAACAGCTAAAGTCATTTCCTGTGGTTGTTGCTTCCATCAAGTTTGCTGAAGGAGTACACACCAGGGAGACTAAGGTAAAGAGTTTCAAAGTTTCCTCAGATTAAATACCCAGGTCCACACACCAGAGGGGACCAACAAGCAGAGGACTGGGCTTTTGAACATCAAACAGATTAGCCCATACCCAGTGGCATGTTTAGGCACCATGCAAGCCATGTAATTGCGTGGGGCCCCACGGTCCAGGGGGACACCTCCTCCGGAAAGCGTAATAGTGTAAGCATAATAGCAGATCACATGCTTCCAGTGACCTAGATTGGAGCAATGTCAAGCTGTTCTGCCAGTTGCAAGGTGGCCAGTGTCAAGCTTTTCTTCCAGTTGCAAGTTCTTCCACTAAAGGTTCCTCAAAAAACCCTCTTGCTTGCCCACTAATACCATTTCCTATTATCATTGTCCCCTTCATGAATATAGAAATGGATCTAATATGGCTACTACCAAAATCCATGAACACACATATATCTTAGAGCTTGTAAGCTATGGTACGTCCTAGCCTTAGTCCATCTTTATCAGAAAGGTGAAATTCTCAAACAATGAGTAGGTGGGGTAGAGAACCAGTGCATAAAATGGCAGTGAGGATATTTTTGGTCTAGTTATTAGGTCTGACTAAGAAAGGACATCCTGGGCAGATCACCAAACAGGCCAAGCTTAAAGGAATAGTTCACCCAAAAATGAAACTTCTGGCAGTTTTTTTATCCCCTTGTCAAATATTAAAATGACTGGTTAACAAAGTCCTGACCTTATGAATTCATGATTTTTGACCCAGTTATTCATGTTATTGTAAAAAATATAATTTGATCATATCATGTATATATTTGGTCCTACTTTATATTAGGTGGGTCTTAACTACTTACATCAGAAAATGAGTAGGCTACAATGTACTTATTGTGTTCATATTGTATTGCAAAACACTTTTGCTGCTATTGAGGTGGGATATGGGTAACGGACAGGTTTGGTAGTGTGGTTATGTTTAAGGGTGCATTGTCAAGGGTGCATTGTAAGGGATGGGTCAACAGTGTGATTATAAATGTAATTAGAAAAGTTAATTACAGATGTGATTACATATATTTTTAAAATATAAGTACAATGTAAAAATATGTATTTTTTCACATTCAATAAGTGCATGGAATCAACTGATTAATTTAAATGCAAGTACATAGCAGTTAAGCCCACCTATTATAAAATGGGACCGCAGGACTCTTTTTTTGACAAAGAACACTGGAGCACATGCTCTTTTCTTTACTGATTTTTATTTCCTCAAATTGATTCATTTTCAAATGTATAATTTCTAATTATTTTTGTAATTATTATGTAAAATATCTATACATATCCTTGCAAAAAAATGTTGCAATGTGCAAATGTTTCTTTGCAGCAATGCACATAGACTATTATACTGTATACCTCATTATAGCCTACCTCAAACACCAGGTGTTTGCTTTGTGGCCTCTGACATTTTAAATGTCTGTGCTTTTTATGTTACAAACATGTTTTTTAAATTTTTAATTAATTATTTTATTTTTATTTATTTTTTTTTTTTGTGACTAACATTACTGACAGAGGTTCCTCATACCACAGCTCACATATTCAATTAATTTGCAATAACTATTGCACTTTTTTTGCATCTTGGCAAAAATCCAAGAAAAAAAAAAAAAAGGTAACAGAGGCATTTTAGCATCTATTTATTTATCTTTCTATCATTAATTTGTTTATTTTTAAATTTGTTTGTTCAAGTTTTACGTTGTTATTTTTTACCAGATTGTTGTCATGGGTATACAGACCAGAGAGATGGTAAGTAAAGTTCAAAGAGGGCTTTATTTAACACAACAGCATGGAATAGGTGATGGGTGATCAGGTAAGCATAGAAGATGCAGCAGGAGGATGATCAGACAGGTGAGAAGATACACACACGGGTGTTGATAGAGGGGGGAAAAGGGTGACAGATTGCATAGGGCCCAGAGGTCTGGGGGGCCCACGATCACCTACTGGCCATCAGGAGTACCAGGACATTCCATTCTATTAGTGGGCCTATCCAAATCAATGCTTTACTGTAAAGTGCTTTTCTATGTGACAAAAATGCATTATTAAGTTATTCCCACTGAATGTGATTTTGAGGGGGGCCCATAGCAAATTCAGTTGAACACACAACACTTGGAAATGGAGACACAGAACTGGAGACTGGATACAAAGAACCGGACGCTGGAGATAGGAGACTTGAGTGTGGAAACGAAGAGGCAAGTAGACTTCAGGTGAGTAACAATCCAAGGAGAATATCTGGTAGGTTTTAGACGAGACTAGATGATCTGTGAGTGTATGGAGAGTCCTTTTAACCAGTGCAGGTGGAATGAGAGACAGCTGGTGATTGTGACTGGGTGAATGAGTGTCATGAAAGTAGACTCGGGACAGAGGTTAGTATAGCAATACAAATACTTTTTGAGTTAGGTGAGCAATCAGAGTGAATGGCAGGTAAGTAGATCTTCTAGAACGGACTTGTGGATGAAAGTAGAACTAATGGAATTGTCTTTGTTTACAGAATCTTGGGATACGCTGGAGAGCACACACCTCAGTGAAGGTTGCACTGGAGACCAGGGGATGACGATGGAGGAGACAAACGTTGGAGAGGAGAACAGGAGGTAAGTACGACAGGTAAGTCTTTCTTAGATTCAAAGCTTAGGATAGCCAGGAGAGTCCACTTCGTATAGACGAGACTGGACCATGAGTGAGACTGAGGTGTGTGCTTATGTACTGTGGGTGAGTGGCTGTGGTGATTGGGAACAGGTGCAGGTGATTAGCATTCAGGTGAGGGTGCTCTTTGTGATGACGTGGTGAGGAATGACAAACAGATCCGTGACAATGAGGTGGCAATGAGGAAATGAGCAGCAAGTGGGATGATTGGGAAATGTAATTTAGATTAGGTGACAGAACTAGTGACGGTACTTCCCCCTCCCAGAAGGCGCAACCTCGTGCCAAAAGGAATCCAACCGGGGAGGGAGAGTGGGCGTCCTGGAGCTGTGGCAGTTGGCTAACAGGTGAAGAGGGCGGTGCGTGCAGGTTAGGACACCTCCAGGGCGGTGCCGGCCATTCAGGGAGCCATGGAGGTGCCGGCCATTCAGGAGGCCATGGAGAATGGGCCTTCGTGGCCTTGTCCAGGTTGCTCAGCTCAGCCACGGGCATATGTGGAGACGAAGGAGGGGTGGACGGGACCAGCGGAGACGAAGGAGGGCTGGATGGGACCAGCGGAGATGAAGGAGAACTGGGCTCCTGGTCGAGCTCTGTGATGTGATTGGGCTCCCGGTTGAGCTCTAGAGAGCATTCTGGAGCGGGAGTCTTCATTGGACTGTACTCAGGAGTGGAAGTCAACTCTGGACTGAGTTCGGGGACAGGAGCCATATCTGGGCTCCAAGACATCCCATCATATTCCACCAGTACTCCCAGGGGCACATGTGCGGCAGCCATTTTGGATGAGGTCTCATGTGCGGCAGCCATTTTGAATGAAGGCTCAGGTGCGACAGCTATGACGGGATGGAATTCTGGCATGGAGGTAATGACTGGATGAGATTTTGGATAAGGGAGCCTGAGAGGGGGAAATTTCTTCAGGACCTTCCAGAGAGAAATAACCGCAGGATCGCCACTTTCGCTCCTTTCGCTGTTAGAAACCATCTTCCGGGCTCGAGGGAAAACTCGTGACTATGGTTTGAAGATTTCACACACTGGAGTGGACCTTGGGACTGGAGTTGGCTCGATAGAATAAACCGCCGGTACCAGGCGGGCTGGAGTGTGTTGGGGGATGGCAGTAACCAAGTTACGCTGACGTTTTCATCGACCTTGTCTATGTGATGAACCATCTAACAACAGCACATGATCGATTTCATTGTGCCAGAGAACCGGGGGTTGTAGCTGCTGGTACTTGGAGGCAGACCTGGTCATCCAGACCACTCCAGAAGACAGACTTTAATGTCCCATCATTCCAAGGTACCTGGTGGGCGAGCTGGAGGAACTCCTCAACATAGAACTTGATCAAGCGGCCATCTTATGTTATGGAGAGAATTAGATAAACTTAAAATAAAATGAGATAAAATCATTTTTATGACTGGATTCTGAAATTCTTTCAGCATTAAATTAATTCTGAATTGTTGAAATCATAGGGTACTACACATCAAAGACACTACTTCAGCAATGATTGACTTTACACAAATGATTAATTCATACTTTGATGGTTTTACCCCAGATAGAGAATTATCTTTTTCCTTTGTGCTCACAACAGGAAGTAGAACTCAGGCTCATTTGATTTTCATATTTGTAAGGACACATGGAATAGTTTGGTAAATGTGGTAGTTGTGTTTCTACAATTGGTTCTATTGATTTAAAAAAAAAATTTAACTACATAAATTGCATCTCCAAAAAAGACGGCACTACCCATTTTGCTATGTAGTGACAAATCAGTCATTTGCATAGGCTGATAATAATTAGCACTGTCAAACAATTAATCGTGATTAATCGCATGCAAAATAAAAGTTTTTGTTTACATAATATATGTGTGTACTGTGTACATTTATTATGTATATATAAATACACACACATGCATGTATATATTTCAGAAAAAGGTGTTATGTCTATATATTAAATAAATTTATATATAATATAAATGATATGAATATAAATATATACATGTAAATGCATGTACATATTTTCAAAATATGTACTGCATTTGTGTATACATAAATAATAAATATACAAAGTACACACATATATATTATGTAAACAAAAACTTTTATTTTGGATGCGATTAATTGCAATGAATCGTTTGACAGCACTAATAATAATGCTTAGTATTAACAGCAAACAAATTATTCTAAGTGAGAATTCCTGATGGTTGCACAGGATGTTGATAGACCTTCAACTTGCAGGGGGGAAACCTTCTGTTCAGTTAATATGCTTCTTTGACAGAGACAGTAGCTTCCAATCCTCTATTCCTTTTTAAAACTGGCAGATGCTTCAGTGATGGGCTGCTCTGGGAATTCAGGCAAGCTAAGCAATGGAAGGAAAGAGAGTAGCAAAAGATAGCAAGTAGAGGGTCAATGAAAAATTTAAGTAATGTTAGCAGGGACATAAGCAAGCAGGCACGCAGACAAGATGGAAGAAAGTGAGGCCCTGGCAGAGAAGGGAGGAGGAAAATATAAAAAGGGAACTAAACATTGGGGGTGGGCTGCTTGAGAGAGAGAACTGCACTTGAATAAGAGAGGAAAAAAGAAAAGAAAGAGAGAGGGAAAGGAAGGGGAGGGAGAACACAGAGAGGATGATATAAGAGTGTAAGGGGGAAGACTCAAATACTATAGCTGCATCTTTGCTGCATCACAGATTTCCTAAACAACAAATGGATGTTTTGCATTTGATTTAGGAGAATATTGACCTCCTCTGAATTCCATCAGTATCTATGAGGGTGCCATAAGCTCAGGACTGGAACCGGGGTCTGTATGCATTGTCATCGTCCCAGTAACATGGATGGCCAATATAAGTGGGAAAAATAGACACTTTCTACCTTCCTAAATGAAGGATAAATGTGTTATAGCATGGACTCTTGTTGATTTTATGAAATCTATTATTTCTATAATCACCTAAGGACACAATTTTTTATTTAACCAAAATTTTAAGGAACTTCATTGTGTTCACTTTTGTCCTGTGCATGTCAGCTTTAACCCCGATCAAACACACCTGAACCAGCTGATCAAGGTGTTCATTGTTACTTGATAATTACACACAGGTGTGTTGGAGCAGGGTTGGAACTGAAGTCTGTTTTAGTGTGTACTGTAAGTAAAGCATTGTTTTTTTTTTGTTTTTTTCTTTATGGAATATTATACAAAGTATTTACTCTACATAGCCCATTCAATGTATAACAGATATTTGTGCTTAGATTAATGCAATTATTTTCTTCTAGTTTTGTTTCTATATGAATTATGGAGTGAGAGGGTAGCTGTCTTTAAGTTATTTTTGTTCCATTCTGCTCGTGTATAATTTAATCTGCTGGTTTCTGTTTGCACAGCACAGAGGCTCTCAGTCCAGGGCAAGCAAAAAGGGACCCATCATTTCCAGCACCTCAAACTGCTGCATGAACTTCATCTCCAGGGCTGATATGGATGTGCATTTCAACATTTCAATGTCATTTGAGAAAATTATTGTCAGATACACACATAAACTGAAATTTCTTCACTACAACTCCCCAAAATAAAAGTTTGGTTTAACTTAAAGAAATTATGACAGAAAAGAATGTATATTTCAAAGTATTACTTGAGAAAAATGTAGCACTCCGGACAGAAAAATAAGTGCTCGTACTGCAGGTGCGTAGAGCCAATGGGATACTTGAAAATGAACAAGAGGTTGGCTAACTGCACACTGATACACTCAAGACTGGAAAAGTCCAGCGCAAACTGCATGTGAGTTATAAACAAATGGACAAAAAGCTGACAGCCTTTTCCTCCTCAGGTTCCGCTCTTGATTTATGGTGAGGTAGGCAGTTGCTGTCGGCTGAGGGCTTGACTTCGGTGCGGCCGGCGGGCTTGACTTCGTAGCGGCTGGCGGGCTAGCGTGAGCCGTGGCCGGCGGGCTTGACTTCAGAGCGATTCTGATGGCGTCGTCCATCGCTGTCTTCGTGGCGAGCCCGTAGAATTCCCGGGCAAACTCGAGGAATGGGAGAGAAAGAACGCACAAGGAAGGATTAAATGTAGAGCTACTTTAATGAACATCAACACATTTAGACCATTCATGATAACATTAATCCGAGACAAAGAACACAGGAGAACACAGGGCTTAAATGGAGTGGAGACAAAAGGGATAATGAAACATAATAGGTGAACAGAATGAACGATGATAAACTAATAATGAGAACAGGAACTAAACCAAATAAGGACAAACAGGAACTAAACGGGAACACACATGTGACACTCGTGTTCATCTGTTTTTAACTCACATGCACTTTGCACTTTTTGCACGATGCAATTTATAAAATCGTAGATGTTTTTGTAGACTTTTCCAGTCTTGAGTGGATCAGTTAGCCACCCTCTTGTTCATTATCTCAAAGTAATAAAAATATTAATTATTTTTTAAGGAATATCAGGCAATAGCCCCTTTCACACAGTAATACCAGTAAATTGCCGTAAAATTACCAGAACATCTTTACCAGTAATTAAAACTGCGCTGTTCACACAGCTGAACAGCATTCCATCTTTTTTCCGGTAAAGCACCATTCACACATCGGTTTTAAATTACCGGTAAATTCTGTGACATCATAAAACGGAAATTACCTCTAAACGGCTGCGCCTCACGGTGTTGTGTTTGTAAACATGGAGGGGTAAACGCAACATTTTTGTGCCAAATGTTCACGTTCATGCTGCTTCTTTTGGCCCAGAGACATCGCACGACTTCAAACACAGCGCAGAGTAAATGCGTCATCTGCATCAGCATGTAATGATTGGCCCAGAGCTGTTGAATTTTGAATTTCAATGGCTCTGGATTGGCCCGTAGTAGACGTCTTACGTCACCGCGTTCTGAACTCGTACGTGCTCATACCGGTAATTTTCCTTCTGCGTTCACACACAGCACAATTCCGGCAATTTACTGGTAATGTTACAACTTCTCATACCGGTAAATTGCCGGAACAAATTTACCGGTATTTTTGAAAAGGTCCTGTTCACACATGATCTCTTTACGGCAATTTACCGGTATTTTTCAAATTTAGTTTGATTACATTTAAAAGTAGAAATAATAATTGTTGATTGTTAAATTGTTAAAGATGTTTTAGCTGGCTAAAAGCTGGCTAAATCACACAAAGCTAGTACAGTGTGTGGGGTGTGTGTGTGTGTGGGGGGGGGGGGTAATTATAAATTATATTATAATTATAAATTATATTATAAATCATAAAATTATTTGTTTTGGTGCCCTGAAACAGCTCATTGGCAGGGAACAAATGAACACAATTTGAATGAGGATGTTTGAATGAATCATAAAACAACAGTAATACAAATACTCATATTCAGTCACTAAAGTCAAATCAAGAAAACAATAACTGGTCTCCTTTAAAAAAAAGTTCACAAAAGACATTAAAATGTGTTCAAAGGTAGTAGTACAGTATATCTAAACTTAGTTAATATTGCAATTCATTCCAAACCCAAGAAGCATGAAAAAAAGCTAATTTACCAGGTCATTCATTCAAAATATATATCTGTACATATATACATAATGTACGTAGGCATAAATCTTTATGTATGCATGCTCAAAAAATGTTGGAGCTCAGAATTGGAGCCCCTCCTCCTGATTCTCACAGTATGGCAGCTCCCTGAGTTCAAGTAGCAGGTTGCCTTGTTTTAAGCACAAATTGCTTTGTTACTGTCACATTACAGGTGCATCTCAATAAATTAGAATGTTGTGGAAAAATTCATTTATTTCAGTAATTCAACTCAAATTGTGAAACTTGTGTATTAAATAAATTTAATGCACTCAAATTGAAGTAGTTTAAGTCTGTGGTTCTTTTAATTGTGATGATTTAGGCTCACATTTAACAAAACCCACCAATTCACTATCTCAACAAATTAGAATACTTCATAAGACCAATAAAAAATAAAAAATAAACATTTTTAGTGAATTGTTGGCCTTCTGGAAAGTATGTTCATTTACTGTATATGTACTCAATACTTGGTAGGGGCTCCTTTTGCTGCCTCAATTCGGCGTGGCATGGAGGTGATCAGTTTATGGCACTGCTGAGGTGGTATGGAAGCCAGGTTTCTTTGACGGTGGCCTTCAGCTCATCTGCATTGTTGGGTCTGGTGTATCTCATCTTCCTCTTGACAATACCCCATAGATTCTCTATGGGGTTCAGGTCAGGCATGTTTGCTGGCCAATCAAGCACAGTAACACCATGGTCATTGAACCAGCTTTTGGGACCTTTGGCAGTGTGGGCAGGTGCCAAGTCCTGCTGGAAAATGAAATGAGCATCTCCATAAAGCTTGTCAGCAGAAGGAAGCATGAAGTACGCTAAAATTTCCTGGTAGATGGCTGCGTTGACTGTGGACTTCACAAAACACAGTGGACCAACACCAGCAGATGACATGGCAGCCCAAATCATCACTGACTGTGGAAACTTCACACTGGACTTCAAGCAACATGGATTCTGTGCCTCTCCACTCTTCCTCCAGACTCTGGGACCTGATTTCCAAATGAAATGCAAAATTTACTTTCATCTGAAAAGAGGACTTTGGACCACTGAGCAACAGTCCAGTTCTATTTCTCCACAGCCCAGGTAAGATGCTTCTGACGTTGTCTCTGGTTCAGAAGTGGCTTGGTAGCCCTTTTCCTGAAGATGTCTGAGCATGGTGACTCTTGATGACTCCAGCTTCAATCCACTCCTTGTGAAGCTCTCCCAAGTGTTTGAATCAGCTTTGCTTGACTGTATTCTCAAGCTTGCGGTCATCCCTGTTGCTTGTGCACCTTTTCCTACCCAAATTCTTCCTTCCAGTCAACTTTGCATTTAATATGCTTTGATACAGCACTCTGTAAACAGCCACACCTTTCAGTAATGACCTTCTGTGATTTACCCTCTTTGTGGAGGGTGTCAATGTTCGTCTTCTGGATCATTGCCAAGTCAGCAGTCTTCCCCATTATTGTGGTTTCAAAGAACAAGAGATACCCAGAATGTATACTGTGTGGATGGTGTGACGGGGTGGAAGAATCACGCGGCAAGGAGAGCTCAAATAAATACCCGGAGGGTGGATTTATTGAATAAAGAGTGGCGTGATAGGTGTGGAGTGGTTGAAGGCCGTGGTGCGGTGCTCTCCGTGCGTGGTTCGTGCCGCGGCGGTGACAATTCGAGCTCCCTTCTTTAGGGCTGGGTCGGTCGGTCATTCGCTGGCGCCTGCAAAGAGAGAAGAGAAAGAGGCGCACATTAAGCCTTACTCGGACTGTAGTCTCTTCTCCTCTCACCCAGCCGCAACTGGCTTATATGGGTGAGGCTTGATTGGCTTCAGGTGCGACCGCCCAGCCCTGATGAGGTGGTGCAGGTGTTCCGCCTTTGTTTCCAGGGCAACGCTGATGAGAGATCGGGATACCCGTCACACTCCCCCTAAGCGTTGTCCTGGTCCTGGAGGAAAATGAGATAACAGTAAGGGGAAACTGGGGAGGGCGGGAGTGACCCCTGACAGACCTGCATAAGCTGACTAGATCCGGGAGAGTCCGTCGGCGTTGGCGTTGGAGGCTCCGGCTCGGTGACGGATGGTGAAGCAAAAGTCCTGGAGCGCGAGGAACCACCGCGTCACCCTGGCGTTGGTGTCCTTTGCTTTCGCCATCCATTGTAGGGGAGCGTGGTCCGTGAGCAAGGTGAATCTTCTGCCTAACAGGTAGTAACGCAGCTCCAGGACTGCCCATTTAATGGCCAGAGCCTCCTCTCGACGGTCGCATAGTTTCTCTCGGCCTTTGTCAGCTTCCTGCTGATGTAGAGGACAGGGTGTTCCTCGCCTTCCTGGACTTGGGACAGGACGGCTCCCAACCCTGTCTCTGACGCGTCCGTCTGCAGCAAGAAGGGGCAGCCGAAGTCCGGTGCTCGCAGGACGGGTCCCTCGGTTAGAGCGTGTTTGATTTGCTCTAGATGGTCCTCCCAACGCTCCGAGTGGATCACCACGTCATCTAGGTATGCGTCGCATACTGTTGGTGTGGTCAAGAACGATGTCCATGAGCCGCTGGAATGTTGCGGGGGCCCCGTGAAGGCCGAAGGGAAGGGTCCGGTACTGCCAGTGCCCCGACGGGGTGGAGAAGGCTGTCTTTGGCTTGGCTTCGGCGGAGAGGGGGACTTGCCAATAGCCCTTGGTCAGGTCCAGGGTGGATATGTACCGGGCCCTTCCCAGGCGGTCCAGTAGTTCATCCACTCGGGCATTGGGTATCCGTCGAACTCCGATATTTCGTTGAGGCGCCGAAAGTCGTTGCAGAAGCGGAGGGTGCCGTCGGTCTCGGGACCAGGACGATGGGGCTGGACCATGGGCTGCGGATGGTTCAATCACCCCAACTTTAGCATTTGTTGGACTTCCTCCTCGATAGCCTGCCGACGGGCCTCTGGGATCCGATAGGGCCGTTGCTTTATGACTACTCCTGGTGGTGTACGAATGTCATGTTGGACCAGCTGGGTTTTCCCGGGGACAGAGGAGAACACATCCAAAACTGACCGACCAGGTGCTGCAGCTCAGCCTTCTGGGTTGCCGACAGATCGGGGTTGGTATCTACCAAGACGGGTGTTACGGCGGCCAGGGCTACGGTTTCTTCTCTGGTCCCCACCCATTTTTCAACAAGTTGACGTGGTATAATTGTTGGGGCTTCGTTTTCCTGGCTGTCGTACCCGATAGGTCACTGGTCCGACCTTTTCCGTTATGGTGTAGGGCCCTTGCCAGGTGGCCAGGAATTTGCAGGCTGAGGTGGGGACCAGTACCATAACCCGGTCGCCTGCCTGGAATTCCCGGGCTGAGCTGGCCTGTTGTAGTGGCGAGCTTGGGCCTGTTGGGCTTTGGCCAGGTGTTCCCGGACTAATGGCATGACGCGGTCTATCCGGTGCCTCATCTCGGAGACGTGCTCGACAAGGGACCGTGCGGGTGGGTTGCTGGTGTTCCCAAGCCTCCTTAGCGACGCCGAGCAGTCCCCGAGGTTGCCTTCCAAGAGGAGCTCGAACGGAGTGAAGCCGGTGGACGCCTGTGGGACTTCCCGGATCCCGAAGAGGACGAGGGCAGCATTTGATCCCAATCTCGTCTGTCTTCGGCGGCCACCGCCGCAGCATTTGCTTCAGGGTTTGGTTAAACCTCCACTAGGCCATCAGTCTGGGGATGGTACACAGTCGTCCGTACCTGCTTCACCCGAGCAGGCGGCAAAGGTCAGCCATTAGCCGGGACATGAATGGTGTTCCCTGGTCGGTCAGGATCTCCGAAGGGATGCCAACCCGGCTGAACAACAAGAAGAGCTCCTGTGCTATGGCCTTGGCGGTGGCTTTCCTGAGGGGACGGCTTCGGGATACCGGGTGGCGTAATCCACGATGACTAGGATGTGTTCGTGTCCCCGGCCGACTTAGGCAACGGCCCCACCAGGTCCATCCCGATGCGCTCAAGGGCACCTCTATGATGGGCAGTGGAATGAGCGGAGAGGGGAGGGTGATGTGGCGACGTCTTTTGGCATTCAGGGCAGGCTTGACAATACCGCCGGACCTCGGCCTCCAGGCCGGGCCAGTGGAACCGGTCCCGGATCCTTTGATGGTGTTGCCTGCCCGAGATGGCCAGCTAGTGGGTGGGCGTGAGCCAGATGCAGGACCGCCTCTGTCTTCGACCTGGGGACCACCAGGAGTTTTTATCTCCCCTTCGCCGGGCGACACAGTAGAGCAGGCCGTTCTCCACAAGGAAGTGGGGAGAGGATGGGGCTTGGGCTGGTTGTCCTTCCTCCAGGACACGTACCTGGGTCCAACAGTGTTTTAGCCTCTCATCCTCTCGTTGGGCCCGGCCAAATGAGCCCCCTCCCGAAACCTGCTGGAAAACATCATAAAAGAGATTAGTGGGGGAGGGGGACTCACCATCTCGCCCACTGTCGGAGGCCAGGAGAACGGGGCGGCCGCTGATTTTCCGGGGAGCGCGCCGTCCACGGCGACCCCCGGGTGGGCAGGCAGGCTGTGTAGCAGCGCGGAGCAGGGCCTCGAACCCCGCCAGTCTCGCCCCAGCAGAACCGTCACGGAAGGTCCTTGACCAATCCAACCTCCACTGGCCACGCACCTGGGGCCGCGGTGATGGTGATGCGGCGGACGGGAACCTCCCGCGTGTCCCCGTGGACACAGGTAATGGGTAGGGTGGCTTTGGTTTCGTGCGGTGGGGGCAGTATTCCTGGCTGGACGAGGCTGACGGTACTTCCGGAATCTAGAACTGCTTTATAATGCCGGTTGCCAATCCTAACCGTGGCCGCCGGAGCCCCTTTGGGAGTTCCTGATGGACTACACAGCCTGCCCACCAGGTCCGAGCTTTGGGAGAAGAGGGCGCCGTAGGCATCGACTCATCTTGAGGCTCGGGGGCCGCCGTCCTGTCTACCGGCCGCGAGGTGCCCTCCGGCGCGCGCTGCTCTGGAACCACCCTCCGGGGAAAGGGTGGTACTCGCTCCCCCGCCTCGCGTCGATGGGCCGCCTCAGCCAGCTCGATCGCCTCTACTAACTCTGCGGTGGTGGTCGGGTTCCTCATGCCCACGGGCGGGCGGACGCCACGGGCAGGGCTCGGAGGAGGCGGTCGACAACCACGCTGCCTGCTACCTGGGCGGCGGTGGGGTTGCCTACCATTAACCAATGCTGGGCTAGGCGAGACACCGGCGACTTGGATCCGCTGGCCGCCGGGTTGGTAAGACCACTCGAAGAAGGCCTGGGCCGCCCACATCGGGAGAGCCCCACGCGGGCGAGAATCTCCTTCTTCACTTCCTCATAGTTTTCCGCCGTTTCCGCTGGTAGGCTGAAGAAGGTGCGCTGAGCTTCACCCGTGAGGAGGGGGGCCAGCGCCCGCGCCCAGTCGTCGGGATCCCATCTCTCCGTGACGGCCGTGGTCTCGAACATTTGTAGATAGGATTCGACGTCATCATGTGCGGTCATCTTCGGCAGAAGCTGAGGGGCTTGTGTGCGTGGGTCAGGTAACGGAACGCGCTGGCGGGCGGCCGTACGGAGAGCGGCGATTTCCTGGTCAACCTGGCCTTGGCGCGTGGCCAGGTGTTCAACAATCTGTTGTTGGCGCAGGCTGACGTCGGTCAGTTGCCGGAGCAGTTCTTCCATCCTGGGGGAGGAGTACCAACCGTTCTAAAGTGCACAGGAGAAAAGGAAAAAACACGCTGATTAGGAGGTGGAGTTCACTTGCCGGTGAAATCTTCCATTCATGCCCGCATTCTCCACCACTGTGACGGGGTGGAAGAATCACGCGGCAAGGAGAGCTCAAATAAATACCCCGGAGGGTGGATTTATTGAATAAAGAGTGGCGTGATAGGTGTGGAGTGGTTGAAGGCCGTGGTGCGGTGCTCTCCGTGCGTGGTTCGTGCCGTGCGGTGACAATTCCGGAGCTCCCTTCTTTAGGGCTGGGTCGGTCGGTCATTCGCTGGCGTCTGCAAAGAGAGAAGAGAAAGAGGCGCACATTAAGCCTTACTCGGACTGTAGTCTCTTCTCCTCTCACCCAGCCGCAACTGGCTTATATGGGTGAGGCTTGATTGGCTTCAGGTGCGACCGGCCCAGCCCTGATGAGGTGGTGCAGGTGTTCCGCCTTTGTTTCCAGGGCAACGCTGATGAGAGATCGGGATACCCGTCACAATGGTCATTTATTCAAACTCAAATGTAAATATTCTAATATTTTGAGATACTGATTTTTGACTTTCATGAGCTGTAAACTCTAATTATCAAAAGTTTTTTTTTTTTTAAAAACCTTTTGAAATGTTTTACTTTACATGTAATGAATCTAAAATATATGAAAGTTTCACTTTTGAAATAAGTTACAAGAAAAAATGAACTTTTTCACGACATTCTAATTTATTGAGATGCACCTGTATATGGCATCATAGTAGGCTACTGCCCAGGCCCTGATAAAAACGTTGTTTCTGCCCGATCTTGGACATAAGGCCTACTGAGTTGTACACTATTAAAGCACTCATGCAAATAAGTGTGTTTAGAGAGACCCTTGCGCTAAAATGGCCAAGGTACTAGATTTTGTCAATGGACCTGAAACATTATTACTTATGTCAATAACCTTGCCTTTTATGTAAGTGTACTTGGGCTGCGACTGTATGCCTTCCATGCATACAGAATTCCTGGGTCTCGCCCATTGGACCACCTTCCCAGAATACTGCCAATGAACGTTCCTACGCACTGGCCTCAACACCACCACATGTGTGCAGTTGTCCGGGGTGGGCCATCGAGAGAGCTTTGCTGAGTACGTGGAGTGGGTGTTGGTTTCATGCGGTTTGTCCATGACTGTCGGATCAGAGGACGACAACACCAGCCCAACTCTGGACCCAGAGCCCAGCCCACCATCACCCCGCTTGCGCAGAGCAGCAGCTAGATCCCACCGCAGATGGGGAGCCAAAGCCCGCCGTGACCAACTAGTCATTGCCAGAGAGAACGACAGAGCTGAGGATCACTCCAGAGCTAGAGCCTCACACGACGTCTGACCAGATGCGAGAGCCGGCAACAATGCTCAACAGTGGATAAGACAGCGAGGGCGCAGAGGAAAGCCCCACTCACTCAACCACCATTGAGTGTGAGCTGAGGCAGGACTCAAGAGACTTAATAGACTGTTATTCTAATATACTCTGTCTTCTTCTGTCATCATCTGAACTCTCTGCCTGCCCTATTATGGCCAAGGAGGCCATTTCAGGATTACCTGTCCCATCACGACCATGGAGGTCAGTTTTGAACTGTCTGTCTGCGTGGAACTGTCTGTTTGTCCTGTCACAACCATTGAGGTCGGTTTTGAACTGTTTGTCTGCCCTGAACTGTCTGTCTGTCCTACCATGACAACAGAGGTTGTTCCCCTATCCACTGCGCTCCGGGTATTGGGAGTCATGATCTGGTGTGTGTGGGCAGCACACACCATCCCGGAACCCTCTATCTGTCATGATTTAACACCCATCCTCCTGAAAAGGTAGGCAAAGGAACAAAGGAAACAGGAACTAAACACAGGAAGTATGAGAACACAGGAACAATAAGAACTGAGAAACATCTCAACAAAAAAGTCCTAAACACAAGACAGGGGAACACAAATCTGGGATTGTGACAGCAAGTTTGAATAAATCTGTCATGAAAACAAGTCAGTATAATATTATTATTATATTAGGGGGTACTAAAAAAAATATTTTTAAAAAGCAGGTTAAACTTCAGCAGCCAGTTAATCAATTAATCATTTTCTTGACACTTTCAATATACATGCAGGATGCCTGAATGACACTGTGTACTGGACTAGAATCTAAATTCCTCTTTTAATAATTGACTGTGCCTGGAGGTTTTCTACTGTTCAAGAAAAATTTGTTGAACTTGAAAACCTTTTTTTTTTTTAACTCCTCCTAAGCCATTTCACCAATTAACTAGAAAAAAGGTCAAAGTTAAATGTTTTTTTGCTTTATTTGACCTTTGACACCAAAACAACTGTATGCATAGCATACACAGGATCCATGTTTGTAGAAATGGCTTGTTTGGTAATGTTCCCCACACATGTGTTTGGACCCCTGATGATGCATATAAATGTACATGCCTCTCTTCAAGGTCACTGGTATCTTTCCCATTCTGAATAAATGCTATGCTTGATGGTCCTACAGTAAGTTAAGCAAAGCGTTATTTTAGTGAACGTCCAATGAGTGTCCAGCCACCCTTCTCTCTGGTTTACCACAGCCAAGGTCAACCATGCCAGGCTGTGCTGTCCTGCACTTAATGGTCTTGTCAATGTGTGACAAAAGCCATTAAGATTTAGGGAGATAGTACAGCTGAAAATGCTGAGGATCACACTTTTCATTACCTTGACCAAATGGCTTTGCGGGACAGGGACTTAATACGTGTACTATGTTTGTGTGTGTGAAACAGTTACTATGTTTATGTGTGTGGAACAGTAATGTTGACTTCCTTTCTGTCATACTAACAATGAAACAATAAAACGATACAGGATCTACCATCACTTCAAAACATCTGTGAAATTTTTGTAAAACTTAAAACAATCAAGGACTTGTTTAGATAATTGAATGCATTCTAACACTCTCCCTCTTTGCCCCTTTAGCCAGAAGATTTTGAGGGTGTTCATTCCCACACTTTCAAGACTAAAACCTTTAAAAAGGCCAAGAGTTGTGCAGTATGCAAGCAGGCTTTGACGAAGGAGGGCCTGGTCTGCAAAGGTCAGTACTACCATTACAACAGATTTTATTAAGTTACTAAAATGTTGGTGATATAATAGGCTTCAGCACCTCTCCTTGGATATCTCATCAAATGGTCTGTGTTCATTATCTCTGGTTATCCAAGTCTGGTTACTGAATTTATGTTTTTGATATGAAATTTTTATTTAAACAATGTGAAACAAAACACCCACATTTATTATTAAATTTAGTTATGTCTGTGCACAAACTAATTAAAAAAATAGAAGCCTCTTTGGATTGCAGACATACAAGATTGAAGTGGGGTAGCTACTGTAGCTTGACCAAATTACCACAGAGCTGGACTAACACACTAGCCACCTATTAATCTTTTGTTTCTTCCATCATCACACTGTCCTTGCCTGATTCCTCTTTTTTTCTACTAATTGACAACATTTGTGATACCGTGAAGTTTATTAAAATTGATGCAGAACAGAACTTCAAGCACAGCAGAACATCTAGAAATACCTGGGGCCAGATTTTCTAAACAGTGCAAATTAGTGTTAGAGTGCAATCCCATAAAAGTGGCAATTGGATTGGAAAATTCTAATAACAATGAAAATATATTAACAATATGAAAATAAAAGAACACAGATGGAGTCAGCGTATTTCCATAATGATGAATAACGGAATAACGGAACGGAACAGCGCAAATTAGTGTACAGTCCAAAACAGGTGCATGTGCATGTAATGTACAGTAATAACACAGGTGTAAAATGGGTTAAACTTTTTTAACTAAAAGTTTTTCACCATTAAATAATGGTGTAGATAGCATAAGCTGACTATTCCAAACTTAGTAAATTACCTTGCGTGACTGATTTAAATAGCCTACTCTCCTCCCATAAATTGTCATTTATAAGAGAAACTCCTAAAATCACATATGCAAGAAGGTTTAGTCTGACGCCAAATGCTGTTCATAAATCTGGTCCTTGGAGCATTAATGTAATGTAAAGCATTTTTTTTTAAATAATTTTCAGTGATTAAATCTTATTAAATGTTTACAATTTGTTTCATAAAAATTTACAAGCAGAGATTTTCTTACATGAGAACACACCAAACTCTATAGCCGGAGAAATTATAACGGTCAACTAGGATAATGTGTGCCTCTTAAACCAAACAGATTATAGCTTTGACATCATTGAATCACTTTCTGAGTTTACAACAGTCAGACACTGTTTATGGATACCTTAGAAACAAGTAAGTAGTGCCATAAACTGAATTCCCAGCTGGCACACAATGTCATAAGTCGTTGATATTTGGTTGCATTTCGGTTGTGACGTCGGGTGACCAAAATTTAATGTCAATTCAACATCTAATGTCCAAGTTAATTTAATGTCCAATACCAAGTCAGCTGACATTGATATTTGTTGTTTTCAAGTTGTGTAACCGAAATACAACATTAAGTCAACGTCAAATTGGCATCAAATACTGATGTCAACCCGATTTTCATTCTCAACCAAAATGCAATGTCTGTCAATACAATCTGACATTATATTGACATCATGTGCTTGCTGGGTTGTTTGTCACTTCTCTTATAAACTTTTTATTTTATTTATTTATTTATTTTCTTGTAAAGTCCATATACTGTATATCTCACTCCAAAATAAATATTTGTGAAAAATTTAAGATTAGTGGACAGGCTGTCAGTTCATTTAACAATAAGCTGTTTCTTAAAAAAAAAAAGTAGTTTGTTCCACATACTGATTTTCTCTTCAATATTAGGGTTAGGCATGAGTACTCAAGTACTCAGAAGTGACATCAATGATCAATCATGAAAACAAAAGCAATTATGAAAACACTTCATATACAAAATAGTAGAGCTGTTTATATTATTTTTTTTTATATTATATTAATAAAACCATGCAATTCATAATAATGAGCCTTTAATTGCCTATAGCCTATCAACAATCAAGCGCACGCATTAAGCCACAGAAGTAAGGATTATGAATGCTTCAGGGGAAAAGCAGCAAGAAGCCTGCCTTAACGTTATAATAATTAATTGATAAACTAGTGTTTTCTGTATTTTCGGTTGCAGTGATGAAGTTGATAACACTGACTCGTCATCTCCACAGTGAACATGCATGTTTCATACAGATTACATCGACTGAAAATATTTGTTTTCCATTTAAATTGGTTCATTTAAAAGTAGACATTTCACTTTCTATCTGTATTTTTTTCATGTCTGTGAGGCAAGCACAGAGTTTTGGTTCTTTTTTTCTTTTCTTTTTTTTGACGCGTTCAAGTTAACAGAGACCTAGACAGCAGCAATTTTACAAAAGCACAACATTTTGTTGTTATTTTGAGTGCGCACAAATGAAAGTAGACCTTTTACAAATTTGAAAGATTGCTCTTATCTGTATGACCCAAAAAATTGTATTTGGTAACACTTTAGTAAAAGGGCCAATTATCACTATTAAAGTAGCTTTTGCTCTACGTGCGCTTGCACATAGTTTTTCAGGTAGCTTTGCAGGTAGGCCTCTTAAAGCATCTTGGAGACATTGCCACAGTTCTTCTGGATTTAGTCTGTTTCAGTTTGTTCTGTTTCTTCATGTTATTCCAGACAGACTGGATGATGATGAGATCAGATCTCTGTGTGGAGCACTGGCTGTTGTCAGACTCCTTGTGCAAACAAAAATCTCACTGGATAATTACAGTTGATGGCAAAATGAATGTTTGGAAATATAAACTGATATTTCCTACTGACATACTACATCAAAAGATATATAATAACTGACTTTGTTTGTACCACCACTGTATTTGTCATGTTGAATTTTTTTTAAATAAAATTTAACAAAAATAAACTTCGTTAATTGACATCCATTAAAAAGCACCCTCATCTGAAATGATAGCATTGTAGGTAAAACATATGTTGCTCACACACTGTTGCCCTTTCAACAAAAGTTAAAGTCTTGGTTTGTGGTCACTCTCTCTACCACCTTGCTCCCTGTCAGTTCTCTATACTGAATAAATACCAAAATAAATCTTAAAAAACTGTCTGATTATGCTGTATATCCAACATTGTTTGAGGTCATGCAAATGCCTGAAACTTTTTATCAGTTATAAGGTAACCTATAGTTTTGTTTTGTTTGTTTGTTTGTTTATTATTACTCAAAAAATGAATAAAAAATACTGGCACATTTTTGCCCATTACCCTATTGCACTACGCATGTAAAAACCATTACCAGTGTTGGTAACACTTTATTTTGATAGCCCACTTCAGGCATTCTACTATAACAGTAAGTAACTTTCCAACTACGTGTTAACTAGCAGTCATTAGAGTATTAGTAGACTGTCTGCTTGATATCTTCTAACATTTTATTTTGATGGGTCCACAACATATAACATACTGACAATGAGAAACTTTTAAAGTATATGTCAACTTATTCTACTAACCCTAAATCTAACCTAACAGTCTACTCTGAGAGTTAGTAGACATGTAGTTTCAAATTAATGAGAATTAGTTGACATATAATTGCAAAGTTACTTATAGTTAGTAGAATGTCTAAAGTGGACTATTAAAATAAAGTGTAACCCCAGTGTTTTGGTAGCTTATTCAGTGTGAATTCCAGGGGTGGTTCTAGGATTTCATCCTCAGGGGGGTGTGAAAAAGAAAGACCTTAGATACTGTTACAGAGTGATCAGAACATCTATCTGCAGGGCTTTATTCATAGACATGGTCATAAAAAGGCAGGGTCGAAAACTGGCAAACAGGTATATAGAGGGCAAATCACAAGAGCAGTCCAGTAAACACATGTGGGTCGATCGGCGGCATACGTAATCCAGGGGGCAATACAAAGAGAGATAATCCAAGTACACAAGCAAAGGTCCAGGCAGGAGCAAACAGAGTCCAAATGACAACACGAAAGGGGAAATCCGAAATACACAGGCAAGAATCAGAACACGGGAAAACAGGCAAGGTGAGACTATGACTAAACTATGGCAGTAGAAATGGCTTCAGATATCGCTAAACAATACTCTGCGATCAGAACGAGGAAGTCGTTATAGGCTTATAAAGCGTCTCTCATTGGTTACAGCTGTGTGTGTGTAATCAGTGCAATGTATGATGGGAACTGTAGTCCAGAGTGACATGTAACAGTCTGTGTAGTGTGAGAGTCTATGTGGTGAGCGGGCGGTCTCTGGTGGTGAGTGAACAGAAGGGCAGGCACAGGATTCGTGACATAGCCCCCTCCCCCACCCCTCACCCACCTCAATATAATCCAAGAGGGCGGTGGAGCGGAGGCGGAACAGGAAGAGGGGCGGAGGGCCAGGTCCATGTGGAAGTGGAAGTGGAGGGACCGGAGACTGGGGCAGAGCAGGGCACCCAGGCAGAACTGGCAGGGCAGGAAGCCAAGGCGGAACAGAGAACCCGAATGGAGCCGGCGAAACAGAGAACCATGGCAGAGCAGAGAACCAGGGCGGAACTGCCGAAGCAGGGAGCCAGGGAGGAGCCAGCAGGGCAGAAGACAACTAGGCCGGAGCAGATGGAGCAGAAGACCAACAGAGCAGGACAGATGACCACCAGACTAGAGCAGACAGAGTAGAAGACCACCAGAGCGGGACAGAAGACCACCAGGCCGGAGCAGAAGACAACCACAGGTAGCCAGACTGATCAGGAAACCATGGCATAGACCGAGACCTAGGGAGAGCAGAGACAGACAACATAGACAGTGTATTCACGGTCTCAGGGGCCGTGGCAGGGAAAACAAAAAAATGATCAATAGGTTCACTGCCTGAGACTGGACAGGCAGACAGTTCATACTGTAGATAGGCTCACTGACTGAAACAGGACATGATGACAGTTCATAAACAGGATCACAGACTAGGACTGGTAAGGCAGACGGTTCAACAGACACACTAGGGGAAACAGAACAAGCAGACAGTTCATGAATGGTCTCTATGGCAGTGACAGAGTTAACGTGAAAGACATGGGGTGCATTTATAGTCTCTGGTCTCAAGACCGGCAGAGTAAAGGGTTCAAAGGCAGGTTTTTGAGCTGTAACAGACAGGGCTGAAAGTTCCGTTTTAGCTTCATTGAGAGTGGTTGGACAGACAATCCTTTCAATATTGGGTACATTGGCAAAGGCTGATTGGGTTGACAGTTCACAATTAGATGCAGGAGATGATTTAAAACAGACTGACAGTTCAACATCAGACTCATGGACTGAAACAGGAACTACCAATAATTCGGAATTAGGTTCATGAATTGAGACTGGTAAAACAAATGATTCAGAATTAGACACACTTGGAACCAGAAAACTGGCAGACAGATCAAACCCATGTGCATTGATTCAAACTGGACTGGTAAACATTTCAGTGAGCGAAACTAAACAGGGAGACAATTCACAGACAGAATCAGTTGAAACAGGACACACAGGCAGTTCATTAGTGGCCTCGTTTGGCAATGACAGACAAGGCCGATAGTTCAAAACAGCCTCTCCGGATGGGTTGGGACAGAACAATAGCTCATAATTAGCCTCTGTGGCCAGTTCAGAGCAAGGCAGGAGTTCGCAGGCTGCCTCTATAGCCGTGACAGGACAGACTGAAGGTTCACAGATGACCTCCTTGGCCGTGACAGGACAGGCAAAGCAATCATAGACAGCCTCCATAGCCGTGACAGGAGAGGACAAAGATTCGCAGATGGCCTCAGTAGCCGTGACAGGACAGGACGAGAGCTGATAAATGGATACCACTGACACCTCTGGAGGTTTTACAGTAGTAACCTCAGGACACAGGGAGAGTTCAGTAAGGGTCTCTTCGATCGCGACATCACAGGCTGAGAGTGCATTGTTAGGCGCCACCACCATACAAAGAGTTGAAGCGAGCACTGCCGCTTCGGGAGGTTCTGCAACATGTGCCGCCACCTCTAGAGAAACTGCAGTGGGCGCCATCGCCTCGGCGACCACAGCAGCATGCACCACTACACCGGGAGGTTCTGCAGTGTCAGCCGCCACCTCTGGAGACATCACAGTGGACGCCACCCTCTCTAAAGTTTCAGTGGTGGTGTATGTAGCCCAAATGCACCATAAAGCGATCCCTATTGTGGGAAGAGCTAAAGACAGGGGAATCAGTTCAGGAACAGGAAGGTCTGAGAGCGCTGGTTTAGGGATACAAGCTGCACGTGCTGACACCAGCGGTAGGTCCTCCACTCTGGATGCCAGTCTGGGAGACTGAAGAACTGACTTCGACGATCTGGGTGCAACAAACAGGTAGTGACAGGACTCTGGATGAAAAGACGAGACGTGACGAGACTCTGGACGATCAGCTGTGATGTGACGAGATTCTGGACAATCAGCTGTAACGTGACGAGACTCTTGACGATCAGCTGAGACGTGACAAGACTCTGGACGATCAGCTGCGACTTGACTTGATTCATGACAATCAACTGTGACTTGACTTGATTCATGACAATCAACTGTGACTTGACTTACCTCATGAAGATCAATTGTGACTTGACTTGATTCATGACAATAAACTGTGACTTGACTTAACTCATGACAAGCAACTGTGACTTGACTTAACTCATGAAGAACATTGGTGACATGACTTGACACTTGAAGATTATTGGGTCATTCTACAGAAACGTCCACTTTTGGTATGGCAAAATGTCTTAAAATGGGTTTTTTTTGGAGGGGGGGGGGGTGGTTTACATTTAAACTCAGACCACATCATTAGATTACCTTTTGACTTTATGAATACATATAAATGACAGCTTATTATTTATTTATTTATTTTTTTAGCTTTTTTGTGCAATTATTTCAAGACCACATGTATAATTTTTTTGTCACTGGTGCTACCTTCTTTAGCAATATTAAAAGTTTTTATGAAATATTATTTCTAAAAAAAAAGAGATTATGTTTTATTTATTTAATGTGACAGACAAAAACAGTACAGTAACACAGTAACACCAGTGACAGTAACACCAGTGACATGCATTAGACCTGATATACTGATCTTCACTGGTGTTACCCATAAGGAAGGTAACACCAGTGACAGTAACATCAGTGACAATTTTCATGAAAAATGCATTTTACAAAATGTCTGCTGCAAGGTATCAAGCCACATGTTGTCAATCATGGTATACTCACTAAATTAAGTAGTTTAATCCATTTGTATTATAGTTTTTTTTGTTTTTACATTTCCCTAACAATAAATAGGTCACACCAGTGACATCAACTAAAAGCTTCATATGAAATCATGAGATAAATGAGAAAATTTATCATAACTGAAAAGAAACAGTGGACTAAACATGGGCCTTTTTTCATAGATGTTTAGAAAATAGGAAGGAGGAAGTCGAGTGAGAATCAGTGTGATTTTTTTATTCCAAAATAAAAGACCTTTGTTAAGCGGTAACACCAGTGACACAACTCCAGGGGACCACTATTTTCATTATATATTTTATAATATTTTTTTGGCATTTTGTTTTATTATGACATTTATATCATATATTTGATAGTTATGAATAGACTTTTGTATTTTAAATGGTAGAAAATCCTGTTTTTGACCTCAAAATAAAGCACTTTCCTGCTGTACATGGCTGTGGGGACAAGCAGTTTTGTGGTACTTGGAATTCTATATAATTAATAAAAAAATAATAATGCCACATTGATGGCTCAGGAAGGTGTAATTGTTCAAATAACATATTGTTTCATTTTAAAATATAAAAAAAATTGTAACCCTAATGTGTATTTCAATTGTAATATTTTTTTTAAAGTCTAGGGACAGAAAAGTGGACGTTTCTGTAGAATGACCCTATTGGTGGCATGACTTGACTCTTGAAGATCAACGGTGACGAGACTTGACTCATGAATGGCAGCTGTGACATGACGGAGCGTTGTTGTGGCCGTCATTTTGTGAACGGGTTCTGGTGTGGCCTCCATTTCACGAGCGGGTTTAATCACCGGAGTTGCGATCAATATACTCGAATGTCCCAGAGCCGGCGATTGACTAAACACCGCATCCGCCATTATCGGCACGGACGCGATGTCGCGTTCCTCCTCTACGACACCCACGGTGAATTAGGAACCAACTGACAACAGAGCATAGTCCAAAAACTGACTGAGTGACAAATGCGGACCCTCGCTTCTAAGCTTAGACTGTAGTGGTTGTAGTACAGTAATCCAGAGTAGTGGGCTATAGCTAAAAATTCTCGAACATAGTTCTCCAGCGATCGTGGGCCTTGTTTAAGGGCAAATAATATTTTTGTTGTGTCCATACCTGGCCAATGTCCATTTGAAAATCTACTGGATCCTTGCGTGGCCGTGTATTCTGTTATGGAGTGATCAGAACATGAGACATGCGGATCCATCTGCAGAGCTTTATTCATAGACATGGTCATACACAGGCAGGGTCGAAAACTGGCAAACAGGTATATAGAGGGAAAGTCACAAGATCAGTCCAGTAAACACACGTGGGTCGATCGGCACGATTCGGCAGCAAACGTAATCCAGGGGGAAAAGCATAGAGAGATAATCCAGGTACACAAGCAAAGGTCCAGGCAGGAGCAAACAGAGTCTGAACAACAACGAAGGGGAAATCTGAAATACACAGGCGAGGATCAGAACACAGGAAAACAGGCAAGGCAAGACTATAGCTTCGTTCAGACTGTCAGCCCAAATCCGATTTTGTGCATATCCGGATGGAATCGGATTTGAATAACTGACTGTCCACACAGCATATCGCAACTGTTCATATCCGATTTGTGTGTCCATAAGCGCTCTTTCGTTTTTACTGAATGTGCATGTAATGCCGTTGCGTTGTTATGACTGCGCTAAAAACAACAGTAACAGCAATACAGTTTGCAATACAGATGTTGTCTTACCATCGCAGTCGCTCTGTAGTATTATATGCGCTGTCGTGTGAGGCAGCGGCAGAAACGCAGGAAGCTTGAATGGTTTTTTTTGGTCTCAGCGACTTTCAAAGCACAAAGAGGTATGTATACTAGCAGTGTATTGTTTTTTCGCAACGACACAAGCTTGTTTCTGCAAAGATGTTCAGCATGTTTTCTGCAAAAACGTCTGACGTGTTTACGTTTTACGTGGCATGAGGACGTGAAAAAGCTATGCTAGATAGCTAGCTACGCTAAATCCGACCATTCAGTCTGAAACGGATTTCCAGAAATGCGATTTGAATAGGATTCCAAACCACATACAAATGTAGCTCGAAACGGATTTGCACAAATCGGATTTCATGTAGTTTGTTGCCGTTCAGACTATTTAAATATGATCGGATTTCAACCGGATTTGCACAAAAATCGAATTTGGGCTGACAGTCTGAACGAGGCTTAAGACTAAACTATGGCAGAAGAACTGGCTCTGTAGAGTAGCTATCACTAAACAATACTCGGCGATCGGAACGAGGAAGTCCAAGGCTTATAAAGCGTCTCTCATTGGTTACATCTGTGTGTGTGTGTGTAATCAGAGCAATGGATGATGGGAACTGTAGTCCAGAATGACATGTAACAGTCTGTGTAGTTGTGAGAGTCTATGTGGCGAGCGGGCAGTCTCTGGTGGTGAGTGAACGGAAGGGCAGGCGCAGGATTCGTGACAGATACAAAGATACAAATTAAACAGTACAGTGTTTGTTAAACGATCTAGAACTGCCCCTGTTGTTTCAATCTCATGTATGGTCATGTATACTGATAACTGTGTAATTTGGGGGGCAGTGTTTTAGAAACAAAGTCAAGGAGTCTTTTATTTCTGTGTAGCATTAAAAGAGCACATAGTAATTTTGTACTTATAATAGTACTTAATTTTGAACGTAAAATCATGTACACTCAAAAAAGTTAAATGTCCCAGTCACATCAGAAGCCTAATGAATGCAATTTTATTTTATGTGGAGGAGGTCATCTCTCGGGGCTGACATAAAGATCACATAACCAATTTTTCCTTTTTTTTTTTTTTTTTTTGGGCAATTCCCGTTACTGGATTCTTTTTCTTCTGGAATAACAATGAAGAGCCATGACTGAATAGCACAAATAGTTCAATTACAGCATTTCTACAATGGCAGGGTACCATTTTCTTTTCTTTCTTTTTTTTTCCTTTCTTTTTTTTTCAGCATAACACCATACAACCAAAAAAAGAATTACATATGTACATTCAGTCTAACACTACATGGCACAAGCTGATAGGTCCTTGACTTCTGCTAGCCATTCAGCTTGCTTGCTCCCTCTACTTGTAATATTTGAGAAGTCATGCATCATTTCTGGTAATTTTCCAGTAAGCTATTCATAAACTTCTAATCATATTAATATAAATCGAATCTAAAAACTAAATGTTATTTAAACTAATCTCAAATAAACAAAACAAACAAACAAAAACAACTCTAAATTCTATTTGATCAAATGATTGCTACAAGTCTTTTTTCAGACACTAGATATAGTAGGTGCATATTGATGACATGGCTCTCTAGAACGGGGGTGGTGATGCTTGTGTTTTATGTTCAAGTGTGTATTTTTGCAACCACAGCAGCATGTTGACATGCTAACTGGTGCATGTCTGTGCATGTGTTAGCAGTTTTGTAACAGCTTTGTACTCAGCTATGTATCAGCAGCATAAGCATATCTAGTCCACTGCGACCAACCCTACTAACATGTCATATCCATGATAACATGGTAAATAATTATATATGACTAAAATTATTATTTTCTTTAATTTTAATTTAAAAATATATATATACACACATATAATTTTAGATGGTGCATGCTGATAGGTATTTGGCCTGCTAGCTTGTCACAATAAATATTCCATGGTGTGAGTTATCAGGTCCTTAATCTGTCAGCCAATCAGTTTATATCTTTTTCACTCTTTTTTCACCCTCACATTTAACACTTTTGCCTTAAATATTTATTTTCTGATAAGCTGGTCTCACTGCAGCTTATTACAAGAGTTCTCTCTCTGACACTTTCTTCCTTCCCAGCACCACCTGTCAAGTTCTGCTTTGGGAAATCTGGGTTCTATATCTCTATTTGTTCAACTACAGAAATGTGTTATGTGCTCACTGCAGCATATCTGTGTATGATGTTATGATGTAGCATGAGTTGTGAGTATATAGGCCATACCGGCTAGGCAGTCTCACTGGGCCTCATTCTGTTAGAATTCTCACAGACAACCAGAATTCACACAACTACAATTACATACACATTTAAACAGTTTATAGGAGAATACTTCAGTCTCATCTAATGACTCTGAGTGCAACACTTTTTGATCTTACAGCCAAATTACAGCCAAAACAAGAGTTTGAAGCTCATGAAAATAAACATTACATTATGCAAAAACTTATCAGCCATTACTGTTGCTTCTGAGAGTGTTGTTACTATCTGTTCATTTAACCCTTAAATGCATAAATGTTTCCATTAATCATTATAACATATTCAGGTCTTTAGCAACCTGGACCTATATATCTAACATAGATGGCTCTCTAACTGCTGCAATAACGTAAGACTCTAGATATTTAATGTAATTGCTCTGCAGCCATTCAAGACAATAATTGTTATTGTGCAGGGAAAAATACACTATTGAATACCTTGGGTCACTAGCGACTCCATACACTTTTTACAAAAAAAATGAATTAGAAAACAGACATTCTTTCATTTTTTGTTTTTTTCTTCTTATGTTGTTTGTATGAATTGATTGAGGAATTCTAAGGTTGATGTCTAACTTTTAAAAAATTAATGTGGTGGTGGGTAGTGAATGACGTCCCTGGTCACTAAAGACCCGAGGTATGCATTTGAGGGTTAAGTACAGCTTTTTAAGTATACACTTTAAAAAATCCTTGAGAAGACTAACTCCTAAAGTTGTTCAACGTCTTGCTATATAGACACCAAAGTAAGGTAAGCACCCACTTCAGTTTCTCTGAAGGGAGGCACAAGTTTTAATATACTTATTAATGTTAGTATCTCAGCAGAGCAAGGAACAGCACTAACCTGTGTATCTGTGGATGTGGAAATGGAAATGGAGGGTGACCAAGAACAAAGCATGGGTTTTCTCATCAAAACTTGGGCATCTAAAGGTGAAGGTGCCACTCTGCTTTCCGTAACTGAACCTGCGGTCCTTCTCAGCTTACAGTACATGCAGCCTACTGTACCTGTTTGAGCCTCATTCTCTTGTCTTCTTATTAACAAATCCTTCTTATTAAAAGCCTGCAATTAGCAACAAATCTTTCTTTCTCCAGTGGTCAAACACTTCAGTGGAAGAAGAAAAATAAAATCATAGTTTTCATCAGCCATTACTTCAGGCTTCAGTGTCACTTTTTTTTTCTTTAAAGTTATATTTATGGGCTTTTTTAATGCTATAAATGTGATAGGACAGAAGAGGGGTGACAGGAAAGCATTGGGTGGAGAGAGGGGAACAGGATTGGCAAAGGACCATGAGATGGAATCGAACTCGGGTCGCCGCACTAAACACAAGGCTATCGGCACCAACCAGAAATCATTTTGGCTGATTTATTTATCATGTTGGGTATAACACTCTGTAGTAAGTATACACTAATAATTGTTCTTACAATTAATTAACAAACTATTACTTTATAGTTAATTCATAGTTTATAAACTGTATTTAATACATTTATAGACTCTATAGCAGGGATACTCAAATCTGACTCGCGAGATCCACTTTCCTGCAGAGTTTAGCTCTAACCCTAATCAAACACACCTGAGCATACTAATCAGTGTCTTCAGGATCATTAGAAAATCACAGGTAAGTGAGTTTGATCAGGGTTGGAGCTAAACTCTGCAGGAAAGTGGATCTCGCAAGCCAGATTTGAGGATCACTGCTCTATACAAATAGTGAGTTAATCTTTCATTAGCACTGTAATAAACACAATTATTATGGTTTAATTAATTAATGGTAAATGAATTGTTAATTGGTAATAAGGAGTAAATAGTTCTCACTTTAGATTAGGTCACAGAAAATGGGAAAATGTCATTAATTGAGTGCTTTAAACCAGCCTTTATTGAACATTAATTGCATTCATATTCAGTGTTCCACAAAATGTTTACATATACATTAAAGATAAACACCCCCCCACACACACACACATTCATATGTATATAGTATTATATTGTACAAACTGTATTTTATATCCCTGTTATGGTCCCTGATATAAATGTCGATGAGTCAGGAGGGACACATAACATAATAGATGGACAATGGCTACAGTTTTCCAAATAGTGAATTATTTATTTGAACACAAATTACTTACAAAAGTAACCAAAAATGAGAGATGGGGAGCTCAGCAACAAAGAAGGGGATAACTAAACTAACAGAATCAAGCTGGGACTTTTACAAACTAAGGTGAAAAAAACGTGGCGATGTGGCCGTGGAGAAGGCTGTGGCTGGCCCTGCCAGAGAGTCCACCTCTTTCCACTTTATAGCCTCACTTCCCCAGCTCGGCCAATAGGGAACTAGAGAAGGCAAAAAATAAGACAATGTTAATAAAAATTATATTTGTATCAGGGCCAGGGCGCACGTGTAACAATCCCCAAACCCTACCACTAAACCAGGAAAATTAGAGAGGGAGAGAGAGAGAGAGAGAGAGAGATTTCTGTGAGGGGGTAGGTTTAAGAGTAGGGTTAAGGTAAAGGGACAGAATATATAGTTTGTACAGTTCACCAGTATATATAGTGTTTGTATGCATTACAGTGACAATGAATAAAAAACTCACTATTTCTGTTACTGTATTGACTATAGTTTATAAACTATGAAAAAAAAATATATATATATTTTTTTGGAACCTGTGATACTTTTTTCAGGATTTGTCCTAGTTCAAGCATTGTAACATGGCCAGCTGTGGGAAAAAGTATACAATCGTGCCTTGCACTTCAGGCACATAGCCCTATCTGGGCAATAAATTGACAGTCATCAGTCCCAAACTCCAAGCAAGTAGGCTACAGTAACATCAACCGAAAGTACTTGCATATTTATCACCCTTTTCACTGTTGCCACAGAGTTGTCTTATTAGAGCACTGACAAGGCCACTGAACGTAAGAGCTCAAACGGCAAGCTGTGATAGCTTCCATCAAGATCTACTGCTGGAACATTTTCTACAGCACACTTTGCTAAAAGGCTATTCTAAAGGGGGCTGCACACCGGACTAGAAGCGTTGTGTCATGCCAAGTCTTTAAAATTCAAACACATTGTTTTCTATGAATGTATACACACTGGTGGTGACACTCTTTGACTGTCCGCAGCGACTCAGGACACTATTCAAAGTCCTGCCACGCCAGAGAGCACCACTCACATAGTTTTCCATTAAATGACATTTTATTTGTCCCAAATTATTGTTAATGTACATAATAACTTCATCCTAGGCTGGAATATTGTGTATTGTGCATCTTTCAGCACAGCTTTTGTCTTTCTGTGTCTTGATTAAAGTCTGTATGCTTAAATAGAGCTATAATAATATAGATTGTGTTTTCGCTTTCCATTTGCTTTGTTGTCCTAGACATGGTGCGGCACGGCGCTTCTCGCCGGGCATGCGATCTGCTCATAACACTGGGCACGTTTTTGCTGAACGGCAAAACCAACTCTGAATATCAAACGATTAATTGCAACCAAAATAATCATTTGTGTTTACTTATGTGTGGGTACTGTGTACTGTATATTTATTATGTAAATGCATACACATACGTGTATATATTTTACAAATATTTGCATGGATGTGTGTGCTGGAGGACCCGACTCTGGTGGTCTTAAGTCCGGTGGTCCTGGAGGACCTGACTCTGGTGATCCCAAGTCCAGTGGTCCTGGAGGACCCAACTCCAATGGTCCCAAGTCCGGTGGTCCTGGAGGACCCAACTCCTGTGGTCCCAAGTCTGATGGTCCCAGAGGTTACTGAGCAGTCCACTCTCCTTGTCTCACCCATGATCCTTGCCCTGTCAGCTCCAACCAGGCTGCTTGCTTTGTCGGCTCCAACCAAGCTCCTTGCCCTGCTTCAGAGTCCACTCAAGAGCCTGCTCCAGTCCAGGAGCCCTCAGACTCCACTACAGAGCCCACTTCAGTCCAAGAGCCCTCAGAGTCCACTCCAGAGCCCACTTCAGTCCGGGATCCCTCAGAGTCCTCTCCAGAGCCCACTCCAGTCCAGGAGCCCTCGGAGTCCACTCGTGAACCCGTTCTGGTCTGGGAGTCCTCAAAGTCCATTCAAGAACCTGCTCCAGTCCGGGAACCCTCAGAGTCCACTCAAGAGCCCGCTCCAGTCTGGGTGCCCTCAGTGTCCACTCCAGAACCTGCTCCAGTTCAGGAGCATTCAGAGTCCACTCTAGTCTATGAGGGCATTCCAGAGTCTGCTCCAGAGCCCGGTCTAGTCCATGACTTCCTTGTTTATCTCTGGCTCCAGGCCGTCTTCCACCACACGGGCTTTGACTTTTCTTGGAGTGTCTGGAATCCGCTCCTTAGAGGGGGGGTTATGTCACAGCCTTCTGCTGGAGTGCCCATGACAGCCATGAGGGCACTCCTCTTGGATTATTGCCAAATGCTTGTGGACTTCATTTCCCATCTCCCCTTGCTCTGTCTATTAGTTCTCATTGTCTCAAGCTGTGTGTCATTAGTCTCATTAGTTACCCTATATATACCTTTGTTCTGTGAGTCTTTGTTGCTGCAGTATTGTTTTCTGTTTCACTGTTTTGCTGGTGTTTGCTTTGTGGATTACCTTGTGGATTACCTTGTGTCTTTGCCCTTTGGTGGATCTTTGTTTTTGAAAGAATAAAGCTGCACTTAGATCTGCTATTTTGTCCCAAAGATTCCGTGACAAAATATATACAGTACATACACATATATTGTGTAAACACAAACTTTTATATTGGATATGATTAATTGTGATTATTCGTTTGATATAGGATATAATGGGGTGCTTGTATGTCATTGGCAAGTGAATTTCACTGATTTATTATAGCTTTGATATTATTCAGAGAATGTTGTTTCCCATGGCATCAGCTACTGACACAATGTCGAGTGAAACTAAATTTAAATTGAAAGGGAACTACATGATCAATCATTTCCTCCGGTCAGTTTACAGTATATAATTTTTCAGATTTTCAGTGAAGTCTCAGATACTGATCTCCATCATTGAAACTGCATACCTTGGTCTTTTGTCATGGTGATGTTTCTGGTTGTTTTGCTGACTTTTGGTGTCAAGTCTGGATGTATGAAATCCAAAGAGCATCACAGCTTGCATCCAACTAACATCTATACAGTAACATGCTTGTCATAGTCCTGTTGTGGTCAGATGGATTACTCTATTACCAGATAGAACTGTAGTTGTTTTGTTTTTTAATGTTCCTACTAAATTTATCTTTGTTAATCTTCAAAAATTGCGAAAGTGTGAAACAAAAGTTATGTGATTTTTTTTTTTTTTTTCATTTTTGAACAAAAAGTCTCTGAATTTGAAACTGAAAAAAAAAATCAATTCTGATTGAGTTCTGATTGCTGAAACTAGTGTGTATGCAGTTGTGGTGGTTGATATAACTGAACTAAACTGGTTATACATTCATCCATTTTGTATGTACATCCATGAGAATGACACATTTTCCCCATGAACATACAGTAGTTTACATGCAATCTTTAACATGGTTTTTCAGACCAGTTTCATGGATAAAGCAGGGCTACTGCAGCAACATTTCTCTGCTGCGAATAGGATTTTACTACATTCTGATCTAACTTTGGTTACCACACACAATGCCTTAATTTTTGACACCTTGGTGTCATTGATTATTGTTAAATGATAATTGTTTCAGCACTTCCTGACTCAACCTGGACTTGGAACTACCTCTTGTGCACCCCAGAGCACACACTTTATTGTTTCTTGTTGCAAACTATGCTCCATCTAGTTCTTGTGGCCAGCATCTCTGCACCATTTCTCTCAATCAGTACATGATCTTACTGAGTCCATGCCCTCACTTGATGATAATGGCCACGTCTGTGTTTTCTATAGGAAGAGCATTCTCCACTATTTCTATGTTTTCTTTCTTTGGCAATGGGTGGCAATTCAGGACATTATCATTTCCATATTTTTTTCCTTGCCATGCAGATGATATTGTACTCTTACACTTACAGTGGTACTGCTCATCCTTGAATTCTAAGAATAGCCTTAATTAACAAAAAAAAGGACAGTAAGAATTTATGTGTTACGGAGTGAACAGGTCAAGAGGCATGCAGATCCATTTGCAAAGCTTTATTTAAAGACGTGGTCAAAACAGGCTAGGGTCAGACAATGGCACACAGGTATATTGAGGACAAGACAAAAGAGTAGTCCAGTAAATATGTAGGGCAGCAATATGTACTTACAATACTCGGCCCTGAACTGTGGTTAGAGCCTCGTATTTATTGTGTGTGTGATTGGCTACAGGTGAGAGTGTGATTAGTGAATTGGACCATGGGAAATGTAATCCAGGGTAACTTGTACCAGTCTGTGTAGTGTGGAAGTCAATATAATCAGAAGGCGACCACTGGTAGCGAGCGGACGGAAGACTACGGACAGGATTCGTGACATTATGTACTGTCACATTTGTGAACTTCCAGCCAAAGGTGTATTGTTCTTAAAGTTACACAATGTAACTTCTGGCCCTCTAGCAAATAAGGCAAAAAAAACACTTAGTTACTTGTGGAGTGTTGTATTTTTAGACTGTTTGGATTTACAAATCTTCTAACTTAAATCTCTACCATCCAAAAACCAATTCCAAATCAGGAGATTTGCCCTTACCTCTTATTTGCCCTTAACGTCTCATCCGTCTTTCGGGTTAGACGTTAAACCGAGGTCCTGACTCTCTGTGGTCATTAAAAATCCCATGACACTCATCGTAAAGAGTAGGGGTGTAACCCCAGTGTCCTGGCCAAATTCCCTCCACTGGCCCTTGTCAATCATGGCTTCCCAATAATCCCCATCCACTTGATTGGCTCTATGACACTCCCTCCTTTCCACCTGTAGCTGGTGTGTGGTGAGCGCACTGGCGCCGTTGTCCTGTGGCTGCCGTCACATCATCCAAGTGGATGCTGCACACTGGTGGTGGTTGAGGAGAGACCCAGAAATAATTCTGTTACAAGCATTCCATTATATAGTAAGAGGTGGTTACAAAGTTTCTCCCCAGCAAAGCATCCAATTTCCAATGCATCCAAAACATTCCCTTATCGTGTACACAAAAGTTACACTCAAAATTAAGTCACACCCTTTCCCCTGCAGCTCTGCAGTGGGTTTGTGGTTGTCATGATTACGCAACCTTAAGCAGAATTGCAATACACACTCACACATACCTACTTACATACAACCTCCCTACTATATGAGGGGAGGGGTCGTCATTGTTATTTTTACCTAAACACAAACACAGGAAGCCTGACCTTTATTCTACTTAATTCAATTCAATTCAAGTTTATTTGTATAGTGCTTTTCACGATACAAATCGTTGCAAAGCAGCTTTACAGGAAATTAAGTTTCTACGATATGCAATCAAATTTATAGCAAAATTTGGTAGTTTTGTATGTTGTTTGAGGTCTACAGGGGGTTGACATCATCTCTTCTCAGGTGTTCAGTCATCTCAGGTCTTTGTAAGGGCTCTATCCAGACTGAAGCTTGTGTAATTCCTAGTTGCCACGGGATGCCAATCCGAAACAGAGAAGGTAATAGAGAGAAATTAGCGTAGCTGCTGTTTCAACTAAACAAAAAATGTGTTCAACCCAAGCAAAAAGAATGAAAATGTGCATTTGATCAGATGTAACTGAAGTACAAGGTTATGAGATACATTATGTGAATGCTTGGCTAAACAGATGTGTATTTAATATAGATTTAAACAGAGAGAGTGTGTCTGAACCCTGAATGTTATCAGGAAGGCTATTCCAGAATTTGGGAGCCAAATGTGAAAAAGCTCTACCTCCTTTAGTGGTCTTTGCTATAGGTACTACCAAGAGTCCAGAGTTTTGCGAACTTAGGGAGTGGGATGGATTGTAGCGTGATAGACTAGTTAGGTACGCAGGAGCTAAACCATTTAGGGCCTTAAAAGTAAGTAGTAATATTTTGTAACTGACGCGGAAGCCAGTGCAGAGAGTGTAAAATTGGGGTAATATGATTATATTTTCTTAATGGCTTATCAATTTGAGCCCGATTGAGACCCAGAGAATATTAGTGAAGAGGATCGCGCAGAACCTGTGCAAGCACGGCTCTTAATAGTATGTTTTTTGTTTGTTGTTGTCTCATACTTTTAGATACGCTGTTATTTGTAAATGCTACTGCTTCTGTTAGCTTTTAATATACAGTTTTATCCTGATTAAAGCTTTAATACAGTATGGCAACTGCACGTGCGTCCATGTATAACGCTTCTCATAGCTATGTGAAAATAAGTTAATAAATGGAACAGTTCATTGTTAGAGGTTAAGGCTAGAGGGATACGTATGGTGCTGCTGTGCATACGCAAATCAATACAGCGCAATTTTTGCCACACTGTACAACAATAATTACTATTTTTTCATTATTGTAAAGGGTAGGTTTAGGGTTGGGTTAGGTGAAGATGTTAATAAAACACAATCTAATAGGTAGAAAACGTATTTCATTGTTCGTTTCCAGTTGGAGCTGTATCCCTTCTACTCAAAGAAGGTAGAATCCCTTCTGATCTGAATGGGAGAGAGAGAGAGAGAGAGAGAGAGAGAGATGCAGAGCATGTGCAGAGCAGGGCGACGCGAGGAACAGGATTGAGAACCGAACTGCTGTTTTAGAACATTGATTTTGAAACTTGTGAATCCATTAGAATCATTACAAGACAGAATTGCGATTCATATATGAATAGATTTTTACGTGAACCCCGTTTTATCTTCCTCTTCTCTAAAGCAGTACAACATGGCCTCGCCCCCTTTGTTTCATGTTCCCGGGAGCCAGGTTTATCTGGGTTCATGACATAACGAACCCAGGAAGTAGCTCCTTGTAGTCTCAACGAGCCGTATTTGTAGGCATTAAACTGCCAGAATTTTAAAAGATATTTTAAAGGATATCTCCATTTGCATTGAACTTTCAGTGCCGCAACTTTTTAGATATTGCTTATGCTCAAACAGCAACATTGCACACTAACTAACTTTAAAAAAGTTAAATTGCAATCAACCACCTTTAAGGATACATTGCACTCCAAAAATAACAGTGAGTCCTTTCTTGTCTAAATGTGTGCATTTTCTTAACTTAATGTATATTACATAAAACCATGTGAGGTTTCATACAATCCCCTTTGTTTGAGGGTCATAGTGAACTAAGGCTTCTGCTGACTAATTAATTTCTTTTGACTGCTTAAATGCATCCTCTTGTTCAACACTCCATTTCCACTTAGCATTTTTACCCAACAGCTTGTGAACAGGACTGTAGACAAATTTTGGCAGAACCTTCAGCTCTGTGAGACACTGGAAGCTATGGGTGCATTCTGTTTCATTCTTGCCCTGGATGCAAACCCGCAGTGTCCACCTTGTGTCCTATTCCATTCCCATGAATGTGCTTCTCACTTTAGTCGTAGTCCTGCTCTTTGCAGTCTTGGCAGTACTGTGGCAAGAGTCTGGAGGTGCTCATGGTCATATCGGCCAGGTCAACATGCAGTCTCTACATAGTCTAACTCATTTGTTTGGCTTTAGTATGGGTACTATGGGTGCTGCCCATTCTGAGTTGTTCACTGGCTCTACTATTGCAATTCGTTCTGAATTACTGTATGTGTTGTGAGCAACTTATGCTCCTCACTTCATCCTTGAGTCTCTTTGCTGTTTCCTTTGTATGAGATGTGCTCATTGTACTTTCCTTGTTTGTCTGTCTTGTGCACTGACCCTTTTGCAACCTCCCCTGTTGACAATTTTGATATGCATACCTTCAGCATGTGTCCTTTTTTGACACGTGCCATTTTTTTCCTTATTGAATCACTTCTGCTGGTCACACCTACATCTGTAACATGCTTTTTGTTCATTCTCTCTTTGCTTATAGCTCAGGACTGGTTGTACCACCATTTGTGCACCTTCATGGCACATAGAACATCTTGCATGTTAGGCCTGTAAATCCCTCGCATTTTTGTTTGCCGTCTCCATTGTTCTGTTTCTTACAATAAACTTGTGTTCAATGTGGTCGTTGCTTATTATACAGACTAGCCTCTCTCAGTGCATTTCTATTGATTTGTTTCCATAATTGCAGCCCTGTTTTAATTTCTTTAGCATCTTTTTTTCCTGGACCTAACATATTTATCCTTATACTCTATACATCTTAATTCTAACTGAACAAAATTGATTTTCATCTTGCTACAACACTAATATTTATTTGACTGACTGTTGAATACCATCATCCTGCCTACCATGCTAGCCATCTTCTTTCCCTTGCTTAACAGCTTGACTTTTCACACATTAAACTTAATCTTTCTGATCTAGCGACTTCAGTCTTTTTTTCTCTCTCTCTCTCTTTCAGTCAGGATGTGAAGCTATTCCTGTGAAGTTGAGAAGCTATCCCTTGCAAAAATATAGTGAAAAAAGAGGAAGAAAAAAATTATTGTGGTAAACTTATAAGTGAACATTGCCACAAATTTATATTTTCACATGCAAATGAGCTTTGTGGCTAAAAGTTTGCATCAAATTTGCGGCAGACAGTTGTGGCAAGCCTGTGGTGATCATGAGTGCAGTACAGGTGCTTTTACTTTTTGGTGCAAATTCAAGGTATTTTTTGTGTCATTGTTTTATATATCCAAACCTTCAGTTATCTCTTGACATGAATACATATTCTAATACAGTACAAATCTCAACACAAACTCAAACACTGTGTGCAGTATTTCTAAAAATATTTATCAACATGACAACTAAATTGAGATATTTGAGATATCTAACAAATGCAACTGATCAATATATATATATATATATATATATATATATATATTTAAATCAATATTAAATATTATGAATATTTAAATAAAAAAAAAACAATGTTATTTTACCCATAACCGTTAAATTATATAAATTCATTCATTTACTTGTTTTCTATTCACTTATCCTATTAAGCATGACTACTCCCCTACAGGTATAAGTTCACTTCTTTGTTGAAATCAGCATCTTTCATTTTCAGATGATCTGAAAATGAATTGAAAAAGAGAGTGAAACTAAACTGTATCATGGGGTGACACAGAACATTAAGCATGTGTTATTCATTTCATTGCTCAGACTTTATTAATTTTAACGTAAATGCTGTTGATGTCTTGCCATACAGATCACATGATTCTTAAAGTCCCTCCATGAGTTTGTGAATGGTGAAGCCTGGGCCTTCATGCTGGAACCACTCAAGAGTTGTTACAAGCCATGTTTTTAAGACTGCCAATGACTTCAGTATCAGGGGCAGGCTTCATTCTCTTTCAGGATCAACTGGTAAATAAATGAGTTTCTAAACAATCTATATATACAGCTGATACAGAATATGAGCATGGATATTCATCTAATCACATCTAACATCATCAGCAGGCAGCATATTTACAGACATTGAAATGAAAACCTCACTACTTCCTCAAAGTAAATATAAAGTATAGGAAAGAAAATGGACAGATTAAGTAAGATTCAAGTGTTAACTGATAGACTCAGTCATGGTCAGAAATATTGGCACCTTTAGTAAATATGATCAAAGAAGGCTGTGACAATAAATCTGTGTTGTTTATCCTTTTGATATTTCTTTTTTTTTTTAAATAACAAAAATGTAACCTTTCAACAAGTAAAACAAATGAAAGTGGAGGGGGGGATCACATTATGAAATAAAAGTTTTCTGTACATGTTGGCCACAATTATTGGTACCCCAGAAATTATCATAAGTAAAATATATTTGAAGTATATTCCCAATCGTATTTTCAATGTTTAGCACACCACGGTGACTACATCAGGACAATGAAGTCACATGTTGTAAAACAAACATCATAATCAACAAAATCATTCAAAATTTGTCACACATCCCAGTTCCCTGACCTAAACTTAAGAGTAGAGTGTATCAGCATGTACTTGGGAACAGTGGTCTCTGATCTTTTGTCAGGTGTTCTGCTAACACAGCAGGCATTATGGGAAAATACTTTGTTATCTTGGGGAAAGGATGTTGCAAAAAAATATTGAATAAAAGGGTTAATTGTGGCCAGTGTCTATTAGAGAAAAAATATTTATTTCATAATGAGATTTCTTCCCATTTTCATTTGTTTTACTTCAGTGAAAGGTTAGGTTTTGTGAATTATTTAAATAAAAGATCAATAGGATTAACAATGCAGATTCATTTTTACAGACCCCTTTGTTCATATTTACCAATTAAAGATAGATAGATAGATAGATAGATAGATAGATAGAGGTGTTTCTTAATAAATTTGCTGTTTTGGAAAAAAAATCACTTACATTATTCATGTAGATCTGAAGAACTGTCACATTAGCAGAACTTCAGTCATATCTATTGGCATGGCATAAATTTCATGCTATTTTCATATTTTTGTCATTTATATATTTTGTTATGAAGTGCCTCACTTCAGAGAAACTCACTGCTTTTAGGTTGCTGCAAATTTGCCGCAAATTACCAATAAGTTAGCCGCAAAGAAATGTTTTTGCAAGGGACATGCTATTTACACTGTAAATAGTGTTACAGTCTAAATAGTGATAGAGACTGTTTGCACCAAACATAAAACATACAACAAATAGCATCTTGTTTACATTAAGTACAAATAGTGACATACTATTCACATAAAGTGTAAATATAAGTAGGATATTTGTACTCAGGGCAAATAGTATGCAAAGACAAATTAGCCATGGGTACTTACACCTGGCTTCTATAACACATAGATCAGATTATCCTTACAAAAGACCTTTTATAGAGTGGATTGGTACAGTAAGAATAAATGGCTGTAAATTTAACCTTGAATTTAACAGTTCTATGATTACATTTAATGCATTTTTTTTCCTTTTCCTGCAGAGTGCAAGTTGTCCTGCCATAAGAAATGTGAGGTAAAGGTAAATCATGGATTTTTTTACCCTTTTCTTTCTTTCTTTCTTTCTTTCTTTCTTTTTCTAAGAGCAAGATCACAGAAGGATAACTTATTATTCTCTATCTAGTTGTGTATCATGCTCGATTTTGACATGAAAAATTTTCTTTATGCTTTTTATTTCAATGACCTTCACTGACCTCTGTGTACATGTGTGTCAGAATCACACTTGAAGACATGGGGCCCTATTTTAACGATCTAAAAGCATGGTCTAAAGCGCAAAGCGCAGGTGCACTTAGGGCATGTCTGAATCCACTTTGGTTACACTTTATTTTGATAGTCCACTTTAGACATTCTACTAACTATAAGTAACTTTGTAACTACATGTCAACTACTTCTCATTAATTCGCAACTACATGTCTACTAACTCTCAGAGTAGACTGTTAGGGTAGGTTCAGGGTTAGTAGAATAAGTTGACATATACTTGCAAAGTTTCTCATAGTCAGTATGTTGTATGTTGTGGACCCATCAAAATAAAGTGTCAAACACACCTGATTCAGATCATCAGCTTATTAGTAGAGACTCCAAGACCTGAAATGGGTGTGTCAGACAAAGGAGAGATGCAAAATGTGCAGTGTTGGGGAGCCTCCAGGAACATGGCTGGGAACCACTGGCCTACACAATAATAATATTTTACATTGTAATAATTTAGTTTTTAATAATTGGCATGTTTGTGTGCTGCTGCTGTGTGTGTAATAAGCAGAGTGCACCTTGTGCACCTTGTTGTGGACCTGCCTATAGGCGCATATTACTAACACGCTTTTTGAATAACAAAAAATACTGCGCCATTGACTTTAGACCAGGTTTTAGTTGATCAATGGCGCAGTATTTTCAGTTGCCTCAAAATAGCAACGCGCCAACAGTGCGCCTGAACACACCTCGTTTTCAGACCAGCACGCCCATGCAAATGGGTGCAAATGAATTTGCTATTTAAACAACTTGGCAGAGGATGTGAAAATGATAACTGCGTCGGACTGAAACTAGCAAATAACATTTGTGTTGCGCCGGATGTATGATAGGGTCCATGGTCTGTTTTTTTACTGGAGCAGGGTTAGCGCAACTTTTGCAGGGTTAATTGCAATGACAAATGTGAAACATTGACTCTGAGACATATCTCATCAGAAATAAAACAGTATGGGTCTCATAACACAAGCTTTGTACAGTCGCAGAAGCTGTATGTTGTAAGACAAGCTGGTTATTTAAACCACTGGCAGTGATGGGAATAACGGAGTTATAAATAAACGGCGTTACTAACGGCGTTATTTTTTTCAGTAACGAGTAATCAAACAAATTACTGTTTCCCCGTTACAACGCCGTTACCGTTACTGACAATACAATGTGGCGTTACTATATTATATTATTAGAATTTAATTTTTCAGTTCATCTGAATGGATGCGCAGTGAAGCTGTATTTGACGTACCATAACTCGCCGTCGCTTTCTCTCACATACACGCACGCAAAGAAAGATACAGAGCAAGAGAGTCTTTCATAACGTGCAGAATTGACGCGCTACATGTAAACGATATTCTCTGTTGTATTTTCCTGTCAAAATAACGGAGTTCCTTTGGAATTCTTCGGCTTTTAAGAACTGCCGGTTTCTCTGGTAGTGGGCGGAACTAATGCGCAAAGACAATCTCATTGGCCGGCGCTCACCTATTGTCGTCCCTGTTTTGATTTCAGCAAATCAATTCGAGCGAACGCAGACAACGTGATTAATATTCATGAACCCAGCAGCTCATTAATCCTTAGTGCGTTTTATATTGATGACAAATATCCATTCATACTTGGTTATTCTAATTACTAAAGTTCTATCATCATATAATATTAAATTATCATAATATTATATTATAATGCTTGACTGACTGATACTAAGTGTCAGTAGATACATAGTGTACATTAATGTACGATGTTTTATAATAATAATTTATTCTCTTTAGTGTCCATTTCATTAATTTAACATATTTAATATTGGGGGCATTCAAAGTTATTTGACATTTGAACATTTTTTTTTTTAAAGTAACGCAATAGTTACTTTCCCTGGTAATTAGTTACTTTTATAATGATGTAACTCAGTTACTAACTCAGTTACTATTTGTGAGAAGTAACTAGTAACTATAACTAATTACTTTTTTAAAGTAACGTGCCCAACACTGACCACTCGTGCACTGTATTTATCCAATCATGGTTGCTGATACTGCACATATGCAAATGAGAACTGTAATCCAAGGTTTAAGGATGAGCAGTGGTTTTTTTTTTTTTTTTGATTTGTCATTTCATTCAGCTGTGTTGCCATTTGCACTGTGTACTTAGGTTCCCTCTGTTTCAGTTCAGTTGGCCTGGCCTCGTCAGTGACTACGTTTACATGGACATCAATACTCCGATTTTAATACGATTAAGAAAATACTCTGATTAAGAATCTACCATGTATAAACAGAGATTTTTGATTACCTTAATCCAGCTAAAGTCATAAACGAAGTAAACACAAATCGAATTAAGACATGTGGAGTATTCCTATTTTAGTCCCATTATTGAAGTGCAATACAGACATGTAAACACCTTAATACATTATTACCGCCGTGTAGGACTTTTTGCTGCATTTTTCGATAGGACACACACACAGCAGTGGTCAACCGTTTGACAGCAAATAAAAGAGCTTCAACGCCGCCGTCGTCTGTATGCACGTACAAATAATTAACTGCACTTGAAGCATTCATAAAAATAAAAATGAAACACCCAAAATTGTATATGGCATCATCACGATCATCACATATGTTTATACGTGAATTTTTGGAGGGGACGTCAGATGGCGTTGTGTGGTGATGTAATGACGTGTGCCATTAATCGATCTATGTACTATAACATGTAAAACGGTAACATGAAAGGATTATTCTAAAATCAAATCATGTAAACACCTTAATCATAATATTGTCTTATTCAGAATAAGGTAAACAATTAGATTACTGATGTCCATGTAAACGTAGTCAGTGTTACGTGTTTTAGGTACCTGTGTGATCTATTAAAGACTTTTGGAATCGAAATCAGAATCTTCATCTTTGTGCATTTGCATACAGTGGTTGTGACAGAAGACTGGACCCAGAAGTGATTTACAGTGGTGGGCTTTGTGTTTTTTCCTTCCCCATGTACATGTATGGTCATACCCACTTGTTAAATTATTGTACCTTGAGCAGGGAAATCACTCCCTTGAGGTACATGTGGATGAATTCCTCAACCTCCCTGTTGAAAAAACCATGGATGGTATGTTTTGAAGCATGGCTGCTGGTTTGAGCTGGTTTAAGTTGGTCCTTAGCTGGTCATGTGCTAGTACTAAACTGGTCCTAAGCAACTAGCTCCTACTCAGGACCAGCTCATGACCAGCTCTCGACCAGTTTAAACCAGCTCATGACCAGCTAAGGACCAGCTTAAACCAGATCAAACCAGCAGCCATGCTTCAAAACATACCTAACCAGCATATGCTGGGTTTTTTCAACATGGATAACCCGCCCTTCCCAGATGACTGGTCCTGCTCATTTTTGATTGCTGGACTTAATAACGCCACAAGGCCCAGTTGTCTGGGGAATCTTTGAGGAAGCTTTGCTGAATTTGTGGAGTGGGTGCTGGTCTCATGTGGATCACTGCTCACCATCGGATCTGACGATGACAACGCCAGCCCCACTCCCAACCCAGTGCCCAACCAGAAACCATCAGACTGCGAGGAGCAGCATCGTCAGCCCACCTCAGACAGAAAACCTGACTTTGCCGCGATGTATGAGCCAGCACCAACAGGAGTGATGGAGCAGAACATCGCCTCAGAGCTGGAGTTACTCGTGTCTGGCCAGGTGTGTGAGCTCGCTGCATCATCCATCACTGTGGGAGTTCATGTGGGTTACTTGGGAATGGAAGTGAGCCCCATCCAGACTGACATTATGTTTCTGCCACTGACATTACATTTCTGGCTACTCTTGTTTTGATGTTTTGATTTCAGAGAGGATGATTGCCTGCCCCCATTACTACACCCAAATCGGACTGCTCCTCTTATGTCTCACTGGTCCTTCCCAGCCTCCCTCTCCCGCCTCCTCTCCAAATCTCTAACGGTGTCTACCCAAATCATGTTGCTTTGTGCCAGTCCCTCTGTTCCTCCTTAGTCTCTTCTCTAGCCCTCAGCCACTCCTGCAACCCAGTCCTCGCTGTCTCCCATTAGCCCCTCAGCTCTTCCTCTATTCCTCTCAGTGGCACGGCAACACTTCAGGCCTGCTGCAAGGCAGCTCCTCCTAGCCGTGGGGATCTTTTGGCTCTGTCTCCGACCTCAGATCCCATCACTTCACCTAGGCCCGTCACCCTGACTCCTCCTTCACTTCTTCCTCCCTCAACTGCAGCAGTGTTTCTTAAGCTCTCTGTCTGTACTGAGAGTGGAACACCATTCTACCTGTGGCCTGGTTCACCATCCAGCCGTTCCAGTTCAAAGCTACAAGAAATGACTTTCTTTTGTTCCATCACTCTCCCGGATTCCCATCATCCACCTCAGTCTGGACTTTTTGTGTTTGCACCATTTCCATTTCTGTGTTTGTCACCATTGTTACCTATTTGATGTCATTTCATTCAGCTTTTTTGCCACTAGGCACCTCGTTTGCACTCTCTGCTTGAGTTCTCTCTGTTTCAGTTCAGTTTGTCAAGTCTCGTTAGTGTTGTGTAAGATAACATTTTAATCTGTGTAACATTTTAATGCAGATGCAGATTTGGCTGCATTTACTTCCATTGTAGATACCTCAGTGATGTACAACACGAATTCCGGAAATGTTGGGACATTTTTTTTTGGAATTTGAATAAAATGAAAACTAAAAGAATTTCAAATCACATGAGCCAATATTGTATTCACAATAGAACATAGATAACATAACAAATGTTTAAACTCAGAAATTTTACAATTTTATGCACAAAATGAGCTCATTTCAAATTTGTTGCCTGCTAAAGGTCTCAAAATAGTTGGGACGGGGGCATGTTTACCATGGTGTAGCATCTCCTCTTCTTTTCAAAACAGTTTGAAGACGTCTGGGCATCGAGGTTATGAGTTTCTGGAGTTTAATCTAGATAGTAAAGGTTGGATACAAAGTATCAATGCAACCGCATAGCAACCAACCTAGCAACCACCCCAAGTACCCTAGCAACCGCGTAGCAAAACCCTAGCAACCACCCAGGGTACCCTAGCACCCGCGTAGCAACACCCTAGCAACCACCCCGGGTACCTTAGCAACTGCGTAGCAACACCTTAGCAACCACCCCAAGTACCCTAGCAACACCATCTGACTCTATCTATCTATCTATCTATCTATCTATTTATCTATCTAATATTCATATTTATCTATCTATCTATCTATCTAATATTCCTATCTATCTATCTATCTATTCAAAATTCCTATCTATCTATATGTCTATCTATTTAATATTCCTATCTATCTTATTTAAACTTCAGACTTCTTCAAATGAACACCTTTAAACTGCAAGCTGTTAAAACTACATTTAATAGGTCAGACTTTCTTAAGCCAACTTCAAAGTTTGTTCACAAACTTTTTTATCTAAAGTTTTATATGGCACGGTGGATTGTGTTTACCAACAGTGGTTTCTGGAAGTATTCCTGAGCCTATTTAATAATGTCAATGACAGAATCATGTCGATGAGTGATGCAGTGTCATCTGAGGGCCCGAAGACCACGGGCATCCAACAAAGGTCTTCGGCCTTGTCCCTGAATTTCTTCAGTTTCTCTGGATCTTTGATGATGTTATGCACTGTAGATGATGAGATTTGCAAAGCCTTTGCAATTTGACCTCGAGGAGCATTGTTTTTAAAGTATTCCACAATCTTTTTACGCACTCTTTCACAGATTGGAGAGCCTTTGCCCATCTTTACTTCTGAAAGACTCTGCCTCTCTAAGACATCCCTTTTACAATCATGTTACAGAACTGATGTCAATTAACTTAATTAGTTGCTAGATGTTCTCCCAGCTGAATCTTTTCAATATTTCTTGCTTTTTCAGCCCTTTGTTGCACCCGTTTTTGAGACCTGTAGCAGGTATCAAATTTGAAATGAGCTCATTTAGTGGATAAAAGTGTAAAATTTCTCAGTTTAAACATTTGTTAGGTTCTCTATGTTCTATTGTGAATAAAACATTGGCTCATGTGATTTGAAAGACTTTTAGTTTTCATTTTATTCAAATTTAAAAAAACATCCCAACATTTCCGGAATTCGTGTTTAGTGTTGGCGAGTTGGTGATACTGAAGCCAGACTGCCCTTTTTAAATATTTGTGAAGTGTTTTGCATGAAAATCTGTTTTGAGTCTGTCTGATAGCTGTTTGGGCAGTGCTTTGACATAAGGCTCTGTAGCATTTTAACTGAGGCCTTTAAGACACGTAAGTGAAATATACTATTTGAGAGACAATTTGCTCTTGGTTGTTTTCAGACATTATTAATCATAATTTGTGCATCACCATGTCGTGTGACCTATCCCCTGCTGTCCACATTAGATGTTTGCCTGATTCTATCAGTGATCTAACATGCTAGCATGTTCAAAAAAAAATGAATAAATAAAAAATAATAATAATCTTAAGAATTATCTTGAAAGGTAGGGCATGGCACTAGCAACGGCAAGGTCATTGATTCAGCTCCTAGCAAATGCATGCATTTATTATAAATCATGCACCTTGAATGCAATTAAAAGTTGCTTTGGATAAACATCTGCCAAATAAATAAATGTAATGTAAATGAAGAAGACAAATCAATAATAGGCACAGTTTATTTTCATTAGCAGACATGAATAATAATCTATTCACAATAAAAGAGGAGTATGAAAAACATATTCAGCAAAAAAAAAAAATTACTTAAATGTCTTTAAAGGAATGTGTACTATGCAGTCAAATGTTCCATGCAATGAGAGGATGAATGTGAATGTGCAAATGAATGAGGACATCTATACCCCAATTAAATTGCAATTACCCTACTTCTTGAAAACAGTCAAATCTATGAAGTAGCTATGTATTAACATTAGGCTAATTAAAAGCAAATCATTTCAAAACTTGTTTTGTCCTACAATATTATGTCTTTCAGAATTATATATAAAGTATATGTCTAAAAGGTGCATTATGAATTAAGAACAACATTTCTAAATGGTTTGTTGTAGGCTTACGCTAATATTACATGAAATTAAATTGCGTATGCTGTTGTCACAAAATGGTTGCAAATACAAGTTCAGAGATTGGATCTAAATGCAGCAATATAGTTTTATTTACACAAACTGGAAACAGGAACTGAACAGAACAACCAGGTTACAAGTTATTTACATTTGCATGTAGTTAATCAAATACCTAATTTGATTTCTAGATGAGCTACCTTAAAATGGCTTTGATGCCATTATTCATTGGGGGACAGAAACATAGTGAAGGAAAATCAGATATCATGTTTTTGATGTAGTACCTGTTCGCATTTATTTTCTCCTTCAATATATATCTGTTCATTTAACATTGTAGAAAGAATAGAAGAAAATACAGAGAATGTAACCATAACACTGGTTTAGTGTAAATTTTGAGGTCTGAAAACATATCAACATAAAATTTCTCTTCAACTGCAAGATAAAAATAATGTATAGATCTGTATGAAGTCAAACTGTATGAGGCCCCACTACGGTTCATTGTCTCATGCACCACTGGGTATGACAAGTTTATAAATATTGGTCAGCAGGTGTTGTGTACCGATGAAGAGAGAGAAATACTCTTTACCAGACAAATTATTGTACATGGAAAATGGAGCAGCACCAGCAGGAAAATGGACAGTGTTTTATTTGTATGTATTTGTTTTTAAATTAATTGCTAATATATGTTATTTACTTTGTTAATTTATATTTATTGTTTTTTTAAGAAATTGATTAAAATGGAGCAGACTTGTATCTGATAAAAACAGCTTGAAAGAAGAAAGCTTTTTTAAACTTCCAGAAAGGAAAAAAGTATCTGGAAACAGTGCTTTTTGTAGGACACCCTAGAGATCCAGATGCTATTCGATTTTGTTAAAGAGCTAATCTGTCATTTACTCACTGTCGTGTCATTATCAACCTATGTGCCATTATATTTCATGTTCATCAGATTAAAGTGGAATACAAAAGGGGAATTTTTGAAGAATCACAGCTCTTCCATAAAAGTCCATAAAAGTTGTCCATACAATCCATCCACTAAAGCCAAAGCTAATGTAATGTATTATGAGAGGAACAGGTTTAATTTTAAGCTAAAAATCTTCCCTTCTGCTGCAGCTGTCAAATATTATTCTGCATTCAACATACTTGAACTGGATTGAGTTGGTTAAGACACACACAGAAGGGGAACAACTTAAACTCCCAACTTAAACTTGTTTAACAACTTAAACTCCCCTCTTTCTTTGCTTCCTGTCGCTCACTCAGTGGTGTACCAATAAAGGCAAAAAAAAAAAAAAACAATTAATGGATATACATGTGAGTACATCCTAGGGCAGTGTTTTCAAACCAGGAGGATGGGCTGCATGTGGGGCTTCTGATACAATAGTCAAACATGTCTCTGGTAGCAGGCTGCATGGTGAGTATAAGCAGGTGGTTAAAACCCGGCCAGCCTCTGCTTAGAAGTAGTGGGACAGGTAGCTTTTTAACCAGACCAACATCCAGGGCTCAAGAATCGCATCCTGCAATGATGGTGATCACATTTTATGATTGGACCAGGCTGTCTAAGCTTCCCAAACTACCAAAATCGAAACTTGTCATGACCCAATGTCCATTCAGATGATTTTCTCACTCAGATCTACATGTTAGTGTTGTGTGGTCAAGAATATAATCCACCTGCCTTGCTTGGGCCTCATGGGCATTCAAAACTGTGGGAACTGACTCTTTGCCTCTAGCATTTCCACTGCCTCCACTAATTCATTCAGGGATACTGATTCATGGGAATGAGCACATGATTTCAGGTGCATTTCCTAGTCACTACCTGCTGAGAGAGAAGTTGTTACTCATCTTTCTGGTGGTTCACCATGGATTATAACTCCCTCCAGCGATGATGCAGATTGTTCACAGGTGCTTCCAGTAATGCAGCTCCACCCTCAGACAGGTGTTCATGTTCTAGTGCTCAAATGTCTTTTTCTTGGCAGATTTTCTTTGGTAAAGACAACTATTACATGCCATCCACATATGTAATGACTTCCAGCAACAAAGGTACCTATGGTGACATCAGAATTTATTTTGAATGAACTGGCAGCGTTGACATGTGCAGTGACTTCAGAATTATAAAAGTTTATTGCAATTTAAGAGCAAATTTTGGGAGTGACAACCAAGGAGTGAAGACTGTGTCAGTGGAGCTCACATGCCACCCATCTTAAACAGGCAAGACAGGACTGAGAAGTTTCAGAGCAAATTTAATCTTCTATATGATTTTTCTGAAACCACATACATGGATTAATTGGTGTGTGAAAAAAAAAAAAAAAAACTGTTGGCGGTCTTAGTGAGTTTGATTTATGCATTGATAGTTCATACTGATGATTAAATGAGGCAATGAGCAGTTAAGCACTTCTGCAGTTCATATTAAAACAACTTCCACTGCCTAATGTTCATTATTAGAGACAAGCAAGCTAATTACAGTATTTGTCAAACTTGAATGATATGTTAGAAATTTTTGGCACTATTTTAATACAGTGTTTTGTTTTAGTTGAGCTAATTAACTTGCTAGATACTGTAGTTTTTATTAGTATTCTTTTAGACTTTTGTACTTTGAAAAACATTATTAGTCCATTATTTCATATCTTAAATATAATAAAGTTTTAATTAAAACTGTGGTGATCCATATTTTGTTTTTATTATTGTTGATGCAATAAAACACGTCATTATAAACATTTGTATGTGTCGTAGTTCAACAAGTGAGGTTAAACACAAAAAGAAGATGCAATATTTTGAAGAATGAACAAAGAACTGACAGTAGCCATTGACTTCCATAGTTCCCCCACCCCCTCCATACTGTGGAACTCAATGTCAACTGTTTTGTTTATCAACATTTTTTTAAATATATTCTTTGGAATAACTTGAGGATGAGTAAATGAGGACAGAATTTTCATTATTGGGTGTGTTCATGTGTTTACATATTGTTAATCTCATTCATAAAATAAAGAACACACTACAAACATCATGTTTGTTTTCCACACACCAAAAACAGCATCTCAATTAAAAGAAAAAAAACTGTTTCTGTGTTGGTTTGTCTTGGCTTCAAGACTGCCTGTAATGTGAGGAAAAAAGCATTTGAATGTGGGTTGTGAGGGTGCATTTCATTATTTTGATTTAATGGACAAATATGACTCCTCAAGCAAGTTCTGTGAAAAATCGATTGCCAGTAATTACCGCAAGATGCATGCTGATTAGAAAAATATATAACTGGTGTAAATCAAAATTGCCAACACTGACCTCTATATGTCCCATTAAGGAATACATTTAAAAAGTATGTGAATTGTGAACACTTCCGATTTACCTGGATTCCATGAAATGTTTATATAAAATGTGCCAAAATGATAAAATATCATTCAAAGTTAAAAAAATAATAATAAATAAAAAAAAGGAATAACCTCTTTTATTTGTGTTTTGTGCAACACATATTATGTGCAGAGTTGTGAGACTAATAAAATGGAGAAGTGCCACCACTTCACCCTGTTGTCAGACCCTGGTGCTGTTCCCACATAGATGTCAATGTTCAGTATTAGAACCTAACAATGTACTGATTACAATTCTTTGTTATGTGAAGAACATTTTTATGATGGGGGCAAGAAGCTCAAGTAAATCTAAAGGGTTCAAATACTTTTTCCTGCAATGATTTCTTACAACCATTATGAAAAACATTAATATTTATTTAAGATTTTAGGTTGTTGTTTGGATGTAGGCCAGCTACATACAATAACATGTCCAGTCAGTTCATGTTAAATGTTGAATTAGCTCTTGTATCTCTGTGTAATTTTTTTTTTTTTTTTTTTTTACAGTAAAAAGGTTTTATGTTTCACAATTTTTTCAGAGAAGGTAGAGGCAGGAAAGTTGTTAAAAATATAACAGCTGCATTCGGTCTGAATTTTTTTCCCTCTATCTCCTCCTCTTTATATTTGCAGGTAGCCACAGCCTGTGAATCTACAGCTACTACAACGACTACAACTACTACAACTAACTACAATCAGGTAAGATCAATCAGGTAAGAATCAAACAAACTGCCCAGAAGTCTAAAAAAGTGTTGTTGTTGTTGTTGTTTTATTGTGACCTTTGAGTTATGGCAAGGAATTTGAGTTACAGTAAGGAAAATTGATGAAATTTGTCATGTGTTCACCAAATGTCCTATGGTAATATAAATATGTAGCAATAATCATTGCACACCACACCTAAAATGAATAGGTCATATATGCATAAATATTTATATTTATTAGATTTATGTGTGTATGGAAACTTACAGATGTTAAATTAGATGTGTGTGTGTGTGTGTGTGTGTGTGTGTGTGCGCGTGCGTGTGTGTGTGTGCTTTCTGTCATCCTCTATAACCAGGGATCCACAAAGTCTCCCAATATGGACTCCAAACGAAGGCCATCCAGGTATGTATGCTAATATACACTGACATCACATCCTGGATATCTTTAGAGAAATAACTTAAAAACTATATTAAAATTTTTTTTTAAAAACTATAAATAATGTTATCAGTGCATTAAATATTATTTAATGCTGGCTAGTAGATTTTATTTGTGGTTGTATAATCTGGCTAAATGGGATCACTTTATAGCAAATACTGTATTTCATCAGTAAAATGTTTCTTTGTGACTAAACTTGAGATGATCCCACATGTGTTTGCCATGTGTGCTTATGCAGTAATAAGCTATGTCTGATACTGTATCAACTCCTCTATGACCTGCCCAACTTTAGTTACAACCAGAAAAATGATGTGCCATGGTGCAAATTATCAGATTAACTGTAAATTCCTGTGTCTGAAAATCAATAAGATAAAAACAGGCCAAATAAGATTATAAATATCTGATTAATCTATCATTTGTTATTTCTGTTCCATCTAAGGACCCTAAGTCTGATGCAAAAAATGGAGGAAAATAATGAAGTGGACCTGGTCTACATCACAGAGCGCATGATTGCTCTGTCCTTCCCTGGTGGAACAGAGGAGCATAAATACAGTGTGCACCTGAGGGAGGTGACCACCATGCTCCGTTCTAAACACCAGCAGCACTATCTAGTAAGGATCATCCAAAATTCAGAGCAACTGACAGTCACAAAAAATCCTTTAAAAATGTTCTAGTAGATTCTTTATGATGAATAAATTTCTTTGTATGACTATTAACTGGTCATTATGTGATGCAGTGTGACATGTCGTGATGTGACGTGATGTAATGATCACTTTCTGTGAGGATGTTAAGTGATAGGGAATCTCTATCTGTAAGAATTATTCTACTTGGGTAACTTAGACTTAGTTACTTAGTTACTAGTAAACTTGAAAAGAACCTGAACAAGAGACTCACTAGAAGCAAGTTACAATAAATAAACCAGACAAAAGTCAATGTTACATACATACAAGGGAAATATCATTCAATCAGTCAACCAAAAGACACCTGAGCTTTGTAAAAGCATTAACGAATTACTTTCAATATACCATGAGTAATTCCTAAAGATCCTTCGGTTGCGCTTTATTTTACAGTACATGCACTTACAGTGTACCTACCTAAGAAAATACTGGTAATATAAGGTAACTACATGGGGTAGGGGTAGGTTCAGGGTAAGTACCTAGTTATTGTAATTACTATAATAAGAACGTAGTATGTACATGAGTAACAGGACTGTAAAATAAAGTGCTACCGATCCTTCTTCTTTCCGCAGCAATATTATGGACGTGTTAAATGTCATTATTGTAATATACTGTATGTCTGTATTTCTTAACAGTAAAATTTTACAGCAACTTTGTGAAAACAAACCTGGAAAGAGACAAGAGGATTTGGAGACAAAAATGAAAGATTCTTAGTGCATTCCAGGGAATTATTGATGGTTTATATTGTAAATTAATTCGGGAGAGCAGACCACAAATGCACCGTATACGTTGTCTCTTTTCATTTACTTACAGCAGAATACAAAGGAAACATGAAAATAATCAGGAAAATAATGCAGCGGGCTGAAAAGAGCTATTCTATAGATATTGTTGTTACAGTATATCATAGTATACCAAACGTAACATTATTCTCCTATATTCTGAAAACAGAAAATTAATGAAAATTTACAGCCCATTCAATCAAAATGACAGATAAGGATTATTTGTAGCAGTCTTATGATTTGAAATGATTTATTACAGTCTTTTTGAGTGGAACTTCCCAAAACTGTAATTTAACCTCCCATAATTTAAAACGCACCAGGCTTGTTACACTGTAAAAAGTGATAAGTTGACTTAACTTGAAAAAAATTGAGGAAACCTGTTGCCTTAAAATTATTAAATAATAAATAATAATAAAAAAAATAAAATAAAATTAAGTGAACTTGACAATTCACTTAACTTATTTTTTTAAAATTATCATTTACTTAAAAATTTTAAGGCAACGGGTTACCTAATTTTTTTTAAGTTAAGTTAACATCACTTTTTACAGTGTAGGAAAAAGGTGGATACATTTAGTTTAACAGCATTAAACTATACACATCCATTTTAGAAACTTGCATTATTTTCTTGCTCCATCCATTCAGTAAATGCGAGTCTTTGATTGAACGGGGTTGTCTTGCATATTTACTTCTCGGGTAATGTTAATGCTATGACCCTTTTGCTGAAGAAGAGAATCTATACAGGTTTAGAATCAGGATAAGTATAAGCAATGAGGATTTTCTTCACAAAGCACAATTAATGTTTAAAGGTTTTTGTTTTCACTTTCAGCTGCTTAATCTCAGTGAACGGAGGCATGACATCACCAAGCAGAACCCAAGGGTGAGTTAGATCTATTTATCTGTCTCTCTCTCTCTCTCTCTCTCTGTCTGTCTGTCTGTCTGTCTGTCTATCTATCTATCTATCTATCTATCTATCTATCTATCTATCGATATAACAGTTCCTGTCAGCTTGTGGTCTTAAAGTTGATTTATGCATGTGTGCATTCATGACAGGTGCTGGATTTTGGTTGGCCCGATCATCATGCTCCTGCTCTAGACAAAATTTGCAGTATCTGTAAAGCCATGGACACCTGGCTTAATGCAGACCCTCACAATGTGGTGGTACTGCACAACAAGGTAATCATATCACATCTGGCCTTGGGCACCCAATCTCCACCTCCTTCACCTTGCATGACTGACCGGACTGACATGATGTCACTGTAAAAAAATCAGTTGCTGCCTTAAAGTTGAATCAAATTGGCATTTCAATTTAGATTTTATTTAACTGACTTAAAAAAAAAAAAGTTGAATCTATTGTAACTTAAGTGTCTTATCATCTCAGTCATAAGAGAAGTGTTTTCTGGACACCTGCTTTCTAGTTATGTGTAATGACCAGAGATGATATAAATCATTTGTATCTTATCCTGCATGTATGGCTCATGTGATTGGCTCAAAATATCCTGTGGTCCAAAGATCCAAGACAACATACTTCAAAAGTTGTAATTTGTGCCAGATAAGCAACCACCACTGAGATAATTGGAAATACCAGGTTGGAAAATGAATGGTGTCCGAATCAAAGGAATAGTTCACCAAAATTAAAAAAATCTTGCATAATCAAATCTCACCCTCAATCTGTATGCCTTTCTGTCTTCTGGAGAACACAAAAGAAGATATTTTGAGGTCCAAACAAACAAAAGTGGACCCAATTCACAATATTAGGGGGAAAAAAGATGCATGCATTTGAAAACTAGCCAGCATTAAGAAATAGGATGTGGTAAACAAATGACTGAACTGAAATCTCAAAATGACAGTAACTGCTTTGTTTTCATTTTGCATGGTCTTCTTGATAATTTGGTAATTTGGCAACATTTCTTGCAGGGAAATTGGGGGAGAACTGGTGTTGTGGTGGGTGCCTATATGCACTACAGTAACCTATCTACCAGGTAGGATATGTCTATTTGAAACATTTTTTGGTGTATTTAGGATACAGTAGAAAGGATCATGTATTTGTGTAGAGTGTTTATGTTTTGCATTCATATTTTCAGTGCTGACCAGGCATTGGACAGGTTTGCCATGAAGCGTTTTTATGAAGATAAAGCCATGCCCATGGGCCAGCCTTCCCAGAGGAGGTCAGCAATGCACCACACATGCCTATTTTGACTCTGCAAAATATATATTTTTTTCATTTCATTTAGTCATTTTGCAGACGCTTTTATCCAAAGCGACTTACAATTGGGGAATACATAAAGCTATTAATCTTGAAGAGGCAATCAGACAGAGGAAGTGCTCGCAACACCAAGTCCCAGGCATTGTTCAAATAAGTACAAGCTAGCAAGGGAAGGAATAAATAAAGAGAAAGATAAAGTTTTTTTAGGATTTAGGATGAAGTCAAGTAGTGTCGAAAGAGATGAGTTTTCAGATGTTGCTTGAATATTAACAGGTATCCAGCATTCCGGATAGGGGTGGGAAGATCATTCCACCAGCCAGGAATGGTGAACGAGAATGTTCTGGAGAGTGATTTTGAGCCTCTCTGCCTCCATGAGGCGTTGCTCACTAGCAGATCTCAGACTTCTGGAAGGGATGTAGATTCGTAATAGTGAGTGGAAGTAGGCGGGTGATGAGCCTGTGGTTGTTCTATATGCAAGCATCAATGATTTGAACTTGATGCAAGCTGCAACTGGTAGCCAGTGCAAGGAGATAAAGAGAGGTGTAACATGGGCTCTTTTGGGTTCGCTGAAGACCAGTCGTGCTGCTGCATTCTGAATCATTGTGTTTGATGGAAATCCAGCCAGAAGAGCATTGCAGTAGTCCAGCCTAGAAATGACAAGGGCCTGGACAAGAAGTTGTGCAGCATGCTCTGTCAGAAAGGGCCTGATCTTTCTGATGTTGTGTAGAGCAAACCTGCAAGATCGAGCAGTCTTTGCAATGTGGTCTTTGAAGGTCAGCTGGTCATCAAAGATTACACCAAGATTTCTGATCAAAGTTGATGGGGTAATTGTAGAAGTGCCTAGCTGGATGGTGAAATCATGCTGTAGAGTTGGAGTGGCAGGGAGCTGTAGGTGATGTTCTTTCATCCTTCCCGAGATGTCCGCCAGGCAGCCTGAGATCCGTGCAGCTACCGTTGGATCATCTGGTTGAAAAGAGAGATAGAGTTGTGTGTCATCAGCGTAGCAATGGTAGGTGAAGCCATGTGCCTGTATGATGGGACCCAGTGATGTAGTGTATGTGGAGAAGAAGGGATCCAAGAACCGATCCCTGAGGAACCCCAGTGACCAGTTGATGTGCTTCGGATACCTCTCCTCCCCAGGCCACCCTGAAAGGCCTACCAAAATATACATGCAGATTTCAAATACTGATCTTGGAATCAGTGTTGCTTGCAAAACCACACAAAAAAAAATTGTTTTGTTTTGTGAGAAATAGGTAATTTTGCTTTAGATATCTGTTAATCACAACTTTTCTTGCTGCAAAATTTTAACTCAATTCAGTGCGTTTTGCAGTTCAAGGATTGAACCAGCAGGTGCTACTAAAGTACATGTGATAAAACTTAAATTGTAGTAAAACATAAAAATATATCCCTGATAATTAGAGTTAAAACTAGTGATGATAAGTGTCAACCAGTTTGAATAATGATTAATAATACATTCTCTAAAACACTTACATTCTTTAAAATCTAAGTGACATTTGAGGATGTTTTACGCCAATTTGGAGTTTAAGTAAGAGGAGGATATATATATTATACAAACCCGATTCCAAAAAAGTTGGGACACTGTACAAATTGTGAATAAAAACAGAATGCAATGATGTGGAAGTTTCAAATTTCAATATTTTATTTAAAATACAACAGATGACATATCAAATGTTTAAACTGAGAAAATGTATAATCTTAAGGGGAAAATAAGTTGATTTTAAATTTCATGGCATCAACACATCTCAAAAAAGTTGGGACAAGGCCATGTTTACCACTGTGTGGCATCCCCTCTTCTTTTTATAACAGTCTGCAAACGTCTGGGGACTGAGGAGACAAGTTGCTCAAGTTTAGGGATAGGAATGTTGTCCCATTCTTGTCTAATACAGGCATCTTCCTCTTTATGATGTGCCAAATGTTTTCTATGGGTGAAAGATCTGGACTGCAGGCTGGCCATTTCAGTACCCGGATCCTTCTTCTACGCAGCCATGATGTTGTAATTGATGCAGTATGTGGTCTGGCATTGTCATGTTGGAAAATGCAAGGTCTTCCCTGAAAGAGACGACGTCTGGATGGGAGCATATGTTGTTCTAGAACTTGGATATACCTTTCAGCATTGATGGTGCCTTTCCTGATGTGGAAGCTGCCCATGCCACACGCACTCATGCAACCCCATACCATCAGAGATGCAGGCTTCTGAACTGAGCGCTGATAACAACTTGGGTTGTCCTTGTCCTCTTTAGTCCGGATGACATGGCGTCCCAGTTTTCCAAAAAGAACTTCAAATTTTGATTCGTCTGACCACAGAACAGTTTTCCACTTTGCCACAGTCCATTTTAAATGAGCCTTGGCCCAGAGAAAACGCCTGCGCTTCTGGATCATGTTTAGATCATGATCTATGATATTTTTGATATTTTTGACCTATAGAGTTTTAGCCGGCAACGGCGAATGGCACGGTGGATTGTGTTCACCGACAATGTTTTCTGGATGTATTCCTGAGCCCATGTTGTGATTTCCATTACAGTAGCATTCCTGTATGTGATGCAGTGCTGTCTAAGGGCCCGAAGATCACAGGCATCCAGTATGGTTTTCCGGCCTTGACCCTTACGCACAGAGATTGTTCCAGATTCTCTGAATCTTTGGATGATATTATGCACTGTAGATTATGATAACTTCAAACTCTTTGCAATTTTTCTCTAAGAAACTCCTTTCTGATATTGCTCCACTATTTTTCACCGCAGCGAGAGGCTCTTTTTATACCCAGTCATGTTGCCAATTTACCTAATAAGTTGCAAATTGGTCCTCCAGCTGTTCCTTATATGTACATTTAATTTTCCGGCCTCTTATTGCTACCTGTCCCAACTTTTTTGGAATGTGTAGCTCTCATGAAATCCAAAATGAGCCAATATTTGGCATGGCATTTCAAAATGTCTCACTTTCAACATTTGATATGTTATCTATATTCTATTGTGAATAAAATATAGGTTTATGAGATTTGTAAATTATTGCATTCCTTTTTTATTCACAATTTGTACAGTGTCCCAACTTTTTTTTTCGGGTTTGTACATATATTTTCTCTTAATGGCTCCAAAATACAAATAAGCCTTAAAATTATGGTGAAGGGCTAAAAAATATAAAAATATAAAAAATTGTGATTGCATTTTCGTATACTGTGGTTTCCCCCTTTCATAATGCTGTGTATATGTATAGGTATGTGCATTACTTCGCTGGTCTCCTTTCTGGCCACATAAAAATCAACAACAAGCCCCTGTTCCTTCACCATGTCATCATGCATGGCATCCCTAATTTTGAGTCTAAAGGAGGTGGGTGCACACACTGCTACACATTCAATTCATCTGTACAATTTTATGTTTATGTATATTATTCTATACTGAGTACAAGCAACTGTAAAATCAGTGCTGTGCTGTACTATATCTAACCCCGTTAGGTTGCCGACCCTTCCTCAAAATCTATCAAGCAATGCAGCCTGTGTACACATCTGGAATTTAGTAAGTAAACTGCTTCTTAGTGTGCATGCTGAATAATTTTAATGCATAAAGTGTAATTGTGATCTCATTATCGTAATCATAGACATTGTATGTAAAGTCTGGTTGTAGGAAGTCTGTGCTTAGTAACTGTAACATGCATTTTCATTCTGTTCTGTGTGATCTGTAGTGCTGCATGCAACTTGCTTTGAAGGATGTCTACCCAACATTAAAATTTTATTTTGAAGTAAAAAACATAAAAATAAAAACCTATAAAACAGCATAATGTGACCTACTGTAAAATTATTTTCACTGTACATTTATCTGCCTGATACGTTAGGTTTAGGGTAAGTATGTGGTTAAGGTCTCAAAAATAAAAATGTATAAATGTTACATATAAATAATTATGAATTCTTATGATAAGCTGAAACTCTGCATGCTGTTTACTGTATTAGTATCTGTCTGAGAGAGTCTGGTATAACATCTGTTGCCCTCTTGTTAAGGGATTAACCCATCTTAATCTGCACCTGTGTGTGTGTGTGTGTGTGTGTGTGTGTGTGTGTGTGTCTGTCTGTCTGTCTACCCTGGCCAAAAAGGATTCTCAAATAATTTTCTCATATCACCCTTGCGTCAAACACTTCTCTCTCCATCTATTTTTCTGCCTTTGCTTTTATGCCATTAATATCCTGTGTAACACCAGACATTCTACTGCTGCAAGTTAAATGGTTAAATTTTCATGTTCTTGTTCAGTAGATGATAATATTTTAATAAGCTAGTCATCCATTTAGGCATAGTCTGTACAATTCCGCATTGAGACAGCTTGAAGTATGCCTGTAATAACCCCATCCATCATTTTCCACTCCCCACTGTGTTTTACAGTAACGTTCAAGGCGACAGCCATACGAGCATCTGTATCACCATTGAGCCTGGCCTGCTATTAAAAGGAGATATACTGGTAGGAAGTACAATATTGACACAGTACAATGGTAACAATATTGACAGGACAATGGTAAAAATATTGACACTGAAATGATTATAGATGAGCAAGAATTCATTAAATGTATTTTCCATATTGTCTTCTTACCCCATATATATTTTGTGTTCCGCCTTTTTTCCATATCCTCCATCCTGAAGTTGAAATGTTATCACAAGCGTTATCAAAACCCCAGCAGGGATGTGATCTTCAGAGTGCAGTTCCACACATGTGCATTACACAATTTAGCTCTGGTCTTCACCAAAAATGACCTTGATGAGACATTTAAAGGTTAGTGTGTTGTCTTTTGCTGATTTATGTTATTTTTAATTATGGATAAGACAGCATGCAGACTAATCACAAACATGTGATTTAGCAGATGAGAGATTTCCTGAATATGGAAAGGTGGAGTTTGTCTTTTCTTTTGGTCCAGAGAAAATCAAAGGTAAGCTTATATTACCAAAACTGTAAATTGTACATATCTTTTCATCATCTAGAAGAGATATGATCTTGATAGAAGAGATATGCATGCTTCAAGTCCTCAACTCTGAAGTTAATTTTTGTCCCTCTAAGGGTTGGATCATCTACAGAACGGACCTAGTGTCTCTGTTGACTACAACACCCAGGATCCCCTGATCCGCTGGGACTCTTATGAAAACTTCAACAGGAGATGTGAAGGCATTAAAGATGGTAAGAAGCATTATTATTGGTGTTTTCTTGCTAACATCGGTGTCAGCTGAATCTTAATGATTCAGAGATTTTTCTTTTTGTTGCTGTTGTTACGACTGACTTTGGGGCAGGAAGAAACCCTGTATGTACACCATTTCTCATTTCTTTTGATGTGCTGGTGTGGTCATGAAATGTTTGCGTTTTTAGTGAAGGCACCTTTCTTTTGCAGTTGTTCTGCTAGTTTGCTGAATGGCATAAACAGCCAAGTAAACAAGGAGGGCCAAATGGGATGTATGGATTCTCCTCTGACTGCTGATAATACTGTAGATCAGGAGATCCTCAAGGCTCTAGGGATGCTACTTTAAACATTGTCTGCTTCATGGATTATGATTGTTCTTTAGGGTATTCAGCATATTAAATAAAGTAATTTGATTCTATGATGGAATTACTCACGCTGCATGAAAAGAGCTGGATACGAACCAGTAAACCCCTGTACACACCACAGATTTTCGGACAAATCTGGGAGTATTACTGACCAGACACAGAAATACCATGGGTCCGTATACTGCCAGATATGTACCAAGTCGGATGTATGTTACTGACGTATTCTTCCATGCAACGGCCATTTGTTGCCATGGCAAGTAATCCCCTAAATGAAGGGGGCCTTCACACCTTCGTGGCACTGTGTGCCCTCCCCTTTTGGTCATTCATGTTAAACTGGATTGGTTGAATTGAAACTAATCCCACCTGTCAAGGTTCTGCAAGAAATGGGACCCAGATGCAAATGAGAAGATAAGGATCATTTATTGACAAGACGTAGACTTGAAACAACAGGGAGAGTGAGGAGTGAATCAGTCCAAACAGAGGGGCAGGGAAGACAACAATACAGGCAGGAGGGATGACCACTGAGCCAGTCCAAGAAAGCAACAGACTCAAGTACAGAGGCGGCAGCTCTAGAGGAAGAGCTAGGCAGGAAGACAGGGACCCTGTAGCTTGAAGTGGATCTCAGAAGTCGCACCAACCTAACCGCCAGGTAGTAGTGGTAGATGGCCAGGAAATCTGGGAAAAGGGCAGGACAGGACAAAACAAGACGAGACTCAAGACAACACAAAGACACTACAAGACAGACAAAAGTAAACAAAAGAACAAAAGCAATAAGTGACCTAAACTGGCCAAAGAAAATAAGTAAAAACAAAAACTAAGAACCAAGAGGAACTGGAATAGACAATAAGGGAAAATAAACTCTAAATTGACAGAGAAACAAAACTTGATTAGAATGCACAAAAGCAAAAAACAAGAACTAGGCAGAACTAGAGAAAAAAAGGAAACAAGAATAAAAGATAACTAGACAAGATATATAAATAACTTGAGCAAGATGAAAGGCTAAATCTCCAAAGTAAGAACAGGTAAACACCAAAACGAACCCACAAAGACACAATATAAAGAAGCAGAACACATGAGGATAAGGTGAACACAATCAAGCAAACGAGGACTAGACAAGGACTAAACAAGGAGGCATGACCAGGGAAACAAGGAGGTGGGACAAGAGGAGCACATGGCAGACACAAACAGAGACAGAACCATGTGCTTAGACACAAAACAAACAAAGACACATTGAACAAAGACAAGACAGTCAGGGCAGGATCTTGACACAACCCCTAAACCAGACAGCTATTGGGCCACTGAGCACACAGACTTTGCTCAAAAGTCATTTCATTGGTAAACTTGTGATTTATCCCACCCAAAACTTCTGCAGAAAAGTGACTTTATTGGTTACATTTAGAATATATCCCTCCCAAAAATCTTACATGTGAATGACGTGTTTGGTTACAGACCATGTGGGCAGACTGATTGTTTGTCTTTATTAGGGGAATATAGTCAGAAAAACAGTCAGAAAACAATTTCAGCAGAAAACAACATTTAAAAATACAACATCTACTTTGAACGAAAGATCCGAATTTTTTTATTTATTTTTTTCAGCTTCAAGGTGAGAAAATGGTATATAAGGTCATTATGACACTTTTCCTTTGGCTTAATTTTTTTTTTAACCCATGTGGTCTGCCATAAAGAGCCCTTCCCATGCCTCCTGCCAATCAGAGTTTTAAATAGCGTCTGGAGAAATAGAAGGCGTCAGTGGCCCTGCTGGCAGCCCCAGGGAGGGGTGGAAAACTGACACTCCTCTCTTCAGTGTCCTCTTCTTGGAGGAAGGGCTGGTGGGTAAGGCCAGGAGATGTGGGTACCCCAAAACACACACACACACACTTGTATGCACAATAGATACAGTGGCAATATGAAAGATCGGTGCTGTCTTGACATTGGCAGGACATTGAAAAATGGCACAGAGCCCTAAGGAGAGTCATAGTTTCAAAGTCCAATGAAAATTAATCAGTAATGGAGCTCGTAATAAATAATTGCAGTGCACTGTGTAGATAATATTCAGATCTTTTGTAATTTGCTTGGGTCTGCAAAAGATGAAAATGTGCAATAACCATGCAGCCATTGTGTCAGCAGTTTCGCTCAGGGATCTAGATACACTTTAGGGCCAAAAGTATGTGAACACTCCTTTAATTAACTGTTTTGGTTACTGCAGTATTTTTTTCTTTGGACAAGTCTTAATGCATACAGATTCTGTTGTGTATTTTCAAGGTCCATTTTCTATTCACCATGACAATACCTCTGTGCACAAAGCAAGGTAGTTGGGAATTCTGTGCCAAGTAATTTATTTTAATAAATTATAAAAAATAAATAAATTATACTTTTTTTTTTGATTAATGAATATTACTCTTACAACACATCATCCCATCAAATACATTATTATGAAACAGAATAAAGCTCAGCTGAGAATGGGCAGTTAAGGGTGGTTCAGTTTGTTAGCACACACCATTGGAACTTTGTGTGTATTCACAAGATCCTTAAGGAATGTAACATCAGGAAAATTCAAGTCAACATACTAAAGGAAACAGAACCAGTCATAAGTCCAAATAAACCTCTTTTTGAAAGACCAGTACCAATCTTAAGTGAAGCAGCATCCAGAATTCAAGATGAAAAAAACAGACTTCTAGAAACACAAACCATTTCTTCTCACCAACTTTAATATATACCATAAAAACATAAATCAGGTACAATATTACAAACATTCAAAAAAAAAAAAAGGAGGGGCATGATCATCTAATCCTGCCAATTAGAGCACAAGATACTTATACCGGTATAAGGCTCCTTCCCTCACTCCAGTGACCATTTTTCCAGCATACCCTCCACCACCTGATCTCAGCCTTTATGTCCGTTTGTCCAGGGGTTCTTAGAACTTAGGTCAAGTTTGGCAAGCCAAATATGTTTAACTTTATCTCTAAAAGGTTATAAATGGCCATGTCATGTAACATGCCATTTGGATCTTTTGCAAAATCAAGTTAAAACGCAAAACAAATTGGAATGTTATCAGACGATTGATGAGGTATGAACAGAAAAATTTGAGACACAAAGCAGAGACGGATCTTTTCAAATGCAGACTCGGTGATCATAGTCCAGCCATAGAAAAGAGCAGACACAGACAAACATGGCTTTTAAAGGAAAGAAAGAGTCTGTGAGACTGCTGAGGTTAAGGGACACTTTCTACTTCATGGTTCAAATCTCAAACGTCTTTCTACACATCCCTTACCAAAAAGCAGTATATTTCAAGTTTATTTTATTAAGTATACTTAAGTAAAGTTCAAGTATATTTTTAAGTATACTTTATGTAGTAAGTATACAAATATCAGTGTGCTAGTAGTATACGTGTAAGTGTACTATTTCAATACTCCTTGGGACTAAATTGGCCCACTTTCTAGTATATAAATGTATAATTTTAAGTATACTTTAAGTATAACAGTAGTACACTTTGAGTACACAACTAGTTCACATAAAAGTTTTTAGCTTGTATTGCAACTTTACTAAAAGTGAACTTATAGGTATACTGATAGTTTACTAATTAAATACTTGTAGTAGCATTTTTAGTACACTTTGTACTAGTTTAGTAGTTTTATGCTGCAAGTAAACTCGTAAGTTTTCTTTAAGTGAACTTTACATCATACTTTAAGTATACTACTATGTCCCTATTTAGGTATTAATTTGTATATATTTTGTTGAATGAATATCCGAACATACAAAACATAAAAAAAAAGAACAGGGTTTTGATGCTGTTTTAACACGTGGAAGCATCTGTTGTTTTGATTTCTTCTTCACTTGTGTTTTTTTTTTTTTTATTCTGTACAGAATACTAGGGCCCCCTACCATATAACAATGAAAACACTGATTCTCGGAGCACAAGTATAGCTCAAATATATTTAGACTTTTTCTAAGTATAAGTCAAGTATACTTAAATGTCATTTTAAGTATATTTCTGAGAAGTACATAAAGCCCATTTCTGAGAAGTACATAAAAAGTAGACTAAAAGTATACTTTCCTATTTTTAGTTTAAAAGAAGTACACTAATATAGCGCACTTGAATAAACTTCTTTTTCGTAAGGGATTACCATTTGTGTGTTTCCAGTTAAAGTATGTGTGTGGTGTCTGTGTGTATGTATTTCTATGACAGAGACAGAGGGGTGCTCTGGGACAGTATAGCCACCAGGGCTTGTTTACAGCTCAGGCTCCCATATTTGGCGGCTGCACAGCTTCATGGCATTTTTGGAATGACTGAGAGGGAAGTGTGTGGAACAGAGAGAGAGAGGTGACTATGACACTTGGTCAGAGTGACTCACAAAAGAGAGCAACTCTGATTAATGAACTAGACACAATGATCTCACGTCAAAGACACAGAGACTGGCAAAGTCTCTGGTGAGCAGTGCTTTATACACTTGTTGGAATCAGAAATGAATTTGAATTTGATTTTCCATTGGGCTTGAAAGTAGGTAAGTGTTACAATGGAAGTCGCCTCATTCAAAGTATTCTACTCATTCTTAATGCATGTACTGTATCTGTGTGTGTTCATTCACAAAGTGTGATTTTTATGTTCTGTTGCTGTGTATCTTTTTGGTGGATTTTTAGAGATAGTTTTGTCAGGTTTTCGAAAAAGGGTCAGTATTTGTAGATCTAGAAGTGAGTTCTGAACTAAACAGTACTGCAAATTACCATGAATAATTTCTGAATCTCATATGAAAATGTTTTACAACAATCTCTTTGTTGGATCTGTTCTTGAATCTGAGACTAAATTCTCTATAATCTAAAAATAGCTTCTACATGTGTTCCGTTTGTGATCAGTTCCTCTAGATTAAATATACAGTGATATTCCTACTAGCTTTTATTAAAACATAAAGACAATGACTTACAATACTGTACTTTTTTACTGTTCAGCACAGTACTTTTTTAGTGGAAGATATTTTATATGTTTTTTGTGATCCTAAAAGTACTTTATCCAGTGTGGTTACAGATATAAGCATTTGTATAATGGGTCTTGTCATAGGTACAGAAGTATTGTGACAAAACATTTTGTGATACTTTTTTCTGTCCCATTTCTGAGATAATCAGTGCTTTTTTTAGGGACATGTTTTTTTTATATATATATGCCTCTTCTATTACTTTTAAAGCTAAGCAAGTATGTTTTTACAGGGCATTATCACTGCCATGTTAACTTTCAAAACTCTGAGATCACATTTAATAGACAACACAGTTTTAGAATTGTGAAGCATTTAAAGCAAAGAAATGTTGTGATGTAAATAAATATCAACAAAGAAAAATAACAATAATAAATATTTAAGAATGTATTATACTTTAGATCATTATTTCTCTGTCACTTACAGTTTTTTCAACTGCTTACACACAAAACTTTTTCCCAAAACTTTACATAAAAAATCAAGAATTGCACACACAGAATGAAAAATGCCTCACATCTCTTGCAAAATGCTCTTGAGATGCCTCTCATCTCAAAAGCAAACATTTGCAAACACTTTTGCCATAATAGTAATTCCTGTTAGATTTTTGTGTGTTACATAGAGAATTGTGTGTTGTGTTTTGCAAAAAGTGTTTTATGAAATTGAAAACTGAGTCAAAGGCCGAGAATTAGTGTATAGTTTTGCAGATTTGGTGTGTGGTTCTGGTGTTTGAGTGTCAAGTTTCACAAATTGTGTGTAACCACAAGTTTTTGTGTGTAAGCAGCTGAAAAAGACTGTAACAAATGTAAGTAAATGTCCTTTGCAAAAGACATCTTTGCTTCCACTGAAGGACACAAGATATTTATTTTGGGCGGGGGGGATTCTTTAATCATGCTAATGGACCATCAGGTTTGGCAATAACTTATCCATGCAATGTTGAATACGTGCTGTAAATGCTAATAATTCTGGGATGTTTTTCCAAGTACTTTTTTGGACCCCAACTAGACACTGTTTTGGGGCTGGAGCTTTAGCTCTGTATCTCAGCCTTCTTAAAAATCTGAGATTAAGTTAGCTGTCAGCACCCGTAAAATCTGTAATTATCATAAGCAAAGCCAGGGGTGGGCCAGAGGGGTGCTGGACCCAGCAGAAAATATGACTGGCCCCTTTAGTGCCCCCAATCCTGTAAAATGGTTGGTAATAGGAAGCTAAATCAGAGATTATCTGGCTAAATGCTACAAAATTGGAACAAAATAAACACAGATTCACTGCCAATGACAATGTTGTCTCTCTTGACATTTGACCTGAATTTATTTCATCTTAAATCCTTTGATTACCAGATTTTATTTAAATTAAACATGTTTGCAACAAGTAAATAATTGCAAAGAATATGAGTAGTGTCCTGTGCCTGTGTTTGTGTGTGTGTGTGTGTGTACTGGTATATATGGTTTATGAGGACACAAATGTGTATAATGACATGGGTACTACAACGTAAACATGGTTTATGAGGACACTTCCTGTGTCCTGGTAAAACAAAAGGCTTAAAAAAACATACAAAACAGTGTTTTATGAAATTCAAAAATTGCCAGTAATTTCCTGTAAGGGGTAGGTTTAGGTGTAGGGTTGGCGTAGGGCAATAGAAAATACAGTCTGTACAGTATAAAAACCATTATGCTTATGGAGAGTCCCCGTAAACCACATATGCAAGTGTGTGTGTGTGTGATGATAGGATGTTATGCTGAATGTGAATGAGCTGTGCAGTCTTACTGAGCAGCAGCTGGATCGCTATGTGACTTCATGTTGAATATAAACAGCCCACCCCCACCTCAGCTGTTTTAACTCTTACAGTAACTTGTCTCTTAGGCTTTCTCATGTAGTTGCCATTTCTGTCAGCTTACCATAGGCCTATTTCATTTCGGTAAATTGTCACAATATACTCACCCCCCATGTATGTCTGCCTATCTGTCTGTCTGTCTGTCTGTCAGTTAGCCATTCTATATTACTGCCTAGCTGTCTACATGTCTTCTTCCCACCTCATAATCTTTTTTCAACCTCTCCCTGCTGTCATATGTCTGTCTCCTCTCATTTTGTGACCTTACATTTTTTTTTTTTACTCGTTGTCCTTCTATTATTTATTAGTATGTCCTTATATTTCACTCTCTATTTATAAATTTGGCGAGCATAACATGATTATGGTATGTTGAACTGCAATGGCCCTCTGCCTCTTCTTTCTCTTGACCAACACTTTGGCATTATTTACCCATGATATCATTCCCTTGGTCCTAACCTTAATACCATGGCTGTTGCTAGACAGACTTAGTAAAATTTGGCCATCATCATGGCAGGCAGGTTTGTGCATATTTTCTAAACCCCAACCAACAATCATTCATTAGTTACACAATACTACTTAGGTTTAAATTACATATCTGAACGTGTCCTTTTCCATTTTATAGCACACGCTTCTTTACCAAGGCAGTGTGCCAATTACCAGGGCTGGGAGATGAGAATACACAACACATTGATGATTGGGCAATTGTGGAATCTTAGAAATGTTATAGTTGCTGTCTCATTTGATTTGGCTCAAACCTGCAACCTTGGCTCAATTAGCCCATTAGACCTTCACAATCAATGATTTCTAATTAATATAGACCCTTTTTGCGCCGACATCACGATTACTTCACAGCGCTAGTTGGAGGCAAAACAAAGGGAAAACTGGAGGCAGCCTATTCAAACCAGCGCAGATTCGGCTACACAAGGAGCTTAAAATATCATCTTGTTGTGATGTTGGATGCAAGAATCGATGTAGTACAGGCTCCAATTTGAAATTCTAACGCATACCTGCTGCCACTCGCAGACAAAAAAACGACAACAGCTGTGGTTAAACGCGCTAAAACGAGCGGATTGGACAGAAGCGATCGTCAAAAATCCTCGCGTTTGCAGCGCACACTTCTTATCAGAAAAGGTTAAATAAAGTATTGTCTTTTGTTGTTATGGATTATGGTTTGTGTTACGTGTCTAAAGATTTCTTATGCATCTCAAAACTATGAAATAATGTCTGTGTGCATGTGTGTAAAACAACAAACTGACGATGTATATGCTTAATCATCTGTAATTGTTGTGATTGATAGTGGCTGGACTTTCTAAGAACTTAGTAAGAAAGAATAATCAAATACAGAAAGTTCAAAATTAATTTCTGGAATTTTTATTTCTAGAAACTATTCACATCTTCCTTTAAATGTACTGTATGTAAAGTACTGTAAACTTAACTTACATAATTTACAGGATGTATATACTTTAAAATAACTATTTGGCCATGATACATACATCTTCAAATAATATATCATCACATTGAATGTTTAACTTTTTGTATTTTGGCCCAGTTCACTCTCACGTAACGTTAGCTGTAAAAATAGCCTGCTGAAGTTGAAATATACATCTTCATGACTAGATAGACACAGGTGAGTTTCTCTTTACTACTCGTCAGGTTTCTCTAACGAGTCACTCAATCGGAGGTAACATCCTGTCAGATCGTCCATCAATGAGCATAGGGTCGGCCAATCTGACTTTGTCCGTTAAAGTTAACTTATTTAAATAACAATAATGGTCCTGCACAGTGAGTGGCCTTACATATGCAGGTAAAATCAGATTTTCTCCAGCCATTGTTAAAAAAACAAGGTAAACAAACTTCATAGCTAGCGTTAGTGAAGCGGTCAGTGGAATCTTTCTGCCTCCAGCTAAGCCCTGCCCACAGAAAAACGTCACATTGTTTACTAACAGAAAAAGGGTCTATAAGCAAAATATTAAAGTAAAATAATAAATACATTACATTGGAATTAAATATACAAATAATTATTGTAATGTGTAGTTGACGAAAGAAGAAGTAGTGGGTCTAATTGCAGCCAATTTTATTAATGAAAAGGAAAACTCTGGAGCATACTAAAACAAGACTAGGAGAAACAGAAAGAATTCATGAACAGAAATATTATTGACTACAGCATCACAGTATATAGTATTTCACAGGAAAACATATGAACAGTTAAAACCGATGGCAACTGAAACAGAGTGTAGAATAAAATGATTAACCAATGGAAATAATAAATAACAGGAACAGTGAAAAGAGATACAAAGGAACATATCACAAATTAAGAATGCTTAAAAACGTCAGCATAAGAGTCTCTGAAACACAACACAATAAAAGACACATGACAGTTACTACTACTGCTGTTGCAGTTACTACTTAAAAATGAAAAAGAAGAAAAAAAACAGAAAAGCAATGACAATTATATTACATGATCTGACTGACCTGTGTTTACTGTGCAGAGTATGGTTGAAGGTGTACTGTAGTGCAAAGTTTTCATTTATGATTTGGACCTACCTATGAGGTTTAATAGATTACCTAGAAAACAGCTGTTGACTGGGTGTGTGAGATAAAGATGAGAATCATCGGCATAACTGATGAGATTTTGTACAAAGCATGTAAAGAGAGAACAACAGAGGTCCTAAGATGGATCCCTAGGGAACACCACATATGATGGTCACATTATATGATGAGAAAAAGCAGGACTGTAAAATAAAGTGCTACCCCATATAACTTATATAACACATGCTTTATAATTAGATCATATTTAGCATAATGTACATTTCTATCATGACAACTCTTTGAATAATTTAGCATGTTATTGGATAGTATTAATAGAGACAGTACTAATATATTTGGTTTTGGCAGAATATATCTATTATGCATGCTGCTGCTATTGATTTTAACTGTTGATTATTGCAGTTTCAGCAAAATATGCAGACTTGCTACTACCAGTACATGCACAGACACACTGCTGGGTGCATGTAAGACATACTGCTGCTGCACAAATAGCATACATGAAATTATCCATAATGTATAGTGGTGGAGCTGGGGGGGTTGAGGATTTTGCACTGCAAGACTTAGCCAAACTATTACAATGTTAAGCAGCATTGCTGCAGATTGAACAGAGACCAATCTGCTTGTGCCATACAGTGAATAATGTGATAACAGCAGATTGTGTTAAGTGCCTATTAGCCTGCACAATCTAGAGTTTCATAACAGAGCTAGACATTCATTGTAATGACATGAGGATGAGCTCCCCATGAGTCTTGTCTCTCTCAAAGATTTTTCTCTCTACAAACATCTTTTGAAGATTTATTCATAAAACACACATCTCTGTTGCATTTAAACACTATGGATTAAGAAAAGTTATATACAAATTAAAATGGCTTAAAGAGGCCATTAATTAACCACATTAATTTAAAACAGAAAGAAGGAAAGAGAAAAAGAAAAAGAAAGAGAAAAAGAAAGAAAGAAATCTAACATGTGTAGTGCATACCGTTTTAAGAATACTGTAGAATAAAGAATGTATAGGTTCAACGGCATTTCATAAGGGTGAGCAAATGATAGAATCTGACTAGAATAGAGAAAACTGTTTATAATGAAGAAAACTGACAAAGTGGTTCTATACTGTTAATGAGACCATTTTTATAACTTCTTTTTCAGATGTTGCTCATTCCCAAGGTCCAGTAGATGGCAGCCTTTACATCCAGGTTCAGAAGAAAGACTCTCTTGAGGGAATTGTGTCAGCCAATGGTGCTTATTCAACTGACTGTGCTCCTCCTGTAGTTGAACACGCACTTCCTCTTCCGGTTGCCAACCATCCACTACCAGCTGCAGACCACGCCCTTTCTGTCAGCAGTGACTCCGGAAACTCTACTGCTTCTGTTAAGACAGACCGCACAGATGATGCTCAACAGTCTTTGTCATCCTCAGGGCCTGTGAGCCAAGCTCCCCCTGAGACTGCAGTTAGCCCTTGTGAGAACCGAGAGTTGGAACAGCTTCTGAGTGGGTCAGAGGGACCACCACTTCTCCCTCATCAGAATTTCCTCTCTTTTGCCAACACAAGCCCAGGGGTTGGAGTGCGGCACCTTGTGCCTGCACAGGTCCACGTTAACGGACAAGCTAGTGCTGAGCGTGAAACTGACATCATTGACGACGAGCTGCCAGAAAGCCAGGTAGGAGATAACAGTGCAGGCAGTCTTGGCACACTCTCCTCCTTTGAGGGTCAAGATACACCAGCTGACAGCAAACCAGTCACTGAGTCCACTGTAGTGGAAGTAGACGGACAACGTGGGAATTTCCTAGAGCGGAGGCCTAAAAAGGAGATGCCTGTGCACCAGCTTCGAGGGTCATCATCAGCACATGGACTGATAGAGTACAGTGGGCAGAACGAAGGAATGTATCGCTCACAGTCATATGGTGGTCTGATGCTGGATGGAGGACCTCGGTACTTGCCACAAGCTCCTGAACGTAACACCAGCAGCCGAGAGGCAGTGCAGCGAGGGCTCAGTGCTTGGCATCAGTATGGTCTTGTGGATGACCCCTTCTTTGGCTCGAATGGTGCCCTGCCACGCTTCCCTACTCGTGGAGGTGGTTCACAGCAGGATGTTGAACAGTCTATAGATGCCCTAAACATGCTCATGCTTGACTTGGAGCCTTCACATACACCATTTCCCAAATCTCAGAGTGCTCCCCCAGGAGAGAACATCTCAGCTTTCCATCCACCATTTGCCCAGACACTAGCCAGACCTTCTTACCAGGCTGACCAGGCCATCTATAGTGTCACTGGTGGCCCACCTCTCTCTTCCTCTGCCAGTTTTGGCCAGTCCTCACAAAGATCATCACCTGCTTACCCCATGACTCCACTATCTGAGCACTATCAGAGGGGTTACCAGTCCCCTCAGGCCCTTTCACCTATGTATCAGCAAGATCCCTACAGTATCCGTGGAGGTTCAGTTACAACACCATCCCCAACTTTACCCCTCCCATCTCCAATCAAGCCCCAGTATGTGTACCCAGGAAGCAACGAGGTGTCTTACTCTTCAGACCTTCAGGGCACTATCCCAGGTCCTCAGAAAAGCTACAGCACATCGTCATCCCCACTGCCCCCTGTTACCATTGCAAAAGAACCTGAGTCAAAGTCTGAGGACGAGATGCTAAACCTTGAGGGACTTGTGGCCCAACGTGTAGCAGGTGAGGAAGAAGGAAAGTGTACAAGCCTTTTGCTGCATACATAAGATGACTGAAACTTGAAAAAGGTGTCCACTAAAGTCTATAAATAATCTGTATTTTATGTGATGCATTTTTTGGTTTTGCCTCTGTATTTTGGAGTAAACTATAAAAAATTAACAAAGTTCGCTGAAGCTGGCATGCATTTATTATGGTTCATTATTAAAGTTTGTAAGTGGCAGCTTGATGGATAATTAGGATATGACTCTATCCAGACTCATTTTGACATCATTAGTGCATGCAGTTTAGTTTAGCGTGCTCCTGGCTTCATTTTATAGTCTCATACAGAGTGTGGCAGCATCTAATGTTAAGCCATATTTGACAGAGAAAGACAATACACCAAGCCCTGGTAACTTAATGGAGCCATAGTAATGTCAACAAGTTCACTCATCTCTTGATTTAGTCCTGTAGGAGATAGACCAAACATAAACATTGGAAAAAATTCCCTGCAAGTATGTCCCACTGCATAGATAAACAATGAAGACATGTTCTAATACTGAACTATAAAGTTGACCTACACACTAAAGAATGATGAAAGAAGATTACAGAGGTGTCATCATTTCTCATGTAGATATTCTTGGCAGACTCTCACACAGTTTATGTCAACACTGTCCTCTGTGTAGGAGTGAATAGCTGCATAGATGAAAGTCGCCAGTGGCCAGAATAGACCTTTCAACTCTGTGCTTCAGCTACCATGCAGTTGACATTGCAGCTGACTATTGACATTGCAGGAAAATACATAGGAGCACCACCCTTTGGCAGTGAATGGAATTGCTGGAACAGGATTTCTGTCAAACATATTCTACTAAGACTGTTGTGTCTCTAGTGCTTCTTAGTACCACTAGTAGACCATTGTATCATTTTTGTTACTTGATTATTTACTTACGTATGAAAAGCCACATACAATTACACAAACATATTCTAGAAAACAGTACAGTTTGTAATGTAGCACTGTATTTTAAAGAAATACATTGAAACCCAGAAATTAAGATTCACATTCACCCTTTCTTCATTCTTCTTGTCCCCCCCCCCCTTCTATCTGTCTCTGCTGTGGTATATGGATCACCCCTCACACCACTGATTTCCAACCTGCACCTTCATACTCCTCCTCTTCTTCTGCTTCAACCCACTCCATCATTCCTCCACCCAGAGTACAACGCCCGCATCCGGGGCATCTCCAATAGCATGTCCTTCCGGTCTGAACATCATCGTTCCTATTCCTTCTCTGGTTTGTCCCCCTCACAATCCTCCATTTCTCCCTCTGTCTTCCACTCCCTTCTGTTCTCTTTCTACATCTCTGTCGTCTTATTTTGCATTCTGCCTGGCTATTTTTTTTATTTTTTTTATTTATTGTTTTTATTTTTTATCTGGAATAATTAAAAGGTCAATAGCTGAATGTATGCAGGAAAATATAATAAACCTTTAAAGCATTTTGTCAGAATTATTATAGGAGACAGAGTTTGTTTTTGTCATTATTATTGGGATCCCAGCACAAGGTCATCAAGAATAATATCACATTTTGGAGTATAACTTCTAAACCATACTGTATGTTACAGATTATTTCAGTTTTATAGCTCTGTAATCCTTAGGTCAAGCTGAACACAAATTCTATATGATTTTATTACTGTCTATTGAAGTCTTTCACCATATTGGATTTTGGCAAAATTTTGGTACCTATTTTTCTGGGCCTTTTGCACCGAACTGAATTAAAATGGTGTAGGAAGATTCTCTGGAGTCTCAATATCAATAATTATCAAATACATGTTGCTTTTGATTACATGACTATAAATTTTGAATGCAACCAGCTATTATCATAAATGTACACATACTCTATGTAAGGCCCGAATCTGGGGAGGTTTCAGTCATCAAAAACAATGAATGATGTAGGGCATGACCTATTTTAATAAAACAGCTATAATTCTTGAAATAATCCTTAATCTAATGACACTGATATTTGAAGAGTTAAAATTACCAAAAAGTTAAAGTTGCACCCTTCTCACACATGATCTGCATTTGCTTGAAGAACTTAGAACACTTTTCCATGTTCTTTAGGATCACATTCACGTACAGTAACCCCAGATGAAGCCATGCCAACTATGCGCAGACGAACCACAAGTGAAAGCCAGTACCTCAGCAGCCAAAATGACAGTGCAGCCCACAGAGTGTGCTCTCCATTGAAACCTGTATCTCCAGACTTTGCCAACACAATTGCAATGAACCCAGGTGGACAACCTAAGGAGGTACATAATAATGGATGAATTGTGGAGATATGTTTCACTTTGTCATTTCATTTAACATTGTAATGTTTTAAATAAGTTATTGTATAGTGTTTTTACTTCTCTTAGTTGTACGTTGTACTTTAATATTTTGTCATCCTGTATGTTTCCCTTTCAGAAAACAGTGCATAGCTACAGGGAGGCCTTTGAGGAGATGGAATCAGCTCCTTTTAGTCCTACCCGCAGTAGTGGTGGTGAGACACATTTCCTGACCCCTACCTTTCCTATATCGTCCACAACCTTACTACAGACGAAGCTAGTGAATAAGACGTATATCTCTTATAGACTTATATTTTCCATTTTTAGCACTTTTGTAGTTCATGTCTATGCACGACTGGTGTTTTTCTTGTGGCTTCTGAGCACTTAAAACTAACAATGAAAGTCTTTTTGTTTAAATAGGCCATTCTGGTCAGGCCGTTCTTTCAGCCATGGGAATGAAGGCACAAAACCCTACAGAAGCTCTAGTACAACAAAGCAGTTCAGGTGAGTACATGTATGGTGCACTGTCCACTTATGTATATTTTCCAATTTACATTTAATAAATAGACTGCATGGTTTATTTACCATTACATGGCCAATAGTGTTCAGAAATTTCCCCTGCCCCACCCCTTTCATCTATCTACAGCGCTAGTTTCTGTCACTGTCCTCCTGCTGTGCATTCCCACCACATTCACACTGTTATTATTCTCTTCCCCTTTTAAAAAACTGTCATTGCTCCTCTTTCTCTTTTTATGCCTGCTGCTGTCAGATTCTGATTCTAGTGATGATATGGAAGGTAAGAGTATTTTTCAAATGACAGTGGAAACCCTTACACTGACATGCTTATTATCTCAAAGAATGTTACACTCTCCTTCCTGCACACATTCACTCCTGTTAACGCCTGAAAACCCTCTTGTTTATGTGAGATTTATTGAAATTGTATTTCAGTATTATAGTGTCAACAATATTTTGCCAGAAGGCTTTGCTCTGTGACTCAAGAAGTTTTTTCCTATTTTTAATTAAATAATAAATCAATGTGGCTAAACCTGCTTCTGAAGGTCTATGTTCCTGCAGAACTCATGATGCATTCAAGTCATGTCGGATAGATCGTATTTACAAATTGAATGCACATGAATGCCACCACAAAGTGGTAATTATGAGTGGGAAACTCATTGTGTTGGGGGTATGTCATATGCAGCATCTGCATTGAGGTTAAATTTGTTGAAATTAATGAAAAATTGAGGTTAAACTCTGCAGGACATTAGCTCTCCAGGAGGAGGGTTGGATAGCCCTTTGGTAGAACAGTTTCAGGACAGCACTAGCAAGTGTTCAGAAAAAAACATAATCCTAATAATCAGCTCCTTCTGACATTGGTATTCTTGGCCTTAAGTCATGACCCTGCTCATTTTTACATTTAGTACGTCATGTGGAATTAAATGATTCCCATCTTTCCGAGGTCAAACATATTGCCTGCCCTCCATTTTAAATTTTGTTGAAAACATACAGTTTTGAACTCATCCTAGAGCTTTCATCACATCATACCCAAATTTGTGTCATATAATGTTGAAGCAGTGGTGGTCAAAAGTAATTTACAGCTTTTTGTTTGTATTTTTATTTATTGATTTATTTATTTATTTGTCTTGTAGAACAACATGGTTTTGTGGCAACAGGAGTCAGAGGAGGGGGATTGATTTCTCCTTTGCAGCATCAATCTTCTCCTGCTTTTGAAAGACCAGTTCCTCCTGCCCATACTTTCAACCCACCTCAACCAGTCATCAATGCTAGTTCTGATAGGTAACTGTTATCTGACCACTGTCCCTTTTTTCAAATTCAAAATATATGTATGTGTCCTCATCTGTTTGGGTGAAATGTATCTGATTAATTTCATATATTCACACTTTCTCCATTTTATGTTGTGCTCTCTAACAGTTTTGGAAGGCAGCCTGCCTTTGCATCATTTCCATCTGAGCCTGTCCGGGCTCCTCTCTTCCCAGACACCTTTACTTACCTTAACCCTGATGAGGCCACTGTTAACATCGTGGGTGTCCATCACGTTCCAGGAAGCCCGAACACACTCCACCGTACAGTTGCCACCAATACACCTCCAAGCCCTGCCCTTCAACGTAGGCTTGGTGGTCCAAGTAGCCCTGCTTTGGGACGACGTCTACCAACAGCCAATGGCGGCAGTGAACCAACCACTCCCAACAGCCCTCTTTTGGGTCGCAGTGGCAAGTTCATTCCGCCAAGCCCTGTGTTAGACCGCCACCACTCACCTGCCCCAGTTGCCTCTAGTCCAGATCACAAAGCCCCACCTAGGGTTCAAGCCACCCCAGATAAGAGACATGGAGCAGAGTCCAGGCAAAGCACCACTTCTACCCCTTCATTTCCCCTAGAGCAATCCTGTAGCCCCTCATTGTTCTTGCCCCTGGACGTAACAGCAGGATCCATTGCAGAGAATTCTAAAAGTGTTCCAACAGAGAGCATAGAAATTAGAAAATCTCCCACTCCTACACAAGGACCTGCGATCGCCTCAATATATGGTAACATAAGAAATTGAAAATAAAATGACTAAATGAAACAGATGTGTGTACTCATTTGATCAACTATTCAGCAAACCATTTGTTCTTTTTCAGCAGATGGACCCCCAGATATAAGAATCAATATCAAATTTGTTCAAGATACATCCAAATTTTGGTACAAACCAGAAATCTCCAGGGAACAAGGTAAGAGATTTGATGACAGTTTTCACACTCGGTTTTCTCTGAATCTGTGTAGAGTGGAGCCAAACCCATCTATCATAGGGCAGGCCGTATTGAGACACTATTTTGAACATAAATGTAGTTGCAGTATTTTGCCTTAGTAAGGATGTATTGATGACTAGTGATGCATTTACTCTTTTATATGTTCCAGCCATTTGTATTCTTAAAGATCGTGAACCAGGAGCATTTGTCATTCGAGACAGTAACTCTTTCAGAGGAGCATATGGCTTGGCCATGAAAGTAGCCTCTCCCCCTCCAACGGTGCAGCAGAACAAGAAAGGTAATATAACTACATGCATTGTGCTAATCATCACTGAAAAGAACTTCATCCTCATTTATCTTTTATTCTTACTTTGAAGTTGGAGACATCACAAATGAGTTGGTACGACACTTCTTGATTGAAACCAGTGCCAAGGGCGTGAGACTTAAGGGTTGCCCAAACGAGCCCTACTTTGGTAAAAACGAATTTCCAGTGGTGATGCTTTTATGATATTCAGTCTGCTGTGTATTGTACTGACTTAAATTGGTACCCTTTGAATAGTAGTCTGCAGTCTTCCACACATTAGCTTGTGTGTGTGCTATAACTTGTCCTTTGTGCATGTATGTGTTTAAGGGTGTCTGTCGGCTCTCGTATATCAACACGCCATCACACCTCTGGCTCTTCCATGCAAGCTTATGATCCCTACAAGAGGTGAGATGTTATTATCACCCATTCCCTGTAGCCCCTGTAATTGACCTCTTCTCAATAGGTGGCATTTTTGTTTGTTTCCCTAATCACTGACTGAACTGTACTTGTCTTCATGTGTGACCTTTCTTTGAACAGATCCAAATGAAGAGGCCTTGGAGCTAGCCACACCAACAAGTTCAACCATGGATTTATTAAAGCAGGGAGCAGGTGAGTGTTTCTTTCACTTCCCTCATTGCTCTTTGTAAATCTTATTTGTCTCCTAATTTCTTGTGAATTTTCAACCTCTTCAGGACCTCCTAAACCTACTGAAGATTTGTATGGTAAATATGGCACATTATTTCCTTGCCGGCATTTGTGTTACTGTTTGCATGCTGATTTTATAGTAACTACTGGCTATGAAAATCAACTACTCACCATGTGCACCTAAAACCAATCCTTAAAATAAGATGATAGCAGCTGACTTGCCTCAAATAATAGCTATGATGTCCTTTTTTCATGTCATTCCTTTTATGTTGGACTGTTTTGGTGTTGTTTGAGATGTAACCTCTATTTAACACTTATTTTATCTCTTTTTCCCAGCATGTAATGTTTTGTACATAAACTCCGTGGATATGGAATCTCTGACTGGTCCTCAGGCTGTGGCCAAAGCCATCACTGAAACGCTTGCTGCCAGATCCTCTCCTACAGCAACCACTGTCCACTTCAAAGTGTCCACACAGGGCATCACACTCACTGACAATCAGAGGAAGTGAGTGGATTTAATATGAATCATTTTTAAATATTTCATAGACAATTGTTAAAGGGACAGTTTAGCCAAAATTGAAAATTACCCCAAGATTTATTCATCCTCAGACCTTTCTGGGTGTATATGACTTTCTTCTTTTAGACGAATACAATCGGGGTTATATTAAACAATGTCCTGGCTCTTCCAAGCTTTATGTCACATGTTCAGTATGTTTTGAGTTTGTTTTCTGTCTCCGCGTGATCCCCCTGACCTAGTTTTTTCCCTCGTGTTTGATTGTTCCCCTGTTTCAGCTGTGTCTGATTAATATCTAGTTTACTCCCGATTATTTAAGCACTGTGTTTCCTAGTGTCTGGCGTCCGGTCTGTATTGTCATTTGCTGTGCTACCCGTTGGTTCCTGTTTACCCTGTGGATTATTAAAGACTCTCATTTGTGTTATCTCCTGTGTCTCCTCTCCTTCGTAGCGTGACACTTTATAATGGGAGTGAATGGGGTTTAAGATTTTGAAGCCCGAAAAACTGCATCCATACATCATAAAAAGTGGTACACATGGCTCTGGAAGGTTAATAAAGGCCTTCTGAAGTGAATTGATGCATTTGTGTAAGAAAAATATCCTTATTTAAAACTGTAATCTCTAGCTTCCGCTAACTGTCCTATGCAAGTTCATGAGAGAGTGGTGTTCTGGCGGAAGAGGAAGAGCCAGGACATCTCCGATTGTATTCATCTAAAAGAAGAAAGTCATATACATCTATGGCTTGAGGGTGTGTAAATCATGTAGTAATTTTCATTTTAGGTTGAACTGTCCCTTTTGGTCAGGGGTCACCAAACTTGATCCTGGAGGGCCTGTGTCCTGCAGAGTTTAGCTCCAACTTGCCTCAACACACCTCCCTGGAAGTTTCAAGTATACCTTGATTAGCTGCTTCAGGTGTGTTTTATTAGGGTTGGAGCTAAACTCTGCAGGACACCGGCCCTCCAGGACTGTGTCTGGTGACCCCTGCTTTAGGTGCTGTCTTGAATCAAGCTTGTGTGATCTTGAAATAACCAAACTTAATTTTCCTTATAGGATTTTTTTCCGTCGTCATTACCCAATCAACATGATCACTTACTGCAATTTGGACCCACAAGACAGAAAGTAAGTATTTTGTTTAGGTATTTAAGTTTACTCATCTGCATGATCCATGTACTACATTGCATCCTTTCAGAAATATAGTTTTACATTAATTTCGATAAGAGCTTCATATCCCATTGTTTTCACAGGTGGAATAAAGCAGAGGGTGGTGTAGTAAAGTGAGTATACCACATTAAATCAATGACAATAATTTTGTTAAATACTCAGAAAAATGACTAATAAGACTTTACTCTGGTTCATAATGCAGATTTTTTGGGTTTGTGGCTCGAAAACAAGGAAGCACGACTGACAATGTGACTCATCTGTTTGCTGAGCTGGAACCAGACCAGCCTGCTTCTACCATTGTCCATTTTGTCTCCAAAGTCATGCTGAACATCCAGAAACCTTGAGTGATCATCTAGCAACCATCTTGGTTTCTCCATGAATCTGAATTTTCTCACCAAAGAGGATTTGATTATACTTATCTCATTTTCCCAGAGTGGATTATTCTTTTTACATACATTATTACTTTCTTTTTGTTGAATAACTCTGGTGGTTGGGCTCTTACTCTTTCTTCTTTGTGAAGATTTGAAAATGATGCTGGTTTTTTGAGTGAAGATCGTGCTGAAAAAATCAGATTAAGAATATGTCAGGGTTAAAGTACTGTAGTAAGTGTAAATGACAGGGATAAAGGTCATCCCTTTGGCCTTCTTTATCAGGAGGCAGGACTTTACAATAAAAAATGCAAATAATATTTAGAGAAAATGCCAATATTGTGATTGAATAACCAAAGGTAGAGTTCATAAAAATAATGTCTGACAATTATTTTATTTTTATTTTGTAAAAAAGAAAAAAGATAAGATCACACAAGTCAAAAACTCCAAATTCTTCTTTCTGTGTCCTCCTGTGAAAAGTATGAAGAAGCCATTTTGCATGTTTGCTTGCAAGAATCACAAGAGTAAGTCATTTTCTCTGAATTCAGAGAACATTAGTTTGCTCTGCTGTTAATCAGAAAAGCATTTTGCAGAACTTAGCTTTTCACTTTAAATAACAGATCAAATCTGTTGAAATAAATGAAAAAAAAAAAAAAAATGTGGTCCAAAAAATGGCAGAAAATCACCTTGCCAAATTGATCACCACGTAAAGACTTGCTACACTTGCCTGCGGACATGGAAATAGCAACCACACTGCAGTCACTGGAAACTTTATGCTGAGATTCTATATCCATATGGATAGTAAAGAACACTGGCTCTACCCACAAATGTCCTGGCTGTGGTAGTAGATGTTTAGCTTTTTCTGAACTGTGCTCAACATCCCATTCACAGCTTTGCCCCAGTCAGTGACAATTATAAGACATTTTGTTGCATACTGTTTGAGTGCATGGGTAGATCCATTTTGTACTTGTCTTTAAAATGTATTATGACAAACCATGACATTTAATGAATATTTATTTTTGTTGCAGTATTACTCATGGGTAACTAATATTTAAAAATAGTGTATAGTCTACAGAAAAAGAAAAAAAAAAACGACTTAAAAGTTAAAAAGAAATTATTTTAGCTAAAATATCAAAATCAGGTTTTGAGAAGCTCTTGATGTAAAATGTATGTTATAGTTTTTGTCTTTATTTGAATGTGTGTTCACTGTGTCACTGTGTTAGGTGATTTAGAATGAAAAGGCATGAATGTGGAAGAAACTGAAAAAAAAAAAAATATTTTAGATTAAAAAAAACACCAGTTAATATATGTATAGAAATTTTCCATGAGTGCTGCCATTATGTGTGTGATTAAAATAGCTCCTGGATTGATATGGATTGTTATTGGTCAAAGAAAGGTCATTTATTTGCTGTTTTCTGTGGAAATGTAAGAGGCAATGTAGCAATATGTTTGCCAAAAGTATATAGAATTTCGTGTAATGCACGTTCCATCCTGTCAATAGGTTGTTAAAATAGGGAGTTCATTCTCTGTTTACCACCATTAAGTGCTTTATAATCATAGATGGGGCAAAAGAGATTGAATATTTAGAAAATAATAATCTAAAGTAACTGACAGGATGAAAAGTGTTTTATTATAGATTTCTCTGTAACAAGAGGCAATGGTGGTACACTTAAACTGTGAGTTAAGTAAGCCATTGGTAGAAAGTCAAAGCAGTTCACCTAAAATGTGTTAGCAGTGCAATATTTACTGTCAGGTTTTACTGTTTTTCAAATGTAAGTTCTGGAGCTGCAACGTGTTCCACTGCTTTAAGGAGAGCGATCATGGATGAAATGAAAGATACTGTGGGGTTTACAGTCAATTTTGTCTATTTTCAAATGGTCAAAAAGGAGCATTTGACAGACCATGTGCAGTTGAAAATAAAAAAAGGAAAAAAATCATAAAGTGAACCATTTGGTAAATGGTAATCATCTTGAAATACATTGAAAGATATGTCCAGGATCTTGTGTTTAAGATCAAGGTCAAGGTCAACTTTATTATCCCCGAAGGGCAATTTGTTTCACAGCCAGCAGTAAATCATATGCAAACAACAAACAAGCACTACAACACACAAAAACAATGACTTGGTATAAAATAGCTGGCAGCTGGTATAAAATAATTTGTAAATCTATTGGTCCTACATAAAGGCAAATAATATCTGCGAGTAGAAGGAAGCAACTTAAAAACATTCTGCAAGGGATGGCATGGGATCATTCATAATTAACTCAGTCTTCTTCAAAGTCCTGACCTTATACAAGTCGTTCAAATAATTTGCTGTCATTCTATGTTATTACAGAGATAATAATCAGTTTGTGGTGCTGTATGAGTTTCTCAGCAGATGGCAGTGTTTCACATTAAGGACCATATTAAGCGACAAACATCAAAACATGGCATTAGATTCAGCAAAGGAGAAAATGTTTTAGTTCCACAGTGATCAATGCAGCCTTAAACAACACAATCTCCATCAACCACCGTCTAATTTAGATTGATTTGTTACACCACAGACTGATTCAACAACAGGTGACTTAATCAGAGCTTAAACAATGACTTCCCTCCATCATGATGCTGAGTGCAAGGACAGCTATGAGAGTCAGATAAGAGTGTGTAGATTCAAATCAGATGAACAGATTTGTAAGTAGCTCAAACTAAATGCCAAAAATATTTTTTCTTTTCTTTATGATTTTCTATTTACAGGCACAAAAAGATAGCTCTCTGCTAGATACCTGGAAAAAAAAATCTGAATTGGCTGACAGTCTAAATTCAGTCACTGATCTCTAAGGCCCTATATTTGTACTCACTGGAAATTTCCATGAAAACTTTCTATGAAAAACATCATTTAGATATCTGAAAATAATTAATATAATTAATTTCTAATTATATTATGGGGAATGCAACATGACATAGTAGAGAGGCCAATAAATTTCCTAATTCAGTATATAATCAAATAAATTGAGAGAGAGATTACTGATGACAGTAAACAAAGTTCTCCATGCTTCTCCATTCTCTATAGCTTGGGTCATTTCTTTTCCAGTCCTGTGCACAAAGAAATGTCCATACAGATATGGTTTTCTGAGTCTGGTGTGGTAGATCTACACTGGCCGACCTGAACCCCATTCACCTTCAGGAACAACTGGACCTCAATGATGCTCGTCTGAATATGAGTATATATCGATTTACCAACATCTGCTCTAATGGTAAGCCTTTCCAGAAGGATGTCAGCTGTTAAAACATAAAAGAGAGGAATACATGGTTTATTTGCCTTCCTTTTGAGATTAATTGTTCAACAAGACACATAAGAAAAATACTGTTTGTTGATGGTAGTCCTATGTGGTTTAGGATTCATTGTCTTGTTAAAGTGTGTGTTGGGAATTGTTTGTGTTCCTAATGTACTGTGCATATTGCTTTAGTATTGTATAATTTCAATGTCATTCATATTTTAATTTTTATTTTCAAATTTTATTTGTTAAATTTCAAGTAAATATAAAGTAATACCAACATTTTCTGTCAGGAGAATGCCTTTTGAAAATTGACAGGTCATATCAGTTTTCACAATTTTGGTAGGTGTTTATCAGTTAGGATACTCCTGAGGAGGGAAAAAAAGAAAGAAAATACAGTGAAAAACTTTCCCTCGCTCTCTCTCCCCCTCCCTCTTTACCTTGAATAATGTTTAAAAAGGGTACAAGGAAAGTTCTTAATGACTGCTTTTTGTAGAAACATTTGAATATATTTGTTATACATCATCTTGGTCATTTCTTATTAGTCATTTGACCCACAAATAATGTGTGCAGACAAGACACTATTCAAATACAAAAACAAAAGTTTTACTGTAAAAGCTATAAAACACAGACTTTGTTTGTGACTCTATGTCTAGTCAACTATGACATTTCAGTCATTTTATTTTTAACATAAAAAGCTTTTTGTTCATTTTATCAAATTAAACTAGCACGTGCTGATTCAGATGAAACACGCTGTCATTCAGAAGTTCCTTCAACAAAATTGTTTTTGTCCTCCTGTAAATATTATATATTCAGACAAAACTTTAGCACATAACTTGTCCTGCACCACAAACCCATGAATGAGGTGTCAGTTCATCGCAGCTTATTGAGGAGAGGTGTGCTATGACATTTTTAAAAGACCAGGTGTATGATGAAAAATCTGCCCGAAAAATTTTATAGATTTAACATTGGCAAGAAAATGCTGAGTTCAGAATGTTATAGAGATTTGTGGGTGGGCTCATTTGACTTGGCCAAGAAAGCAGCCAATATGTAGTGCGATACCAACTTCCTTACTATAACGGAGTGAACAGAGAAATCGTGCAGATCCATATACAAAGCTATTTATTAAAAGATGTGGTCAAAAACAGTCATGGGTCAATAACAACAACAAGTATGGCGTAGGAAAGACAAAGAGTAATCCAAGGACAGACGAGATTAGTCTCCGGCGAACAATATCCAACAGGGCAAGGCAAAGAGAGATAATCCAGGTACACAGCAATAGTCCAGGCAGGGGTAAACAGAGTCCGAATGGCAAGACGAAAGGGTAATCCGAAAAACACAGGCAAGAATCTGAACACGGGAAAACAGGCAAGGCAAGACTATGACTAGACTATGAAAACAAGGACAGGCTCCGTAAAGTAGCTATCAGCTGTAACAGTGATAAACGCTAAACAATACTCGGCAGTTTGAGAAGGATCTGAGTGGGTGTAATATAGTGTGTGTGTGATTGACTGCTGGTGAGTCCAATCAGTGCAAGGGAACATGAGAAATGTAGTCCAGGGTGACGTGTAACAGTCTGTGTGGTGTGAGAGCCAATATGATGGAGGGGTGATCTCTGGTGACAATTGGACGGAAGTCCATGAACCGGATTCGTGACACTTACCATGCCTTAGCAACCAATTACAGCAGCAACAACTTCCATTGAACAAGGGCAAGAGGATATCTCAGGATCAGAACATCATAGAGACAAGGGGGTAGGATGTTTTTGACAAAGGAGTGGTATTTTTGAGTGGCGAGCAACCTGACAAATATCCAGCCATGTCCTAGCAACCATTAAATAAAATTAACTGTCCATAACTCGGCACCGGAACGTCACAGAGATCTGGCTCTTTTGATTTGGTCAAGCATCCAGTCTATTAGTGTCACCCTGGTAACTGTCTAGACCCACTGTATCAACCATATGGCAGCATAAATAAGTCATATTTCATCAGTGGAACATCACACAAACATGAAGATCGGCTCTTTTGATTCAGGAAACCATGAGAAACCAGTCTGCAAGTATTACTCTGATAGGTGCTTAGCTTACACTAGCAAACACCCAGATCAGCTTAGGGTCATGAATAATACCTCAGCACTAGTGTTAAGGTTTGAGTTCTTTTGACTTGAGGCAGTGTATCTTCTTAGCAATTATCTAGCGACTACTTAATTACGTAATTACTTAGCGACTATCTATGGTACCTAACAATAATTAATTCATATTTAATGTCAACTATGTTAATGTTCTTACTTCTGACCATTTGAAGTTCTTTTCTAACCATTTATTAAATATGTGTCTCTAATTCTAAATAATTCTAAGTAGAATGTGCTATAATCACCTCATCATAGCATCATCTAAAATTAAGATTTAATATAATATTACTTAAAACAAATTTAAGTCTTAATATAAAAAAAAAAAAATTAGAAAAGGGACAATGATTAAGTCATTCTATATGTTAATTACTTTGTCTTTCGCTGCATCATTTATTAAATTGAACTGCACCTTTATTCTATGAGGAAATCACTTTCTGTGGAAATCATTTTCATCTATTTAAAATTTGTTTTATCAGTATCATTTTTCTACAACTATTATACATACATACAGTATGAATATCAGACCACACTACTTCAGACCCTAATGGAATGTATGTGGAGAAGGAATCAGAAATGGTACAGATGCTAACATGTCAGAACAGATGCCCTAAATATTACAGTCATGTTCTATTAGTACCTCACTGTACAGCTATCCTGTTATTATGATATTATGAGCACTGGAGGGGAAAGACTGCCATAAAGAACTATAATGGTAAAGAAATTTTAGTAAAGGCGAAGACCAGCAACCAGGAGAATTAACATGAAAATAAATAAATAAATTGGGTCGCTGTGAACAAAGCATGAATTAATTGTTTTGTATTGAATTAATATAATTTGTGATTTCATGATTTCATCTTTAAAACGAGCATTTTTGTGGTAATGACTAGTCGCTAGTCATATTTGTGTTAGTTCAATGAATTAATTTTTTTAATAGGCTACACATATCCCAAAGCAGCTCTACAGGAAAAAAAGAGGGGGTGGGGAGAAAATGATAGTAGATGGTAAAGGAGCCAACACTGTCGGCTTTATGGCCCTGTTATATAAATTCACCTCTTTGAATCATTCATTTGAATAGCTCTACTGTACAGTCCACTAATTCTGATAGTGGAACTCCCCGAGGACAGTCAAGCGATGCGCTCAAAATTTGCATTCACGCCCCTCTTTCTGTCTTACAATGTTTTCAGTGTTTATTGGGCATGCATTACTTCTCCACTGATGCTATTTTTTTAATTCTTATATACTTTTAATTTCAGAGAAGTTATTGAAGTCCACGTGATAAAGATGCGATCTCTTTGGTTTATATTGGGATTATCGTTTTACCTGGTACTTACGGAGAAAGTATCGGAAGCTCAGCGCGCAGGTATCAGAATCGCTTGTTCTTCTTGTGGAAATTTTGCAGTTATAAAATTTCAGTTGAAATTTCATTTGTCCAGCGTCCACTACCATTGTAAATGAATTATTTAACATACTCTCTTTTGTTGTGGGCTTGTGGCGCCAACTTTCTGTGTGAATGTTTTGTTTGAAAGCTAATTATGCACTGCAAATGTGGATAGGTGCAATATTATTCCTCAGTGGTTGACTTGCATGATTTGATTACATGTGTTTAGCCTACATGTATGTTTGCACGTTCTTTACATGGCTGTAGGTAGGTTAGCTCTTTTTTATTTTTTTAATAAAGAAATTAGCTTTTGGTTTGTTCAAAGTTTGATGGAATGTAAAATTCAAGCTTTTTCAGTTTGCATCTTGCATTATAATATGCCCACTTACCACATACCATTCTTAATTCACCTGCAGTCTTTATGATACAGCACATCTGGGCTCTTTCCACTTGCACTGCTACTTAGAGCTTGTGGGAAAATGATGCTCATGTCTTGAATTGATGTAATATACTTGTTTACACATAGTCTATATCATAATAGGTGATTCAGCTCTTGTAGACATTTCCATGGTCTACGACCTACCAAGTGTTATGATAACCCAAGGTTTGGCTAATTGCAGTAGGCTAATGCAGTAGAGCATCTGGAGGAAACGTATGAATGTAGTTAGTAATTTTGTAATTTTGCAATTGACAAGGCATAGTTATTGAAGTGGTCTGTTACATGACCAAGGCTGGAACAGCACATACTTTTCCTACTTTTAATTGATTTTGAATGCTTATGGTCACTTTGAAAACATTAACATGCACAGTATAAAGTGCATAGAATGCATAATATTAGTGTAAATTATTATGTATGTCCATTTCGATGTGTCATATTTAGGTGACAAACGTTGCCATACTTTCAGTATTCTTTTTTTCTTTCAGTTCACTTGAGTCACTTTAGTTTTAATTGTAAAGGAGGGATTGTGCCTCCATATCCTTCTGTTCTGATTCTGATGAATGCTGCATTGTGAATTATATGGAACATTCATTCCATTACCTCACTCTGCCAAAATTCTACTCTTACATCAAGGCATACTTGGTAAAACTTTGTGACAGGATGAGTCAAAATTGATAGTCAGTAGAGAAGACTGTTCAAGGCAAATATTCTGATATATATATGTTTTCAATCTGTTTGTTTTTCGTCAGTTTTGCTAAAAGTGGTTCATAACAAAAACAACTGTTGTAATGCATCCAGCAAAATAAATAATACTTTATAAAAGAATTGAGAATTGATTTGAAGCCAAAAATCAGTATGAGGAAATATATTTTATAATAATATACTTTATATAATACATAAAACAACATATTTTAAATGTATTATTTGCAGACAATATTTGCATTATTTGCAGATAATATTCAACTAGGGAGCTAATTCAGTTTTGTTTGTTTTTTTATAGTAGTTGCAGTTTACACCTTTAAAAATTACCTCTCTTGATAATGAAGCTCTCCTGGGATTATGAGTAGTGTAGTTCTTTCTGGGAATTCAGCAATTAGCATGATTCTTTTTTAATAATTTAAGTTAGATTCATCCTGACCTGTGATGAAAGCATACAGTCTTTTATATTATAATTTAAAAATATTTCAGTAGATTTGACTTAACAGCTTACAGGTTATAGTTTAAAATGAATTTCACTGTGCAGAAAATATAAACTTTTAGTTTTCTATCTCAGCACCCAGGTTCGGGAATACTGTGTTTGATTACCAGCAGATGGTGCACTTTCTAAACCGAGGAGCAAATGCAATATCTCTGACTATCAAAATGTCATCACTTATTGTTTTTGTATTTACAAAAGGTGCTTAAGGCCATTTTCAAATTTTTAAGGTCAGTCTAAGCCCAGCATTTTGTGCAATTATTGTTTTAGACTCAGCACTTTTACAATACAGTGTGCATTCATATCCTTAATTTAGGTTTCCTGTACTGATTTTACTGCTAGGATGTATGCCTGTTTCCTTTGGAGAATCCCTTTTTCAAACAAACACAAAATCTCATGGGTGAAGGTAGCTTTGGTAGAATAAAGAATACGGTCAATACCAAAATCCACTCTGTGTGTAGAGCAAATGTGGTTGTCAGGTATATAAAAAAAAATACATTTGAGTCAAGTAGTTACTTAAAGTAATGCTGGTTCCAAATCTTAGCTTAGCAATCCCTTTAAGGTAATCAAATTCTGTGGTATTAAAGGATCTTTAATACAGTAATTGGCAGCAGTAACTGCCCTTAAAATATTTGTGACTCTTGTCTGTAGAATTACCATCTGTCAGCATGTGTGTGTAGTGTTATTATTAAACATTAAGTGTAATTAGACCATGCTTTGCAGAAAAAAAGGGGTGAGGGGGGGGGATTTATTTTTGCCCCACCACATTCCCATTTACCTATAAGGTAAGGTTTGACAAGCTACTTCTTACTTTGGTTACTTCTTTATGATATGGTCTCCATATTGGTGCCTATTTTGTGCAATATTTCAGTGGAATGCATAAACATAAAGCCTACACAAAACACTTATTACATTTAACAATAACTACAATCACTACAAATATTGGTATAGTATGGATTGTTGATAGATTGTACAGTACATGTCCCTACCGTCACCCAAATCTACACCCATGGAATGCAGTGTTCTTATAAACAGTAAAGGTATTGTGTCTGCATCTGTTTCAGTCACATGACCTTTTCTTCATAGCTGCCATATTTATGACCATCTGTGAAATACATTTTCAATTGTACCAAATCCCATGAATAATTTATACAGATCTGTAGTTAGCACAGCACTGCAGAATCTGACATTTGTTGAAATCTATATTTATTTATTCCAAAATCAATCTACAAACACGTGCTTCATAATCTAAGGATGTGTCTAGTGTTAAATGTAATGTAAAAATCACACAAAAACAAAAGTTTTCAGTTACTGAGGCCAATATAGAAATGCTCTATTCACAGGCAGCCTTGAATAATTCATTCCACAAACGGAAGTGTCCTTTTACTGAGTGCATGTTTTTCAAAAGTATTATTCATTTCTTTATTTGTAAAAAGGAGGAAAGAAATTACTGAGAGTACTTTTAAATAAGTAATGTGCAGTCTTGTCTTCAAGTGTGGTCTCACTGTGTACTCCATAACCCTACGAGAAGCTGTCCAGCTGAACAGGATTATAAGGAAATAAACTCAGTATACGCATAGGCCATTAAGACAGCTGTTCATGTTGCGTTAAGTGTTATTTGATGAGCGTTTACATAATGCCACTATGCCAATATACGTCAATTATGGAACAGCCTATCCAGTGGTTTTCCCAGCATTTATAGATCTGAAGATGGCAATCACAGCTTTGTGTTCATTGGTTAATACGTGCATATTATGATTTTATTATTATTATTATTATTTGTTTTGTATTCCAAGACTTTTTGTGGCTTATAGTGGAGATTTGAAAGTGCCTCTCAAACACAGACACACACGGGTCAGTGTTTGGCATGTGGGCGTCATACAGTATCAAGAAGCTCAGTATTGTTTTACAGTGAATTTTGGAATAGGCTGCTGACCTTCTCTGGCTCTACAAACATTGAGCACTTTATTAATAATACCTCAGAGTGGGATAAACTCATCCAGCACTGGTCTCATGTCTGCCCCCTTGGGTGTTTGTCTGCCCAGCGGATGCCCCTGATCTGATCCTAACATCCTTTTTCATTCCAAGTTTGTGAGAATCAAAGGACGTTAGGGAGGATATTGCGACTGAGTTGCTGAATAGAGTATATCCTTATCCTTTTTGTTCACATGCACTAAGGTTCAACATCATTTAAAAGCCAAGGACTGTGCAAATAATTTAAATTGGAAATATATTCTAAATGAATGTGCTAATCCCAAAACATGCAATTTGATTGTATTTCATGCCAAAAACAGAAGGTGATTTGTTTTAAACTTACATTTCCTGCCACTGTGACTTTGTACCAACAAAAATAGGTTTTTAGCTGCAGAAAATAAATTGTTCTTAAAAAAGACCAGACTTAAAAAATCTGGATTTATGCATGAAATCCCTGATGGCAATTGTATTATTGTTTCCCAGGCCTGTTTCACTGGCCTGTGATTGCAGAGTCAGAGGTGGTCTAAGGTCAAGTCAGGGTTAACAGTGCAAGGATCAAGAACAGTTCACTACATAACCACATATAGTGCTGTAGAAAAAGTCAAGAATTTTTGCATGTGGTCAGATTATGGCATGGAGTGTTGTAGTTAGTAAATAGGTAAGAATAGGTAAAATGGACAAATGTTTGCTACTTTTCATGTTTTTGATTGCTTTGGTTAACAGCTTTAGGACACTTCAAAGTTAAGACATCTGTTATTGAAGCAGAGTTGGGTCATTAACCGACAATCTGAAACATCCAAGCAAGTCTACATCATGATCATAATGGTTAAAAAACAATAAATAAATAAATAAATAAGTTTTGGAATCGCCTAGTCAATATCCAGAATGAAACCCCATTTAAATGCTATGCCAAAACCTGGAATGCATAGTTCATGCACAACCTACAAATTATCTGAAGCAGTTCTGCAGTTAAGAGTGAGCCAACACTCTTAACTGTTTACTTTTATTCATTAATGGATATTGGTTGAAGATTTTGACTGAATATCACTGTGAAAATTAATCTAGATTTTTTTACAGCACTGTAGCTGTATGCTATTGTAGCTGTAAATGTATAATTTTCTCTTGTTTTACTATATTCTTTATTATTACTATCATCAGCAGCATCTCATTGTTTTTATTAGTTTTTATTAGTTTTTACCTTTATTAGTTTTGTATGTAGGCTAATACTTTTCCAACCCGAATTCCGGAAATGTTGGGATGTTTTTTAAATTTGAATAAAATGAAAACGTCTCAGGTTACGCATGTAACCATGGTTCCCTTTCAGTCTTCTTGTGGGGACATGACCATCTCGGAGTTGCATAATGGACTCCGCTATGTCAAACATGATGACGACCCGGCTGCGTTGTCCCCTTCGGGTGTGGTAGCGTTGTCCGAGCCAGACCCAGAGATGACGGCTATGCTTTCCCGGGCCGCCAACAATGTCGGGCTCGTGTGGAATTCTCCACCGCGTCCTGATCCTTCGAGGCTGGATGAGTGGTTTCTCGGTGGGGGTCGCGCTGGTTCTCAGCGCCCCCCCTCCGGTGCCATTCTTCCCAGAAGTGCATGAGGATCTCACAAGATTGTGGAAGGCACCTTTCACTGCCCGAAACAAATCTTGTAGCTCCTCCCCTCTCACCACGCTCGATGGTGGAGCCGCTTTGGGGTACGCGGGCATCCCCTCGGTGGAGCGGTCTGTGGCCATGCACCTGTGTCTCCCCTCATGGGCCTGTAAGTATTGGTCAAGTCTAACTGGCAGTGCTTATAGAGCCTGTGGGCAGGCGGCTTCTGCCCTCCATGCCATGGCGTTACTGCAGGTCCATCAGGCCAAAGCCCTGAAAGACCTGCACGAGGGTGGTCACGACCTGGCGGTTCTACATGAGCTGTGTGAACCTCGCGCTTCGAGTGACGAAGGTGACCGAACAGTCTCTGGGTCGCGCGATGTCCATGCTAGTGGTCCAGGAGCGCCATCTCTGGTTGTGTCTCACTGATATGAAGGAGAAGGTACATATCCTGAATGCTCCCGTGTCACAGACCGGCCTCTTCGGCGACGCTGTCGAGAGCTTTGCCCAGCAGTTCTCGGCGGCACAGAAGCAGACTGAGGCGATTAAGCACATCATGCACCGGAGGAAACCTGCTGCTTCCACCCCAGCGGCAGCCCCTCAGCCTGCTCGTCACCATGGGCGCCCTCCTGCAGGATGCCCAGCCCGTCCAGGCCCCTGCCAAACCTGGCGGCAAGCGCAAGTGCAAGAGGCCCTGAGACGGGCGACCCAGAGATGGAGGAGACTGCTCGTCGGGAGATGACCGCACCACTCCCTCCCCCGGAGGAGGGCCGGGTGGAGAATCTTTTGTTTTGTTTTGTTTTTGTTCCCAAAACATCAATAAAAAAGCGGTTTCCTCAATCTCTGGGTCTCAAGAGGAGGAGACTCTCCTCCTCCTCCTCCTCTCTTGCCAGCAGGCAGCAGTGGGTTGCCCAAGAGCATCCCTCCTGCCCATTCGTGGAACCAGGAAAGGGCGGCAGCACTTCAAATCGTCACACGCCAGGCTGTCACAAGCCTCAAGCCGGGTTCCTGTGTTCCCTCCCACACGAGGAGGAATCAGGTGAGTGTTATACTGCACACCCCGACCCCGCCCCCTGCCGTCACAGGCCAGGCCGTCACAGGCTGGGTCCCTTCGTCGGTGGCTCTGTTGGTCCCGCTGGCACGGTCTCTCGGAGCCTGGCTAGCGCTCCCCAGTCCGGTGGCTCCTGCGGACCATCAGACTCGGCTACGCGATTCAGTTCGCCCGGCATCCCCCCAAGTTCAGGGGCATCCGGTTCACTTCAGTCAAGGCCGTCGATGCGGAAATCGCAGTCCTGCTGGCGAAGGACGTGATAGAGCCGGTTCCTGCAGCCGATATGAGGTTGGGGTTTTCGACCTGAAGGATGCGTACTTTCATGTCTCGATTCTCCCGCAACACAGGCCATTCCTGCGATTCGTGATCGAGGGTCAGGCATATCAGTACAAGGTCCTGCCCTTCAGGCTGTCCCTTTCGCCTCGCGTCTTAACCAAGGTCGCAGAGGCGGCCCTAGTTCCCCTGAGAGAACGGGGTGTGCGCATCCTCAACTATCTCGACGACTGGCTCATACTTGCACAGTCTCAAGAACAGTTATGCGCACACAGGGACCTGGTGCTCAGGCACCTCAGCCAGTTGGGCCTTCGGGTCAATTGGGAAAAGAGCAAACTCGTGCCAATGCAGAGGTTCTCTTTTCTCTGCATGGAGTTGGATTCGGTCAATCAGACAGCACACCTCACCCAGGAACGTGCTCAGTCGGTGCTGAACTGCCTCAAGACTTTATCAGGCAGGACGTCGGTCCCACTGAAACTCTTTCAGAAGCTCCTGGGACATATGGCTGCAGCTGCGGCCATAGTTCCGCTTGGTCTGCTCCATATGAGACTGCTTCAGCACTGGCTCCATGGCCGAATCCCGAGGTGGGCGTGGAAACGCGGTACTCACCGGGTTCAGATTACACCGGCCTGCTGCAAAACCTTCAGCCCGTGGTCAGATCCCTCGTTCCTTCAGGCGGGAGTGCCCCTGGAGCAGGTATCCAGGCATGCTGTGGTATACACGGATGCCTCAGCCACCGGCTGGGGAGCCACGTTCAACGGGCACGCAGTGTCAGGGGTATGGACAGGTCCCCATCTGCGCTGGCATATAAATTGCCTCGAGCTGGTGGCAGTACGCCTTGCCTTGAGCCGCCTCAGAGGGCGCCTTCAGGGAAAGGACGTTCTGGTCCGTATGGACAACACTGCAACCATTGCGTATATCAACCGGCAAGGCGGTTTATGCTCCCGTCGCATGTCGCAACTCGCCCGCCACCTCCTCCTCTAGAGTCAGAAGCATCTGAGGTCCCTTCATGCCATCCACATCCCAGGAGTGTTCAATCAGGCAGCCGACGAGCTGTCTCGAGTGGCACTTCCTGGGGAGTGGAGACCATCCCCAGGCGGTCCAGCTGATTTGGAGTCGGTTCGGAGTTGCTCAGGTAGACCTGTTTGCATCCCCGGAAACCACCCACTGCCAGTGGTTCTACTCCCTGTCCAAGGCAACGCTCAGCACGGATGCACTGGCACACAGCTGGCCCCAGGGCCTGCGCAAATATGCGTTCCCCCAGTGAGCCTGCTAGCACAGAAACTGTGCAAGATCAGGGAGGACGAGGAGCAGGTCTTGTTAGTGGCTCCATATTGGCCCAACAGGACCTGGTTCCCGGAACTCATGCTCCTCGCGACAGCCCCTCCCTGGCCGATTCCTCTGAGGAAGGATCTGCTTTCTCAGAGACGGGGCACCCTCTGGCACCCGCGTCCAGACTTGTGGAAACTCCATGTGTGGTCCCTGGACGGAACGCGGAGGTTCTAGGTGATCTGCCCCAGGAGGTAGCTCTCACTATCACTTCAGCATGAGCACCGTCCACAAGACGGGCCTATGCGCTGAAGTGGAACCTGTTCGTCGAATGGTGTTCCTCTCACCGTGAGAACCCCCGGAGATGTTCGATCAGAGCCGTGCTTTCCTTTTTGCAACAAGAGTTGGAGTGTAGGCTGTCCCCCTCCACCCTTAAGGTTTATGTTGCTGCTATTTCCGCTCACCACCATCCCGTAGAGGGGAGGTCGGTGGGGAAGCACGATCTGGTTGTCAGGTTTCTTAGGGGGACCAGGAGGTTAAACCCTCCTAGGCCTCCCTCCCTACCCTCTTGGGATTTGGCATTGGTGCTAAGAGCCCTACAAACTGCCCCCTTTGAGCCTTTGCAGTCAGTCAAGTTGAAGTTTCTCTCTATGAAAACCCTACTCCTCACTGCATTGGCCTCAATCAAGAGGGTGGGGAACCTGCAGGCATTTTCGGTCAACGAATCATGCCTTGAGTTTGGGCCGGCTGACTCCAGTGCAACACTGAGGCCCCCGGCCCGGCTATGTGCCCAAGGTTCCTACCACTCCCTTCAGGGACCAGGTAGTGAACCTGCAAGCGCTGCCCCTGGAGGAGGCAGACCCAGCCCTAGCTTTGCTCTGTCCTGTCCAGTTTCTTGAAATCTGATGTGAGGCTAGTGCCCATATGATTAGATTAGATTAGATTAGATTAGATTAGATTAGATTAGATTCAACTTTATTGTCATTACACAAGTACAGGTACAGGGCAACGAAATGCAGTTTAGGTCTAACCAGAAGTGCAATAGCAGCAAGTGCAGGATATACAATGGTTGAATAAGTGCAGGACAAGGATATGTACTGAATATATGTATAAATATATATAGAAAGATGGTTATTAATATAGACAGAATTTACAGGTGAATATGTATAGTGAATAAATATACAGATGGCTATTACTATAAACAGAATTTACAGGTGATATGTACTATCAATATAATATATATACAGATGGCTATTACTATAAACAAGGTGTAAAAGTGCAGTGGAAGTGATTGCATATTACAATTAGACGTACGGTGCAAAATGTTAATGTAAACATTGATAATGTAAACAACAGTCGGCAGTGCAAATGAGCATAATCCAATTTAGGTATGGTAGTGCAAGATACAAAAGTAAACAGTTGTTACTGTAATAAAAATTTACATTCAGTAGTGCAAATAAGGCCGATGTGAGGTAGGAGAGAAGAGTTAATAATATATGAGGAAGTGGATCAACGGGGGTTAGAGTTCAGTAAAGAGACAGCTCTGGGGAAGAAACTGTTCTTTAATCTGCTGGTCCTGGTCCGGAGGCACCTGAAACGCCTGCCGGAGGGCAGGAGAAAACAGTCTGTGGGCTGGGTGAGAGGAGTCCTTAAGGATGCTGCGAGCTCGATGCAGACAGCGTTTCCTCTGGATGTGTTCAATGGCAGGTAGTGGAGTCCCTGTGATGCGCTGGGCAATTTTCACCACCCGCTGCAGTGCCTTGCGCTCTGCAACAGAGCAGCTCCCATACCATACTGTGACACAGTTGGTCAGGATGCTTTCTATTGTGCAGCGATAGAAGTTCACCAGGATAGCAGAGGAGAGCTGATTCTTCCTCAGTGTCCTCAGAAAGAAGAGGCGCTGATGAGCCTTCTTGACCAGGCTGGAGGTGTTGGTTTTCCACAACATGTCCGCCGAGATGTGGATCCCCAGGAACTTGAAACTGGAGACACTCTCAACAGCCATTCCATTGATGTGGATGGTGTCGTGTGTGCCTCTTGACTCCTTCCTGAAGTCCACGATGAGCTCCTTCGTTTTGGTGGTGTTGAGGAGCAGGTTATTTTCAGTGCACCATGTGGCCAGGTGCTGGATCTCCTCCCTATAGGCAGTCTCATTGTTGTTACTGATGAGGCCAATCACCGTGGTGTTGTCTGCAAACTTGACGATGGAATTAGATCCATACACAGGCTTGCAGTCGGAGGTGAAGAGGGAGTAGAGAAACGGGCTTAGCACACAGCCCTGTGGTACACCAGTGTTAAGTGTGATGGATGTGGAGCAGGTGAATCCTGATCGAACATTCTGGGGTCTGTTGGTCAGGAAGTCCAAAATCCAGTTGCACATTGAGGTATTGATGCCCAGGTCTCCAAGTTTGGCTATTAACTTGGTTGGAATGACAGTGTTGAATGCTGAGCTGAAGTCAACAAACAGCATACGTGCATAAGTGTTCTTATTGTCCAGGTGAGTGAGCACAGAGTGCAGTGCCATGGAAACTGCATCCTCTGTGCTCCTATTGCTACGGTAGGCAAACTGGTGTGAGTCCAATGTGGATGGTAGAGAGTCTTTTAGGTGTTCCAGGACCAGCCGCTCAAAGCACTTCATGACGATGGGTGTGAGTGCTACAGGGCGGTAGTCATTGGGGCACCTCGGACTAGAGTGTTTTGGCACTGGCACAATGGAAGTGCATTTAAAGCATGTTGGTACGGCTGCTTGGGCAAGAGACAGATTGAAAATGTCTGTGAAAACCCCAGCGAGCTGCTCCGCACATGCCCTGAGAACACGACCAGGGATGTTGTCTGGTCCATCAGCCTTGTGCACGCTGATCCGGCTCAGTTCCTTGCAGACATCTGTGGAGGAGAGTATGATTGGTGGGTGGTCAGCTGAGGGATTGAGCTTGGTGGCAGTTTCTCTGTTGTCTCTTTCAAAGCGAGCATAAAAGTAATTTAGCTCGTTCAGGAAGTTGACATCAGTGGCTGCGGGGGTGGAGTGGGTGGGTTTGTAGTCACTGATGGCCTGAATGCCCTGCCACATGCGTCGAGGGTCAGAGTTGGAAAAGTGTCCCTCTATCTTTAGCTTGTAGCAGTGCTTGGCCTTTTTGATGCCCCTCTTCAGGTTTGCTCTGGATGTGCTGTAGGCTTGTGCATCTCCTGATCTGAAGGGATCAGGAGATGCACAATGAAATGAGAGACCCTGCCGGGATCCCATATGTGTATTCCACTGTATGCTTATTAGAGCCGTGTTTCCCCTGGCAGACCACGTTCTGCCATCTCTAATGATGCAGCCTAAGCCATCTCAGAGACTTCCATGTGCAATAGGGCCCTACGGGGTTACTTCACATGTCTAAATGCCACTTAAACCCCTCTGGGAGGAGGTGACTCCGCAGTGTGCCTGAAGGGCACGCTTCCCAGTGTTATCCAAGTCCTACTGTCTGGGTTGCTCAAGGAACAACAGTAGTTGACCTTCTCTGTGTAGAGCCCGGTCCTATCATCTGCCTTATAGGAAGGACCAGGAGGCCTACACAGGGCACTGGAAGGGACAGCTCCTGTCGCGCTTTGGTAGGGATCCCAATTTCGTCGGTCATCTGACGTGACTCGGAGTGACCGACTGAAAGGGAACGTCCCGTCGCCACAGTCGCTGTACCACCGCTGAGCTGCCAGGTCACCGGCTCGGCTCCTCAGCGAAAGCATGAATTAATGCGGTGCACCTGGCCGGAAGTATGGCCTCGAGACGTAGCGTCTTGTTCCCTTTGGGGAATCATGGTTACATGCATAACCTGAGACATTCCCCTTCAGGAACTCGAGCTGCGTCGAAAATGCTATAGGAATGAGGTGTCCACGCCGCCAGACTTTCAAATCCCTGCCTAGTGTGGATGGAGTACAGCTAGGGCGAGAGAACAGAAGAGCCAGGAGTGGCTCGCATATCTAGGCCATAGAACCTGACAAATGTAAGGGGCGTGGACCATCCCGCAGCGTTGCAGATGTCCTGCATCGAAACACCTGCCAAAAAGGTCTTGGAGGCCGCCACACTTCTCGTTGAATGAGCCTTGACCCCCAGAGGCGAGGGGAGATCAGAGGACTCGTAGGCTATGCAGATGGCATCCACAATCCGCCGACTGAGGGTCTGTTTAGTAGCAGGAAGACCTTTCTTAGGGGGACCATAGCATACTAGCAGTTAGTCCACCCTTCTCCACAGGGCAGCCTATGTGGACGTATGTGTCCAGTGCTCGCACCGGACACATACAGTTGAGCTTCTGCTGGTTGGGCTCCCTGAAGGGAGGAGCACAGAAGGCCTGGAGTACGACAGGCCGTGGTGTAGAGGAGGGGACCTTAGGGACATACCCTGCTCAAGGGTACAGAAAGGCTTTGGCCTGACCAGGGGCAAAGTCGAGATAGGAAGAGGCCACTTAGAGGTCCTGCAGATCCCCAACTCTCTTAAGAGAAGAAACCGCCAGAAGGAAGGTAGTCTTGATAGTGAGATGGCGATCAGATATCTCCTCAATAGGCTCAAAGGGAGGCCTACAGAGAGCTTCTAGCACCACAGCCAGGTCCCATGGAGGGACACGAGATCGTACCGGAGGCCTCAGCCTCAGAGCTCCGCGGAGGAAACGTGTAAATAGGGGGTGTCTACCCACTGACTGGCCACAGAGAGGGGTGTGGTAGGCTGATAAAACCACCACGTAGACCTTCAGGGTGGAGTGGGTTAACCCTGCGGAGAAATGGGCCTGCAAGAACTCCAGGACTGTACCAACCGGGCAGTTGACTGGGTCGAGCTGGCGGTCTCCACACCATGAAGTGAAAAGCTTCCACTTCAGGACATACAGTTTCCTTGTAGAGGGTGCTCTGGATTGGAGGATGGTCTCAACAACCTCAGTTGAGAGACCGGAAGCTATGAGCTGTGCCCCCCCACAGTACACAGGCCCTGCACACAACTGAGCAGAGGCCACACCCACAACTCCCACAGCTCCGGGCGAGGGTGGACGATAGTGCCTCCCGCCTGTGAGAGGAGATCCCTCCTGACGGGAATGTCCCATGGAGAGCTGTCGAGGAGAGAAATCAGGTCCAAGAACCATACGTGACCCAGCCAGAACGGGGGTACTAGCTGCAGATGGACCCTGTCCCGGCGCACTCTCGCCAGAACTCCCAGGAGCAGAGCGATCGGGGGAAAGGCATACAGACGAAGCCTCGGCCAAGTCTGTACCATAGCATCCAGCCCCAGTTGAGCTGGAGGAGTCAGAGAGTACCAGAGGGGACATTGCGATGATAGTACGCAGGACCCATTGAAACACATTTGGCAGTAGTTTCCACTCTGCCAAATAGTCTACTAAGAGAAACCAGTCTATCGAGGCCTCTGGTGTACCCCACTCTTCCCCAGAGGGGCCTGCCCTCATAAGCCCTGGGCCATTGGCGTCAGGGCTTCTTGGTCGGACACTTCCTAGCCAGAAGGAAGGTCCGCAGATCCGGCTTAGGCTTAGGCAGAGATGCCTCTCCGCCGCCTCCAGCGCTGCCATGGACCTACCGATAGTACGGGCGGTCTCCTTGGTGGCGAGGAGAGACAAATCAGCGGTTCTGCGGAGCTCTGAGATGTCATCAGATTTTACTTCCTCTCCCTCATCTAGCTCTTTGAACAGGTTGGCTTGGTATGCCTGTAACACCACCATGGTGTGCAGACACGCACCAGCCTGACCTGCAGCCACGTACCCCTTGCCCACAATCGCTGATGTTGTGCACAGTGGCTTGGAGGGCAAGGTCGGAGCCTTTAGAAACGACGCCGCACCGGGGGACAGATAGCTCATGAGCGTCTGTTCTACCCGGGGTATCACTCTATATCCACGGTCATTCAACCTGCCACATTGCCATAGTAGTCAGAGGCGGGGATGAAGAGGCGACCCGAGAATAGTCTAGCCCACGACCTCGACACCTCTGTGTGGAGGTCGGGGAAGAACGGCAGGCTCCGACGTGGAGGTGGCGGCTTAACCCGCAGAAAGTGTTCATCAAGCTTGCTTTTCTGTGATTCAGCCTGTTTCTCGGCGGGCCAGTCGTTGTTTAGCTTAGCCACAGCGTGAGTTACCACCTCCAACAGCTCCTCATACTGGGGTGATTGAGGGGGCGAATCCTCATCGACGCTCATCGCGTCAACCTCCTCAGAGGAAGACAGGCGGAGCGTCGAGCCGCCTCCCTGGGGGGGAAGAAACCGCAGAGCAGGCTTCCGATCCCAGAGAGCGGCCACTGGATCTGGTGGGTGAGGAAGAAGATAGGGACTCGCCCATCTCCATTCCCTCCACCAGATCCATCTGCGAACCCCAAGAGTGCAGCCGCTGCTCCGCCTCTACAGCAGCGGGACCAGCACCGCAGGGAACACTAACGAAGGCTCCCTTGGCAAAGAGAGCTCTGCGTGCTTCGCTCCCAATCATACCACACACAGACTGTGTGTATCCCCAACAGTGATGTAACGTTTGCAGGCAGGAACATACAGCCTGTAATGTGATCTGCTCTCACCCAAGTGCTTTGTCTTAGATGCACTCTTAGACATTGTGGAGCTTATTTTATGTGGGACAGACAACACTAAATAAGACTCAAAACAAATAGCGACAGACACACACACAGAGTGCTTGCTGAATGACAGAAAGCTGACGCTGGTTCCACCGCACGTGCTTTTAAGCTTCCTGGTCGCTACGTCACCCCGCCATTGATGTCTCGCCCATCCATTGGACAGATTACACACATGATTCAGAGCACGGTCATGCTGAAGGAGTTCCCATAGCGTTTTCGACGCAGCTTGAGTTCCTGAAGGGGAACTAAAAGACTTTCAAATCACATGAGCCAATATTTTATTCAAAATAGAACATAGAGAACATAACAAATGTTTAAACTGAGAAATTTTACAATTTTATCCACTAAATGAGCTCATTTCAAATTTGATGCCTGCTACAGGTCTCAAAAAAGTTGGCACGAGGGCAACAAAGGGCTGAAAAAAACAAGAAATTTTGCAAAGATTCAACTGGGAGAACATCTAGCAACTAATTAAGTTAATTGACATCAGACCTGTAACATGATTCGCTATAAAAGGGTTGTCTAGAGAGGCAGAGACTCTCAGAAGTAAAGATGGGCAGAGGCTGTCCAATCTGGGAAAGAGTGCGTAAAAAGATTGTGGAACACTTTAAAAACAACGTTCCTCAACGTCAAATTGCAAAGGCTTTGTAAATCTCATCATCTACAGTGCATAACATCATCAAAAGATTCAGAGAAACTGGATAAATCTCTGTGCATAAGGGACAAGGCCGAAGACCTTTGTTGGATGCCTGTGGTCTTCGGGGCCTCAGACCACACTGCATCACTCATCGGCAAGATTCTGTCATTGACATTACTAAATGGGCCCAGGAATACTTCCAGAAACCATTGTCGGTAAACACAATCCGCCGTGCCATCTGCAGATGCCAACAAAAGCTCTATCATGCAAAAAGGAAGCCATATGTGAACATGGTTCAGAAGCGCCGTCGTGTCCTGTGGGCCAAGGCTCATTTAAAATGGACTGTTTCAAAGTGGAAAATAGTTCTATGGTCAGACGAGTCCAAATTTGGCATTCTTGTTGGAAATCAAGGATGCCTTGTCGGGGCTAAAGAGGAGGGAGACCTTCCAGCATGGAAGATAAAATTCAGCGATCAGTTCAAAAGCCAGCATCTCTGATGGTATGGGGGTGCATAATTGCATACAGTATGAGCAGCTTGCATGTTTTGGTAGGCACTATGAATGCTGAAAGGTATATAAAGATTTTAGAGCAACATATGCTCCCCTCCAGATGACATTTCAGGGAAGGCCTTGTATATTTCAGCAGGACAATGCAAAACCACATACTGCAGCTATTACAAAAGCATTGCTTCGTAGTAGAAGAGTCCAGGTGCTGAAATGGCCTGCCTGCAGTCCAGATCTTTCACCTATAGAGAACATTTGGCGCATCATTAATCAAAAAATACATCAACGATGACCACGAACTCTTCAGCAGCTGGAAACCTATATCAGGCAAGAATGGGACCAAATTCCAACACCAAAAATCCAGAAACTCATAACCTCGATGCCCAGACGTCTTCAAACTGTTTTGAAAAGAAGAGTAGATGCTACACCAAGGTAAACATGCCCCCGGTCCCAACTATTTTGAGACCTGTAGCAGGCATCAAATTTAAAATGAGCTCATTTTGTGCATAAAATTTAAAAATTTCACAGTTTAAACATTTATTATGTGATTTTAAACATTTATTATTATTTGTGATTTGAAATTCTTTTAGTTTTCATTTTATTCAAATTTAAAAAACGTCCCAACATTTCCAGAATTCGGGTTGCAATTTAGAATGATAAAAGCCTGTGTTCTAAGGCCAATTCGCACTGCCAGAAGTCCAAATAACACATTTGCTAGGTTTTATTGGGCCAGTGTGTTCGCCTTTTTGGCAACACCCTGGCAGTGTGAACTAGCCTGAAAGATACTGTGAATGTGCCTGTGTAGGTTGTGCCAATTTCAAAGTTTGTGTGTAAGAAAGATAGGAACTGTGAGAGCATGCAACGGAGGGAGTGGAATAGACAAAGAGATTGTTAGAGGGCCAAGTACCCATGGTGTGATCAGGGTGAGCTGAGAGCATATGTGGAGTGAACAGCTGGACAGACAGTTTGAGATTTTGAGCAGAGGAGGTTCAAGCATGGTCAGAATCAGAATGTGGGAAAGCTGCCTTTCACAATGATGAGGTTATGGGTTTCCACACGTACGTAGGCTGAGACATCCACCAGATCAGATATGCTGTCAGCTGCTGTGTGTCTGTCACTCAGACCCACGCCAGACCGCCCTGCTGGCATGAATAAATGTACAATGAGCTCTCAGTACAACCAGTTAGGGACTGAGAAGAAATGCTGGGTAAACCATTTGCTTGATTTTCCCCTTAAATAACTGCAGTGCTGTTTTGTGCAGATGCTGTAGCATATACTGAGGACTAAACATTATTAATAATGAGTAAAAATGACTGAAGATCATACACAGTGATTAAAGTACAATATTAAAATTCATAATTTATGTAGGGGGTTACTGCTGCCAAACAGCTTTTAAAGGATAATGAGGTTTATCCATACAATGAAAGTCAAAGCTGTACACATGCACATGCATTTCACCCTTTTCATGGAATTTTGTACCCACTTACCAAACTTACATATTCCCAGAACAGACATTTGGTGGGCGATAAACCATTTGTCTTATTAGAAGTCAGTGTATCTTAGAAGCCAGTATATCTTTTTTTTAAAGGATATGTGCAAATAGTGATCTCCACTTTGTGCTTTTCAGTATTAATGGTCAAAGATTAATTGTTAATTTTACTGATAGTCATTCATGAAAACTGAAATAGTATACACATTGGATATTGAAATTCCACAGGCAAACAAGTAACCTATATTAAATATTTTTAAGGGGTCCAAATATGAATTTTATTCTCAAAAGAGGAGCATTAGGAAAACTGAGGCTGCACATCTGTGTTCTTGGAGCAGGGTCTATTGGGACACAGAGGGAGGTTGAGAATTTCTCACATTTTGGAGGGCAAAAGTAGAAGTGGCCAATGAGGTCCAACTTATATTAAAGAGAACACGCCTTCCGTCTCTCTTTCCCCCCTGTTAAAATGAGCTAAGAGAAGGAAAAGATAACTCATCTTGCATTGCAGTGTTGGTGTGACTACTTTTGCCAGACACGCCTGATAGCATGTTCTGAATGACTTGGGCAACAGAAGGACTAGTATAAGTGCAAAGATGAGGTTCAGCTGGGGCTTGTCTCTCCTGTTGATTCTGCATGCGGGTCCTCTTAATGCCTTTTGGTGGAACAGTTCACCTGACACAAAGGCCCCCACAGTGGACAATGATACTTCAGTTGGTGGAACGACCAGTAAGGAGGAGAAAATTTCAGATGTAGGGTCGGAAATCATAGATGTAGCCAGAGGGATCGAAGGATTTGTGAAGAACTGGGACCAGAACTCAACTGTGAATTGGAATAACAATGTCACAGTGACGACACCTGTCATCTCCTCGAAGCTTCGCCATTCTAAAACGGGTAATAATAAGTCTTTATCAGAAGAAGTCGAACATGAAATAAATGTCAAAGGTTCCTCAGGTGATGCCATTGGGTCAGGCTTAGGCTCAGGGCCCACTATGGATTTGGCTCAGGAAGGCAAAAAAACAGCGACCAACCTTACAGGGACAAGGGTCACTGACAGCAGGATTAGCATAATTAGCACTTCCGCTTTCATTGAGGATTCCACAAGCTGCTTATCAAGAGGCTCTGACTGGCCTTTCTGTTTATCTCATGGTGAAGTCACATTTTCTGTACCTAATTTTTTTAACCACACCCAGGCAGAGGATGTGGTAGCTGTGTTAAATGAATGGGGTTGGCTCCTGCGTTCAGGCTGCCACCATGGTTTGGAATGGTTTTTTTGCCTACTACTGGCACCAAGATGCCATCAGCCCTCTGAGAAACCTGGGATAGCCCTGCTACCATGCAGGACTTTCTGTGAGGTGCTGCTGGACAGTTGCTGGACAGTCCTACAGGAGAGTGGCCTGCCTGTGGCCTGCCACACCCTCCCCGAGGGACCAGAGCCCAGTCAGTCATGCCTAACCGTTAGTAACCACAAAGGTAAAACTGTGATGCATCTCAAACTTATGCCGCTTGTCTTGTCGGTATGTGTTTTTTATTGGTGTGCTTTCTACCGTGAGAGACACAGGTCACTTCCTGTCTGTCAGCAGTTGCTCTGCTCTGCTATCACTTTGCCAGGGCTCAGACCAACACTTAGTACCTGGGTATACGCTAACCAGCAGAACGTTTACTTATGCACATCTGCTGTGATGTGAGGTCTGCGTCTGCATGCGTGGCTCAGTGTGAATCCATTAGAATTACCTGCATGCATGAATACTAATTGCACCTTCATTCTAAACATTTTAATTTTGACAGACTGTTTTTAACCTGTAGCTCATATATGTGTGTAAACTCGGAGTGCAAGCATTTTCAATCAGAAATAATTATTCATTAATATGTGTGCACTTAATTTTTGTTTCTTAATTTAGTGTAAAATGTAGATTCACAGGGTTGCATAAAAATACAGAAATTTGGCAGTATACAATTTGTTATTATTAGACACAGTAGTGCCATACAATATTTTTTACAAAATTGTGTTATTGATCTTGTGTAGCTGAGGCCTGTATAAAAGTTGTTTATTGTATTTTGACTGGTTTTGAAAGTGACACACTTGACTTAACTTAATTGGAGAACAAGCTGCTCATGCTTGTTTGCAGAAAGTTACTAATACAGCAGAAAACTGTGGTGTGGAAACCCTTATGGAGATGGTTTAGGCATGTATTATGCTAATTATTGTGTGCACGTTCCATCTTTTAGAATATTCCTCATTCATCAACCTAAGAAGAATAAGAATGAGATGATGTGTGTATGCACCATAAATTTTGTCAGAAACACACTTATATGCAGTTATAAGTGAATGAGAACGATGTGGGGAATCCGCTTAGTATGCGTTCTGTTATGTCAGAATTAGGTTATATAAGCCGTGTTTACTCATTGCGGTCAGTTCTGATGCGCAAATTGCATTGCCTGGTGGTCTCCTATCCAAGTACTGACCAAGCCAAACCTTGCTTAGATTTAGAAATCAGATGAGATTGGGAGAGTCTATGGCTGTCCATGAAAATGTAATAAAAATAATCCATCAGGCAAAGTCATTCATTCTCATGTTTAGCATAAGTGCTTCTAGAGTGCTTGATTATTCAAGCAATGCTTTTGTTTTATTTCTATAACTGAGACTGCTGAGCTTTATCCATCAACAGAATTATGTTCACCGTGAAAGCAATGCTAATGTCCCTCAAGCATTTTCACTGCTGGTAACTGCTTCAAGATGCAAAATGGTGTCAATGACCTACTTGCATTTGTATAACAGGTCACAGAGAGATATGAGACACATGAAATCTTCAATTTCTTAAAATTGAAATGTATGATATTTAAGGCCAGCTCAATCATCTATCACAATAAAACTGATTTTTTACCATGCTGAATCAGCATTCTTGTCAAACACAACCCAGTTTGACCACCATCTACATGCATATGTGTGAGTTGTGGTGGATGACCTCAGCCACATTTGTTGGAGAGTAACACTTGGACAAAGAGGCAGATTATTGTGTCTCTGTGTTATTAATAAGACAAAGAACTTTCTTTGCATGTTGGTTATAACAAGGTTCCCTCTGAAAATGTGTGACGAGACACACAGCAGAGAATCCATGATAAGATTTAAATGGCTTTATTTTTAGCTATGAGGGACTTTTTCTTTTCTTTTTTTCTTCTTCTTTTTTTTTTCGAGATGATGTGCAAGAAATGCTGGGAGATTGATAGAAAAAAAGGATTCATTGTGAAGACAGTTGTGAAGATCTGTTGTGGGGGGAGAGCAATTCTTATCTGACACAAAGTCTTCCTTGATCATTTAATGTCCTTTCATATTTATGACCAGCTCTGGGATCGCACTGTGATAATTAATAAGGTTGGCGTTTTGATCTATCACTGTGGTCTTGGAGAAAGCACCATGAAAACCGCAGAGTTCTCAGAGGCAAGCAACTGCCAAAGAACATATTAAAGAGTATCGTGCAAACCATGCTGTAAGAGGGTTTTTTTTGCTACACATCTGGTACTGCATCCAGACTTCATCATTTAACAGGTGTTAATTTGTTTCAGTGCATTCTTTTTGGATTTAGGCCATTTTGCATTCCAGTATGTTAGGCCAGTATGTTATGTTAGTTTTTCTTTATTTACCCTCAATTTCTTCAATATAAGTTGTTAGACAGTGTTTAAAAAGAGCTGAATTATTATTATTGGCAGCTGTTTCATGCTGGTCATTTCCTTGAGTTACTCTTTGTCTTATCTCTTGGGAAGTATAGGGGCTCAGATAATTTTTTGAAGGGAAAGTTTGTCCTAATTAGGTCTCTTGTGAGTCAAGGAGGTATCAGTTAACAGGATCCTCTGGTTTCCATCTCATTCATTTAACTCCCATTTACCTATCCAGCTGTCAGTAGACTTACAACCATTAAGAAAAAATAGCTATATATAAAGACAATTCCTGGCAGAAGGCATTTTAGCTAACAATTTGAAGGAAACAGAGTTAACAGAACTTTTAGGAGACTTGCATTTTTTTATGTTTACAGTGTTATTATCATCAAATTTGATTATTTTGTTATGTCACTATCATAAAATTTTATTTTGTTTAGTCACGTCTTATCACTGCTGTAGGATGTATACGCATGTGGGAGAGTGTCTGGAACAGATGGCCAAAAACTGCTGCCCAAGGGACGATTTATTCATCAGCATGTTTACATGTGCTGCAGTACTGCACATGTTATTTATTGTTTAATTGTAGATAGATAATTCAAGTAGTTCAGAATGAACGTTCACCAGTGCTTTAAATATAATTTCCTTTGTAATCATGTTTTGAAAAGATGTCTTGCTTATGTTTACACCTTTGAAATATGGTTTATCAAATTTGTGTGGCAGTTAAGCTGTGTATCGATTAGATGTTTTGGTAACACTTTCTATGAAGCCCATATTTATAATACATTATAAGGGCATTCTTAAGGCTTTATAATGAATGCATAATGCATTATAAAAAACCTTATAATATGTTATATCATCTTATAAATAATCATAACAACAATTATAATACATTGTTTATGCATTTGAGGTTATAACTTTTAAGATTATGATTATTTATATTATTTACATATTAAATCTACTTTTACATTTATAATGGACTGTATACCTTGACATTGTTTATTTAAGATCTGCACAGTATCTTTCTACATCTTGTAAATAGGTGTGGAGTGTTATTTGAGTGTTCCCTGTGAGGCTAATATTAATTTTGATGTGAGCTAGTTAATAATTTCAACTTAAAAAAAATGCAATGTTTATATGTTAGGTTACATTTTATTTTGATGGTCCCCTTAGTCTATTGACTATAAGCAACTTTGCAACTACATGTCAACTAACTCTCATTAGAGTATTAGTAGGCTTAAGTTAAGGTTAGGGTAGGTAGAATGACGTTGACGTACTTGCATAGTTACTTATAGTCAGTTTGTCTGTTGGGGAACCATCAAAATAAAGTGTTAGCATATATTTAGCAGACATACTACTAATACTCCAATGACTGCTAGTTGACATGTAGTTGCAGAGTTACTTATCAACAGCTTTCTAAGGGGTACTAGCAAAATAATCAAACTGATATTACAATAAAAATAGTTCAAAGCAAATCTGATCTGATCTGTTATCTGATCATATGGCTGTTTGAGAAAAAAATATTATTATTATTATTATTATTACTATACTTATAAGTGGTCTTTGATTGCTTTAAGTAAAGTAGCATAAGAAAGATGGCAAAATATGAGACTTATACATTATAACTATGAGAAATATAATCCATTGTAACTTAAGTGGATACAACATGTTCACTGTGTGTTATAAATCATCATACTCTTAAAAGCTAAAACCACAAATAAGTAAATATTATTTTAAAAAAGTCCCTTTCAAGGAAAGTCTGTTCACTCGGCCGCCATATTTGCAAAACCTCCAGGCAGCTCAAGCAAGACCAACTAAATGAATGGGGAATCTCAAAAATCTCAAAAACTGCTCGCTGAACTCGCGATTAAATTACATATTTCAAATCAGCAACAAAATCTGAAATGAACTGCCCCATGAATGTTGTTTCTTATGCTCAAATAGCATTTAAAAAGCTTATTTTTCAGGCTAGATCAACCAATGCGCATGTGTAGTTCCAACACGCTTATGACTGTGCATGCGCATCGGCTGGTCCAGAAAACTGATAATAGAGAATATCATATATATAGATCAGTGGTCCAGCCTCAGGTTTCTATGGGAACCGGAGCTTCTGATGGCTGCTGCAGTGACGCAATGACTTTACCAATCAACGATTGGCTCTTTCATTTAGAAGGCGAGACTATCCCGCTATATTGCACTTTGCAGTTTCTCCCATTCATAAGTATAGGAGTGAACGGTCTATGTATTTCTATAAACTTTGATTATAATACATTAAAACTGTTCTTATGAATATTCATAAGATGATATAACATATTATAAGGTTTTTTATAATGCATTGTGCATTCATTATAATGCCTTAAGAATACCCTTATATTGTATTATAAATATGGGCTTCATAGAAAGTGTTACCGATGTTTTTATCACTTACTTAATTTATAATGTCTTGTGTCTTGGCTTTTTGAGAAATCATTTTTGAATGACATTGCAATAACATGATGCACTCTCACTTATAGTGTAATTTGCTGTCTGAACTTTATGGTGGTTCCAGTGGCTCCACCTTTATTGTGATTTACAAGTGGCTTGTATTAGAGTTGATATTGTGAGGTAGGATCCAGGAGCAAGTGGACACATCTGGACTAGATAATGGGCCAACTAAACTCCCAGAATCCCCTGTGTGAGTGTTTTGAAAGAAGATGACAGCACAACACAGGAATGAAATGAATGCTGGCTGAGTGGGTGAGCGACTGGACAGCCGTGTCAAATGAGAATCATGGTGTAGTATGGAAAAGCCACTAAGCTGCCATTGCCGTTGAAACATGAGCCTAGAATTAGACATGCCGTTCCCACAGTCAGAAGTGTTAGCTTGGTTCAGCCCAAATCTGCCTACCCATCTTTTCTTAAGCAAGAATTTACAACAGTACACACAAGTATAGATGTAGAATGTAGAAAACCTTAGTAGCATATGTTGGAGTAATGGTTGAGAGCTGTATGATTGAAATAATAAGGTATTTATAGGTGTTTATTTTATTTTATAACAATTCAGAACTGTTGTCCTTTTGAAAAAAATAGTGCACTTACTGTAATTGTTTTGAATGTGCACTTGTCTTCATATTTTTAAACACTGTACTTGCAGATAATATAATATTACTAAAATAAAATGCCACTATAGTTTAAAAATGGTTGTAAGAAAAAGTGACGAGGACGTTGAAGATCTCGATGAAGATGTTTATTGCAGCATAGCAGTGACAAAGCACATGTAGTACCTTGGGTTCAGCAGAGTCGGAATGAACCCAGAACATCCTATGTTTAAACCTTTTATACATTTTCAGTTTACTACCCTTCATGTAAATGAAGTTGCTTCTGTTGTAACAGCTGTAGTCTGTATGTTAATTAAGTTCTGACACCCCTTTGTCTGAGGTGGTTCTCAGTGTACCACACCTGCTCCCATTCTACAATTGGTCACCATTTGCTCAGGATGTGATCATCCCAAATGGTCTACAAACAACATAACTGTTGACTTTCTTCTTCTCTATAATAATTAAGCCATTTTGGGAAATGAGCATGATCAAACATATTGTGGAGTGGAAGCCGGGTCGAGGCAGATTATAGATTCTTACAGGTAGTTTATTTCATTTTCCAAATTCACTTCTTTCTCCATGAGTAATACAAACAATTTTCTGTTTATTTTGGTAAAAAGTTGTAAATAAGTTAAAAAAAATAAAATAATAAACAGTCATTATCATTACATTTTACTATATACAATTTTAGGAGTGTGACAAATTTACGCTGAATTTATGATGTATAATGAAAAAGAAATAATTACTTGTGCTGTCATTAAAGAGAGTAACATGTTCATTTTTAACACACTTAATTACACTTTTAAAAAGTGCACTTTGTAATAATGTCAAATTAATAGTTTTACCTAAAAGTACATTTTTAATCATTGTTTTGATAATGTTTTGTTATGCTTTAAAGTGCACTTATTACTGTAAAGTACATACTGTATTGCATAAAAATAGACTTAAGTCAAAAAAAAGTTATCTTAAGTTCAACCAATTCTATTTAATATAAAAGTTAAATATAACATTTTTCACAAGGGTGACCTAGTTAAAACATTTACATTAAAGAACAGTCAGGTTTTTACAAGACCTAGACCATTAAATTTCTGATCAACGGTCTCCCTATACTTCATCATCAACCCTGAGAAAGCAAAATTTCACATATTAGTATGCTAAATTTAGTCTGATTCTCTCAGGACTTACTGTAATGTACACTGTGAAGAATTATTCCACTGTGTCTGTTTTCCCCAAGCTTCTGTAGACATGGCAATAATCACCAGTCACCATTTTTGTCAGTCCCTAGAGGCTGCAGCATGTTGATTTATGAGGCTGAACCAGTTGATTTTCTTGAACAGTGCAATTTCACTTTACATGTATTGCAAAGATTATATAATAACTGGCCCTTTTTCTAAAAGACACATGCTATTTTAGGCACCAGTAAGAACTGAATCTTTTGAATATTTCAATTGCAAATTAAAATTTCAGTAATAACTAAATTAATTTAATTTTCACTTAATATATTTTTAAATGCAACATCACCAAACACTACATTCATTTCAACTACTGTACTGATTTCCATTATTTTTTTTATCATAGCAGAGAGTGGAATCTCCCTGCTGCAAATAATTGGAAACTCTCCACCTGAAGACATCACCCGGGTTACAGGCCCAAATGGACAAACTGCTTACCTCTTCACAAAGGATACCAACACAGAACAGATGGCACGTGCCCACCTTCCCACACCCTTCTACCGAGACTTCTCTCTTGTCTTCCATTTGAAACCCAATTCTGAAGACGCTGGAGTCCTCTTCTCCATCACCGACTCCAATCAAAAGATCATGTACATCGGGGTCAAGCTCTCAGCAGTGGAGGATGGCAAAAGAAAGGTTATTTTTTATTACACAGAGCCTGATTCAGATACATCTCAAGAGGTGGCCAGCTTTGAGGTGGAACACAAGCCACAAGAGTGGAGCCGTTTCTCTCTCGCTGTTAGTCTGGACCAGGTGTCTTTCTACGAGGACTGTGAATCTGAGCCCAAGGTGGTAAAGTTTGTGCGCTCACCTGATGACTTGGAGCTGGAGGCAAACTCCAAGATCTTTGTTGGACAAAGTGGAGCTGATGACCCAGACAAATATCAAGTATGTCTAAAAGTACTCTGTATGTTGGTCACACTTTATTTTAAGGTCCAATTCTCGCTTTTAACAAACCATTAACTATGACTTTTGCCTCAATAAACTGCTAATTTGGTGCTTATTAATAGTTAATAAGGCAGTTGTTAAGTTTAGGTATTGGGTAGGATGTAGAATATGGTCATGCAGAATATATGCTTTATAAGTAATTAACAGCTAGTCTCGCATAGCCAGACCTTCAGACTGACGGCTGAAGGTCTGGAATCCATGGCAGCTTTCATTGCCAAGGCCCGCACATGAGGCCGTTTGACCGACATGTCAAACAACCAATCACAGTTCGTTTTGTTCAGCGTCACGTTTCAGGACGTGGAAATGTTGCCACAATAACAGACCGGTGTGTAAAACTCTCTGACATATTTTAAAGATTCTATGCCGCAAACTTTGAATATTTCACATACACTCTAAAAAATTCTGGGTTAAATACAACCTAGCGCTGGGTAAAATATGGACGAACCCAGCGATTGGTTTACTGCCCAGAAAGTTGGGTTAAACATTTAACCCAATTGCTGGGTTTGTCCATATTTTACCCAGCACTGGGTTGTATTTAACCCAGCATTTCTTAAAGTGTACTTTTGAAAATCCAGTGTTTAGTTGATCCTAATAAGCTCTCGTCGTTGTAAACACGACGGCTTTCTTCTTTCGTGAGGGGGTTTGACGTCATGGCATCTTTGTTTCCAGGCAGAACATTAAAGAACTCGACACACATGTCTCCCGGAAATCCTGTATAATTCAACCAATCCTATGACGACTTCGAAACTATATGCATCAGATGCTCAGCCAACGGTCCGTGGGCATGACGTCTGAGGCTGAGACTAATAAATAGCTAGTATAATAGGCAAGCTAATAAGCAACTAGTTAATAGTGAGAATTGGACCCTAAAGTGTTACCATGTATGTTTGTCTGTCTGACAAATGATCAATTGATCAGTCAATTGTCCCAGACCAATATGGTATTACTACTGTATCTATACATCCATCCGTCCAGGAGAATTACATTTAGGTTCATAAACAACTACAGCTGATATGCTGACTGATCTTAATAACTCTGATGTTGATGTTGACCTATTTTTTTTAGGGCATGATCTCAGAGTTAAGGGTGGTTGGAAACCCACGAGCTGCAGAGCGTCGTTGTAATGATGCTGATGCTGATGATGATGATGATGATGATGATGACTATGACGTAAGCTGCAAATAATCTTAAGACTGTGTCATTCTTATATCTAAATTTTTTGGCAGTTTTTTTAAATGTATTGTTTACAGTATAGTACACAACAGAAATTACTCTTAATCTTTCTCCATTTTAATATCTTGATGGCTTACTAACTAAATGCTAGTTAATGCTTGCTTTTCATTATTTGTAGGGTTCTGGAGAAAATGGAAGTGGAATAGATGACAGAGTGGAAATGGATTTAGTAGGTATTTTTGGACATTAGTTATTGTATGTATCTGACAAAAATACAGTGTTCTGGCAAAAAAAAAATTATAAATTAAATTTGTGGTTTCATATATTGATACTTACAATACTTACTACAACACTGCTTCTGGCATATTGCACTGTGATGTGGCTATCAGATGTTAACTTAAAAGATAACACTTTAGAATACCATCATTAATGAATAAGGATAAAGGAACAAATGAGTAACTGTTAACACTACTATTAACTAACAAGAAACTGATTAAAGGGATGCAGTTTATATATGTCCTTAAATACTATGTACTTACATTTATATTAATATTTGCTACAATGCACTTATTGTGTACATACATATTTTAAATTGTCTTGTCCTGTAATTACATCTATATTTACACTGTTGACCCGACCTCTACCCCTTAAACCTCTACCACCGAACCTGCCCGTAACTGTACTCATATCCCACCTCAGTAGCAGCATAAGTGTTTTGCAATGCAACATGAACATAATAGGTACACTGTATTTAATAATTCCGTATTTTATTAAGTACATAGACACCTAATATAAAGTGGGACAGATTAAAAAATTAGTAACTACTATTTTTTCATACCTCCCAGAGAACTACTAAGAACCTAAGAGGTTTTTGTAATGTTTTGGATAATAATTACTTATTATAGATGAAATAACACATTACTATTACTATTATTGCTTTTAAAGTATAGAATTTTGTAATGATGGGTCCCTTGTTTATAGGTAATTCCAGAATTTCAGGAAGAGAGGCTATTTTTATCTATTGTTTGGGGCAACATCTCGGGAGGTCACATACATCACTACTTAAATGCCAAATTCGTTGTTGGTTGAACTGATTTTTAGTGGCATAGAAAGCACTTACAATGCTTAATGTATTGTACTGTGGAATTATTAAAGGGTTAGTTCAACCAAAAATGAAAATTCTGTCATTAATTACTCACCCTCATAACGTTCCAAACCTTAAAACCTTTGTTTATCTCCGGAACGCAAATTTAGATATTTTTGATGAAATCTGAGAGCTCTCTAACCCTTTATAGACAGGATACTACTACGATCAAGACACAGAAACCTAGCAAGGTCATCGGTAAAATAGTCCATGTAACAGTGTCATGGTGCACACAGCAGGGAGGAACGAGGAACACAGGGAGGAGGATAAACTTCAAATAATAGTCTTTAATGATGACATCAGGGCACGACAAGGCAAGGTAAACACAGACAGGAACACCGGGGAATAACGAGTAGACCAGACGAAAACTAACTAAACAGGCAGGAACTAAATAAACTAATAATCACACAGAACAAGGACAGGAACATGACCAAATAAGGAAACAAGAGGCGGGAACACATGACACGCACTACAGAGGACTGACAATCAGGGGTTCAGCCGTAATTTTACAAAGCAGCAAGAATACTTTTTGTGCGCAAAGAAAACAATAATAACATCAACGTAATCAGCGTTATTTACGTTCAGCAGAAAGCATGCAAATGCTGAATGTAAACAACGCTGATTACATTGATTACATTCTGGGGTACTCTCCAAAATGGTGGAAGACGGTAACTCGGGGAGAATTGTTGAATAAATTATGTTATTATTGTTTTCTTTGCACAAAAAATATTCTTGTAGCTTTGTAAAATTACGGTTGAACCCCTGATGTCAGATGGACTGTTTTACGATGTCCTTGCTAAATTTCTGTGCCTTGATCGTGGTTTACCCTTGCTGTCTATGGAGGGTCAGAGAGCTCTTAGATTCCATCAAAAAATATCTTAATTTGTGTTCTGAAGATGAACGAAGGTCTTACGGGTTTGGACCGACATGACGGTGAGTAATTAATGACAGAATTTTCATTTTTGGGTGAACTAACCCTTTAAGACAAAATAACCTGAAGTAGATGTTATCATTACTAAGTGTGACATTACTTTTTAAAACTGTCTTGAAGAAACCTGCTCTGTAGATAACAGTTAAGTGTGTTTTCTATTTCAAAGGGTTATGTTCTGCCGCCCATGCCTCCACAACCTGCTTCTCCAGGGCATAAGCCTAAGTTGGGCACAGATGACCATCAGAAAGCTACAGGTCTGTGCAATTGCTATTTGATAAAGTTTTTGATTAATGCTAGACAAGAGTACAAATAAACTGGAACTTTATAGAACTGAATTTATAGAATGTTTTTAGAAAGTGTAATTAATGTTCAGTATTAATGATGCTTACACAGGGAACTGTTTTTCTGTTTTTAGTCCTGACTTTGGCACATACATGAATTTGAAAATTGTGAAATCTCTGAATTTTGGACAACCTATGTAAGAGCTCACAAAATATGATGCCAAAATAGGCATGCAGACAGAAATCGCTTCAAACTGAATGCAATGATAATGCTGCAATGCCATCTTGTGGACAGTATTTATACAGAACCTTGTGTGCAATGGAAAGGTTCTATGAATGTTAAAGGTTCTTAATGGAAACATCAATGTCAATATACAAACCTTCACTGAAAATTAAGCTTTGCCAACACAGGGAATATAAAAAATAATGTAAATTGAAATAATATTTCACAATATCTGTTTTCATTTAGAGCAAATATTTGTTGTAATTCTAATTAAACAGGCAGGCCATAAGCTCTCCTCTTTTAATTATTATGTTTATTGTATTCACTTTATATACATGGATGCATGCATGAATGAATGAATGAATAGCTACTACATTTATAGGTTTCAAAGGGTTTTATCATTGTTAATGTGGATGTAATTGTGAAAAAGAAATTAAGTTTATCTCCTTAAATGTATATTAAATTCAATTTGTTTTACCCATTTTACCCATGTAAGTAGGAAAAAAAGATTAGGCTATTAAGTAATTTAAAATGTACTGTACAGTAAAACCTTTCATTTTAAATTATTACAAAGTGCACATTTTAACCCTCTGTGCCTCTTTTTATGTTTTGAAATTTTAAATTTTTTCACTTCATAGAAATGGAATGACACTTTGTGACTTTTGTCGCATTAGCTATGTGAACACAAAAAAATCATGGACATGATTTGGATATGTTAAAGGGTCAATAAATAAATAAATAAATAAATAAAGTCACATTAGGCTCATTCGCAGTCAAAAATGACCGACATATGAATGGGAAATACGAAAAAGAAAAAAACTCAGAGAATATTTTGGTCGTACAAAATCAAACATGATGCAAACAAAAGCACACCGATGAAGGGGTGACACTCTAAAATATAATGAGTGCAAAATAGACACACTTATATGAACTGGTGTGACTGTAACAAGTTTTTGCAAATGTGTGAAATAAAATCAATTAATCAGCTACAGTGCAGTAAAAAAAAAAATGGACAGCAAAACATCAAGAGTACAAAACCGACACATTAACTCAAATGCACACTCACTTACACACACTCACAGACACACACAGCACACTATTGTACACACACAGATGAAGTGGGGTGGCTGTAACAATGGCAAAATAGATACAGAAGACTCAAATATGAGGTTGAAATCAGATCAGACCTAGCATTCCTAATCATTTTTACTGAATTCTGATGTTATGTGAAACAAAATGTCCTCTGTGTTCAGGTTTGACTGTAAAATTAGGGTCATATATAAGTATTTATGTCTAAAAAACAACTAGATTATTACATATGTTTGTTTTGTTTTGTTTTTTTCTTTCATTACTCCCAGCAGATGGCACTAATCTGCCTTCAATTTTAAAGGCCTAGTCTTAGTTTTAACATTAAATGCTGCTTTGACATTCACAGAGTCAAAACCTGATTCAGCCACACTCTCCAGCACAGGTGAAGAGAAGGTACAGTACAGTTCTGTTTTGGGTTATTTTATAATCAAACATATTAAATGATTGTTGCATTAATGGGATGCTAGCAGACAGCTTACTATAATGTCTAAACAGAAAAGGTTAAAGTAAATAGCCTGCAGATTATGTTTTTTAGTTGGATGAGGATATGCAATTTGCATAGTAAATCATACATAAATTTGCTTTACGCTGTGTCCTAATCAGGTGTGACAGGATTTCCTTTTTTTCCTTTTGCTTCCCCAGGGCAATCGTGAAGAGAAAGAAATTAAGGTAAACAAGATTTATTTTAGTGGTACACACATACACCTTTCACCAGTGCAGTGATTGGATAATGACTTCCAGATGTTGGCTAGGTTGATGAACACATTGCCCATTTTTCTGTATAGGGTAGTATTGGGTCTGGATATCCTGGCCCCAAAGGTGATCCTGGGCCTCCAGGACCACCTGGTCCACCTGGACCAGCTGGACCCCAGGGTCCAGTAACAAATGTGACAAACACAGGGGATATAAAGGTGGAGAGGGTACAGGGTCTAATGGGCCCACCAGGTCCAGAGGGCCCACAGGGGGAGCCAGTGAGTAACATGAACATCCCCTAGCCTTTTAATACTGTTAATATGAATATTATTTCCAAAAAGTTGAGTCATAAATATTGAGAAACATAATTTTGATGTTTTATAGGGTGAACCAGGGCAGGACGGCAAACCTGTGAGTTTTCTGGACAGACTTTTCTGGACAATGTTTGAATATTTACTAAGATTTTGTTTATTACTTCTTCATTCTCATTTGGTGTTACTATTCAGGGCTCTGAAGGACCTCGAGGTTTTCAAGGACCCCCTGGTACTACAGGACCTAAAGGACAGAAGGTGGTTTGCAAAATCAGAATTTTCAATAATTATTGATTTTTATTGATTATTAATTATTTTTATTGACCTTACTACACATTATACGTTAAACCAGGAAAAGAACATTTAGAATATGGGTGTCAGGCATTGATAGTCATTACACTTATAGTGAGGTTAAAGATATCTTGGAGGTGAAAAATCATTTTTGAACAAAATTTTGGCAAGACATGTTTGAACCAAGAAAACAGAAGAAGCCCTTTGAGGGTTTGAAGGCAGAACATTATTAGGCACACTGGGAAAATTACAATTTTTCACCAATGTCTTTGTATGGACTAATAAATTAAATCTTTTTGTATTTCTAGGGACAGAAAGGGGAAGGACATCCAGGCCCTAGAGGCCCACCTGGGCCACCTGGACCCTCGATCTCAGACAGGACTGTGAGTATTAATACATCTAGTGCAGGTCTATGTGCTTGGAGCTAAAATGTGTGAAGGAACTACTGAGAGCCTATTGTGAATTATGGGCACATTCACACATTTCACACAATTCATGTGAAAGCTGTTTTCTGAAATCATACATGTAGCAGAGAGGCACAAGTCAAGTCAAGTCAAGTCACCATTATTTATATAGCGCTTTTACAATACAGATTGTGTCAAAGCACTTAACAGTATCAAATTGGAGGATAGAGTGTCAGTAATGTATAATGATAAGATTAAACACTCAATTTTCAGTTAAAGGCATTTCATTATTGAATTCAGAGATGTCATTGTCTAGCTCAGTTTAGTTTAAATAGTATCTGTGCAATCAAATCGGCGATAATCGCTAGAGATTAAGTGTCCCCAACTGAGCAAGCCAGAGGCGACAGCGGCAAGGAACCAAAACTCCTCTGTGACAGAATGGAGAAAAAACCTTGGGAGAAACCAGGCTCAGTCGGGGGGCCAGTTCTCCTCTGACCAGACGAAACCCGCAGTTCAAAAGTTTATATTTCTATTTTAATTTTGTTGCAATTTCTAACAATAGTAGTATTATGTAGTTTATTATATTTTAGTTATTTTGTTATTTTTGGTTGATATATCTGGGGATATATCTCTGGGGGTCATCCGGGCGTCCTGGTCTCCACCGGCGATCAGGGCCGCAGACATCACCTCCGGCGCCGACCCACCATCTGATCGGACACGGACCGAGAAACAGACTAGGAAAGAAACAGACAAACATTAGCGCAGATGCCATTCAACTTACGATGTAACGAGTACATTGTGTGTTATGGGGAGTGTTCCGGTTCGGTTGATCTAATTAATGCAGCCTAACAATCCTTTAACAGATTTGAATAATAGAAGCGTATTAATGTGTTATGTGTAAGCCAGGCTAAAGAGATGGGTCTTTAATCTAGATTTAAACTGACAGAGTGTGTCTGCCTCCCGAACAGTGTTAGGTAGACTGTTCCAGAGTTTGGGTGCTAAATAGGAAAAGGATCTGCCGCCCGCAGTCGATTTTGATATTCTAGGTATTATCAAACGGCCGGAGTTTTGAGAACGCAGCGGACGTGGAGGACTATAATGCGATAAGAGCTCGCTCAAGTACTGAGGAGCTAAACCATTCAGGGCTTTATAAGTAATTAACAAGATTTTAAAATCTATCCGATGCTTGATAGGGAGCCAGTGCAGTGTTGACAGAACCGGGCTAATATGGTCATATTTCCTGGTTCTAGTAAGGACTCTAGCTGCTGCATTTTGGACTAACTGTAGTTTGTTGATCAAGCATGCACAACAACCACCCAATAAAGCATTACAATAGTCTAACCTTGAGGTCATAAGCATGAATTAACATTTCTGCATTTGACGTTGAGAGCATTGGTCGCAATTTAGATATGCTTTTGAGATGAAAAATGCAGTTTTACAGATGCTAGAAACATGGCTTTCAAATGACAGATTGCTATCGAACAGCACACCTAGGTTCCTGACTGATGAAGAAGAATTGACAGAGCAGCCGTCAAGTGTTAGATAATGTTCTAGGTTACATGTGGGGTTTTAGGTCCGATAATTAACACCTCTGTTTTTCAGAATTTAGCAGTAAAAATTACTCGTCATCCAGTTTTTATATCGACTATGCATTCCGTTAGTTTCTCAATTTGGTGTGTTTCACCGGGCGCGAAGAAATATAGAGCTGAGTATCATCAGCATAACAGTGATAGCTAACACCATGTCTCCTGATAATATCTCCCAAGGGTAACATATAGGCGTGAAAAGTAACGGCCCTAGTACTGAGCCTTGAGGTACTCCATACTGCACTTGTGATCGATATGATACCTCTTCATTCACTGCTACGAACTGATGGCGGTCAGATAAGTAATGCGATTTGAACCATGCTAAGGCACTTCCACTAATGCCAACAAAGTTTTGTAGTCTATTCAAAAGAATGTTGTGGTCGATAGTGTCGAGCATGGCGCTAAGATCCAGTAGAACTAATAAAGAGATACAACCACGATCAGATGATAGAAGCAGGTCATTTGTAACTCTAATGAGAGCAGTCTCAATACTATGATACGATCTAAATCCTGACTGGAATTCCTCACAGATATCATTTTTCTCTAGGAAGGAATATAATTGTGAGGATACTACCTTTTCTAGTATCTTTGACAGAAAAGGGAGATTTGAGATCGGTCTGTAATTAACTAGATCTTTGGGGTCAAGTTGTGGTTTTTTAATGAGAGGCTTAATAACAGCCAATTTGAAGGTTTTGGGGACATATCCTAATGACAATGATGAATTAATAATAGCCAAAAGAGGATCTATGACTTCTGGAAGCATAGTTTAGATGGAATCGGGTCTAACATACATGTTGTTGGTTTAGATGATTTAACAAGTTTATACAATTCTTCCTCTCCCACAGTAGAGAATGAGTGGAATTGTTCCTCAGGGGGTCTATAGTGCGCTATCTGATGCGATACTGTAGCTGACGGCTGCAGGGATACAATTTTATCTCTGATAGTATCGATCTTGGAAGTGAAGTAGTTCATAAAGTCATTACTGCTAAGTTCACCAACATTTTTGTAGTGACACAAAAAACAAAGACGTGGTGATGTGAATACAGTTTTATTTTTAAAAGTTGTTTTCTTGAGTTTCCTTTTGCTGAAAATGATCAATTGTTACAGTATGGAAACTACCATGAAACCTGTTGAATGAGCTAAAACATATGTGTTTTCTAATGTTCTCCCTTCAGACATATATGGATATGGAGGGTTCTGGATCATTGCCGGTATGTTTTAACAATGTTTTAACTAGCCTATTTGAAAACATTCTTCTTATTATTAGTAATTATTTATGTTTTTATAGTGTATATGTACTATACTATACTATCTTGGCAACAAACTAACTTTGCATTTCCCAATGTAACTTTGCCCTTTCAAAACCATTTCACTATGATTACCACACCACGTCAAACATCATATTATAAAAATATAAGTACTGTATTTTTAATTATGTAAAAAACACTTTTCCTAAAACAATTGTATTTTATTTTACTCTACTGAATATCCTAATAAATTCACCAGATCTGCTGCTGTTGTGTTTGGCTGTATAATTTCATTTTGGAGTTAAAGTTCAATATGTTCTCATCTTTTCAGCATTTATGTTGTCATCCTGGTCTTCCTGGGCCTCCTGGGCCGCCTGGGCCACCAGGACCAGACTGGCCAACTGAATCAGAATTAGAACCTTTTGAAGCTGGCCCCACTGGTCCCCCTGGACAAAATGGGTTCCCTGGGCATCCTGTAAGAAATTGTCCCCTCTTAATTAATCCCATTTATTTTAAAACATTTAGAAGAATTTTGTTTGTGTTTTTTTTATTATTATTATTCTCTTTATTATGATTCAGGGGCCCCCAGGTCGACCTGGAAAACCTGGTCCTCCTGGTCCTCCAGGCCAAAAGGTAAATATTAATATGATTTTTTAAATGAATTTAATATGATTTTAATTTTTTAAATGATATTAAAATTTTAAAAAATATATTTATTTTTTCTCTCTCTTTTAGGGAGACTGTGGTGATCTTGGCTTACCTGGAGTTGCAGGGGAAAAGGTAAGAAAAGTGATGCTAGCATGTTTAATAAATTAGATGTGAAGATGTGATCACAGAATACTGAAATACTGTATAACTGAAAGTCAGACATTCACATATCTCGGACATTTCTATCTATGGAGCTTTTTTCATTGGGAACTTAATCTTCACTATATTTTTTTTTTTTCTCCTGTAGCAAAGCTCTGCTTTCTCTTTTTTCTCCAATTGGTTTCCTTCCTGGGAGACTAGTGTCCCACAGGTATTCTAAAATCATGCATGACTACAAACTAACTGAATTGGGTTTGGTGTGTCACAAGAACTTGACTGATGAATGAAAGTGTTATTTTTAGTTCACTACAGACAACTTTTCATCATCAAAATTTCACCTACCAGTCAGTGAGGGCTAGTGAATTGATCAAATCAGACTTGTGCTTTAGCCAATGCCAACTTTCTGTTTGACTCTTCTACTTATGTTTTTAGCTCTTGTGTGAGGCTTGCTTGTCATTTTCATGCATTTATTTTTACAACACTGTGACAATTGAGGACTGCTCACATAACCTGCATTACACTGTTTTCTTGAGTGGTATTTACTGTAGTTCATGACAACTTTCTAAATAAACTTGCATGGCAATGGATATGGCAAATTATTGTAATTGGTCTGAGATATTTATACACTGCTGCTGCAGCTGCTGTTAATGGATACATTCAAAACACTGCTTTGCGAAGCTTCAAAACTTTTTTTAAGTTGTTCGGAGTGCATATAAAATTGGCTAAGTCATGATTTTAGCAAATGAGACTTTAGTATGGTGTATTTCGCTGTGTCGAAATTGTGATTGTTCGGATTGTTCATAAACCTGACTCTAACAAATGATTTTAACTGATCTTTAAGTTTATAATATATTGTTGGCAGATTACAATAAGAGCACCTTGCACAATGTTGTAAACAAGGCATATTACCTATAAGTCTTCAATTTAGTCAACTAAAGACATTAAGCTTTTTTTTTTTTTTTTGAATACTTTCCCATTCCCTTCTCTTTAGGGTCCACAGGGTTCATCAGGAATCCCAGGACCAGAAGGCATGGCAGGGCCGCCTGGGCCTATGGGACCTCAGGGACCTGCAGGACCACCTGGACCCCCTGGACCTGCCTTCCAAATTACTGTAAATTACTTAATCTTTGAAGTTCAGAACCTTCAAGGCTTTAAATCTCAGGACTATCACAAGGGCCATGCAGTCACAGGATGTTGTGCCTCTTGGAGGCCTAGAACTTGATCTGCCATATCCACTGTGTTTTCAGACTGGTGGGAAAGAAAAAGAAGTTGATCTTCAATACGTTCCAGGAGTCGTGGGGCCACCAGGTCCACAGGTAACTATAAACTGCTGTCACATTATCATCACAGCAACACAGTGCTTATTCCACCTCATCCCTGTTTTTTTTTGTTTGTTTGTTTTTTTCCTCTAAAGGGACCTCAGGGGATACCTGGACTACCAGTGAGACTATGACTTGTTTATAATGTTTATAATGGGATATCCAAGTTACAAATTACAATGTACATTACACCTACCTGGGAGAAAAGTTAATTCTCTTTTCTTGAAACTCTGCAGGGAAAAGCTGGTTTACCAGGTATTCCAGGTCAGAAAGGTCAAGAAGGTCAAAGAGGACGAGAGGGAATGCCAGGGTTAGATGGCTTTCCAGGAAAAATAGTGAGTGAAAGATCACTAGCATGAAGATCAGCTTTGAACAGCAATATTGTAATTTTAAATAATTTCTTTTTTACAGGGGCTAAAGGGGGAAAGAGGATGGAAAGGTGAAAAAGTAAGTATTCATCTGAAGACACTTAGCTTAGATGTAGGATCTCTATTGCTGGTTCACTCAACCTTCAGCAACAGTAGTATTCAATCCAGTTCAACACTGCAACTATTCTGTGGACCTAAGCAATAGATTTATAATATATTTGTCTTTAGGGTGATCCTGGTCGTGCAGTAGGGCCTCCAGGGCCACCAGGTCCTCCAGGACAAGTCATCTATATTAATGGCAGTGTAAGTGTTATAATACAGTAAACCCTCAAAGGACATTGTATAACTCTGTAACATTTTACTGCTCCTTTACAACAAACAATGACTTGAATGACATTTAATTTCAGACAAATGGAGAATATGGAAGCCCTGGACCACAGGTGAAAGGAACTGATAAATAATAGTCATTATAATAGTTGCTCTTTATTAATTTGATTATGTAAAATATCATGCAGTTCAATACAGAATATCCTGTGTAATTATGATTTACTATTTGCATATTATAATGCATATAGAACCACATTCAAAGCGCATTGTGTTTTGTTCTTGTTTTATTAGGGTACACCTGGTATAGCTGGTCAGGCAGGATTCCCTGTAAGTTTTTAATGACTTGTAATTTTGTTGTAAGTCTAGTATTTAATATTTTGGATAACATCAAATTCTACCACATCTGCATCTTTTATTTCAATTTTAATTTTAAACTTAAAGATCAATCAATGCATTCATCGTGTTCTCCCAGCTATTTAGGTGCCAAGACCTATATATGTTCAAAAATTACAATGATTGGTCTGCACTCTAAAAATTGGTTTAAGTTAAAGCAGGAGATTTAAACTTTAAGACTGTGAGAAGTGAAAAATCTTTTATATTGCATTTTGTTTTATATCTTTAAAGGGACCAATGGGTCCAAAAGGTGATCAGGGTGAACCTGGACTACCAGGAGACTCTATCAAGGTAATACATGTATGTTTTGGTAAAACTTTATGATGAAAATAAACTTTAGAAAATCTATTAAAAATCAGGGGTATTCCACCAAATATTCTGAACTCTTCATAAGTTAAAACATTAGTACTGTGTTGTTTAAAAATTAATATGAACTTGTTTTCTTTGCATTATTTGAGGTCTGAAAATACTTTTTGTTATTTCGACTAGTTGTCATTTTCTGCAAATTAATGCTCCAAATGACAACATGTTTGGAATTTGGGAAAAATGTTGTCAGTAGAATGAAACAAAAATTTTAAATTTACTCTTTAATGTTAATTTAACCCATACCTATAAATAGTAAAACTAGAGAAACTGATCATTTTGCAGTGGTCTCTTAATTTTTTCTAGAGCTGTATATACGTATAGGGGAACAGCAGTGTCTAGAAGATATTACCTTTATTCAATGAGCATTTTTCATCCTCTCACACTGAATATGGTTTTGTTCTTTTTTCTTTAGGGTCAAAAGGGTGAACCTGGCCTGATCTTAGACTCCAGAGATAAATACATTTCCATGGAGTGGCTGGCTGGACAGCTGGTGAGAGACCTGCGGCTTTCATTCAGATAGATGAGTTTAGATCAGAACTTTTAAGCATCCATAGCATTGTTAGACAATTGATGTAGTTACTATCTATATTAGGGTGAAGCAGGACTTTCAGGACCAGAGGGGCCTTTGGTGAGTTTTAGGCTTTTTGTCCCGCTGGGGTATACCACACAGAAAAGCTCTATTTTTACCTGCAAAATCTCCCTATTATTAAGAAATGCATTGATCATTATTAACACTGCTGATATTTCAAGAGTATATGTTATAGATTATATGTTGGTATATTTTTTACTCATTAGGGACCAGTTGGGCCACCCGGACCAAAAGGAGAAATAGGTTTTCCAGGCAGACCAGTGAGTAACTCTAATCAAATCCAACAAGATGTTATATAATTTTACATTGAAGAAAGATTTTATCATAGACTTTTGCAGTGACTGTCAGTAGCAACACATTAGCCAGTATAATTCATCTAAACATATAGTTGTCTCCAAATAAAAAGTATAATTATTAAACATTATTTTTTATTAATTGATTTTTATTTACTTTAAATTAACATATGCATTTGTTGTAAAACAATTATATACTTATTACATACAATTATAATATATATAATTATATAATTATTCAATTTAATAAATAATTTATCAAAAGGTATTAATGAAAACATGATTGTTTTTTTTTTTTTTTATGAGGATAATGTGTGTTTTATAGATATATGAGTGTACGTATACTGTTTATTGTGTGTTTTTATGGCAGTGTCAAATATGAATTTCTGTCCAGGAACTCTGTACAGACAACAAAGTAAAGTAAAGATACCACAGGTGAAAAGTCAGAAAATTCTGTTGTTCGGTCACATGCCTGAACATTCAAGAATAGAGATAAGTCAGTTTTGTTCTAAGTAGGAGTAAACCATTCTCAAAAAGCAGCAATGAAGATAAAATAGCCAGATGAGAGTCTGAGACAAGTTAAACATTTTACAAATTTAATTAGCGGTCATTTACTGACAATGTTGAGCAATATGGGGTATGCTTTTAATTTCATTTAGTAATGTCTCTGATTTCAGACAGAATTACTATACTGTGATATCTTTTCTTATTGTGGTTGAAAATTACATATATTGTGGTAAAGCTTTTGATTGAACATTACTTAGATGATGGTAAAGCTTTTTGTCATATTGCCCACCTCTAAGTAGTAAAACAGGGAGCAGCTAGAGTGTCAACTCATAATGGTTTAATAATCATTTGTTCACTCTGAATTAACCTAGTACAGAAAATTCTATGGAGTCCCATTAGTTATCAAAATCACGTTTAACTGTAATTCAGCATGGTCATTCCCAGCCAAAATAAAAAAATAATGAGCATGGTCACCATTACTTAAATGGTCAGTAACACAGTAAGATTTTTTGTAATACATTGATTTAATAATGCAATTGTTTGTATGTGTCAGTCTAGGCACCAGACAAACATAAAAATGTCACTGTGGGATCATTAGTCCAATCAGCTTGAATTTTTGAATGTAGTGTCTTTGTCCTACTTCTTTCTTTCTCGCATGCTAAATATCAAAAAGATGCTTAATACCTTGAAAAATATGAGCTTAACTAAGATGCCTAAACCCTGATAATTGTTGCTTGCAGCTAATTTATTTTCTATTTTATTAAATTTTTTATTGAATATTATTATTTTTATGAGTTCATAATTTGGTATATTATTGATCTTACAATATTCTTAATCAAAAGGGTCGTCCTGGACTAAATGGTAAAAAAGGAGAGAAAGGTGATTCAGCTGGAGGATATGGATATCAGGTAAGTAATAAACAACTTAATACCATTTAATTTGTTTTAATTGTTACTACAGAAGTGTACATTATACTATATACAATACTACAGATTTTAAACTGGTTTTAGGGACCCCCTGGGCCGCCTGGGCCGCCTGGGCCTCCAGGACCTCCAGTTTCTGTGGGACGATATGATGTAAGTAATTAATGTTTTTAAGAATATACAAGTACCTCATATCTTGTGGGTTTATTTGTTATAAAAATAGTATTTGTACTGCCTCACAATATTTACTTTGATCTACCTTAAGGGTTATGATGACGGCAGCTCAAGATCACCCTATGGTGAGTAAATAAATCTGATTTGTCATTTTCCAATCCATATCTGGTGTTATCACATTCCAGTTTAATTTAGAATGAATATGTGTATAAGAATATTTGTTTGCGATGTGTGCTCTTATGCCAAAGAATTTGTTTATTACTTTGGATAAAAGCATCTGCTAACTGAGTAAATGTAAATATACCTCAAATTTCATTACCTCAGCTATCAAAGGTGACAAGGGTGAAAGAGGAACACCTGGCATCCCTGGCTTGCCAGGTATGACACATCAAGCCTTTTTATAGAAATAGTTGAATAAAGATTCAGTGAATATCTTTTTTTTTTCTAAACTACAAAATGTGAACATGATTTGAATGTCAACATTGTCTGTAATAGGTCTCACTACCACCTTTGACATTTATGCATTTAAGGTATGATGATTCCAAATTTATACAAGTTTCCTGTTTACATGTAATGTTCTGCTGAATATGTGCAGCACATGGAAATTGTACTTGATTTTGTAATATGTTATGCTGTAGCATGAGATGAAAGGGGAGCTTGGTCCTAAAGGACAGAAGGGAGAACCAGGAGCAGGTTACTATGACCCTCATCATAGTGGAGCACAAGGTCCATCCGGAAGACCTGGACTACCGGTGACAGCACAGACGTGAAACAATGCTTTTTAGATTCTGAGTCAACCATTCTTTCTTCTTGTTGACTAAATGTTTTTTGGGGTTTTTTTGTTATAGGGCCCTAGAGGAGAATCTATTAGTGGGCCTCCAGGACGTCCAGGGCCCCCAGGGCCTCCTGGAGCCCCAGGAATCGGTTATGATGGTCGACCAGGTAGTCCTGGCCCACCAGGTCCACCTGGACCCCCGGGATCATTGCTGCCAGGTGCACACCGACCCTCACAAAGTAAGGAATTTACACACAGCCACTCACACGTGAAAGATATTTTGGGTGCCGAGGGATGCAGATTTGAACCTGACCTGTTTCATGTCCTGATCTAATTTATTTTCTCTACCTTTTTCCAGTCTTCTCTCAAATTTCCTATCCAATAAATGCAAAAGCTGATAAATAAAACGAGTTTGCCTTTTTATTTTAACACCTTGACCCTTTAGCAATCAGCATTCCTGGGCCTCCTGGACCCCCTGGACCTCCTGGACCTCCTGGACATTTAACTGGGGTGAGTTTACACTAAACACTATTTATTTTCTGTAGGCACATTGGTGACATCTTTTCTAATTAGTTGGTCTGTTCTTTTTTCCCAGGTTATGGTTTTGAGGCCTGTTGACATCATGGCTGCAACAACTATCCGTTATCCAGAAGGCACACTAATCTATGTAAAAGACAACAGAGAACTTTACATGAGAGTACATGATGGCATCAGAGAAGTCATGGTAATTGTCTATAATTGTTTCTCCATCTTTATGTAAGAGTGTAAACTTAAGCCTTATTTTGCTGTTCACACACACGCAAACAGCAACACATAAGAGTGATTGTGCTAAAAAAAAAAGTTAATTAGGCTGTGCACATGTGAGGAAAACATCCATTCACGCTCATAGTCAGTGGAGCATACTTTGAAAGGCTTTCACCCTCAAATGTGTGCTACCGCAGGAGTGAAATGTTCAAAATTAAGTATAACCTAGGACTTCATTCTGTGTTTTTGTGAATTTTTGCACAGACAACACCACATGTGTGAATGACTGAATATTTAAATAGAACATTTTGCAGAATGCTAGCAGCATTTCTCAATCAGTGGGCATTTTCAAACCAATATAGGCAAGTGGCAAAAGTGGTTGAAAACACCCTTTGAAAATGGCCACTTATTGGGAAACACCCGATTTGGTATTGCAGAGACACAAGTATCAAATAGAAGGATCATTCAGATTCACGGTGGCAAAAAAAACTGAGGGGCAACGTTAGCGTTTCACTTGAATGCCACAAAAGCACACCCAAAATTTAAAAGAACAGTTGTGTAATTGATTTACAATCAAGAAATTGTAACTACCTTTTTACAGATTGCCGAAAGCTACAGAAAAATAGAAACAAATGGTTCGCTGTAATTCATAGAAACAACTGAAATCCAGGCACCAAAACGTGTATTTGTACAATAGCTGCTGTTTTTTTTTTTATCATGCATGTTGAATTTAGGAGTAAAATCATACCCTGTGTTATATATTTTATATTTTATTTGTTATTAATCAATTAAATATATGCCATCTTATATTCTGTGTAACTGTGAAGTTTTTGTCAAAGTAAAAAAAAAACTAGATAGATAGATAGACAGGTAGATAGACAGATAGATAGATATTTGCTGAGAACATTATTATGCCTGATCTTTCTGGTTGTTTCATTTCAGCTTGGTGAATACACCCCATTCCCCAAGGGTCTGGTGAGTAACATAAAATGTACAGTATTTAGTAATTAAATAATTAATAAACCGTTGTATAATACACAAGCTACAAATCGAGGGCAAAAAAATGTCACACGGATTCCTACTGAAATGACTGGATTTCTCACACAAAAATTAACCAAGCAATAGTAAATGTCACCATATCTTAAGACGCAAGTTATGGGATCAAATCATACACTGTATGTCTCTTCCCCTTGCTACGTTTTTGCCCCGTTGGTTTCTAGGATAATCAGATGGAAGCAGTGGAGCCTCCACAAGTGGTTCAGTACTCTCAGGATTACCCCACAACCTCTCCCCAACAAGGCCCTCCACAACCAGGAGCCCAGTATCCTGTGCCACTTGATCCCAGACTTCAGCCATCATATGACCCACACCATAGATATACATTTCCACACTACAATTCTCCAACTGATCCACGACACTCTCCATCAATCGACTCAATTTACCAGCACCATCCTGATTCCAGAAAGCACATTCCCAGCAGCCGCCCAGATCATTCTGGCTATCCTGACAGCAGATATGAACGTACACACCATCACAGACCTGTCATTCAAGAGGCTAAGCCTCCAGCTCACACACACACAGCAGGCCGTGCAGTAAGTACCTTATCATTTAAATGAGGTGTAATTGTGTGCTAGTCTGTTCATCTTTTTCCTACACCCCATGACGAATTTGCTACTAATTATAGTAGGAAGTAATCTGCAGCAGACTGTAAACAATCATACTGCTAATGGACTTGCTGAAAGGCTTGCTTATAATTACAAGCATTCATAAAAATTGGGTATAAAAAAATGCAGAGTAAAAGATGGTGACATTATTCTACTCATGCCTCAAGGTGAAAAAGTTTGAAAAAGACAATTTACTTGCAGCAGCATTTGTACAAATTTCAACTCATACTATTATATGCTATCAACGGGAAGACCACGTATAAGACCGTAGAGTAAATAAGATGACAAGTTAATGTATGTTACAGTAAATGTAACTAACACACAGACATTATTGAAACTAACTAATATAACTGGACATTTTCCTTTATTTACTGTAATATTAATGGATATTTCTAAATGCTTTTTTGTTATAAATTTTGACAAATAAAACATAAGCGTAACACATCTATAACACATCTGTTGTGTTTCCCTTCTTTAGACATAGTAGAGGATAATAGGGATTGATAATAAAAGACAAGATTCACAAGGGAACAGTGTTCGGGGTAATGCATTACAAGTAACTTGAGTTAGGTAATCAGATTACTTTTTTCAAGTAACTAGTAAAGTAATGAATTACTTTTTAATTTAAAGTAAAATATCTGAGTTAAATAAGTAATGTCAGTTACTTTGCTTTCCCATATATTGACTAACAGCTCTCCTGTCCCCATGCTAAGAGAAATCGGGAGTATGTGCAGAGACGTTGTGTGTGCTGTGTAAACATGATGGTTACTGTATTTCTTGACTATAAATGTCAACATGCATTTATTTATCTTGCTTGCACAAAAACAGATTCAGTATTCCTCAAAATGCATAAAATAGCGGTATAATAACAGTGAAATGCAAACTCAGAATATGACGAAAACCTGAAATAATTAAATGTGTTAATAATTGAATTTACATTTACGTCAGCCTGAGGCTTATTCATTTCACTTTTGGTGTGAAAGGGCTTTTACATATGCCAAAAATATATACTTTTCATATTAAAGCAAGCAAGCCCAGCCCAGATGAGAAAAAGTAATGCAAAAGTAACGTAACACGTAATGCCATTAGTTACTTTTTAGGGAGTAACTCAATATTGTAATGCATTACTTTTTAAAGTAACTTTCCCCAACACTGCAAGGGAAATCCACAACACAGTGCTCAAACTAAAAAAAGCTCTGCCAAAGCTTTTGTGATATCAATGTCACATTAAATTATCTTTAAATAACCTTAAATTATTTTACTGTCATACGCTACCATTCAAAAATGTGGAATCAATAATTTGGTGAGCAGAAGAGGCTTCTTTCAAAAACATTTTTAAAAAATCTCATATATATATTTTTTAAATAAATAATATTCAAAATGATTTGTTGCAGTCCTCAGCTGTGATTTATGTGATATATTAAAACATAGAGGTGATGTGTACAACTCATCAATATTGTTTGTAAAGCGTATTCTAAAAAATTGAGAATTTGTTAATAGACAGTTCAGAATGTCAGGTGATGTCCTTTTTGTATAATCTAAATTATTTGTAATATTCTTGTAATGTAAACTACTTTTTGAATATCTAATGTATAACTATCTGTCACCTGATTTTGTCACCCTAGCTGCACCTGATCGCTCTCAACTCACCCCAGCTGGGCGACATGCAGGGTATTAAAGGTGTAGATCACCAGTGCTTCTTACAGGCCCAAGCCATTGGGCTCAAAGGAACGTTCAGGGCTTTCCTGTCATCCCGGTTACAGGATCTATACAGTATTGTTCGACAGAACAACAGGGAACTGTTACCCATAGTCAATCTTCAAGTAAGATCCTTCCTTTGTCCAAACACGACAACACTATTGTTTTACAGAATGTACTGTAGTCTCTTTAATACAGTCTTTTACAGAGCTATTTAATATGTTCACAGGATGAGGAATTATTCAGCAACTGGGAATCCATCTTTAGTGGCTCAGAGGGCAAGATGAATGATAATGTGCGCATCTATTCATTTGATGGTCGAGATGTTCTTGATGATGATGCCTGGTAAGCAGGTCTAACACATATCCACAGCTAAAATGTTAACACAACCGATTAGTCTGATTAACCCATTTTTTTCCTCTATAACCACTTTAATAGGCCAGAGAAGATGGTATGGCATGGATCAAGCACTCAAGGAAGCAGGCAGACAGACAGCTACTGTGAAACATGGCGAACAGGTAGTCATGTCGTCACTGGCATGGCTTCCTCTCTCCAAGAAGGCTACCTACTTCAGCAATTGCCACGTGACTGCAGGAGCTCTTTTATCGTACTGTGCATTGAGAACAGCTACATTGCTGAGTGATCAAAATTTTCCTTGAGTCACACCACAAACTGAAACTTAGTGTTGTATGATTGATGGTGTATGTTAATTTACATGTATTTTAGATTTAACTTAGACTATTTTTGTATTAACTGCTGTGTGACAGCCATTTGTTTCAAAACAAACAATGATATACTTTGCGTTTTACATAAAAAGCCTTACAACAAACATATTTTGTCATAACAGAGAACATACAATGAAATACTTGAGCATTTAAAAAATTGATTAAAGCTAAATCGCTGTTTTATATTTTTTAACAAAAATGTACATATTGTATTTTCACAAATAACAGGCCAGTAATAGAACACCCTTAGGCAAAAACATCAATTTTAAAATACAGCTTATTTTAAAATGGACATTCACAAGTGCCTTCACAATAGGGCTGCACGATATATCGCATGCTATATTTTGTGCAGCCCTACTTCACAATATATTGCCAAAGAAAAGGGCTACATTCCAAATTGTAATAACTAATTGTCTTTAAACTACTTTGTTGTCATAGCCATTTTCATTCACATTTGTATTTGATTTTATGTAAACATATCTATGTAACCTTTCTACATTTTTATACTTTGCAACTCAGTAACATTAAACATTCCATGATGTAATGCAAAATGACTGGTTGACTTTCTCTATAGAAAGATGACGACTATTAATAAAAAATATGTAAATCATTGTTTTTGTATTATTATTTATTTTGGTTTGGTTTTTACACATAACCTGAATACAATTTTAAAGAGTTGCAGTTCTCTGTACTTTACAGCCTGCTATATTCTACAGTTCAAATGTGACCACTAAAAATATCAAAGACATTATTACTTTTATTTTCACTGTATTTCAATGGCACTTACATTAATAAACCATTACAACCTCTATTGTTTACTCATCATGACTGCTTCACTTTTAAAAATTCTGTAATATTTATTTGATAAATAAAAAGTAAATTGCTTGATACTGGTCTTACCCCAAACGTTTGAATGGTACACCATCTATTTTGCTCCCCCAATGAAAAGTCAAAGCAAGACAAACCAGTCGCGTAGCTACGGGAAGGCACTTTCATCTGTGGCCCACCCAATAAGAAGTTGGTAATTTTCCAAATGGATGTAATTTATTAAACGATACTAATAAACGTCTTATTTCACTGTAACTTTATTTACTAAAAATATTAAACGCTTGTTTTCATGGTCAATTACAGGTCGTTTTCCCTCTTCCTATCCACCTTTTTCTTCAACGCGGAAGTAAGCCTATGGGTGAGACTTCCGGTTCATTAGCCGCTATAGGTAAATAACCAGGAGAATAACAACGTGCAGTAAACGGTAAAAATGTTTGCACTACAAACCAGTGTGTTCATAATTAAGAAAATACATTAAAATAATACGATAAGACACACTAAGACACACTTCAATATCAAGCATCAAAACGAACTGTTTTGTACAGCTAAAAGTTGCTGGACTCCGATGAGACCGAAAGCTAGACCCATAGAATTTACAAATGGCCGCGCCCATTTTTACCTCAAGAAAAAGGTGGATAGGTGCATCATATGCTTGTCAAAATGATGATTCGTCCGTTTCTGTTAGTCCCACCCACAATTTTATGTTTACGACGTACGGACATAATAGTAAAATGTGCGCGTTTGTGAAGTTAAATTTGAAAATAGCCTAGAGAAGCAAACATAAATCAGATCAATTCTTTAAAAAGTAAGTCGGACCGTCTACAAATGAAACTCGACAGACCACCTGAGGGTGCTGGATTTATCGATCGGAAACTTCTGAACCAAGCGTGTTTGAAACATCATATTAGCATAGGTACAGTGTTTGATCCGCTAAACAGATGCGTCCTTTTTGGAAAGAAACACATAAACATTGTGCTAGATCCTGGTCGCCACAACAAACTGCATAATTTGCAGCTGCGCACATTTCTGCGGTCCTCGATGTGCGTGAACTGACAGAGACTCTTGATTATGAAATCAAGCCCCGTTGTTTCACACTGAGGTAATGCTTTTTAATAAACTTCCTTTAGTTAACGTTAGTTAATGCATTAACTAACATTAGCAATATACAATTGTTACCGTGTTTATTCATCTTTGTTAACCAGCTCAGGCAAATGTTAACAGATACAACTTTTCATTTTAATAATGTCCTATTAGTAAATTTTGAAATGAACATTAATATAACAAATTACTAATGTTAATGCATGCTTTAGAAGTACTGTGTAATGAACCTTGGTGCTCTATTTTATTGTTGGCAATTTGACATGCAGTTTTCATATGCTACACACCTGGCCAACCAGTTTTATGTAGGCCCACCCACTTAAACATTTCTGGCTAGTGAGACAAACCATTGGTTTTGTTTCTGAATGAATTTGTGTTTTTGAGTGAATGATTTACAGTAATGACTCGCTCATAATACACCAAAAGAAATTTGTTGTAACCTGGAATGATGTTTCCATCTGCAAACACAGACAAGCATAAACATTGATATAAAGTGTGAAGCCTACCAGTGCTGCTGGACTTTCTACCAGCAATCTTGTATAAAGAGTAAATAAAGTCATATTTAAAGTAGAGCTTGCAGCAGTCTAAATAAACAGGCTTTGGTTCAAATCCAGAAAATCTGATATCAGATTAATTTTATCATTGCTACACTGGCAATTTTTGGTGCTCAAACTCTCAAATTAAGTCTAGATTCCTTAATTCAGCCTATAGAACCTTATATAGTGATAGAACCTATATAACTAGACCATATTTAGTCGTTTGTGTTAAGTCTGTTTCCTCCTTTAGATTTTTTTCTTTGCCTCAGTTGCTTTGTCTTGCTCACTGGGTGCTGTAAGATATTAAGGCATATGTTCCTGCAATGCTGGTTTGAAACAATTGGAATTTTACAAAAATGAAAATACAAATTAAAAATTTAAATGAAAAATTACTTTATTGGTAACAATGTATTTGTAATTAGACATGGTCTGGAATTCCTAATGTGATCGCACTATAAAATATTCATAATAAAAAAAACTAGTAATAATTTTAAAATACAGTAGAACTAAGCAAGTGTCCTGTGAACAATTATCTTTGTTTGATATTTCTTTTATAAACGTTCTATAAAAAGTTAACACTGAGGATTTCCTCGCTCCAGGAAAAAAAAAAAAAAAAACATTTGATGCAAAAACCAAAAATCACCCAACCCTACCCAGCTTCCACTAGACAGCAATCAGAAAATCAGACATAAGGACATATAATAAATATCAGCATTCCTTGATAACTGCTTGGCCCATCAATTTAGAGAAATAAAACTAAAGGCTGTACAATAGTAATTATTTAAATTTCAATAATTATCTGCAAATAATACTTCTGCCGTCACGGTACACTGAAGTTAAAAAGTAATCCTATCAGAAGCTAGAACTTTCCGTGTTTGGCTTCCAAACATTCCTAACAAAAATGATTTTACATTCTTTGTTCACCTGAACATAGACAACCATATGAAATGACAAACAATAAAATCAAGAATCTGATAAAATCTCGCTCCGAGACTACATTTTCCATCAGCATTACATCCTAATGACAAACTCAACCATTATATTTACTTTCCACGGAATGTTATTAGAATTTGATGAGGTATTAAAAAATAAAAAAAAATCTGCTATTCTTAACAATAGGACAAACATAAAATAATAAAACAAAGGCTACTTGTATTTAAAATAATAACATGTTCTGATTTTGAAGTAACAGCTTAAGAGATGGAGAAACTCCACCTGTAGGCACAATTTCTTTGAATCTCATGTCTTAATGCTGGTTCCATTATGTGCCATTGAGCCTTCACTAGCCGCCCTTGTCATGGGATTAAGTTCAGTGGCTATAGCTACTTCCGTAGTCTCCTCCTGTGCTCTTTGATTGCGGTAATGGCATGTGATGATAAAGGCACTACAGCCCAGATAAACCACAGTCAGCACAGTGAAGTAAAAGAAATAAACAAAAAACTGCAAGAGAAGGAAACAAACAGAATCAGGCCAAAATCTTTCTGCATTGTAATGTTATAATATAAACTTTCGGCATTGTAACATTGCTGTTCTTTCTTCTATTAACAAGTTAGTGGCATCCATATCTGGTCCTGTTTTCTGTGTAACTATTAACTGAAGTTAATCTAGAAAATTACACACCTGAGAATGAACATTCAAAGCCAATCCCCTCTTATCTGCCACAATGATAGTGATGATCGTTTTCAGCACTGTTCCAAGAAAAGTGTTTACTCCAAACACTAAAGCACACAGTTCTTTAGTGAGAGAGGAGGCAATCTGGAAACTGAGGGAAAAAAAACACAAAATGAGTTATTTAGGAACAAAATGCAGAGAACTGATGCATTTATTTTTCTTTGTGTTATTTAGTTTGTTCCATCAAAAGCTCCTCATGTGGCAAACTACAACAAACTTGAACTTCAAAGCAAAGTTCTTGCTCTCCATGAAAAAGCTCATGTTTTCACAGGTGCATACACATCTGCTTTTAAAACAGTGACTTTGAAATACTGAATGCAATGTGTGCCAGTGTTGTATAATGAAATTTTTAACAAAGATAAGACATTTAAAAATATTTTAAATAATAATAAAAATAAATCAATAAATAAATTATATAACTCACATAGCGATTGGCACCAGGAACTGGTAGAAACCTCTGAACAGGGCATATGCCACATAGCAAAGCCAGATGTTATCTGTGATGCCCATGATAAGTAGTAGAACGGCCTGTGCTGCAGTGATCAATCCAATCACCAGTTCAGACCAAAGATTCCATCGAATTTTCACATAGCCTGCCGCAAATGATGTGATTGCACCTATGGAGCACATAAAGTGTGATTGTCATGTAATACTCATGCAATGCTGATTAACAAACAGCTTTTCTCACCAAGTTGAAATCTGCTCATAAAATAGTGTAAACAGTTCTGAAAAAACTTTTGCAAACATTTTCTACTTTTGTGTCATGTACACTAGGGATATTCATTCCTAATTCTGAAGAGCCACTTTCCTGTTGCGTTTAGCTCCAACTCTGATTAAGCACACCTGAATCAACTAATAAAGGTCTTTGGGTTTACTTGGAAGAAACTCCAATAAGGAATAAGCAATCCTGATTTATATGTTTTGTGTTTTCGTGAACTTTGAACTTTGCTTGTTCTCGCCAAATAGTAAACCATCTTGAATGATGTAAACTATATTTTAAATCATGTGGAGATCAAATTTTAAGATCATATAAAAAAAAACAACTGCAGGTCACAATGACCTGTCAAATCCATTGAGAACACTGATAGTGAAATTGAAATTCTGGCCAGTACAAATATGCAGATTAATATTTTCATGTTTTGGCCAATAACTAAGAAATGGTTGTTATTATAAATTTATACTATTTGTTAAGTGAGAGAACAAGACAGAGATTGAAAAAAAAAAATCTAATACTGTATAAATAGTCTGTCTGCTGACCACAAAACCAGTCATAACGGTCATTTTTTTTAAATTGAGATTTATACATAATGTATAAATAAGCTTTCCATAGATGTATGGTTTGTTAGGATATGACAATATTTGGCTGAGATACAACTATTTGAAAATCTAGAATCTGAGGGTGCCAAAAATCTAAATATTGAGAAAATCGCCTTTAGTTGTCCAAATTAAGCCCTTAGCAATGAATATTACAAATAAAAAATTTAGTTTTGATATGTACAAATTATCTTCACGGAACATGATCTTTACTTAATATCCTAATGATTTTTGGCATAAAAGAAAAATCAATAATTTTGACCTGTACAATGTATTGTTGGCTATTGCTACAAATATACCCATACTACTTATGACTGGTTTTGTGGTCCAGGGTCACTTATAACATATTTCCAATATGTCGTATAACTATATTCATGACCACTGATAAATCAGTCTTTAAGCGACATCTACTCTGAAATTAATGAACAGTTGGTGACCAAGAAAACAAGTCTCTTGTATGTTCTTCTGCCAACAACCTGTTCATTTATTTGCTTACAAAATCAGAGTGAATGCTACTTATTTAAAGTCTTGATTCTGTGGTTGAAGATCATCAGTATTTTTTTGTTATTTTAGACACTTTTAAAAAGAAAATATGGCAACTACAACCCACCAAAATCCATCTTACCTAATAAGGTAGAGGCAGCTTCAACCGCTCCGTTGTAAACATGTTTGTTCTCTGTGGCAGGGTAGACTTTATTCCACAGGATATGCACATAAAATAGTACTAAATAGTAACCAGCGGAGTTGAACACCCACCACAAGCTCCAAAGCCTTAAACTGGGTACTTTCACGACATGTTTTAACTCCTTCAGCATCTGAACAAACACTGAATTTGTCCAGCATGGGGATTTGTGGTTACTGCCTTGTGCTGCCACACTGCCATCCTTCTCCTCAGGCTTCATTCTGGCCAATTCTGATTGAGCTGCTTCCATCCTTTCCTTTTCCAGACGTGCTTGGTTGAAAAACAAGCTACGTTTGGGCCATGGCAGGCAGAAGGACAAGAGAAACCCAAATGTGACAAACCCCAGAGAGACTGCACTTAACGTTCTATATGATACATCTCCTAGTGACACACATATCTGACCCAGCACAGAGCTCGTGAAGACTCCCATGAGCACAGATGAGCGGGAATAGCTGGCTACACGCTGGTAAACAGTCGCTGGTACTAGCGAGAAAATGTACGAGGAGTATGCCACACGGGCAGCCATGGTGATTCCATAAAAGAACTCCATAAACTGCATCTCCAGCAATGAGTTTCCCAAAAGCAACAGGAGCCAAATGGAAACATGACTCAAGCTCTGAAGGATCAGCACAGGTTTGTAGCGTAGGTAATCTGTCAGCAGAAAGACAGGCACCAGCACGGCCATATAAGAATATGTGAGGATTGGGTTGATTTCATTGGTGACCTGTAAATACCACAGAAAGCCATTATTACATGGGGTATACAAAGCAAGAGATAATTGTAACACGCAATAAACGTAATAACAATAACAGACAATGCACTTACCTCCACCATGAGGAATGTACAATGAGAAATGTCAGATTATGAATACTTTAACTGTCAATCCCAGGTAAAGCATGAACATTGTGAAAAAAGATAACCCTTTGTTTAGAATGAATGACCCAGCCCTTCTGCATGTCATCTGAAATGAGGGTAGTGCACATGGAGAACACATGGTATCCCAAATTATACTTCATATAATTGTTAAAATGTGTAAAAGGGGTTGATTTTGAACTACAGTTTTAGCCCATTTAAAAAGTGAATCTTTGGGGTGACTGAAATATTTATTTTCCTTGTGTCACTGTTAAAGCCCATCATTCATAATATGAGGATGTTTTGTACTGAATAACATTATTACGTCTACATAAAACAATAATTCACATTTCAGAGGTTAACTTATGACTATTATACAGCATAAATGTAACATTGGCCTTTGTACGTCATTTAATTGTAACTGACTGCAATAAGTTATAAATTTAACTAACATGGTTAATGACGTTTGATACAAATTTCAAAGCATCAGGCTAAATATTGCCTGAAAAAACTAAACTCAAACAACTGATCAATACACTGCCTAATGCATAACTTAGACATGCCTTTAGTTACCAAAGCAGGAAGACTGAAATAACGTGTCTTGGTTTTGTCTGATCAGATCAGACGCATGTATGACACATGAATGTAACAGCTTTTAGGTGTCCTTTTATTTAGAGAATGTGGGCTAAACAGAAGTGTTTTAATCCATGAGACAAACACTGGGCTAAAAAAAAAGTCAAAACAGGCACCTACTGTAATCTATTTTGCCGTATTTAACAGTGGAAAATTCCCATACAGATATTCTCTGCATGGTTGACTTATTTTATGGTTTTACTAACCTTATTTACAAAACACCCAGTTAGAGCCTGATAAGACCAGTACACTGAGTACGAATTCTTTTGAGGGTTTACAAGTTTACAAAAATAATCTTATAGTTAATAAATCCACATATAATAAGTCAGCATAATTGTTTCAGTCCCTCCTCAAAGCAGATCTGACCCACTTTGGAGGAATGTGAACTCTGACCACATTCGCATGGCTTGCCAGACCCCAGTAGCTGTGTTAGATGTTTGGAAAATAAATAAATACATACCATATCTGGGAAAAACAGTCTCTCACATTTTAATGTTTTCAAAATTTTTAAAAAGTATCATTTATCAAGATTGAATGATTTTATATTTTAAATGTGTGTGTGTGGGGGGGGGGTAGAATAAAAGATAGATAGAATAAAAGTAGAATAGCACCACACCTGTTCACTAGTGAAGTTCTTCTCTGCACTGAGCAGGTATGGTGTGATAAACGGCTCTCCAGGCTTCAGCTGCACCATGAAGCCATAGAAACAAAGATAAACTACGGACCACATCCAGGTTCTGGTCTTCTGCATTTGGGTTTCCGGATCTTCCTTGGTTTCATGGATGACCGGCTCTGGAGCCACATTGTGTCCATTGCCATCAATCCTGATGTCCTCCTTAACATCCTCTGTCCTTTCATTGCATGTTATCACTTCCACCATGTTACAGCAATAACGATGCTGCAAATCTGAACTATTTAATGATGTATAAAATACAAACAGAAAGTTGATCCTCAGAGTTAATAGCTGAAAGCTTAACAGTGTTCACAGACCAGTAACAACCAAGCAACTGCACAAGCCAGTAAATCCTAAGGCATGTGTCATGTTAACTATTAGGGGGCTGAGAGGACACTTTCATAATGATACAGCGATGTGTTAAACAGCTACAAGCTGACATTTTCTGTGTAAACATTCACCTTTGTCCAACTTCCAACACCGTCAATGATTAAAAAGTACTACTTTACTGGACTGCACATATTGAATCTGTAAAGAAGCATAAAGCAAATCAAATTGTTATATGGCAAATATGTACTCTAATGATACATTACACATAATTAGCAAAAAATAATAATAATTCACACCTAGTCTGTTATCTTCATGTTCTTGGGTCTTATACTAAATAAGAAATAAGACTTTTAACAATATATCAAACTGACATCTCTATCAGAACACTGTAGCAACGTGTCAGTCAAAGGAGTTTGCAAACATGTGCTCTTGAATCTAATGCATATGAACTTACTTTAAATGTTCTGTAACAGACTGAGTGAACTCACGTTTATCCACAACTCAAATGTCTAACGATGCAATATCAGCTATTACACACATCTCATGACTATGTCTGCTTGTTCATGTATAACAATGTCTCGCAGTCTCTTAATGTTCAATAATAATCTCACCAATATTCAAGCACGGATCGAGTTGTTTTGCGTTAAACTTGCCTGTTGCTTTCCTGTGGTCAAATTTAATCCCTTTTTGCTGAGGCTGCCGGTGAGCTAATAATCTACGCTACTTAAAATATTACAGTGCAAGTTATTTAAGCGAAAACAACGCGACAGGCTTTAAACCCATCGGTATGGGATAACCAGACGTTCCAGATATGTCACTGAAAGCAGTTCAGTCTAAAATCCACGAGACACACGCCTGCAGTTGCGCGCGCCCAATGACCCGTGGTCTGCGCATGCGCACCGGATGTTTATCATAAGTTGATGAACGAATCATCTTTAAAAGAATCTCTTTAATGAACACATATGGAACATTTCACAAAACCAGTCTAAATGATTCGTTCAGAACGAGTCAACTGAATGACTAACTGAGCCGATGTTCAGTGTCTCTGGGGAGTTTAATCCTTACGTCCACTCTATACAAAATATCTTTATTTTTGTCAAAACAGAGCTGTTCAATCATGGTGTTAAATTGTATAAGCCAATCAGAAAGACTAATTTGCCATGTGTGTTTTGAGAATTTCTAATTGGAAGCGTTTATCTGTAACATGAATTCTAGTTATACATCAAAACATGAAGCTGCTGGGGGGGTTTCAGCCACAACATAACTCATGCATTCCAGCGGGTCTATTATAAGCACTGGAGAGAGAACCCTTTTCTTCGAGAACCCATCGCGCATGCACCTAAAAGATAAAAATATTCAGAATGTTACTAAATGTGAACGTTATTCTGTAGCTTGTGTAATGTGCTATGATGCTTTGCCAAAGGAGGGCGCTCCAAGCATGGTATGTAAGAAGGTCTAGTCCTTGTCATTTGTAGTCCTTGATGTTTATACGTTGTTTTCTGTAAAGCGGAGATGGAATGTGTTATGATGTCTTACCTACAGAGGGCACTCCAGAGTGCGTCAGATAAATATATCTGAGCACCACTAGGGGATCTTTTTAAACATGGTCAAACATGGGGTGGGGGCTCAATTTTCATAGTTGGAATGTTGTGAAGCACCATGTACTCTGTGGAACCTACTTCTGTGGGCCAGGTTAAAGTTTAGCAAAGGAGTAGATGTTGACGCAGTAACAGTAAAGTTCATTCAGGTGCACCCCTGCTTTGTAATCACATCAACAACAAACTATTTACTTTCACAGTTCCTAAGTCTAATGAACTATTTCCGAAAGCCAGTGGCTGACATCAATTCGAAACTAAAATGGAAATCACTTCAAGGAAATTATTTATCACATTATCATCAGCAGCATGTCATGTGTTTTCTACTGTGCTCATGCATTATGGTCCAGGTCAGGAGTGCAAAAGCTCTATGTGAAAGACAGACTTAAGCTGTTGCCTTTTGTTCCACTGAGAATAAAGGAACTGCAGCCTCTAGCTGTTGAGATGGACACATTATTCTTTAATGTTAGTGCAATGGTGCACAAAGTCCTCTACAGCACATATTTTGGTGCTGAAAACAAGGGTAAAAACTATTCATCGTGATCATCTTTAGAAAAATGTATCCTGTAAAGCCTGATATATAACAACTCATAAAAATCTAATTTGCCTTAGTCCAGTAAGGTAAAGTAATCTTGAAATATTACTAGTTAAAAGCTATTCTTATGTTTACTTTATTTCAAATCAGTGAAGATTTTACCACAAAAAAAAAGGCATTTTAGAATTATACTAAAAGGCATTTTATTTGCTAAAAATGATAAACTATCAATCAGATTATAGAAGGCATGTAGACCGCTTTTTCAGCAAAGTTTTGATTATGTTGATTTATTAAATTTAGAGGCCTTAAAAATATGTGTATACAATATGATACTGTAGGATTTTTTTTAGGATACTGATATTTTACCACTTCTTAAACCGGAGAATTTCCACATTTCCTCACTTTCATAGGCATCAGGCTCACTGTCCTCACTACTGTATCTGTTCTTTTAAAAAAATGGTTATGAAATGTCATGACTGTATCACTACATGTCTGCAAAAGTCAATACTCATCAGGTTGAGGTATATTTTCATTAGTGAAATAAATCTGTTTGCTAATTACAATATACTGGTAGTCAATATAGGCTATTTTGTAACACCACTTTAGAGAGTGGCCTGTACTGTGTATTGAGTTTGCCTATAGGATGCTTCTCTGTCCTTCACGCCTCTCTGGGCCCATCAGATCACTGAAATAATGTGTACCAGGGCCTGTCGATGACTGAATAGAGGCTGTTCTCCTTGCTGGGGGGCAATACAGGGTGGGTATTGTGATAAAGACCATGCTGACCTGTCATGCAATCATCAAATTTAGTACCTGCAGAAAATGAGACTGTATAAAGTTGACAACTGACACAATTTTGAGTATGTTTGACTAACATGCACACATAAACACACTATCTACTATGTTGCTTTTCATTGTTAGCCCATGTAATACATATTTGTTCAATAATTTTTCAAACGTATTTGCTTTAGAATAAATGTTTGTATTAAAATGCTTAAAATGAAATTTTCTAAGCAGGGATTTGGTGTTTATAAACAAAATAAATGTGTGTACAAAATATAAACTGTTGTATATGTTTTAATATTAGTGTTACAACCCATCCCACCAACTGTTACAACTTACCCCAGCACTATGATAGACTGTAAAAACAGCACCCTTTGTACTTGACATTAAAGCTAGCCTGATAGCAATCAATAATTAAAAAAGAGAAACCAAAGTTCCCTTGATCTTTTGATATGTAAGAGGTCATTATACTATAAAAACATCCTGTAAGTTTCAGATCTCAAAACTTTGTTGTTAGTCTAAAAACAGCTTATATTGAAGGCAGTCTGCCAAAATGACAGTTTTTGCAATGTTCTACTCTATGATGTAATAGTGTGGATAAGCACCGTCTCCGCAGAAGATCATCAACACCTGCTTCAACATCACTGCCAGCTTAGCCCCGCCCACTGATTCGCGCAAGTAGTGTTTATGAGAGAGGTGAATGTAGTTAATCAAATACCCCTATAGTTCACACAGTTCTAATAAATTGCGATGGGTTAAATAAACTCAGTAAACTAAACAGCAGACAAACGAAACTACAGTCAAGCACAGACCAGTATTGAAGTGTACAGCAAATATGCAGTCATAACTTTGTTTTTGCTGAGTTTATTTAATTAATATTGAGTAGGCCTATTAATTTATTTTTTCCTCAGCAGTGGAAATAACACTATCATTCATGGTCGTATGGTAAAAAAGTAGATTTTTATTTGTGTACGTTCAAAATGACAATGTCATGCCTTTTGAAAAATAAAGTGAACAGCAAAATGTGCTGCTTGAGCGCGTCTCAAACATGAACCAATACAAAACAAGAGCCTACTTGATGCACCTACAAGAAGTCTACATTTAGATCATATAAATCACTTTGGAATAAATCACAGCATGTATCAAAAACGTGACTTTACGGTCTGGAAAATACAGTAGGCTATAGCATTTTTATTTATTTTTTCGCGGACCCTCTGGCACTTTGAGAACCGCTGTTCTACACCATAGACTATGTCTACACAGAAGAAAGCGCTGTCTAATCTCTGCCCCTGTAAGAGTTGTGTCGAGCTATTCATTAATCTGGGTGTTTGATGAGAAAAAGGATTAAATGTAGTTGCAATAAACGCATCAAGAATCCGTAGACCTGCAGCAGTGGACGACTATTATTCTGCCTCGCGAAACTGCAGAAGAACTGATGACCGCACGGTTTGATCTTCGCCTGACCAATCAGCAGAAAGGGGCGTTTAATTCCCGCCCACGTGTAGAAATCGAATATTCAAGCTGTTTATACATTTTTCTACTCCTGAACGAAAAACGAAAAATTAAGCTGAATTCTTGTTTTTCGTTTCTTGGAAAAAAATGAAAAAAAACGAAAAAGGAGCTGTTTTCTAATTTTTCTACTTTCAATATTAAATTTAAAAAAACGAGTGACCACTCGATTCCCGATTTAGTTTTTCTAATTTCAAAAGGAAAATCCGTTGGCCGCCAAGTACACAGACCCAATAATAGCACTGTGGGCGTTTACTTCTGCCACGCCTATTCAAACAGAGCGTTCTGATGAGGGGGGTTAAAAACAGGACAGAAAATATCTTATTACTTCTAAATTATGATGTTTTTTTATGTAAAAATCTTGATAACATTATAGGTGGACCTCAGAGAACAGTACAAAATAAAATAAATAAATAAATAAAAAACACAAAGGCAGACCCTTTAAAGTGGTCAAAATATAAATATAAATATAAATTTTTCTTCAGAAAAATCATTTAGGTCCCACAAATTATTTGGTTTTCCAGCTTTTTTTGTGTATAATCTCCCCTCTCCAGCAATGACTGTATGATTTTGAGATCCATCTTTTCACGCTGAGGACAACTGAGGGACTCATATGCAACTATTATAAAAGGTTAAAACGCTCACTAATGCTCCAGAAGGAAAAACGATGCAGTAAGAGCCGGTGGATGAAAACCTTTGAACAGAATGAAGATGTGTACATTTTTCTTATTTTGCCTACACTGTAAAAAAAATTCTGTAAAATTTACAGTACAAAAACGGCAGCTGTGGTTGCTGGAATTCTACCGTAAAAAATACGGTAACAACATTTTAGGTTTTGCGGTTTTAACTTAAATTTACAGCTAAATACCGTAATTTCATTAACTGTTATAATGTTAATAAAACAACCTGTTAAAGTACGGAAATCTGTTTTGTACCTTTGAAATACACTGATAACCACCAAACCACCAGCCCATCACAAGCAGCTTTTAAATATTAACATATATAGATGGTGCACAGTGTCATTCACACAAACACTATAAACACCATCATGGTGAGACTCATTAAACTGAAATATGCAATAAACATTCATTTAACAACATTAGATGTAACATACAACCCTAATAAACATAACTGATAAGAAAAAAACTAAGAAACATAGTTATTTAAAAGAAAAAACATCAAATTCAAACAAAATTTGAAATGCAACGCAAGGAATTCTGGGAACGTCAGTTTATGGTTTTTCCCTGTAAATTTTACAGGAATTTACCGCTAACCATTTAACAGGTTTTTACTGTAGCATTTTCACAGTTTTTTACCGTTAAAATCACAGTCATTTTTTACAGTGTAAATATCATATTTTTTTCATTTAGTACTGCCCTTCAGAAGCTATAAAAGATACTTACATGTTTCCCAGAAGACAAAATGAGTTAAATTTACCCTGATTGTCAAATTCCAAAAGTTTTCTTAGCTCTGAATGCATTATTTTTCCTGGAGCATCAGTGAGCGTTTGAACCTTCTGTAATAGTTGCATATGAGTCCCTCAGTTGTCCTCAGTGTGAAAAGATGGATCTCAAAATCATACAGTCATTGTTGGAAAGGCTTCAAATACACAACAATTCTGGAAAACCAAAGAATTTGTGGGACCTGAAGGATTTTTCCGAAGAACAGCAAGCAGTTTAACTGTTCAGGACAAACAAGGGACTCATGAACAAGGGACTCTGTGGATCATTCAGGTAACAACACAGCATTAAGAATCGATATGTAAACATTTGAACGGGGTCATTTTTATAAATTCAACTATTTTCAACTAACTTATTTTCTCTTGTGGACTATATGTAAACATCTTTTATGTGAAATATCTTATTCAGGTCAGTACTAAAACAATAACACGCATTTTGTATGATCTGTCTTAATTTGGTAAAATAATTAACATTTTGCAGATTCTGCAAGGTGTATGTAAACTTTTGACTTCAGCTGTATATACATATATATATATATATATATACACTGTATATATATCTTCTGTGGAGGGTTCAGGACCATAAAATGTTCGTCCAATCATTGCATTCGGTTTGAATGCAATTATAAGATGTGCTACCTGCCTGTCAACCTATGTATTTGCATATCTCCGCCCAACCAAGGGCAAGAGTCTGGGGCGTGGCTGCTGTAGCAGGCTGAGCCAGAAGGTGTTTAGCCCATAGATATGTACGTATGTATAGGTTAGCCGGTGTGGAAAAAGAAATTCAGATTCCGCTACAGAAATTTTGGGTTTCATTCGATACAACATATTTGTTTCTTCTCGACAGGTTAGCTAAATTTCAAGTTAAAAGTATTCCTAATATGTTGGACCTTTTATTGAAAGTAGCCCATTTTTCATTTACATTTTTTCACTTTTATAGGCCCGTAAGAGCTGTGTTTGTGATGTTTGAGCTGGGGGGAGCGTGGCACGTGAAAGTGGCGTTGTTTGCAAAGGTTGTTGTAATAAGTTGTACATTTCCAAACTACTTTAATTTGTAGCTAAACATAGGAAATTAATATCAAAGCTTCAGAGTTAAGAACAAATGTTACAGCAAAAATTGTTGCAAACATCCCTGATTTCCCCTACTTCAAATCAAACAAATGCGCACACTGAAATTTTGTTTATCAAAATACGTGATAATTTTCAGGGGCTCCTTCTAAGGTGTTGAAAAATATAAAGATATCATAAACGGGGAGGATACCTTTTTAAATTTGCAGAGATAATTAGATTTAACTCAGTATTTTGACCCAGGGCTAGGCATCCAAGTTGTCATTTAGTCCAGGTACAGGCGCAACATCCAATATCTCTGAAGAGGAAGGGTGTTGGAAAGTGACTGCATGGCAGATTACACCAAAGGTGCCTGAACATGAACTTTATTTCTTTTGATTGGGTAGCTTTTCTCTCACAACAGTCTGGAGCGTCATTGCATTGCCTATTTCAATGTGGAACAAATTTAATGCTCTATTTGTGTCATCTTCCCAGGGGCCATTGAGGCTGCATATCACCCTCAATTATGGTCACAACCAAAGATCATAAACAAATTTGTAAAGTTTTTCAAAAGTTTAACATGAAAAAAAAACCTTGCATTTTTATATTAATAAAGCTAGTGTGAGTGTTTTTAAGAAAGAGCTTAAGGAAAGCCCAAATGAATAAACTACAGTGACTTAGTTTTGGAGCAATTACAATGAAATAGGAAACAAAACACATTATTTGTTGGGGATTTTATATATAAGTACAAGAATGGAGAATATTTATACAATGACTGTCTGAACGGAGCGCTTCAGTCATAATGACTGAAGCATAATCCCTCCACAACTGTCCTAACATTGTCATGGATTTGCTCTGGGTCACTTAATCCATGGAGGAGAATGCTAAAGCTCATTGTAATTCTGGGCTGGCTGGAGCATAGAATTGAAAGTGTAGTAGAGTACTTTGGGGTGACAACATAACTTAATGGACAGTCTTAATTCATCCCTGTGTGCTATAGAATGTAAAGATGTAAATACCCTATCAATTTCAATTAGAGAAGTGGTCCTTGTTGCCATGAAGTTAGTACCTATTATACTCTATACCTTTGGTTTGAAACACTGCTTTGTTTGGTGATGTGGGGCAGGGGGTGATTAGGAGATTTGTTACTCATTGTTGGAGTAAATATCTATCATCATAACCGGGACACCCTCAGGGTAAAGAACACGGATGACACAGACGAGCACCATCCAATTGTTTTTGCTGAATCGCCAGGGTGTTTCATTGGACGGATTCAGATATCTCGCAGGAGGGGAAACCCCTGTGCCCCTGCGCCCATGGTCTCCTGACCTGCTTTCAGCATTTCACAACACTGTCCGAAGATCAAAACGAACCCCAAAATCACTTCAGTCCAATTGCGTTTTTGCCATCATTCTGTTTCGTGAGAAAGTCACGTGTTGTGACATTGTGTTCACATGACTCCATCTTCTAGCCAATTGGATGCCACCTTTCAATCTGAGTTAACCGAGAAGATAGGGTAAAATAATTTTCCCTTTGCCTGTCGTCCTGTTTTTATTAATCTTTTCGCAAACGTCGAAAGTGGTGGCCATCTGTTTCCAGTAGCACCAAAGGTAAAGCCTCTTTTCAAGCTTCTATTTTTATTGTTTTCTGAGAATGTTTCAGAAGGATGTTTTGTTTTGAATATCCATAATTATATGCATTTAAATTTTGAAAGGAAATGGATAATATGTAACATTTTGTTTTCTTAATGTGTATTTGTATTACTTTTGATTGAAAACCAAAATATACATGTTGACGTTATACATAATTTTGGCTGATCATACTATAAATAGCATTACAAAATGTTAGTCTAGACGTTGATCTACAATACCTTTAACGTATCTGCTTTGAAACTAGTTTTGTTTTCTAGGCCGACTGCAGGTCAAACATATCATTAATTCATGAATCACTGCAACTATTGTTTAAACATTGCTGGACATCGTTCGGAAATGGTTGGATTTGATTCTCAAAGACATTCCTAAATGAGTCACTACACCTAATTAAACAAATACAAAAGAACGATGCGTGTTCATAGAAAGTGTGGCTATCTCTTGGGAAAATTGGTCAATTAGATGTCCTTTATTTCTTCCTCATTGCTGTCTGCACAACAATGTGTACATTTAATAAAGCTTATGTAAGATAATTTAATTATTGGGCAATTACCACTAGACTTGTCTATGGATATCTGCATCGTCTTTGTATGTGACAGATAGTTGAGGTGGCACTGCGCCGCGCAATTGACTTTGATCAGAACTGAAAATATCTGTACAGTCATTATCCTGATTATCATCATCATAAAATAGCGATATCAATTCATGCTCTTGGATTTACCAGGGTGATTTAGGATATGTGGTACTTTAGGGGATTTAAATTTTAAAGCCATTTTGGCAATCTATGAATATGCGACATTTACATAAAAAAGTCAATGACATCTAGTTAATTTTGCAGCACAGGGTATATCAATTTGAAAATGACACATGTAACTTTTCTTTAATCACATAATGGTTTATGTCTTATACCAGAAAATTTGAAATATTTGTTTGACAATGGCTAGACAAAAGCAGACCACTGCAAAATTCAGAATATTTTACACTGTTAGAAACAAAATCAAACTGAGAGAATCATTTTGTTAACTAATAAGTGGGTTTATTAACTTTAAACCCCCTTTCTAAATGTTGTCAGTTTGCATTCAATCACAAAAAGCTCTTGTTTATTCCTATGAAGTTCAGCATACTAAAAATAATATTTGTTACCACAATGCGATACAATACGATATTATAAGACAATAATAAAAAATAATGTTATGAGACAATAAATGCCAAAAAAATAAAAGATAATAATGATAATTCCCCTTCATATGTGTTGCAAGTCAGCAAGTTACTAAAAACAAATAGGCATGTATATAATACAAATAAAGTGGTCTCTCTTTAATGGATTCATTGTTAATATCTTCTTTCTGCATGTAATGCAGTTCATGCCTCAGTAGGTTTAAATAAGAGACGTCACTCTTTATTGGAACTAAAACCTCAGTCGCAGTGCAGAGAGGGAAGACCCTCTTCTAACAATTCATTTTTCTACATTGAGTGCCGTGCAGAGATGCGCAATGGAAACGGGGGGAGCTTTTTCTGAGCATTGCTCAGCCATGCACAAAGCGTGCTTAATTTGATAGCCGCTACAGTGGAAGAGGCCAGAAGCTCTTTAGTAGAAAGCTTGACCCACTTTCCCAATCAGATGTCATGAGCAATGCTGCTCTTACAATGCTGCGCACAGGCCAAAATCACTGTTGGTGCTTCTGAAATTAGTGGGGGTGCTCTAATAGTTAAACTGTGGACATAATGTGTAGGCCACAGCACCTCAGGTAATGTGTATTATACCACCAGTATACTGTAAGTACAACGATAGCTAAAGTAGACTACATGGTTGAATTTGTAACAAATAATTACTGTGTATTCAGCGATACAATGCCATTACTTAATAATAGTATTTAACAAAAAAAATCCTACAAGGCATGATCTTGCTGTGTTAACATAACAAAGGATGTAGAACCATGTAAAATTTACAAAAGAATGGATAAATCATCCCCAATCTTTCCAATTTACCTTTTGGGTTGGGTGTAAATGTGCCAGGGGGGAAAAAAAAGTATATGGCTAAGAATATACAGAAAGAAATACCTTATAGAAAAAGGTAGTTCTAGGGATAGTTTCCTACTTAATGTAAATGTAATAATAACAATAATAATAGTAATAAATAAATAAAGATGTTTACTTCTTAATTAATTTATAATATCAAAATGTACTAAATGAAAACAAAAAAAATAATAATAAATAACTTCACCGATCATTTAAATCTGAAAGATATATTAATTTTTAGAAATTAATATTTTCTCTACAGTAAACACGGCAAGTGATGCATAATAGTAGCTGTCTGAAATCACTGATGTAGACTCAGCTTTTGCATTTCACTAATCTTTGTCTTTATGAAACTTATCCTAGACCAGCAGTCCTATCCTAAAGTATCCTAAAGTAGCAATCAGAAGCAATAGCCAATGAAATTGGTCCACCATGAATTCTCTAAACGCAAGCTAAGGTCATAAAGCAGAATATTCCTGATTCAAAGCAGCAAATTAGGAGACTGATTTGAAAAATCATTGCTTTGGTGCAGGGATTTTGTGTGTGCATTGGCTTTGATTCAGTCAGTGAGATCTGCATATAACTAACTTACTATTAGTAAAAGAAAACAAGAAACCTGGATTCAGCATTGTTTAAACATCTGTTTATTAATGCATGAACTTTTGTATCAGTGTGTGTTTGTGTGTTCGTGTGTAGAAGCGATGAAAAGATGAGTTGGAAAAAGAGAATGCGTTTGCTAATTTGATGCAAACATGCCTCAAACGGTGCCATATGTGGCCATTTTGGTTTCTACACAACCTCATCAGGCAGAAGTGAAACTCTAATTAGACATAACAATTCAAGAACAAAGCTCCTGTCCACATTCTCTTTAGTATGTCCTTTCCTCTGAGGCTTTATGGATGCAAAAGAATCAGACCTGATTCATCTATGATCCCCTTGGCGCAAAATAATGCCATCTGTTTCAGCATGATTGGCCCTTATGAAAGGGTGTAGTGTATAATCCTCCCTCATGATTAATGGCTCATCCCACTGTTAACATTTCTCTCTTCTTCAAAAATGTATCTTCTGTTCAACGTGCTCTTGAGCTATTAAGATTTGAATTCATCACAAATTTCTTGAGCTTTTGAGAACTGAATACATCAAGATGTGAACTACTACGACATATCTTTCAACCTCTTCTTTTATATAACCCAGGAGGTTTATTTATTTGCCATCAGCTTCTGGTCTTAGGCCTGGCACTGATCATAGTGGATTTCTGTAGATTATTTTTGCTGTTAAGACTAGACACCAACCCCTGGATGTTGTTAATCTGGATTAAAGTCTTTATGTAATCTGGCGTCCTGTGGGAGATTGGAGGACATCTGGCTGTAGATCTCATCCATCTCTCTCTGTGCCCTGCTACCTCTGCCTGCTGGTCTGAGACGGGCAGAGCAACATTCTAAACGTTTTTGGACATGCAATTTATTGTACATTTAGTTCAGAAAACTTAATGTTTTCTGAAATGTGTTTGTTTTTACAGTCTATTATCTCTTATTTCTAATAAGACAGCATTTTATTCTATATACATATTAAGTGTTTATTTGAGCCAGTCACCTGAACTGTGAAATGATACAGCCACAAGAAAATTATGTCTGACAAACTCTGACTGGCTGATGACATTACTGTAATGCACACAATCATTATTTATCATTAACTAGCGACTATACTATATCCTATATTTTATGCTTTTAAGAGCCTTGCAAGATACATCACCGGCACAGCATCTACTATAATCGAATTAAATACATTTACTTTGTAAATCATATTTATTTCAACTGAGTTAGTAAATAGCTATTTCGATTTTTAAGATATTATAATCATATTATAATGTAATGTATTATAATGCTAAACCAAATCTTGACCTTTCCGACCTTTGTTTCTCTGATTTTGACACTGTGAAATCTAAAAGTCACATTTTCTAGATGGAACAAGTGCATTTTACTCAAATATTACTGATAATTCACTGAACAGAAAAGGTTATGTGAATGCAGTAACTGATTATATCAAGAGGAATTTAAACCGAATTAGTTACAGTAGATTTCTAGTTCCCAGCTTTGCTTTAGACTCAGTAAGAATAGTAAATGTTAAAATGTGTATTTGCAAAATATTAGAGGGGATATCTGTTAGTATTTAATGTTCTGTTATTTTGGGACTTTTCTGTTGTGTCTGAGTTTTGGGGGTTACCTTGGTGCTGAAGAGTAGAGCCTTTTGTTAGGTTGATAATGGGCCAATGAATAGTAAGCTATTTATGCTGATTTATTTAAAGACCAATAACTACGCTTGCTCATAGAGACGTCTCTTGGTTAGTTACGTTAGCACATGCATATGTGCTATTTCAAGTTCATTTAATAGCTATTTTTTATTTTAATGGTTCTACTCGCTACAGTTAAGTCTCAGATAAACTAAGTAGGCTATTTGAATGGTGTGTTTAGTTTAATTGTATATTAAAGGGGATGCCCATTTTCCTCAAGTTGGTGTGATTCTTTAGGATCTTAATAAAATGTCTGCAAAATACTTTGGTTAAAATTCCTCAATGGTCATGTAAAACCACTGCTCACCCCATGCCTCTTCCTGTTTTTCTGTGTATTTGGTGGCACATTACCATCAAAAACAAAACTAATTCACTGCATCCTCAGTGGCTGTCATGTCAATTAAGACTCATCTCTTATGTTCACTTTTACATCCAAATGCAAAACACCTGCATTGTTTACAAGACATTGTTGTCACTACAGCTGCTCGAGCGCGGAGAAAATGCCGGACAGTGTGCAACTGGCTAAGGGTGGAAATATGCTCAGTGGTCGTGGGTGGGGCCTAAAATCAAAACCGTTTCGTAACTGAGAATGTTTAGGTATTTTGGGGATCAAAAAAAGGAGTGAATAGATTTTTTATCATTGTAGGGTGACTGTTTTCACTCACTGACACATTTATATGTGTATTTTCACACATAAGACACATTTATATGCAAACACCATGTAAAAGTGAATTTTGCATCCGATGTCCCCTTTACGAAGTATTCTTTTTCAGTCAGCTCAAATGAAATAAGTACACACTATACATTACTATTGGTTTTTAAATTGAGGTAACCAATTTCTTGAAAATTAAATGATTTATCCTAACTTGTTGGGTTTTACAGTATAATAATACATACAAAATGAAAATATGAATATCTAAGGTTGTTTTGTTTGCTTCTTTCAAATATTTAGGTGACTGTGTGGTGACCACCGGCCCCTGCATTCCTTAGTTCCTAACTAATTCAACCAGTCCTAAATCCTCACCATGGAGCCCAACAAAGTTCAGTCTGAAGGAGGGCTCAATGTCACTCTGACTATCAGACTCCTCATGCACGGCAAGGTAAAAGAACAACATGCCTCTAATCTAAAACTTCCACAGACACAATTTACTGCACCATGGTAATCATTCCTCCAGTCATAAAGAAAAGATTGTGTACATGGTACTATATTTTGTAAGAGGACAAAAATGTCTCTCCTTAAAAGGAAATAGCAGTAATCTCATAGGATCTTTCCAATCACAGAATTTTTACTTGGTACTTGGTTTCAGGTATTTATTTGTGTTATGCTGCCATGTGTTATATAGATTGCGCAATAAATCGATTGTAAGTTTGTTACTACAATAAACACATTATCTTTTCATCTTGCAGGAGGTTGGCAGCATTATAGGCAAGGTAAAAAGACACATTCAGCCACCAAGACAATGCTTGCAAATACCTGAGTTTGTAAAAGTCTCTTTTTTACTGAATGTACTGAATGAATTTTAACATGTATTTAGTAGAAATGTAAATTGTACAATCATTAACATCTGAATTTGATCAAAAATGTAATTATTCTCTACAGAAAGGGGAAACTGTGAAGAAGATGCGTGAGGATGTAAGTAACGTTACAAATACTGTTATTTGCTGTGATAAGTGTAACATGGTTATTAACAAACAATGCAAACTGTTTCTACAGAGTAATGCACGCATAAATATTTCAGAGGGGAATTGCCCAGAGCGAATAGTTACCATCACAGGACCCACAGATGCCATATTCAAGGCCTTCGCCATGATCGCATACAAGTTTGAAGAAGTATGAAACCTTTTTCTAATAAAAATGTTAGTGAAACCCCAAAAGAATCAATTAAAACTGTAACGGTAATAGTAATTGATGTTTTGGTTCTAAATAGGATATCATTAACTCTATGAGCAACAGCCAAGCTACTAGTAAACCTCCAGTGACTTTGCGTTTGGTGGTGCCGGCCAGTCAATGTGGCTCTCTAATTGGGAAAGGAGGCTCCAAGATCAAGGAGATGAGGGAGGTATGTTCAATCTTATTATTTCTTTATGATCCACATATTTCATAAAGTGCAGCAATTATTTTAAAGCACAGTATATGCACAGAATGTCATTGCTACTCCAAGACACCAGCAAAACTATACTTTTTTATTTGGATTAAACAAGAAGTAAGGTAGTGTTTTGTTCCAAGGGTTTCTATCCTGGAAACCATTTGAATGCCAATGCTTCTCCAAGACAACAGCAAGATTATAAATTTTTACTTGGATTAAACAAGAAGTAGTGCTTTGTTCCAAGGGTTTTTATCGTGGAAACCCTTGGAATGCCATTGCTACCCCAGGAGTCAGTACAACAGCAAAACTATACATTTTTACTTGGATTAAACAGGAAGTAAGGTAGTGCTTTGTTCCAAGGGTTTCTGAATGTGTTGTGCTTGTTCTCCAGTCTACAGGGGCTCAAGTGCAAGTGGCTGGAGACATGTTGCCCAATTCTACTGAGCGGGCAGTCACTATCTCAGGTGCTCCAGAGGCCATAATCCAATGTGTGAAGCAGATCTGTGTGGTCATGTTGGAGGTAAGGAATAGACAAATGCCATCCAACTCAAGTTCACCCAACTCTCAATTTCATGTTGTTCCAAACTTTAATGGTTTTCTGTCTTCTGTGGACAACTCTCAAGCTACAAAAAGCTAATGTAATGAACAGATAGAAATCTAACACTTTATCCACTTTCAGATCAAATCCAAACATTGATCAGAACATGCATACATAGGCTGTATATATCAAATATTGCAACATAAACCTCAAACATCAACTAATGTCAAACCTCACTGACTTTTTATCATAGTCTCATTTTGGTAACCATGTACTGCATCTATTGCATTCTGTTCTATCATAGTTTGCCCTCACTTTTATTTTTCCTCATTTTAATCTTTTCTATCTTTATTTGACCTCCACTGACCTTTGCCAGTCCCCACCCAAAGGTGCCACAATTCCATACAGGCCAAAGCCTGCCACTGCACCAGTCATCTTCTCTGGGGGCCAGGTAAGGGCAGACACTCTGACAGCACCAGCCACAGCCAACCTCAGCCTGTTACTGCAGCATCAGCCTCTGCCTGTAAGTATGGTCAAAATAGACTATTACAGTACAGTACATACAAACATACAGTAGTACTAGTATATAAATATAAACTAGGGGGATGTGAGCTATTTGCTTAGATATATTCTCATCTTTTTGCTTAGAAAAAAAACCCATCAAGTCTTATGATACGTAATTCTAAGTTGTAAACAACTCTACATATTCCTCTTGAGGTGATAAATGTAAAATGTAATTATAGTATTTTTGGATGAATGAATTACTTGAAGAAATTCAAGAAATGCAGACAAAATGCAGTTATATTTTAATGCAATTCATACACTGCAAAAAAACTGTAAAATTTACAGTAAATAATAGCAGCTGTGGTTGCCAGAATTTTACCGTAAAAAAAATACAGTAGCAACATTTTAGGTTTTATGGTTAATTTAAATTTACATTTAAATACCGTAATTTCATTATTAACTGATATAATGTTAATTTACCAAACTATTGAAGTACTGAAATCTGTTTTGTACCTTTGTAATACACTGATAACCACCAAAAGCAGGTGGTGATGAGAAAGTCACATGATGAACCAAAGCCCATCACAAGCAGCTTTTAAATGCTAATATATATAGAAGGTGCACAGTGTCATTCACACAAACTCTAAACACCATCATGGTAACACACATGAAAATGAAATGTATGTGTATGTGTGATAATTTACTGTATTTTTGATTTTTAGGTTGCCTTTTTATCAATCTATTTAAAATCTGGCAAGGGGCAACAGATGAAAATTAGCCATTGAGGCTAACTCAGTTTTATTTACAGTATTTTACTGTTGATTAATGAGCACTGTCCCTGTTAAATAAATTAAAAATTAAAATTAAAAAAATTAAATAATGCAATAAACATTAATTTATCAACATTAGATGTAACATACAACCTAATGTACAAAACCAATAAGGAAAAACTAAGAAGAAACATAGTTGTTTCAACAACAGCAACAAAAAAAACCAAAAACATAAAATTTGAAATGTAACGCAGGAAATTCTGGGAATGTAAATTTACGGTTATTCACTGTAAATTATACGTTCTATTTCACTTCCAAAAACTGTATACTACTGTAAAATTACATGTAATGTTCAATACAGTTTTTCACCATATATAGTCGGGGATCTTACCGCTAACCATTTAACAGGTTTTTACTGTAGCATTTTTACAGTCTTTTACTGTTAAATTCAGTCATTTTTTACAGATGTATTTTAATACTAAACTAATCATTTTAATTGTAGCACTTTTTCAGGAAAAAATATTAAATATATACCAAAAAGCTAAATACACTGATATCGACCTCTGTATGTACATTAAAGATTCTGTCCATCTCAATCTTAGGCCTACACTATACAGGGACAATACGCCATCCCACACCCAGACGTAAGTACAATGTATCTTCTAATCCTTTTTCCCTCTTTAGTGTAGCGTTCTTTTTAACCTTTGCTTTTTCTTTTTCTTGACCTACTTTATTAAAATTCATACAACTGAGAGATAGGTTTATTTTTATGTGTTTTTATAAGACAGTTGTATATGAGATTTCTCACAACTTCCCCTTGTTAGTGTCTAGATGAGTTTGTGAAGGTCCAAGCAGGATTCCTTTATTTAATCATAACTTCTTAGGTGTACTGACCCTCCTCCCTCCCCCAGCAGTTGACAAAGCTCCATCAGCTGGCTATGCAGCAAACCCCCTTTACCTCCCTCGGACAGACCACCCCCGCTTTCCCTGGTACGTACCCAACCCTCCCGCTACACACCCTTCACTATATACCTGTAGGTCTTTCATTCACTTTTGTCTTTCACTCTTCTCCCCCTGGATGGGTTGCATATTTGTACCTTAAAGGTACATATTAGTACCTAAAGTATGTATATTAGTACCTAAGTGGTACATATTAGTACCTTTTGAAAAGATACCACCCTGCGGCAACTTTTGTACCTAAGAGTGTATAGAAATGGATAGAAACATTCCTTAGATGAACAGGCAAAGACATAATATTACGAAATGTCCTACGCTATAAATAGGACATTTATATAAGCCAGAATCAGTATATTAAGTTTTACAAAATAATAATAATAATAATAATGTATCTAACTTACATTTTCAGTATGAATAAATAAATTAATGTACCTAACTGCTAAAAAAAAAAACTAAGTATAATTTTTATTTCAATGCAAAACACTCAAATATAAAGAATCACACAGGGAATTCTGGGAATGTCAATTTTAATGTCAACTGTAAAGTATAAGTAACAGTATTTTACTTATTAAGAGTATTTACAATTACATGAATTGTCCCTATACATTAATTACAGTTTTTCTCTGTATATAGTAAGGGAACTTACTGTTAACTAATTAACATGTTTTTGCCATATAATTTTTAGCCTTTTACCATTAAAATTACAATAAATTTTATAGTGTACCGTTTTAACATGGTTAATATTGTGAAAAAATGTTCTCTGTGTTTCTCAGTTCTTTGGCTCCCTTTCTGTTTCTAGGTGTGGATGCCAGTTCACAGGCCAGTACTCATGAACTCACCATTCCAAATGATGTGAGCATAATTCTTTGTCTTCGGTAATGCATTGGGAAACTCTATTAAAGAAGAATTTAAGGAAGAGTCATTGATTTTCCAGACTGACGTCTATATGTCTGTATGTTTCCAGCTAATAGGCTGTATAATTGGACGTCAAGGCACCAAAATTAACGAAATCCGTCAAATGTCTGGGGCTCAGATCAAAATTGCTAATGCCATGGAGGGGTCATCAGACCGTCAGATCACCATTACGGGAACACCTGCCAACATCAGCCTGGCACAGTACCTCATAAATGCCAGGTGAGATTCAAAGCAAGCAATGTAACTGGTAAAAACAGATGTATTTTAATCCTAAACTAATCATTTTAATTGTAGCACTTTTTAGGGAAAAAATATGAAATATATACCAAAATGCAAAAATTTTTAAACAAAAGAGTCTTATGTTCACCAAGGCTGAATTTATGTATAAAAAAGTCAAAACCGTAATATTGTAAAATATTATTTTTTAAATGCTGTTTCTTTATGTTGTACATGCTTACATATTGCTACTTTCTGCAGGTTCAGAGATGTGGCAGCCATGTGGACTGACCCTTCAACCATGACAACCTCCTGAAGTTATATTATGCTCTTTTTATCTAAGACGATCTGGTCTTAAACTGTTTTTTGGGCCTCATCAGTGTTCTTAATACCTGGGAATTGATATAGTCAGACATTTGTGTCTCAGGATTGCTGAACTACGTTTAGTGTAATTAAGCCAGTTCAGTTTATTCAAACAAAACAAAGCTTCACCCAACAGGGGCCCCTCTGAAAACTGTATTTATTGTCTACATCTCTGCAGTAAAAAGTATTCTAATAAGCAACCTGTATTTAGGCAATTTTGGAATTGTGTCTGTGTACAAGAATATGATGCACTGTCTTATTAATTAGATATAGTTTTGAGTTTTAGCACAGAAACTTAGCATGCTGAATGTCTAGCTGTCATTGCTCTTATTTATTTAAATGCTTTCTCAATATTTTACAGTACTTTAAAATGTATTCAAGTTATCATATATGTAATGTGAGCAATAAATTGTATTAAAATATGCTTCTTTTAACTTCAGTAAGTTGTAAAACAGGCAGTTTAGAAAAAGAGAAATCTGATTTCCGGTTAATTTTAATTATGGTCACACCTGTTTAGATTTATTGCTGGTTTATAATTTGTAACAAAAAATATATTTCATACAGCGCATGATATCCATTTTTTTTTCTTCTGGTCCTGAAACAATTGTCTGTTCAACATTTGTACAATTACAAACCAGGTGATCTTGTCATGTGTGATTTAATGATTTTTCAGCCTTTCAAAAAAACAAAAAGGGTCCCACTTTATGTTGCGTCCCTAATACCTGTGTACTTACATAGTAACTAGATGTGTATGTAGTATGTAACCACAGTGTAAGTACCCATTGGTACATAGTATCTACAGCTCTAATGTTTGTGTAACTACACATATGTAACAACACTCTGAATGGTATGTGTAAGTACAAATGTGTAACAGGACAATGGTAACAACACTTTTTGGTAATGAAAGTACAAATGTGTAACAGGACTAACAGCACTTTTTTGTAAAGAAAGTGTTACACTTTATATTAAGCAGACAATTCCTATGGATTTACCATGTAATTACTCTGATGTTACACAGCAGCAGCCAGTAAGTTTGTTTACATGTGTGGTTGGTGTCCAGGATGTCACACTTTCTATTAAGTGGACAGTTCCTGAGGAGTTACCATGTAAATACACTGGTATTACAATGGAGCACCAACTCCACCAACTCGAGATCCAACTCCTCCCACTTTACATATCCCTAAACCTACCCGTTTCCACCCCCTGGATCAAATTGTTCCAATTACTCTTATACATACTGTTGTTACAAAATGTAGTTATATAATTCCTGTTACACGAGTACTTAGTGAAGTGAAAAAAGTGTTGTTACCAATGTCCTTTTACACATTTGTACTTACACATACCATTCTGAGGGTTGTTACATGTGTGTAAGTTACAGAAATATTACAGCTGTAGATACTATGTACCAATGTGTACTTACACTGTTATTACATACTACGTACATATCTAGTTACTATGTAAGTACACAGGTATTAGGGACACATAAAGTGGGACCAAAAAGACCTGATTGTTTAACTCTTGACATCTTGCTTGGCTAAACATTATTGATGTTGACTGTGCTTCAAGTAATTGTAATAGTTTTATGAAGCAATGTACTTTGTTTACATCTTTGTTTAATGCTGTGTTGTGCACTGCAATAATGTGAATAACTGAAAGTGTCAGACATAAGTAGTCTAGACAAAAGTAAGATTAACTAATTCATCAGTGGACCACAGAAGAATTGACACTTTTTGGCAATGCAACTGTGATTATACAGTAAAGAAACAAGTAATAGACTTTGATTTGAATGTAATGATGTGACTTTTTAACAGGTCATTTGCTGTTTAGCTTGTCAAATGTACACCCAGTTCCAGATGGATGAAACAACAGCCTACAGTATAAAACACATGCTCAAGGTCTTTAGGTTTTCTTTTCAAACTTGTCTCAATAGCTAGTGATTACATTGGGAGTTGGATTCACAAGTTGTATATCTACTGTATATGCTCTGTGTTAACAGTTCTCTGTTCAGAATGTTTATTATTTATATCAAAGAAATGGGCTTTGATGAGTTAAAATGTAATGTATAATTATTTCATGTATGTATTTTGGTGTTGACTTATATTTAAGATTTTATGTGATGATTTATGTGACATAAAATGTCATTTTACTGCATTGCAAGAGTTCTTAATAGGAATCCAGTGAGTTCATGTAAGTTAATATGTATCTGTCATTTCTAGTGGCTAATAGACCATTAATTGTGCTCCATTGACACAGTGACTTTTGTATATTCATACCCCTACAACAGGGTATGAATTTACAAGCATTACAATTTTGAATGTCTTAACACTCTTGGCAGTCTTTCTATACAGTATGACATCTCATATTACCGGTTATAACACCAAAATGAGTGACACTGTACTTTTATTAAACTAATGTGCTTATTTTATTTAGTCTTTTTTGTTTCTTGTTTTATAAAACAAGAAAAAAAAATCCATGCAGACTACAGTCTAGTATTTCCCACAAAGAAACGTTGGTTTCTATGTTTGCTGCTGAATGACTCATGGTTTGACTTACAGAATGCTTTCATTTTCATATTCATATTATTTTTATTTTCAATAAAGTCTCTTGATCTCACATGGGTGCTGTTTTTTGTTTGTTTGTTTGTTTTTTCCCTTGGGAATAGTAGTTTTTCAACACTTCAATGAGATTAAAATAGCTTATTCACTCAGTATCACTGCAGAACCATAAAATGACTCTTTGCCTCAGGAGGGCTCACACTTATAGAAATTAAACAATTCTGAAATACAGACATTTGTCATTATCAAGATTACCTAAAGGTCATGTTAGTGACTAATGTATAGTGTACAATAAACCATGTTAATTGTACTGTATTCTCACATTAAATATTAAATTCTTCTGGCTCTCTATGTGTAATTAGTTACTGTGTATAGTATGTGACAAGGATGCATTGTCCATTTTAGATGAAAATTAAAGGAAAACTGTCAAAAACAGCTGTTTGTCAGGTTATATCAGTAACGGTAGCACATTTGGTTGCATTTTAATTTATGATTTCACAGAGCATTCAGAAGATAAATGGAGCATGCGTCTGTGACAGCTGCGTGGAGAGAAGTACTCAGTGCTAAACACTGCCACCCTGTGTTCCCTACCACTGATTAGAGAGAAGAAAATTAATGTAAAGAACTTGAAATCTTTTATCAACTTCCTTGGCAGTCATTAAAAAGATTTAAAGCTGTTTACGATACATAATATTATAACATAATTATGACACACTAGCTGAAGTGTTAATGGTCCTTGTATTGTTGTACTGGTAAAGGGATTAAAGGGATGGTTCACCCCCCCAAAAATTGTCATTGCTTACTCATCCTTATATTGTTCCAAACCTGTATGAATTACTTTCTTCTTTTGAACACACACACAAATATTATTTGAAAGATGTTGAGAACCAAACAGTTGCTGTTAGCCACTGATGTCCATAGTACTTTATACTTGCTTTTTTTCTATTGAACAGATAAAAGAAACTCATACAAGTTTTGAACTATACTTAAGGGTGAGTAAATGATGACTAAAATTTCATTTTTGAGTGAACTATCCCTTTTAATATATATTAAAAGTACAACTGAACAATAGACAATAAAGAAGAGTATAAAAGGCTTCTTGGAGCTAACGTTAGAGAAGAGTTAAAATGTCAATTAGTCATGTGACAAGAGACATTAAACGCCTGTTTTAAAACACCCCATCCAAAATTGTTCTGTTAAAGTCTTTGCATGACAGATTTGCTTTCATTTCCGTTACGTTTATTCTCCAGTGTCAGCATGTCTTGGAGATATTTCTGCTTATTCCTCAAACTTCCTCTTTTTTTTTGCTCGTATCTCTGGTCTTTATCAACACCCAATTGCACCACCTATTGTTAATGTTTGTAGCAGCATGTGGAGATTTTGGCTCGGCACGCGGCTGCTTTCTTGCAATTGCAAAGGACCTTTTTCTGAGAAATATTGTCTACCATTCCATTCCATATAAGAAACCAATTATGCTTCAAACAAAGCTCAAAAAATCTTTCTAATGTTCAATTAACCTGGATTCACAGGTTTTCGAGTTCCTCTCTTGAAACAGCCAATGAAAACAATGAATATAGTCACTCGTCGTGACTGACCAATAGGAATGAGGTAAAAAAGATTTGTCATTAAAATGATTGGCCGAAGTCATCTAAACCGTGTGCAGCGTACGTCAGTACGCTTCACCAGCGGTGCACGATGGGTGGAATTAACGAGCTAACGATTCTTATTCTATCTTTCTTGTATGTGACATTTGTGAATGGTACTGATGACATTTTGGTAGGCTGCGGGGGTTTTGTTAAATCAGATGTGGAAATTAATTACTCTGTCATTGAGGTAAGAAGAATTGAGAGTTATGGTTTAAAAACGATTAGCTGGCTAGCTAGCGCATGCCGTTCCGGAACTGAATTGATGCTCTGATATATACATCATCTGCTGTACTAAACAGTTATGCGTATTGGTTGTAGATCGCATAATCTGGTGATCCGTCTGTCGTGAATGTAGCAGGTTGCATGACAGCTACCTAAACAACTTTCAAGCATTGTCAACAAAACACATGATTTGTCCAAGCATGCTTAATGTTGTTATTATCACAGATCTGCCCTAGTTAATTAGCATTGCCTCACTCAAAGTAATCACTGAAATGATCTAAATGCATACAGTTAGACGAGCAATTCATGTAGTTCGTATTGTTTTTACGTGTTTCATTTGGGTCTTTTTTTATAAAGTCAGTTTAAAATGAGTTTATGATGACCAACGTTTACTATGTGTGTGTTCTTTACAGATCAAGCTGTACACTAAGCAGGGCTCTCTGAAATATCAGACTGACTGTGCACCAATCAATGGTTACTTCATGATCCCTCTCTATGACAAGGTATTGTAACTCAGGAGTGAATGGACTGTCAGGCATCCAAGGTCATCTTAGAATGTCTTGTAGCATTTGTTCTGAATCATATGGAAGTGTGTTTCTATGAAGACCTTTCACCACTCATTAAGGTAGCTTTACTTGTGGTAGGGCTACAATATATTGAGGAAAATTATATGTTTTACAATTTCAAAGCCATGAAATAATAATGCATCCAACATGAATGTTTCATATTCTTTTTGGGTACAGAGCTAAGTAAAAATGACTTTCTGTAACAAGTATAATCTTACATTAATGGGAATCAAATAGTGAAGAGGCTTAATTTACAATGTACTTGTGCAAAATGAGAGCATCAATATAAGCAAATTATGAGGAGAGTGAAGCTTGCATTCTGCTTTATTGACGAAAAATATTTATCCTATCTATCCAAGGGTTCTCCTCCAAACAATGCACAAATTAAATGCTATAAAAATGAATATGAATGTTTCTAGTTGTTTGTGTTGTTTTCATCTACATAAACTTTCTGGATTCCTGTATTAAAAGCAAATTGTATTGCAAACCACATCCCTTAGTTTGTTTGTGATACATTATGACATTTGATATATTGTACAGTCCTAATCTTCAAAATTTTGAAGATTTCCTCGGGGAGTTTAAACTAATCACGTTTTGGCATAGTACTCGCAAATTGCTGCAAGCTTTCTCTGGTGGAGTAAATTGGGGCAAAATTCATCTTTGACATGCCCGTCTATTTTTAACTAGAACAGGAGTTAAGTGGGCTGAGGGACAGCCTATCAGGCTCTTACAATGCAGTATTTCATCCTTACACCAGCAGTTTCACCTTAATTCACACCATCAGAGAGGCAGTTTCCAGCCTCAGTCACTTAGAAGAGTGTCACAATGTCATATATGATATATGTGACCTACAAAAAATTCCAGACACTTTAATGAAATTTGCGAGTCATGTTTCTTGTTAATATTTAGCCTGGTGGTTTTTGTGTATGTTTGTGTTAATAGGGATTACAATCTTTTACAGGGTGATTTTGTTATAAAGATAGAACCACCATCAGGATGGAGCTTTGGTAAGGAATGATTTCACATATCAAGTGGTGGTTATATCATGCAATAAAATCATGAATAATTCCATTTCAGAGTTCTTGTATACTCTAATCTGCTCTTGATCAATCCAGGGTTCACTAAGGTGGACTCACTATTTACTTGTCATGTATTGTGTTATACTTTGTCTGTATGCAGAGCCAACAACTGTGGACCTACATGTGGATGGAATTACAGACATCTGCACTAAAGAACAAGACATCAACTTCGTTTTTACTGGGTTTTCAGTCCTGGGAACTGTAAGTTGAAATTTTATACATCTGACGTTGTAATATGTTTTTTTGTTTTTTTTGCAAGGTAAAAAATAAATGCTAATTTCTTTCCTCATTTAGGTCTTGAGTAAAGGGCATTTGTTGGGGCCTGCAGGGGTTGAAGTAAATCTGAGAAAAGCAGGAGATGATGATGTCCATCAGAGTGTCCTTACACAAGCTGGAGGCCAGTGAGTAGATATTGTCTAGTGGTCAAACTAGAATTTGAGTATGCAAAATTTCTTTGGGCACTGACTGCAGCAACATCACACAATGTGGAGTTTTTATTTTATTTTATGTTATTTTTTCATTCAACAAGAGGTCAATCTGTAATGTGTAGATACTTTATTGGTCACATGTCAATTTCTCAAAGCCACATCGTGAAACTATGTAATTCTATGAATCTTTTTTTTTTAAGGGTGTCATAATGGCTATAAACTATAAATTCAGATTGAATGGCATTACTCCACTGGTCTAGTGGTTATGATAAATCATTTTTTGAATAATATTATGTATTATGATTTGCTGAAATTCCTAAATTAAAATTTCCATGAATTATAATAGTTATTCAATTAAACAATAAGAACGCCAACAACAATTTCCAGCCCTAATTTGAGGGGGCCATCTTACCCCAAGGGTCTCTCTGTAACTATTACTTCAAAATAATATCTAGTGTCTGTAAATGCCATTAACAAATATACATATATACGTTTGTGTTGCTTTTTCGCAGGTATACTTTCCTCAAGGTGCTTCCAGGAAGTTATGACATCATCGCCTCTCATGCATCATGGACCCTGGAGCAGGTATATAGTACAAACTGTCTTATTGACAAAACATATTTCTCAATGACGAATGTGTCAACACCTGAAGAAGGATTTTCATGCCACTACAGTTTTTCTAGTTCATGTATAACATTTATGTCAAAGCATCTAATTTAAATGTACTAGTTTTTTTTGTTATAGCTATTTTTATTCCCTTACAGAGCTCAACCACTGTGGTTGTGTCAAATGAAAATGCCCCTGCCGCAGCTCCTCTTTTGGTAAAGGGCTATGATGTCTCTGGAGAGGTGCAGAGTGATAGTGAACCCATGAAAGGAGTCAGCTTCCTCCTCTACTCTGTCAGTGTAACACAGGAGGTAAAAGGTTTTATTAGATTCAGCCCAACCACAAGATGATCCACACAAAATAACTTTGAATGAATGCCATTGTGTAATTTGATAATTTTTTTCAAATGTGCACAGATTCATCATCTGTTATCCAGTAGACTTTAAACAAATGTATTATTTATTTAGGATATCAGTGGCTGCAGTGTGGCTCCTGTGGATGGAGCTTTAGTCGGCGACCCCTCCCTTGTGTATTTGTGCAGTTCCCAGTCTCGTGAGGACGGCACTTTCTCATTCCCCTGCCTTCCCAGTGGTGGATATACTGTGGTAAGAATTTATTGTCACCGACCTTTATATTATTTGATCATGCACGCTTGTATTATATATAGAATTTCACAGAGAAATAAAATACAGTTTCTTATTTGTTGGTTCAAATCACGAGAGGAAAAGAATAAAAAGACTCTACTCTACACTGACTCTATAGACAAAGACAGCAGTGTCATTTTGGTCATCTTAGAAATATTTTATTTTCTAAATAATGCAAAGAAACTGATTCTCTCCTTTGACTATTGAAATCTGACTTGATTAAAATAAGTATTGATAAACCTCAGATGATACAAAATTCTACAGAATTCTTCAGGTCCAGCTAGGGAGATATCATTATATCAGTTTTATACAATTTTCATGGTTTGGCCATTTTTTTTTTTAATAATTATTTTTTTAATGATTTTTAAAGCACCAAATGACTTGGCACATTCATAGGTTTTGACTGCCTATCGAAATATGTTCCAAATTATTAAGGCCTTAAATGCTTCTCTTTTGGCACATTGCAGTATAATCCATACAGTCAGGTGCAGCTATTAGACCCCATGAAATCCCAGATGGAATGATGGTTAGATTAGATCGTTGTGTGGTTCATATGGCCTGTCATGCATACAGATTTCTACTGGATTATTGCAATTAATGGCAAATGTTTTTGGTGACAAATCTGCTATACCTGTAAGACTTTTGATAAGTATTTCATTACTTTCTGGCTCTACTTTCAATTTAAATAATTTGAATATCATTTCATCCATCTCATGTAGCCTTATTTATGATGTAAAGATAAAGCACAGATGTCAGTCTTTTTTATCTTGTCTCTTCTTGAATTGTAGGTCCCATATTACAGAGGAGAGAGAATCACTTTTGACGTTGCTCCTTCTCGTATGGATTTCAAAGTAGAACATAGCAGTTTAACGTTGGAGGTGAGTTTCTCAATTCTCTGACTTGTTCTCACATATTTGGAGACGTGACTTAACACCTTAATTGACAGTTTGGGTTGGACAGTATTATAATTTACATGAAGTGTTTAAATGGACATTAAATCATTATTTGGGGGGAAGAAGTAAAAAACATAAATAAATAATGTATAAAACTGTTGGTCTTGCTCAGTAGCCTAACCTGGTTTCTAACCTGTTTCTCCTGTTTTGTTAATCAGCCAATATTCCGTGTCATGGGATTCTCTGTGATGGGCAGAGTTCTGAATAGTCCCAATGGAGAGGGTGTTGCAGATGCTGTAGTAACGCTTAACAACCAAATTAAAGGTAACTGTGATAATGCACTTGAAATGAACATAATTAGGCATAGTAGGGTATATCCAAATTACTCCACAATTCATGCTTAATTAACAGATTTATGCTAAAGTAACACTTTGCATTCATATTTTGCCTCCTCCTTGATCTCTTTCACAGTGGAAACTAAAGAAGATGGTTCATTCCGATTGGAGAATATGACCACTGGCACTTATACCATCAACACGCACAAGGAGCTGATGCTCTTTGAGCCGGTCACTGTGAAGATTGCTCCCAGTACCCCTCAGCTGCCAGACATCATCACTGCAGGGTGAGTATGCTGGCAAGAATTGTCCTCAGAAAGCTGTTTTCAGAAGATAAACAAAGACTTGAGGTGTCTGTCATCTAGCTTTAGGGGTCCGATTTGAAATCTCTGCTCCACTGTCATTTTCAGGTTTAGCGTGTGTGGTCACATCTCAGTCACCCGTCTTCCTGAGACTGTTAAACAGCTTGGACACTTCAGAGTTACGCTCTCGACTCAGAGACAGGATCAGGGCTTTTTCCGCACTGTCGAAAGTGACAGCCATGGAGCGTTCTGCTTTCAAGTTAAACCAGGAGACTACAGCATACAGGTAATGAGAATTTATGTTGTGACTTGACTTTAAAGTTACAGTGAATTGCACATTAATTTAGATACGTTGTGTGTTGTACAGGTGACTCTCCCTGAAAGTGATGTGAAGGCTGGACTTGCTCTTCAGCCATACTCTCTCGATATCTCACTTGTGGATCGTCCTATCACCGACCTTCTCTTCACTCAGTTCATAGCATCTGTTTCTGGCTCGGTGTCCTGTCTTGGTGAGCTGTTTTTTCATGTCTGCTGTCAAATTCAATTAGATAAATGTGCTTTCTGTCTTTGCCTCAATGATTGAATTGTCCCATCAGTGGCATGTGGAGATCTGACAGTCACTCTTCAGCCTGTGAGCAGACAAGGAGAGAGGCAGAACCTCCAGTTGTCTGGCAGCAGTGAAACTCTCAGCTTCACTTTCAATAATGTGTTACCCGGAAAGTACAAAGGTAAGCACTGTTTTTACATTTTTTTTATTTTAATGAGCAATCGAGATGGTTATCATTATGGTATTAAATAGAATAAACAATCATTCAAAAGTTTTTGGTCGGTACGATTTTTTTCAAGAACTGTATATTTTTATTCAGCAAGGATAAATTTAAATTGATTTAAAAAAAGGCATTAAATAATTTTACTAAATTAAATTTTACAAAAACAAAATATTTTAAATGTTGATTTTTACTTTCTATATTTCAAAGAATCCTGCAGAAAAAGTATCAAGGTTTCCACAAAAATATTAAGCAGCACAGCCGTTTTCAACTGTGATAATAATAAGAGATGTTCCTTGAGCACCAAATCAGCAAATTAGAATGAATTCTAAAGGATCATGTGACACTGAAGGCTGAATAACATTTTAAAAACCTTTGAACAGTAGTAAAAATAGTCAGCATTTGTTTTTGGGTTTTGTTGTTGTTTGTGTTTCTTTTTTCTTTTTTCTTTTTTTCTTTTTATATTACCCAAAAATCTATAGTAAATTATGATAGATGACTTTTGGGAAGGTGCTAAACAACTAGACATTAGGCTGTGCAATTAATCAAAATAGAAAAAGTAAGAAAGTAAAGAATCAAATACATTACTATTGTATAGTAAAATAAATCAAAATATCATCATTATTATTTAATTAGAATTTTATAGTACAGTCATGTTTTAATTATTTATAACTAGAAAAATATAAGAATGATAAATAATATAGGTTTTCATCCTATTTAATATGATTTGTTTGTTATAATTTTGAAAGTTTATTGAATTTCTATATATGATAAACTAAGCGTATTATGATTTTTGAGCTAAATTGTGCAGGATTTCAGCGGTGTAGACATTAAGTTCACAAAAAATTAAGAAAATGAACAACCTCTGGTTGTCGCAGTGTCTATCACCCAAGAGGAGTGGTGCTGGAAGCACAAGTCGGTGGAGATCGATGTACTTGACTCATACATAGAGGGAGTGGAGTTCAGACAAACCGGATACTTGCTGCGCTGTTCACTGTCCCATGCCATTACCCTGGTGAGGACGGAAAACATTCAATATTTAAAGATGAGTGATCACATAGTTACCCGAATCAGCTGTTACATGCCTAAAATGTGACCCTGGACCACAAAACCAGTCATAAGTGTCAATTTTTCAAAATTGAGATTTCTGCATCATCTGAAAGCTGAATAAATAAGATTTCCATTGACGTGTGGTTTGTTAGGACAATATTTGGCCGAGATACAACTATTTGAAAATCTGGAATCTGAGGGTGCAAAGAAAAATCTAAATACTGAGAAAATCACCTTTAAAGTTGTCCAGACGACGTTCTTAGCTATGCATATTACTGATAAAAAATTAAGTTTTGATATATTTTAAAATTATCAAATGAAATTCATATCATAAAATTTATTTTTGGCTATTGCTACAAATATACCCCAGCGACTTAAGACTGGTTTTGTGGTCCAGGGCCACAAATGGTAATGCTGATGATAATGTATTATTTGTCCACAATTTTAGGAATTTTTCCAAGATGGCAGCTCACCAGAGAACGTTGGCATTTACAATCTGTCCAAAGGAGTCAATCGCTTCTGTCTATCCAAACCAGGTGAGCTCAGCCTTTCCTTCAGTTTCGTAAGTTCTTTAAGTTCATAAAACTTAACATATTTCTTTTTAATCTAAGGTGTTTATAAAGTGACTCCACGTTCCTGTCACCAGTTTGAACAAGATTACTACACCTACAACACGTATGTGACTGATGCCAAGCATTTTATTAAAATGAAAGTAGCTGCAACAGCTTTCTACCTTTTTGATCCTGTGATTTTGCAGTATGTGCTTGTTGTGTAACATTGTTAAATGAAGTCTAATCCACATTGTTGTTTTTCATCCTTCCTTCCTCAGATCTGCCCCAAGCATCTTAACCCTAACTGCTGTGAGACACCACATGACAGGACTCATCACCACTGATAAGATGCTGGATGTCACTGTCACCATCAAGTGAGTGAGGGAATTGTTATTATGTGTGTCTAAAAGAGTAAAGTCTGTCTTGTTTGTTTGAGTTCTGGCTGTTGCTTTCAATACACCTGGTGGTTTTGTTTCATTTTGGCAGATCTTCCATTGAGAGTGAGCCTGCTTTGGTTCTGGGGCCCCTGCGCTCAAACGAGGAGCAGCGAAGGGAGCAGCAGCTTCTGGAAATAGCTGCCCGTAAGAAGGAGAGGGAAGAAAGAGGAGACGAGAACAACCCCCCTGTGGAAGAGAAACCAGATGAACTCCATGAGCCTTTCCACTATGAATTCTCCTACTGGGCACGGTATGATTTTGGAGAATGTTTGCCAGCATTTTCCTCTTCTGTCGGTGTTAGAAAAAATATTGTGAAATCATGTGCAAAGAACATATATCACGTTGTCTTCTCCTACCAGTTACAAATTTCATGGTCTTAATGTTATACCTTGGCTCTGTTGGCTATTTTAGGGCTGGGGAGAAAATCACAGTCACACCTTCATCCAAAGAATTTCTGTTTTACCCTCCTGAAGTAGAAGCTACAATCACTGGAGGTTAGAGTGCAATCTTTTTAAAGCTTTTTTATTTTATACTAATGGATGCATGTTGTGTCTAGGACATTTCACAGCAATTATGGAACAAATTGCAAACAACTTCTGTTCACACAAAGAATGAAATTAATATTTGTCAAGCTACATAAAAAGGAAATCCACAATAACATGTACTGTAAGGTGACACTGATTCAAGTGCATGAATTTGGTTGTTGGTCATATACAAAAAAAAGTATATTGTTAAAAAAAAAAAGTTTTAAAGTACAAAAAAACGTACCATTAGGGGTACAACACATTGTCACTGGCCAGTAACTTATCTAGCCCTAAAAGGTGCATACTAGTACCTTAAGGACGCATATTACTAGGTGTGGTATACCGGTAGAAATTTGTGAACCGTTAAAAATTTTTGTACTATCGTCTCTATCGCGGTTACATTCTCACTTGATGTTGCTGTGCTACATAGTCACAAAAACGTATTGTTTGTAAGCATTGCAAGTGATTTTAGGCCGTTGAAATGCAATCAGCAGCAAAAGAGAACTCAGTGCGCGCATATAGCGAAATGTCTGAGAAACTGTTTCTAAGCGCTGTTCAGAGAGGCGTGCGCATGTGAAGACGGTGCTCATAGAGTGCAGGAGCATTTTTATTTGTGCCGCTTTACAGGCCTTGAACGGTACAAATAAACACACTTGTATATTTCAAAATGCCTGTCTTTGCAAGTATCCTCGTAAACAGTAATTTAAGTCTTAAGTGAAAGCAAACAGCTCAGAAAGAAAAAAATGTGTGTAACAGTATATTGGATCCGGGCAGCTCTTAAAGTGGCAGCAGTCTAATATGCCTGCTGTCTGTCATTCATGTTAATCCAACAACAAAAGAGAGAAAATCTCTCACTGCTCTTAACTAAATCACTTTTGTAACTTTAATAAAAATAAATATATATTTAATTTACACAATGGAGAATATGCTGTGTTTTTATACATTTGATTAAAGCAAAAGTATGTTGTTATTTTTGTCATTACCGTGAAATAGAATTACTTATATTGTGATATAACATTTTGGTCTTATTTTATTAAATGTACAATTTTTGCTCTTTTTTTTTCCTCTACCTTTTGCTATTTTGCTGAATAACACTCAGAAACAGCTCTTGTAGAGATATGAAGCAAATTAATACTTGATAGATTTAACTCTTTAGAGTGTGAAACAACACAAAACCACAAACACCTTCAATTTACTTGTTTTAGGATACATTTAGAAAGAAACTGTTGGTAGGTGGCCCTCCAGAATAGAACTGGACACGCCTGATGTAGACCCAGGCCTTATTTTTACTATAAGAGCAGGTGCTGCCATTTGTAACTTCAATGTGACAGACTTCCGGTTATTTTTAACTATACAAAACAGCTCATTATGCTGCTTGAAATGGCTCACTAATATCACTCAGAAAAATGGAGTTTCAGTTTTACCCCAGTTTATATTTGAAACTGATATACAATGATTGATTTGTTTTAACAGAGAACTGCCCAGGTCAGATGGTTGAGATTGCAGGCCGGGCAGGACTGTTCCTCACAGGGCAGGTGTCACCTACACTGGAGGGTGTAGAAATCTCCATTAAGGAGAGAGGAGCTACAACCCCTCTCATTACAGTTCTCACGGATGAAACAGGAGCCTACAGGTAATCTCACTTATTCACAAACATACTGCGTTCATTTATTAAATGCATCTCTTAACTGTGTATTTAATAATGCATATTAGCTTAAAAGCATGGTTTATAAATATGCCAACATGAATGACTGTTGGCCTATAAGAAATAAAGTGCCGTCATTATAGCTGAAATCTTAAATGCGCTCTAGCATTCTAAACAAATAAAACTGGTTTCCCTTTAAAACCAGTGTTGGACCCCTGCATAGTGACTCTCTGTATGACATCAGTGCCAGTAAAGAGGGCTTTGTCCTGACTGCAGTGGAGGGAAGCACAGGAGACTTCAAAGCGTTTGCCCTGGCAGGCGTCACTTTTGAGGTCAATGTCACTTTAATGTCTTCTCATCATAGAGTTGAACACATTTCATTAAGTATTTTCATTTCTATGAATCAAATGGTTAATTTGGTTTATATTTTGTTTTTCTTGCCCCTCAGATAAAGGCAGAGGATGGTGTTCCTCTCTCTGGGGTTCTGCTGTCTCTCAGTGGGGCCAACTTCCGCTCGAACATGCTCACTCAGGACACTGGCCTCCTCACCTTCAACAACCTGGTACTGTCTTCTCAGCCCCTTAGTTACTATGGTCATCTTCTTGATGTGTTAAACACATTTGTTTTATTGTACCTCATGTTTTTGCAAATCTGTTTGACTTTGTTCTGTCGGACACACAATAATTTATTTTTTTATTTTTTTAGATTTAATGTTTTTTGCCCATACAATGAAAGTCAGTGAAGTTGAAAACAACACTGACGTTTGATTGCATGTTCAAAAAAACAGAATGCTCATTTTGGCTGAACTATCTTTTTAAATGTATACATAAAAATAATGCATACATATAATGAGTACAAACTGCATGCATTTTTAAAATGAAGTACATAGAGATTGTCTTCATTTCTCCTCCCCCCCCATCTCAGAGTCCTGGCCAGTACTATTTCAAGCCCATGATGAAGGAGTTCCGCTTTGAGCCCTCTGCACAAATGATCACAGTAGAAGAAGGACAGGTCCTCCATATTTCCATCACTGGCTTCAAAACAGCTTATAGGTCAGCAACACACAGCATGTTAGAATATGCACTGCCTGTTAAAATGCTTAGTATAAAAATGAAGTAATTTAAGTAAGTCCCTTAGTACACAAAACTGAATTTAATTGATCAGAAATACAGTAAATACACTAATCATTTTTAAAATTATTTCAATTCAAATTAATTTTGTTTTGTTTTGTTTTCCCAATATATTTTAATTTATTCCTGTGATGGCAGAGCTGAATTTTACTCTAGTCTTTAGTGTCACACAGGCCTTCAGGAATCATTTTAATACACAAATTTTGTGCTTAAGTAACATTTATTCTTATCATTATTGTTAACAGTTGTGCTGCTTGGTATTTTTTTATAGAAAACATGATTGAACAGGATTTTAATATAATATTGTGTGTGTGTGTGTGCATATATATATTAGGCCTGTCAAAGTTAACGCAAATTCATTTTAACGGCACAAATTTTATTAACGCGCGATTTCTGTTTGACCCGTGGCCTAGCCCATAGTTGGAGAAATGGAGATGCACTTTAGCGGATGCAGACCCCATTTAGCGTCTGTTTTTCCCTTCAAAAAAGCGCCCAAACCTTTAGTTTCCGAGACTCGCCGGTACTGCCACGCTAGCGTGAGAGCTTTCCCCACACGCACACCTTTCTCTCTCTGTGCGTCTGTTCTGTTCAGCAAGCGGCGGAGAGGAGCAGCGCTTTCAGTTAAACCCAGATATTATGTTGCTTCTCTAATTTTACATGCAAGTATAGCTGAAATCACAGCACAGCTATGGTCTTTATCTTATGTGTATTTGATTTCCTCAGATGACGGCTCGATTATCAGGATTTTTGTGCAGATTAACATCTTGGAAGGGAGAGCTGGTTATGTAGTCTTAATGGGTCGTGTTTCAATCACTATTTCATATTCATTCCGTTGTCTGACAACAGAAACGGTAAAATATATCAATGAAAACAGTCTTATTGAGAATTTAGCTGCATCAAAATACAGTGCGTGGGCACAGAGAGGCAAAAAAATGTAATAATAAATGTACAGTGGGTACGGAAAGTATTCAGACCCCCTTAAATTTTTCACTCTTTGTTATATTGCAGCCATTTGCTAAAATTTGTTCATTTTTTTTCCTCATTAATGTACACACAGCACCCCATATTGACAGAAAAACACAGAATTGTTGACATTTTTGCAGATTTATTAAAAAGAAAAACTGAAATATCACATGGTCCTAAGTATTCAGACCCTTTGCTCAGTATTTAGTAGAAGCACCCTTTGATCTAATACAGCCATGAGTCTTTTGGGAAAGATGCAACAAGTTTTTCACACCTGGATTTGGGGATCCTCTGCCATTCCTCCTTGCAGATCCTCTCCGGTTCTGTCAGGTTGGATGGTAAACGTTGGTGGACAGCGATTTTTAGGTCTCTCCAGAGATGCTCAATTGGGTTTAAGTCGGGGCTCTGGCTGGGCCATTCAAGAACAGTCACGGAGTTGTTGTGAAGCCACTCCTTCGTTATTTTAGCTGTGTGCTTAGGGTCATTGTCTTGTTGGAAGGTAAACCTTTGGCCCAGTCTGAGGTCCTGAGCACTTCTGGAGAAGGTTTTCGTCCAGGATATCCCTGTACTTGGCCGCATTCATCTTTCCCTCGATTGCAACCAGTCGTCCTGTCCCTGCAGCTGAAAAACACCCCCACAGCATGATGCTGCCACCACCATGCTTCACTGTTGGGACTGTATTGGACAGGTGATGAGCAGTGCCTGGTTTTCTCCACACATACCGCTTAGAATTAAGGCCAAAAAGTTCTATCTTGGTCTCATCAGACCAGAGAGTCCTTCAGGTGTTTTTTAGCAAACTCCATGTGGGCTTTCATGTGTCTTGCACTGAGGAGAGGCTTCCGTCGGGCCACTCTGCCATAAAGCCCCGACTGGTGGAGGGCTGCAGTGATGGTTGACTTTCTACAACTTTCTCCCATCTCCCGACTGGAGCTCAGCCACAGTGATCTTTGGGTTCTTCTTTACCTCTCTCACCAAGGCTCTTCTCCCCCGATAGCTCAGTTTGGCCGGACGGCCAGCTCTAGGAAGGGTTCTGGTCGTCCCAAACGTCTTCCATTTAAGGATTATGGAGGCCACTGTGCTCTTAGGAACCTTAAGTGCAGCAGAAATTTTTTTTGTAACCTTGGCCAGATCTGTGCCCTGCCACAATTCTGTCTCTGAGCTCTTCAGGCAGTTCCTTTGACCTCATGATTCTCATTTGCTCTGACATGCACTGTGAGCTGTAAGGTCTTATATAGACAGGTGTGTGGCTTTCCTAATCAAGTCCAATCAGTATAATCAAACACAGCTGGACTCAAATGAAGGTGTAAAACTATCTCAAGGATGATCAGAAGAAATGGACAGCACCTGAGTTAAATATATGAGTGTCACAGCAAAGGGTATGAATACTTAGGACCATGTGATATTTCAGTTTTTCTTTTTTAATAAATCTGCAAAAATGTCAACAATTCTGTTTTTCTGTCAATATGGGGTGCTGTGTGTACATTGAGGGAAAAAAATTAACTTAAATGATTTTAGAAAATGGCTGCAATATAACAAAGAGTGAAAAATTTAAGGGGGTCTGAATACTTTCCGTACCCACTGTACATTTTGCATGTTCAGAGGAAGTGAGCTGCCCTGTCGTGCAAAAATGTAAACAGGTTTGTGTCAGTAAATTGCTCAGTGCAAAGAAAGAGAAGTCCTGGGAACCTGGTATTTCTTTTTTCATGTGTCTAATAGACATGAACAACTAATAGACAACTATGACCTTTGAAACATGTCTAGTCTTCATGCTCTGTTTACTATTGTTTCAATAATAATAAACATACATTTGCATAAAGCATCCATATTTGTCCATGCCCACGTTGAGTATTGAAAACTTAAAGTATTAATTTAAGGTACATTTAGAACAAATAAAATGTGCGATTAATCACGATTAAATATTTTAAACGATTGACAGCCCTAATGTGTGTGTGTGTGTGTGTGTGTGTGTTTAAAAAAAACGTTCATTTGAAATATCAATTTTTGTAACATTAACAATTATTGTAACAGTGTCTTTACTGTCAATTTTGAAGAATTTAATTAAAAGAAATCTGTGTATGTATTGAACATTTTACAAAATATGCCCTGTCGATTGCGGGGTAAATATTCTATTTGTGCATTTCGACGCGTCTCAGCTGCTATGGAACAGTGCAGTCAATAGGAGGCGATGCGGAGCAGGGTGTCTCTGTGGAGGCAGTGGGGCAGGGAGAGTGCGGCATGTACAGTGAGGACACCGTTACTGACGAAGAGGGCCGCTTTAGACTCAGAGGCTTGCGGGTAAGACTTTTTTTGGAGAAAACTGTTTAGACAAACATTAAGACTGACAAAAGTTCACAAGAACATACATTTTACGATTCTAAACAAAGCTTGCGTTTCCTTCATGTCAATGTCAGCCTGGGTGTAACTACAACATTCAGCTGAGAGAAGAAGGAAATGATCACATTGAGAGAGCATTACCGCCACACAAAACCATTGAGGTGAGCATTGTTTTATTTGCCTTTTTTTTTTTTTTCTGTACACATTTTCCATTCATGTGTTTATTTTTGGATGGTTTTAGGTGGGCAACACTGATATTGAAGGAATAAACATAATCGCCTTCAGACAGATCAATCAGTTTGATCTAAGTGGCAATGTCATCACTTCCCCTGAGCATCTTCCCACTCTCTGGGTAGGTGCAGTAATTTAAATAGTGCTTTAAAGTGGTTTCTCTTATTTGATCAAATCTCAAAGTCATTCTTTTTCCTCCATCTCTAAAGGTGAAGCTCTATAAGAGTGACAACCTTGACAATCCCTTCCAGAGTGTGTCTCTTGGCCAGTCCCTTTTCTTCCACTTTGCCCCCCTGCCACGTGACGGAGAGGTACTTTTATTCCTCTAAACAACTCCTATTTTTATTATGTTTTACAATATTGATATTAATCTGCCCATACTTTGATTTTTAAGTACATCTTAAAAATGGGTGGTGAGACATTTTATTTATTAATTTCATTTTATTGTCTTCTTGCAGAGCTATGTGTTGATTCTACACACATCACTCTCTTGCTTCCAGTATGACTTCAAACTCCCACAAGTCTCATTCACATCTTCTGGTTACCACAAACATGTAACACTAACCTTTAACCCTAAGGTAACAACCTTGTCCAGTGATAAATTTTTTGTGTGAATAGATCATTCATCTGGGATTTTAGCTTGTCATTTGGTGTAAAAAAAAGATCTAGATTCTGCATTCAAAAAGCTGTCCATGAGTGACTTTTTTTTTTTATGAAATGTTATGATTTCTCAAGTCGTCACATGCATTTATATAGCACTTACTACAATACAGATTGTGACAGCATGTGCGCGGCTATGTTAATGTTGCAGAATTCATCAATTAACAGCTGTAAGCATATCAGAAAACAATGGTGTCATTATTCAACTCAAGTCAGTTCAGTGTTGATTCATTTCAACAACCTTGTCAGTGTTGCCAAGTTCATCAATTATTAAACAAGTTCAATTCAGCTCTAAAGCAGTTCTACAGAAAGAAACCGTATCATTATCCAGTTCAATTTAGTTCAAAACTTGTCGATAGTGTCAGTGTAGTTGAATACATTAAAAATATTACAGATTATTACTTAGCCACGTACACACTGCAAGTTTTAGGTGTGACAACCGCATTTAAGTAACCGTGTCAAAATGCGCTAAGGTTAAGACTTCTATCACTGTTCATTTCTTGCATCTCACATACAGACAAAGACACATTTCTGATGCGCATTTAAATACGTCATTAACAACTAGTTGTTCAGTTCAGTTCCGTACACACTGCGTAGAATTTTTGCGGCTGTCACTACCTCTATTTTTCGGGAGTTAATGCGGTTGTGGAATGCGGTTGTCACTCCCGTATTTTAGTGAATTATGTGTGTACAGAACGCGATTAAGGAGTAAAAGGTGACCTGACAACTGAATTTAGCTGTAGTGTGTATGTGGCCAAGCTCTTAGATTTAGTTTGTATAAATTTGTTTGGCTTTCCACAGAGGAAAATACCAGATCAAGATGTTGCCCAGGGATCTTTCATCGCCCTTCCTCTCACATTACTGCTGTTGCTTGCTGTCTATAATCATGAGCGGGTACCAGTTTTCTTTTTCTTTCAGAATCTTGACATTTCAAAAACTTGACATTCTTGACATTTACAATAGCTGCTGTTCTTATGACATTATGTAAATAATGATACTGTGTCGTTCCCAGGTGATCCCACTTCTTCTGCAGCTGGTCAGCCAGATCCAGGGAGTTCGAGGACTCGCTCAGGCAAGCGGGGATGGACTCCCTGTGGATGAAGCCAAACGCCAATCAAAAAGGCCAAAGACGAGACGTACATGAGACCTCAGTATGATCCAATATGAAGGCCAAGCCAGTCACTGCATTCAGATCTCACAAGCGTCCAGTGTCAGACAGCACATAAGACCATGTTGGTCTGATCATAAAATCCTAGCATAAAAAACAACCTCACATGGGGTCGGCAAAGATTTTTGGACTTATTTATTCTTGCTGAATCTCAGATGACCTAAGGTTCTTTTACTGTGGTGACCTGGTCACACAGATCCCTATATTTTGCAGTCCTTAACATGTGAATGTGGCTCGGAGATTGTGTATTTATGTTTGTGAGAGACTGCTCAGGGAGGATGGCTGATTTAAGAGACTTCAAATGTGTGTGTGTTTTTTGTTTTTGTTTTTGTTTTTTGTTTTTTTGTTTTTTTCAGTAGTATAAATAATAATAACCCAAGTAACTGATTTTTTTTTTCTTGATTCCATTAGTAGCCTGAATGACTAGGTTTTATTGAACCACTCCAATTAAAAAAAGTTATCAGTTCAGTTTTTTATAACTTTCCTAGAATTTGTAGAATTAAGTTGTAATTTTCAAACTTAAACACCCTTACATTTTAAAATATAGAGATTAATAAACATTTGACCCACTAAAATCATTTTATGTGATTTTTTTTTTCTTTCCCTGATTTGTTTAAATACCGCAAAACAACTAAAAGCTTACAAAAATCAATTTTTTAATTCCTTAAAGGTAAATGACTTGCTTCTACCATTTGATGGGTTCAGTACATATTCATTCCACTGCATTCATATGATCATCATTTGATATGTTTGGTTATAGAAAGAAAAAAGATAATAAAGTGTTTTGGAAATTATTCTTCATTGTGTTTTGGACATTTGTTGTTTAAACACCCCTATCTGGAACAAGAAGTCTCCTATCATCTGGTGATGCTACATAAAGCATATCTGACATCATTTTTTTTTTTTTTATGTTAATGTCAATGTGAAATTCTATAGCTCAAATATTGGGCAAATATGCATTGTGACAATATTTTTCTAATAATAGAGCAGACAAAAAAAAAAAAAAACAGTAAAAATGTATAAAAAATTATATAGTTTTTATTTGGTTTTGTGAGGAATAGACTATGAATTTAGGTTGAATTATTCCACTCAATTGGCCTGAAATTCACACGGAAAATCAGAATTAATAGGACCATAACTATTCTATCTGGTCAAGATGTGTATGTGGGAAACGGAATGATACCCTTTTTTGTAATCAGATTGATGAAACTGAATATATCACATTTGTGTATGCCTTTAGAGAATGAACACTAACTTTTATTCTTGTCTGATGTGTTATTAAAGAGGGATTCATGTGTAATTGGTTAACTCTTATGAACTGCAGTTTATGAACATATATAGGCTATCTACTGGTGCCATACGCACCAGAAGAGAGTTAAAATCAATATTTGTTATATATAAGGATCACATTTTAGGTTACACTTTATTTTAAGGGGTCCTTGTTACAGTGTAATTATACATTTCAGTTCTGAGTTATATTAATTAACAACATGTACTTACTATATGGTCAGGGTTAGGATTAGGGTTTGGCTTGGGGTTACTTGCATGTAATTATGCATAATTTATTGTTATTATACTAGTAAGTATGTGTAAGGACACCTTAAAATAAAGTGTTACCACATGTATTGCAGTGTAATTACAATAACCATGTACTTACAATGCAGTTGTGCTTTTTATTACACTTTTGTTCTTGCATTAATTAATTATATACCATATCTATGATAGTTCACATTAAAATTTACATACAATTTTTTTAATTTGCTACAATTATTACACTGAACTTTTATAGAAAGAAACTGTTATAGAAAGAAAGAAAGTTAAAAGGACTGGGATTCTGAAAACTTCTTGCATGGTTCCCATATATATATATTGTCTTATTTTTATTTATTTATTATTACTGTAACAGTGCTTGTAGTAGCTGTGATATTATGGGAGAATTGTCGATTTGGGTACTAATGATGCAGTATTAATTGTTACACTGAAATATTTGCGAATCTCGAGCTTTTAAGACCCAGAGGGGGTCCGTCGCTCCATCTCATTGATTACGTATTTGAAGCCGTATCTTCAAACCAGTGGTCAGTGTGTCTTAATTGACAAGTGGATTCGGTCTTTCAGCGCTGCTCCACGGGGTGGTGTCGACACAAATCAACACCTGCAGCCATTTTACGCTCCGATGTCAAATATTACGGTGATGCCGTGAATCAAATCCGTCTCTGAGCAGCCCGTCTGCACCCTTGAATCCAGCAGGTCAAAAATGGTGAAAAGAAAGAGCTTGGATGACAGTGACCAGGAAAACTGCCGGGGGATCCCGTTTCCGATCCAAACCTTCCTATGGAGACAGACCAGGTCAGTGATTTAGTCGTGGCATAACAGGTGTTTTCTGCGAGTGATTAGTCTGATTCCCTCGTATATGGCTCCCGCAGAGCGGTTCTCATTCGTATGCATCTCTCATACCGGTCTCTGAATGGATTTCTGTTGCGCTGGTGTCTCGTGCGTCATCTTTTCACACACCGCCGCACCTAAACCCTGAACAAAATTTGCTGAATATTCTATCGAATATTTCACCTTCGTAGAGCAATCGTGCTGTCTGTGCCTTAACCAGAGCTCGTCGTAATTCAGTTTCAGTTAAAATCATGCTGTGGCACAGAGTGTCCTTGCCGGCTCGACCATGGCTGTTATTTCATAGTTTTATGATATGAAACTAAATGAAAAAAAATGTCTGTTACAGCGCGTTTTTGCGGCCGAAGTTAGGGAAGCAGTATGAAGCCTCCTGTGTGGTGAGTGTATTAATAATCATAAGTGAACACCTTCACCTGTGAATAATCTTTCCTCTATCTCAGAGAATATACGCCTAAATCAGAGGTTCATATACATATTTGATTAACTGATTTAACGTTAATACACAAACCTACTGAAATACCTCTATAGCTACTGACGACCACCAGTAAACACAAGTGAAAGAGAAAGCGCCCCCCACACACACACACACACACACACACACACACACACACACAGACATATATATATATATATATAATCAAAGCTCATTTACATATGTACAGTAATGCTGTATATATTGTATGCACACAAATACAAAATGGCATAATGGTTACACACATCATGTAAAATAATTCAATACACATTAATTTAACAACATAAGATGTGACATAAAAATGTCCACAACTGGTAAGAAAGAAGTAAAAAGAAAGAATTATTTCAATAAAGTGTCAGACAGGGAATTCTGGACATTTCAATTTATTATAAATGAAAGTTTAACAGTACTGTACATTAATTTTTAAATGTTCTGTTATTTACAGTTTTTCACCATAATAAGGGAACCTATACCATTAATCAATTAACATGTTTTTACTTGAGCACTCTTACAGTAGTTTCCTGTTAAAACTTTACAGTGTGTAACCTCAAGTGTTTTTTTGTTTGTTTGTTTTTTCAAAGTAATGAACTATGCATTTGTTTTTTATTAAGCATTCTGCAACCAATCATTAATTGAATTATGAATATTTGGTTTTATTGACAGCTGCAGAGTTTTTTTCTAGTAAGAAATAAAAACAAATTCAGTTCAGTTAATAATAATAATAATAATTATTATTATTATTGGTAATAGTTTTAGTATGCCATGACTGACAGTCTTGCTGTTATATCATGTTTTCTTTCTTGTGTACAAATAATACTGTAACAGGAAGAAGTAATCATTTAACAAATGCTCTTGAGGATTATGTCTCATGCTTTTATCCTGCCTAGTCATTTGAGCGGGTGCTGGTGGAGAACAAACTCCACGGGCTCTCTCCAGCCCTCACTGAAGCCATCCAGAGCATCTCTCGCTGGGAGCTGGTCCAGGCTGCTCTGCCTCATGTTCTCCACTGCACTGCCATCCTTCTCTCGAACCGCAACAAGCTGGGTAGGAACCCTTATTAAACTGCAATTTCTATGTCCTTTGCACACTGTGTTTGAGTGAATTCATTTTGTGGTTAATTTTATTGATCGGCATGTCCACAATCTCTCTTCACCAGGACACCAGGATAAACTCGGGGTAGCTGAAACGAAACTCCTTCACACTCTACATTGGATGCTTCTGGAGGCGGCCCAGGAGTGCCACCAGGAGCCTGGCCTGGGACATGGCTGGTCTGGGGGCAGCAGTGGTAGCAGTAGTGCCTACCTTCAGCCCATGGGGAACCAGGGTCTCACAGACCGCAATGGCAGCACAACTGAAGAGAATGAATATGCCCGTGCCAAACTCTACCACAAGAACATGGCCACTGTGGAGCTCTTTGTGTTTCTTTTTGCCCCCCTGATTAACCGGATCAAGGTTGGAACTTTTACTGTTGATATTATTTATTTTTTTCTCTGCAGGGCTCAACAATACGGATGTCCGTCTGGCCCAAGGCCAGTGTGAGAGAGTTCATAGAAGTTGCTGCATTGCCACTGAAAATATTACATCATTGATATTGTGCATTCATTTGAATGCCTTAGTTTTCCATGATCTGTTCTACACCGTTGCTGTAAATTCTTCTGATTTGTCACTAGATAATGTTATCTAGGTGGCAAACATAGATGAGATTAGCAGAAGCTAGTTTCATTACAGCTGTGCGATTTCCAGATTGTGATACATTTTATTTTTTAATATAAATTAAAATAAAACATATTCTAAGTATTATAATTTAATATAATAATTATATTATTTAATTATAATTATTTAATCATTTCAGTATTTTAAAGATGAAAAATTATACCTAACATTCACTGAAAAAATAAAATATTTCTAGCAAATGTAAAAATATAAACTGATAATTTTTTTTAGGACAAAGCAAGGAAAATCTTATTGTTGAGCCCTACTTTATTAGTTCAAAATCCTTAATTTTATGGCTGTGAATGTACTTTTTTTTTATTTTTGCAAATACTAATTTATTAATTTAGATTAAACTGCTAAAAAATGTTGATCATTTTGCATTTGACAGGAGTCTGACCTCACCTTTCGACTGGCTGGTGGACTTGTTATTTGGCAGCCAATGTGGGAGCACCGTCAACCTGATGTTCCTGCTTTTTCTGCCCTTGTCAAACCCATGCGTAACATTGTTACAGGTCAGATTTCTGTAAATTCACCTATTTTTTACGGTTCTTTTATCACTTCTGTCCACTGTGTTTTACCAGCTTTTAACCCAAAATACAATTCTATCTTTGCTCATTGTTCTTTATGTGTGTAAATCGTTCATGCTTCACACATCTGCTATCTCTGTTACATTCTTCACAGCAAAAAGAAATTCTCCAGTGAATAACCAGTGTAGTCCTCATGATACCAGTAACCAATGCCCTGCAGTGAGTATTCAGACTGTGATTTGCAGCTGCACAGCCCCTTGTGGCTCATTTAGTCCTGGCGTATATTAATTTCCTCTCGTAGTGCATTAACATCATTGTTCAGCTGGGGTCATGTGATTTCCTCTTCTATCTCGGCTTTCAGGTGGTATGTGAATCAGCCCAGCCAGACTCCTCCTCCCCCTCGGTGACAGGACAGAGCTGTCGCCGTGGCAACTCTGTGGAGAAGGGAGGGTCCTCACAGCAGGCCTTTGAGAAAGGATTTTCACAACCAAAGAAGTGAGTGTTTGCACATACAGGTGGTGCATGGAGCAGGATTCTATTTATTAATCTGTTTTGAAATTGAGGGAAAACATCAAGCATTGTCAATATACAGTGGGGGTGGGGGGGGGGCGGTCATATTAAGACTTTGACAGTAGGGAAATAATAATGGTACAATTTTATAACAAGTTTCCATAAATTAATTGATCAGTTAATGCAATAGCTATCATAAAATAATAATGACAAAATACTTTTACAGTAATTATTATTCTTAGTTAATATTATTTTTTACACTACCAGTCAAAAATTTTTGAACAGTAAGATTTTTAATGTTTTTTAAAGAAGTCTCTTCTGCTCACCAAGCCTGCATTTATTTAATCCAAAATACAGTAAAAGCAGTAATATTGTGAAATATTTTTACTATTTAAAATAACTGCTTTCTATTTCAATACATTTTATTCCTTTGATCAAAGCTAAATTTTCAGCATCATTACTATAATTGTTCAGTGTCACGTGGTCCTTCAGAAATCATTATAATATGCTGATTTTCTGTACAATAAATATTTTTATTGTTATTATTATCAATATTTAAAACAGTTGAGTACATTTTTTCAAGGGGGAATTATAGATATTAATACTTTTATTTATCACGGATGCTTTAAATTTATCAAAAGTGATGATAAAGACATTTATAATGTTACAAAAGATTTCTGTTTCAGATAAATGCTGTTCTTCTGAACTTTCTATTCATCAAAGAAACCTGAAAAAATTCTATTCAGCTGTTTTCAATATAATAATAATAATCATAATAATAATACATGTTTTTTTGAACAGCAAATTAGAATATTACAATGATTTCCGAAGGATCATGTGACTGGAGTAATGATGCTAAAAATTCAGCTTTGAAATCACAGGAATAAATTACATTTTAAAATATATTCAAAAAGAAAACAGTTATTTTAAATAATAAAAATATTTAAAAATTTTACTGTTTTTGCTGTACTTTGGATCAAATAAATGCAGGCTTGGTGAGCAGAAGAGACTTCTTTAAAAAAACATTAAAAATCTTACTGTTCAAAAACTTTTGACTGGTAGTGTACATATGCAAATACATTCCAACATATATATATTTCGAATAAACATTATTAACTTTAGTGAACATGAATTGCCAATGAAAAATAATAAATGTATAAATTAAGATTAGCCTAGATTAAAGGGCACCTATTATTCCCCTTTTTACAAGATGTAATATAAGTCTCAGGTGTTCCCAGAACGTGTCTGTGAAGTTTCAGCTTAAAATACCTCACAGATCATTTATTATATCATTTTGAAAATGCCTATTTTGAGTGGAAGCAGAAACACGCTGTTTTCATGCATGTCTCTTTAAATGCAAATGAGCTGCTGCTCCCCGCCGCCTTTTCCAGAATAGTGCTCATACCTCAGATACCCTGCCAAAAACATCTGTTTGGATTTGATTATCATGCCTGTCATGCTGAAATCATGCATTTTAAAACATATTTTAGTTTAAACTTCTGATATACGGTTTTCTGAGCGCAAACATCCGAAGCACGCACACAGAAAGCGGCTGTCACACAGCATGTGAGTAGTGAACTAAGTTCTCTTTCGTGTCTTATTGCTCTTAAACTGTCAAAAACACACATAAATTACAAAAAAACAGTTATGTCTTTGAAGGTAACTTTACTGCACTATGTTATTCTTCTCGTTATTTACCTATAGCAGCTAATGAACCAGAATTCTTGCCCATAGGCTTACTTCTGCGTTGAAGAAAAAAGTGGATACTGCTGTCTATGATGATAATATGACCCAAAGAATAAAATAAAAACAGAAAATCTCTAACTGCTCTTAAATGCTCTAGCGTGAAGATAAACGGACTGTGTGCGGGTCACTCAGCGTGGGTCTCAGCCAATATATATAGCAGTGTCCATCAACAGTCGTGGAATGTCACATTTTACAGATTCTGTGAACAGCTTGTTCTGAGACACTGCTTATGATTTATGGGGGTAAAAAAATGGAGCGGGTGGGTTTTTATCATTATAGGGTGGTTGTGTACACACACCGCCATCACACACTTATGTTCAAATAACATGTAAAAGTGAATTTTGCATAATAGGTGCCCTTTATTAAATACTGTAAAAAGTGTTGTTCATTATACCATATTAAAACATCTTTATAACATAATAATGTTAACAAATTGAACCTTATTGTAAAGTGTTGGCAAAAAAAGTTTATCTATTACAATCTTTTAAAACTAAAATGATTTTAAAGCATTTTTTCTTTCCTCCTATGTTAGCTAGATAAATAGTGTCCACTTCCAGTCAGACTCCCATCTGTCACAGTGTTAGTCTGTGCATGTGTTCGCACTGCAGTTGCCAAGCAACGATTCTAAGCAAACTCAGTCTGAACTTCCATTCTTTCCGACCATCATTTTTTGTAACAAATCTCTCTCTCTCTTTCTTTCTGAAAGTTTCTCAGTCCCTGGTGGCATCTCTGTATCACAGCGAGCAAGGTATGCCACCTATTTTGATGTTGCAGTGCTGCGTTGCTTGATGCAGCCTCACTGGACAGAAGAAGGTGTGCACTGGGCCCTCATATACTACCTGCAGCGGCTGCGTCAGATACTGCAGGAGAAGCCTGAACGCCCCCCTGAGCCCCTGATACCCCCCTTACCACGGCCCCGCAGTAGTTCAATGGTGGCTGCTACCCCTTCTTTGGTTAATACTCACAAAACACAGGTAACAATCCAATGTCAGTTAGCTGACTGTGTGTTTTAAATAACAGTTTCAGATGGTAATGGGCAGTGGCATAACTGCATTAGGTTCTGGTGTGCCCAGGGTTTGAAATACATTCTGTGATCATTAATTCATCTAAAATTATGACACATTCATAAAATAAACTTGTTGTACATTACATACACTTTACAACAGCAATATACTTTGTATTAAGTGGAAGGCATGTAACTGTTATCAGGGATGCACGGTTATTAAAAGCCCAGCAGATATTTATATAAATAAGCAGGTTATTATTTTTATGCTATGGTCGATAATCAATATTGGCCGATATTAAAATTCCATACAATCTGGATAATTTGACTGAAAATTATAAACATCCATTTCAATGCTACAGTACAAGTGAATTAAGGCATCACAGCATTTTTAAAAATTAAAAGTAAAAAATTATTTTATACTTTAGAACAGTAAGATGTTTAATGTTTTTTAAAGAAGTCTCTTCTGCTCACCAAGCCTGAATTTATTTGATCCGAAGTACAGAAAAACAGTAAAATTTAGAAATATTTTTACTATTTAAAATAACTGTTTTCTGTTTGAATATATTTTAAAATGTAATTTATTCCTGTGATTTCAAAGCTGAATTTTTAGCATCATTACTCCAGTCACATGATCTTTCGGAAATCATTCTAATATGCTGATTTGCTGTTAAAGAAACAGCAAAAAAGTATCCAAAATTTCTGGAAATTTTCCAACTTTTTGCAACCCTAATCAGGATGTGTGATTGCTACTTGAAAAGATATGTAACTGAAATACTATTATTCAACATTTTAACCATTATAAGTCATAGGTTTAAAAAAAAAAAAAAAAAAAATGCATACCTCTGATACCCTGTTTTTTCTTTGCCATTTTTCTAAGGATATGACTCTAAAATGTAATGAGGAAAGCAGGTCTTTGAGCTCTGAGACCTTCTCTAAAGTATCATTTACCAACCTCAGGAGACCAGCAGTCCCTGACCTCTCAACTGAGATGGGCATGAACATATTCAAAAAGGTATATTGTAGTTTTTTTCAAAACCTCTAATAAAATGTTGATATCACATGCAAGCTTACTTGATTTTCTTGACATTTAACTTTCATTATTCCACTATGCACTTTATTCTATTACTCTATCACTTTTTTGTCTTTTTTTCCAGTTTAAGAACCGTAGAGAAGATCGAGAGAGAAAAGGCTCTATCCCATTCCACTATACTGGGAAGAAACGGCAGCGTCGAATGGGTGTACCTTTCCTGATGCACGAGGATCACCTGGATGTCTCACCCACACGCAGCACCTTCTCATTCGGAAGTTTCTCTGGACTGGGAGAAGACCGTCGCACACTGGACCGTGGGGGTTGGCCTTCCACTATCATGGGTATGTAGGGCCCTATGAAATCCGTTTTATTTCTTCCTGTTTTTTCTAGACAATTTTATTTACATTTTTTGGGATTCTGTGCTTAGTGGTTTAATGCATCAGCCATGCCCATACAAATTGTGCATTCACAAATTGCTTGCACTTGTTTGAGATTAGTTTCAAATTATTGTCATATTGTGGCTGTGTTTTGTTGTGTTGAAGGGAAGTTAACACGTCGTGGAAGCTCAGATACTGCCGGAGATGTGGACAGTCTTGGAGCAAAACATTTTCACTCCCACCACAACTTGCCTGAACACTCCAACAGTCACAGTGACAATACCATCAAAGAGGGTGGTAAGCAAATAAGCAGCACTATTATAGTATTAATTCTAAATTATTGCAGTTAATCTTTCATGGAATGAATAAAGATGAATAAAATACAACAGGGGGTTTCAAACTGGGGGCCACAATGAGATGCTAGTAGGTTCACTGAACATTTTATAGAAAAAAATAAATATACAAATACATTTGAATTATCAATAATCGTGTAATTTAATATTTTCTAGATAATGTTTTGATGGTGATTTTCACTCATTGACTTCTTTCTCAGTTCGTTCCCAGATCTCCACCATCACCATGGCTACATTTAACACAACTGTGGCTTCCTTTAATGTAGGCTACACAGATTTCTTCACAGAGCACATTAAGAAACTGTGTAACCCCATTCCCATCCCTGAGATGCCATGTGAGCCGCTGGCCTGCTCCAACCTTCCCCGAAGTCTGACAGACTCCTGCATCAATTACACATCGCTAGAGGACCGAGAAACTATTGAGGGCACTAACAACTTCATTCTGAAGAATGGCATGCTGGACCTCATGGTAAGGGGTGCAGCCTTGAGCAAAGGGGCATGGGTTTACTGTCATAGAGAGTCAAATTTGCTTATACACTATCGGTCAAAGGATTTTCTTACATTGTTAAATGGAGGCTCTTATTATACTAATATGCTTATTCTGATTTGATTCACAGTTATCAGCAATGGTTCTTATTATTATCAGTGTATTTTCTGCTTAATAGTTTTGTAGAAACCATGTTTTTTTTTTTTTTTTTTTTCAGGCTTCTCAATAAATCGTAAATTCCTTTCCAGAATTCTTTTTTAAGATGACAAATGTCTGTGGTCACTTTTTATTGCTAAATAAAAGTATTGATTTATTTTTCTTATCTTACCCCAAACATTTAAATGGTATGGTTGAAATTTTTCAACAAAAAAATATTAAGCAACACAACTGTTTTTAACATTAATAGTAATAGTAAATGTTTCTTGAGCACCAAATCAACATATTAGAAGGAATATGTGACAATGAAGACTGCTGAAAATTCAGCTTATAAAATATATTTAAAAATAAATTCTAATAGAAATCAGGTATTTTAATAATTGTAACAATTTTATTAATATTTCAAAATATTACAGTTTTAATGTATTTTTAATAGTGCTGTCAAATGATTAATCATGATTAATCGCATCCAAAATAAAAGTTTTTGTTTGCATTATATATGTATGTGTGTTGTGTATATTTATGTATATATAAATACACATGCATGTATATATTTCAGAAAAATATGTTATGTTTATATATTAAAGATATTTATTTATAACATAAATTATATGATTATAAATATAGACATGTACATACATGTAAATGAAGAGTGCCTTCTGAAATTTTCATCTAAAATGAGAATTTTGGTAACACTTTACAATAAGGTTCATTAGTTAACATTAGTTAACAACATTAGTAAACATGAACTAAGAATGAACAATACTTCTACAGCATTTATTAATCTTAGTTCATATTAATTTCAGCATTTACTAATGCATTATTAAAATCACAAATTGTGTTTGTTAACGTTAGTTATTCATGTTAGTTAACACAATGCACTGTGAACTAACATGAATAAACAATGAACAACTCTATTTTCATTAACTAACATTAACAAAGAATAATGAATAGTGTAATAAATGCATTGTTCATTGTTTGTTCATGTTAGTTAATATATTAACTAATATTAACAAATGACACCTTATTGTAAAGTGTTACCAGCATTTTTATCTGGCTGCTGTGTTTAGGTTCAGTAAATTTATTCTAATGGAAATGTATAGGTCCTTTTCTATGCAATTAAAGTGAAATAACTAAACATAAATATAGGAGTCTGATAAAAATGCTAATTTTAGAAGAAAATTTCAGACGGCACTTAGAGGATTTTGCATCTGAATTCTTCAAATATTTTCAAAATATATTCTGTATGTGTGTGTATTTATATACATAATAAATATACACAGAACACACACATATTATGCAAACAAAAAGTTTTATTTTGGATGCGATTTAATTGCGATTAATCGTTTGAAAGCACAAATTTTTAATCAAATAAATGCAGTCTTGGTAACCCTAAAAGACTTCTTTAAAACATAAATGTATTTCAGCCTTTTGACTGGTAGTGTTTAGATTGGCCTTTAACTTCTGAAGAAAATGTTACAATTATTTTAGATTTAGACCATACCTGACCATATGGTTCATAATATGGGTAGTGTTGCCTTTCCTGTTTACCGCTTTGTTGTTTTTTAAGGCTATTCTGCGGGCCCTGTATTCTGTACTCACCCATGACATCAGTTCTCGGATTTGCGACGTGGCGCTCAACATCATCGAATGCCTCCTGCAGCTAGGTGTGGTGCCCAATGTGACTAAGAAAGCCTCCAGACCCGAGGACAAAGAGGCGGAGCGCCCGAAGGAGGGAGCCAGTCAGAGTGTGGGTGGAGCTCAGGGGGAGGCGGCTGGAGGCACAGGAGCAGCACCTAATGGAGGTGGTGGAGGAGATGGAGGAGGAGGGGGTGGAGAGAGTCGTGGAGGAAGCAGAGATGATATAAAGAATAACAAGGACAACCAGGTAAAGCCAGTTAATATATCCGTTATAAATGAATATGTGAGAGTAATGCAATTATCACATGCAAGATTTCATTCATTTTTTAAATCATCAACAGGATGGAGACACTTCACTCAGCACTCACAGGTTGGCTCTCACCATGCTCATTAAGATCGTAAAATCACTCGGCTGTGCATACGGTTGTGGTGAAGGCCATCGTGGGCTCTCTGGAGACCGCCTTCGGATGCAGGTCAATATATGTGTGCAATTAAAATATTAGTTTACAGTACAGATTAACCTGTTAGACAGCATTACGTTGATTTGCATTACTGTCAGACTATTGGTCAGATGATATGGATTTCATAAAATATGTAGAATATAGTACATTTGCATGTAGCAGTTTGTCTCCAACAAAGGTGAATGACCAGATGCTCTGTCCGATTTTTTTTTTTTTTTAGGCGCAGAATTGTTTGACTACTCTGTACAAGCTGGATAAAGTGCAGTTCCGGCAGACTATGAAAGAATACGTTAATAAGGATTCGCTCAACAACATTGTGGATTTCCTGCATGCCCTACTTGGCTTCTGCATGGAGCCAATCACTGACAGTAAGAGGGCAGAGCTGCACTTATTAAGTGCATGTCATTAACATGCCCAGGCATATTTTTTAATCCCTTTTCTGAGATCTCCAAAGATACAGCATGAGCCCCATTTTCATGCATCAGTAATAGAGATGGATTTGTCTTTTGCTAAAAGAGAGATAAACTTGTTTTTTTTTTTACAATTTGATTATTGAGCTATGTATTGGAACTTTTATTTTAAACGTAGAATACTGTAAATTGAAATTTAAAACAATAGAACAATTAAAACAATAGAACATTACCAGTCAAAAGTTCGGACTATTTTATTCAAAATAGAGCAGAACTGTAATATTATGAAATATTACAATTTAAAATAACTGTTTTCTTAAAAAATGTCATTTATTCCTGTGATGGCTAAGCTGAATTTAGAATTTATTCCTGTGATGTTAAAGCTGAATTTTATCATATTTTAATGATTTCTGAAGGATCACGTGACACTGATGACTGGAGTAATGGCTGCTGAAAATTCAGCTTTGCCAACACAGAAATAAGTTACATCTGAAAACAGAAATCAGTTATTTTAAATTGTAATAATATTTCACAGTGTTACTGTTTTCACTGTGTTTTTGATCAAATAAATGCAGCCTTGGTAAAAAAAAATCTTAATTATTCAAAACTTTTGACAGATAGTGTATCACAAACTAATTTTTATTCTAGGGTTCTGTAAAATTAATTAAAGTGAATTTGAAGTAATTATTCAACAGCTCTCTGCAATACTTGATTCTGATTGGTCAATAATAACTGCTAAGCTGTATATTTGACTGTTGTCTATGGCAAGATACCGTTGCTATATTCATGTCTCTTGTATAACTCCGTCATCTGTTTTCATACCAACTTAGTATAGCTCACTGGTGCCGTCTTGTGACTCAAAACTGGAAGACTTGAGTATTAATTTATTAATATGGTGAGGATAAACCTTTGATAGATGACTAGAAGCAAGAAAATGAAACCATTGCTTGGAAGAACAACTAACCGGTAAGAGTCATAAAGAGCTGGATAAGAGAAAACTTAAAATAGATAGTTACATTTTACATTGTAGATAATTATGTTAAATAACTAGTCCGCAAGAAGAAATAACTTAAATTTAAATGAATGAATAATAAAATATAAATTAATATTATACTATCAAGGAGCATTTATTTTCGGTGTGTTTCGGTGTTCTAAGCAATAATTAGCTGTTTTCTTTATAGCATAAACTATGTTAATCTATAAGTAAGATAATAAAATCAGATCAGTATTTCTTATTTTTGGTAAATAATAGGGGTGGCACGGTACACAGATGTCACAGTTCGGTAGGTACCTCGGTTCGGGGGTCAAGGTTCGATACGATTTCGGTACAAAAGGGAAAAAAAATCTACTATGCTCAGTTTCTTTTCATTTATTTCGAACAGACAGTAGTGCAAATTACAATTTTTTCCATCTAGATGTGAAAATACTAAATATTATTACATGTTATATATATATAAAATCTGTTTTGTTTTCATTGTGAGTGTACACAAATAAAAGCAGACCTTTATACAGTGATTATTAATAAGACAATAAGTGTTTAAAGTTGATTCTGCTGGTATAAGGAAACAATTGAAGTGATCGCACCAGAGCGCGCCCGTGCACACACACACACACACACATCAGTTCCAGCATTGCTAACTTGACAGCGCAGTTGGTACTTTATCAAAATAAAATACAGTGAGCCAAACATCAGCGCGCCCTCCTCTGTGTCACCGCTGAAACGCGACTGAAGTACAAAGGCTATCATTTACATAATAAGTAATAGTTTAGCATTCAGATACGTTACATCGCGAATATGGAAATATTATGGAATATTTGGATTTGTGCCAAATGAGAGAGGTAGGATACTCGAGCACAAAGCTCCATTTCGCAAACAGTTGAGTGCGCAAGCCTTTAAAGTATACTCCCTTGTCAGTCTATGTGAGAGACGCGTTCAGAATCAGCACATGGTCACTGTCAGGGGGCTTTGTTTTCAAGTGCGCAACTCATGGCATTCGCTGTTCTTCTGCTGGCGCTGGCGGCTATCAAACAGCGTTGCATTACTGCGGGCGCCCCCTTCTGGATTGGAGGTGAATTGCCTGTATTCGTCGTAAGGCCTCATGCACCGAACCGAGACGCCCGTACCGTGACGGTTCGGTACGAATACATGTACCGTGCCACCCCTAGTAAATAAGCAGGATAATGTACTGTAGAGTTAGCCAGTCATTATGGGAAAACAAACCCCTCCAGATTTAAACAGGTGGTACCTGATCCCCTGTCTGGGTTAATATTTTCCAAAAATGACTGACTGTACATTGTGCAATTAAGTCTCATTTCTTGTAGAAGTGACTGGAGTGAGTATCTTTTCCTGTGAACACTGTGGCTGTCACATTTCCATTTATCAGAACATCTGGATATTTCTGTGTCATACCACATGTCTCAGATACACAACAGAAACGTTGCTTTATAACAGCCATGAACAATCAGAACAGATCATAGCACCTAATATAGCAGGCAGAATAATTTAGTGTCATATATCAGGGCTTTTCTATTGTCTTTTTAGTAGATTATGGGGTTAGCTATTACACACTTAGATTAGACTGAATCCACACCGTTTGGAGGCTGGGTATATCAAACATCAAAAATGTATATTTAATTTAAGAATGGACATGCCAGCAATGGCATTACAGTTCTATCACAATAAAGAAGTCTTAAAATCCATTAAAAAGGCCATGTGCTACAAAGTATTAAATGAGAAACTTGAAGCAAATGTTACCAAATTAGCTGGAAATACAGATCGTCTCTACATTTTTTAATGTCATTCGTTTCTCGCTCCTTGGCCTCTTCTGTCTTCTGCCTTCATGTCTGCCAGTAGTACTTCTTTCTTTCTTTCTTTCTGTCCTTCCGTCTGTCCGTCTGTCATACTCCACTGTTTGTACCCCAGTCCCTCATCACTCATCCTTTCAGCAGACTTGCCAAACATCATACTGACAGTGTCAATTCTTATTGTTTGTATTTTTACATTTTATGGAATTAAAACAGCACGATAAGCTGAATTTCGATTGATTTCTGGCAAGTTAGTGAACATGAGTGAGTGTTATGAAAATGATATCCCTATGTTTTTTTGGGTCGTCTTCTTTTTGCATTTGTGGGTGTGCGTCTGTGCGTGGATGTGTGTTTTGGAATGAGTTTGTGTTTCCTGACTTACGAGTACATGTCTGTGCTGGCCTGACACCAATGTTGCCCACCATCTTTTCTCTTGCAGAATACGGCAGTGCAGGTGAGAGGTCCAGGAGGGCGAATAAAAGAAACATCGGTAGATACACAATATCTAAATTTACTGCCAAAACTAGGCATTACACCCATTCCTGCACCCCTCACAATGTCCAGGGTGATGTTCTCGCCTGTAGTAGAGCTAAACAGTGCTTAGGCCTTACCGAATAAACAATCTAAAAACCGGCTTTATAAGATCCAGCTAAACTAAACTCAACATTGCTGTGAAATCAGAGCATGACCTGATTGTTAGGTCTATTACTATCTCGCAGGCCACTGTCACTTGCATGTATGCAAACCTTCAAAACCCAGCACAAATCACTGTTTAGGTTTTCCTATCATATGTGCAGTTGATTTTGCCCCTTTTCATCTTGTACACATCAATGCTTCCTGCTTCCCCTTATTGTTTGGCACTTGTGGCTGAGCCTCAGTGATTTTGCCCAGACATGGCAGCCAGGTCACAGTTTTTCCTCTGAGATTTGTGTTTGTGTTTGCAGACAAGGCTGGCTTCGGGAACAACTTCACCACTGGAGGAGACAAGTCTCTGGCCCAGAGCATGGAGACTGTGGTGGTGGGCTGCATGTTCAAGTCTCTCATCACAAGATGTGCCTCCACTACACATGAGCTTCACAGTTCTGAGAACCTGGTGAGAGTACTGCATTTAACTCATCAGTTGCCAAAAATTTGGGCTTGAGGTTACATTTGGTGAAAGTTATACTAACCAGGCACCATACAATAAAACAACAAGTGAAAAGGCATATCTTTGCGAATTCAATGTTAATTGTATCATGTAAGCATCATGGAAATATGAAATCCCATATCCTGAAACAACAGCAAAACATCAACACAATAACAGCCATGCAAGCACGCAAAGCGACAACACACAACCTTCAATGTGAAGGAATTTGACAGTCCCCTCTTTGAGCGGATCTTGTAGATCTGTTGTTTAAATGTTTCTGTTTAATAAAAATACGAAGTGGTGGAGGAGCTTTTCCATTTAGGCTTTTAAACATCAGACTATCTACTACCATAGATTTTCACAGTTAAGGATATCATATTTGCCCAAAATATCACAGTGGTGGTAAGTATTGGGTTTTCTATCTAACACTTTATATATGCCTGCTTGTACAAGGAGAGAATAGGCTGCAGTGTTGTAACTTTAGCTTGAGACCAAATTGGCATACAGAATGTTAAGTCATTGAATTTATAGCCTATATCATTTTGCTGCTGTAGTTGGTAAGCAGTTTCTTATATACCTAAAATGATCCAGATTGTATTTAGTTATCTGCAATACTTTCTTCACTTGTTTTTTGGATTATTTTTCAATAATCCATTTTAATCAGATGTAGGTCACAATACAGAAAATTAAATTGTCACTATTTCTGTTAAATCACACTGTGGGATGTAAAGTTGCCAGAATAAGGTCACAAATTGAGAAACAAGGTTGCAAATTATGTGAATAAAGTTACAGGTTGTGAGAAATAAAGCCATAAATTGATAGAAACAAAGTTGCATGTGCGAGAAATTACGTTTTATTGTGAGATCGCAATTACATTACTTTTTTTCACTGTGAGGTGGAACTGAGACAGATTTGTTCTGATTGGCTGTGGTTTGTAATTGATATCATCGCATCATGCTTCATTTCCATATTGAAAAATCAATATGGAAAATTCCTTCATATTAGTATATATACTTTTCTTAGAGTGTAGCATACTAAATAACTACTAATACACTGCTTAAAACTATAATTGTTCAGAATATATAGTTTTACTAGATTACTAGCTAATCTTAAATTGCAATTGTTAAAAATGTGTTTAATAATTCAATGTTGTATTTAAAAATGCACTTATTTATATTTGAATATTATTATATTATGCATCTAAATCTAAATTAACATATATATATATATATATATATATATATATATATATAAAATAATTTTTTCTGAGATTTGATGCAGTGACACAATTTTGCAACAAATCGACCTTCCTTTGGCAACTTCCAATTTTTTGTGGCTGGGATCTTGACGTATTGCGTCTGTTTAGAACAGTTTTATGACTAGTTTTACTTTGAGTGCTTCTATGTGTATAGATAGACTATGTAAAATGAATAGCTGATAATTACCTGTGCAGAAAAAGCACTCCATTGTTCACAAAAGATTAAATATTTAAATCTATATTTCTGTTTTCTATTTTCCATCTCTCTCTTTTCACACATTCACACTATGACTGTCTCTCCTTACATCTAAACACAAAAATCAGGGCCTGTATTGTGACATACGTCAGCTGGTTCAGTTTATTAAGGAGTCCCATGGAAATGTCTTCCGACGTGTGGCTCTCAGTGCCCTTCTGGACAGCACTGAAAAACTCAATACCACTAAAAAAACAGATGAAAAGGAGGAGACCAAGCCATCTTCAGCAAAAAAGTACATTCATAAATTTTCTGTCATGATCTGACTGTAGCTATCCATGTAGCTATTTGCTTAGTTCACTTTAACATTTATTGTAAATCAATTTGAACAGTTTAAAATATTTGTAATGCATAAATCAAATATATGCATGTGACTGAGTTTGTATGTATCTGTTTCTGTGTATCAGTGAGGAGCAAATGCCAGGAGCGCTTTTAGGAAGGAAAGACTTTTGGAGGAAGATGTTCAAATCTCAGAGTGCCGCCAGTGATACAAGCAGCCAATCAGAGCAGGATACGTCAGAGTGCACCACTGCCCACTCTGGTACTACCACAGACCGTCGTTCACGATCACGTTCCAGACGGATTTCACTACGCAAGAAGCTCAAACTGCCCATAGGTATGTTTTTGTGAGAGATAAATTCTTTACCAACATAACCATAATTGTCTCTGTTCCTTTGTTTTCCCATACAAAGTAGATAATTACGGTCTTCACTGTGAATAACATGACTTCATGCCCTTGGCTACCCTTTCTCTGAATTTCTTTAATTACAGAATTACTGTATAAGCAGGATTCAGGTTTCATAATATTCCATATCATGAAATACATTTACTCATTAAACAGCGGCTAAATACAATTTTAAACAGCAGCTAAACAGTAAGTAAAATAGAAAGTACAGTAAATACATTTATCTTAACAGTTCAAAATTGATAGTAATGTGATCGCTGTAACCTAATAACTACAAATGTATAATTTCCATACACAGATGATTCTTTAGGAATCGTTTACTCACTTTAATTTGTTCATAACAAATGAAGATATGCATTCTCTGTAATGTGTTAATGTCCATGCAACACATAGGTAAGATTATAAAAGTTCTTTCTGGTACACAAACGTATGCATATTTTTATGATAAGAATATTTGTAATATGATATGAGAGATTGTAAAGTTAATATTAGAGGACTTAAATAAACCAATAAACTGTATTTTAACTAGAGTTTTCAGTTGTAATTGGTTTACTGGTGTGTTAGGGATCTGAATGTTATGAAAAATCATTCATATCTCTGTTCTTTCCTTTTTGTCACCAGCATGCCATAGGAAAGTTCGCCATCCACTCACTCTCTCCATGTTACGTATGTGTGTTGTGTTTTAGTAATGCAGCCACATCATACAGTGTCATAATGGAAGCTTTAGTTTGAAAAAAATATGCATTCAAAGGTTTATTTATTTATAATACTTTTATGTACTGTGAGTGTATGTGTTATTTGTCCATTTTTGTGTTTATTTTGTATGAGCCGGAGCACCAGCATGAAATCTTCCCTCTGTCATTCCTTTTGGTTTGTTTGCACTTCCCTTTAAAGGGTACCAGAGTGCAAACGTGAATAGGTCTCAGAGTTACCAGAGTGCTAAACTAACTGTATTTCATGTAACCATTTAACTTGTGGAACAGGAAACTGGCTTAAACGCTCCTCTCTATCTGGTCTGGCTGATGGGGTGGAGGACCTGCTGGACATCAGCTCAGTGGACAGACTGTCCTTTATCAGACAGAGCTCCAAGGTCAGGGCAAATCTCTGCATTTATTGAGTAGAACACATATGCAAAGTTCTGTAATATTATCCATGTTGGTTTGATATGGATTCATACCATTTTCAGGTTTAATGACTCTATATTGTCATGTGGTGTTACCATCAAGTAAACAGTAATCACATACTTTCCTTTACACACTTTCTTTGAATACATGTTATATTCCCCCTCTTGAAATAAGCAAAAATGAAAATTAATCTAATTTGAAATTTTATCAAAAACCATAATATATCAATGATATGATGACCTCAAAAATGTAAATAAAAAAGTAATCAAAAACATGCTCATCATGGATGTTTATTCCAGTCATTATATGTATGAACTAGATTAAAAAAGATTATTATTTTATTGGATAATTATATGTAGACTATTATTGTTCTTATTCATATTTTGAATTAGTTTTTATTTTGATATTTTCCCTTCTATTACTATCCTATTAATATTTTTTCTGTTGATTTTTTTTTGTGATTTTAGTAGCTTTTGCTTTTTTGTTTTTCAAATATGTTTGTTCATTTTTAGTTTTTTTAGTACATCAAGTTAAACTAAATTAAAATGCAAAATATTTCCGTGGCAACTAGATGAAATAAAAAATGTTTATATATATATATATATTATTTCACATTAACATTAAAGTGTTTAGTTGACTATAATAAATGAAACAATAAACACAGGTACACACAAAACAAAGTAAAATGAATTAATAATAATTATACTCTATCTATATGCACACACAAGGGGAAAAAGGGGGTTATATTTGTCAGGTCCAACCAAAACCTAGGCCTGTGTCAATGTTACTGTGATCATTAATGCAATAATTTTTCTGCCTAATTTCTTTCTTGGGAATAAAGCTGAACTTTCATGGCAGACAATCAGTCATTGCTGTAGGGTTATTAGACAGGAAGTCCTTGATTCGAGTCTCTTCTGTACACCTCAGGTCAAGTTCACCAGTGCCGTGAAGCTGTCGGAGGGTAGCGCTATCGAATATGGGCGAGAGGAAGAGGAGAATTTCTTCAAGCGGCTCGGTAAATGGCGGTCTGGTCGGAGGAACCCTTCCAAGATTCACCACACAGAAGAGAAAGATGGTAGAATCCTGGGGTGCCTTCCCCCACCCCCGTCCACAGTTCGCTCTGTTTGTTTGTTTGTGTGCCTGTACTTGACGTGTCTTGTGCTTCTGGTACACTCCTCTGCCATCTTCCATACCAGCTCTCTGTGTGTTTGTCCATCTTTGTCAGAGCCATCCGCTGGAAGAGGGACTGTGGTTCTCTGTCCTATGACCTGGCACCATGACCCGTCACAGCTTTGTCAGAGTTGTCGTGAACCTTCAGCTCTCCAAGTTAATAGTTAATAGTTATTAGATATTTATTCGGGGGATTTCAGAAGTCAGTTTGATTTGCAAATCTTGAGTATTTTTGTTGTTTCAGACTAGTGCCAAAAAACAGATTTGCATGTTCATTCGATATCACCAGATGCATATTTCATAAGCTATTTTCTGCTATTCATGTAGAGGTTCTACACTCCTTTCACTGTCACCATTCTGTACCCGACAAGGTTGCCATGGATTTCAGGAGCGCTTGGCCGCCAGTCAGGAGGCCATGAAGAATAAGAACATTGTGAATCTAGGTGCAATCAGACAGGGCATGAAGAGATTTCAGTTCCTGTTGAACTGCTGTGAGCCGGGAACCATACCAGATGCTTCGATTTTAGCAGCAGCGCTGGACCTGGTCAGTTTTGTTTCTTCTGTTTATATATAAAATGGTGTCACATTACTTTTGAAACATATATACTAGACTGTAAAATATACAGAGATAATATATCTCTATATATAGGGAGAGATAAAATGTTAACCCTAGACCACAAAACCAGTCATAAGGGTAAATTCTTCTGAGATTTCTACATCATATGAAAGCTGAATAAATAAGCTTTCCACTGATATATGGTTTGTTAGGATAGGATAGCACTATTTGAATATCTGGAATCTGAGGGTGCAAAAAACTCAGAGTAGTGAGAAAATTGCCTTTAAAGTTGTACAAATGAAGTCCTTAGCAATGCATACTTCTAATCAAAAATTTAATTTTTAATATATTTACAGTAGGAAATTTACAGAATCTTCATGGAACATGATCTAATGATCCTAATGATTTTTGGCATAAAAGAAAAATCGATTATTTTGACCCATACAATGAATTTTTGGCTATTGCTACAAATATACCTGTGCTATTTATGACTGGTTTTGTGGTCCAGGGACACAAAATCAACCAAAAATTCCTTTAATCAAGATAAGGCTGGAATACACTACACAAGTTTTGCTCACATTTGTGTCTGAATGAGTTGACGCTAGTTGACGAAAGCCAGAGCCAGTCAGAGTTGATGGATTTCACAGAAAATCACATTGTGTATGAAGAGCACATATTTAGCTTCAGACTATGATTCCATCCAGTCAGAGGATATCAAACATATTTGATATTTTAGTCAGTTTTACAACACAAGTTTTAATTTGTCACAGATCCTATCAAGGATGCACATTAGTTCAGAATGTCTTGAATGTCTAATTGTGTGTGATCCTCAGTTGTTTAGTCTGCCCAGAATGTGTGATGATATGATGCTAGACAAAGGCGGCAAGTGTATGATGCCTATAGTGTTTTAAAATTTGTTCATTAATTTCAAAGTTGTGTGGTGTATACCAGTCTTAAATGTGCATTTATCATGTTTATGTATTTATTTTTTCAAAATTTGTTGGTGCCTCTTGATATACAGTTGTGCTCATAAGTTTACCCTTGCAGAATTTGCAAAATGTTAATAATTGAAACAAAATAAGAGGGATCATGAAAATTGCATGTCATTTTTTTATTTAGTACTGTCCTGAATAAGCCATTTCACATAACAGATGTTTACATATTCCACAAGACAAAATTATAACTGAATTTATAAAAATGAGCCCGTTCAAAAGTTTACATACCCTTGAATCTTAATACTATGTCATTTCCTGGATGATCCACGACTGTTTTTATATTTTGTGATAGTTGTTCATGAGTCCCTTGTTGGTCCTGAGCAGTTCAACTGCCTGCTGTTCCTCCAGCTCCTGCAAATTCTTTGGTTTACCAGCATCTTCTGTATATCTGAACCCTTTCCAAAAGTGACTGTATGATTATGAGATCCATTTTCACACTGAGGACAACTGAGGAACTCATACACACCTATTACAAAAGGTGGAAACATTTACTGATGCTCAAGAAGGCAACACAATGCATTAAGAGCCGGGGGGTGAAAACTATTGAACAGGATGATGATGTGTAAATTCTTCTCATTTTGTTTAACGATCATATTTTTTCATGTAGTACTGGACATCAGAAGCTACATAAATACTTACATGTTTTCCAGAAGACAAAATAAGTACAAAATCCCCGCCATTTTACACCCCACATCTTTAAATCAAGGTCAAAAATTTGGCTTTATTTTCAGAGAAAATAAGGAACCCAATATTGTCTTGTAAATTTTGCTAAATGTCTTCACCAGGAAGCACCTGTGGTGGCAAGGGCCTCGCTTTTCCTGGAGTGTGCTCGTTTTGTGCATCGCTGTAACCGTGGTAACTGGCCAGAGTGGATGAAAGGTCACCATGTGAACATCACTAAGAGGGGGCTGTCCAGAGGACGATCGCCTGTAGCAGGAAACAAAAGAAACACAAAGCTCCAGTGGAACGCAGCCAAACACTTTTACCAGTGGGGAGATGTGAGTCACATTATGCTGACAGATATGCAAATTTAGTCTTTCCTGCAGAAAACATTCTTATGTAATTTTTGGAGAAATTCATATGTGGTATTTGTCTGCATCTAATATATGTATCCTCGAAAAGGCGATAGGCACTCGGCTGAGTGAAATTTGCCACTCAGACAGTGAGAGTCCAGCCAACATCTTGGGTTTTATCTATGATGAAGAGAGCAAGAGGAGAGCGAAAAAGGAGGATGAGGAAGAAGATTATCTGGATGACAGTAAGAGTGGAGATGATGAATGCTGATAAAACAAACAGACGTTGGACTTTTCGAATCCAATATAATAGTTGAGCATGTAGCTGATGGTTTTTATGATTCTTTCAACAGACACAGTCAACCCCACAAAGTGTGGATGTCCCTTTGCTCTGAAGATGGCTGCTTGTCAGCTGCTTCTGGAGATCACCACTTTCCTGCGAGAGACCTTTCCCTGTCTTCCCAGACCCAGAACAGAGCCCCTTGTGGTCAGTTGTAGTATTGTCTCCCTCAGACAAGATTCATTGATTTTTACGTTATTATTAACTAAAACTAAAACCATTATCTTACTAACTTAAACAAACTTAAAGCAGTAAAATAACTGAAAGAATAAATAAAAACTAAAACAAAAATAAATGTAACCTAAAAAGTAATATTTATTAAAAAACAATTTAATTAAAATTAAAACTGAAATTTCTTTTAATTTATTTTTCCACGTGTTGTGCATGGCTTTACGATTAACAATTCAGAGAGATCTGATAAAATCATATCTTCAGAAAAATATTCTATACATATTCCATACTATTTCATTATGTCTGTGTATTGCAGAATAAAGATTTGTCTCTTTCAGTTCATAATTTGGAATTTGTATTCAGTTGGCCACGATTGTTGAATTGGAATGACAGGAAAATAAATTTACTGAAATTAATTAGGAATGGCAAATGAATAACTCAGTATAATATTCAGCCTGTTTGACTAATGATTGAAGGGTAAGCGGATCTTAAATCGCACATTAAAAGAAAACATATAACAGGCTTGTCTTTTGGCTTCAATAGGATTTAGAGAGCTGTCGTTTGCGTCTGGACCCTGAGCTAGGCCGTCACCGCTATGAGAGGAAGATCAGCTTTGCAGGAATCCTGGATGATGAGGATGGACACGATTCTCTGAATAGCAGCAGCCACACCCTCAAGTCTGACACTGGCTGTGAGGAAAAGAAATCATCACAAGAGCCACTGGGTAAAATGAAAAAGGAATAATTGCCTACATGTTTGGTCAAGGCTGAAGTATGATTTACCATTTCATTTTTTCTCGTCTTTTCCCAGCTCCAATTAGGAAGATACGTATTGGTGGCTCTCGGTTGCTACAGATTAAAGGAGCAAGGAGTTTCCGAGTAAAGAAAGGAGGCTCTTTGTCTTCTATCCGCCGAGCAGGGAGTCTGAAAAGCACTAAGATGTCCAGACAGGACTCTGAGTCTGAGAATGACGCAGAATCGGAACGGCTGCTCTCCCAGAGTAGAGATACTGTCACTGATATAGGTCAGACAGTCCTTCTCCAGCCCTATATGAATTTATTTTGGCTAGACTTCATGTATCTGAGGGCTTTAATATTAAATTTGTAAATGTCATAAATAGGGAGCTGGCCAAATCTTCCAAACCTTATTTGGAGAGACATACATAATGGGAAAAAATGGCAAATGAATTAACCATGCTGAATTATAGAGAAAAATATTTGTTAGGCTGACCCAGCAAACACAAGAATAAAGTAATGCTTTTACTAAACACATCTAAATGTACACATTATAACTTAATGGTCAGGTTGTGAAGCTAAGTGTCATAAAATATTCAAGTTGCGTTTTTAACTTCAATCTGGATGGCTATTTTGCAGTTCTTTCATTGAATGTTTCTCAGAAATTCTAACTTGTCAAAAGTAATGTTGAGCTATTTGAAAGGTTTTTACTGCTGCTTTAAATCTTCAGAGTGAGAGATATATGATAAAATGTTTTTGTATACAGTGTATGAGGTAAAGAAGTGGTCAAATTTCTAAAAATAAAATAATAAAAGGGTTTTATTTCTATATATAATTATATTTCTGATTCAAGCTGAAACTTTTTCTATGTACCATTTTAGCTTGATTTACTTTTTTTTTTTGGATAACACAAGGTTTATTTGCTATATGAAAACTATAATGTCAAAGCAATACATCGACAACATATAAATGCACACTTCCAAAACTAAAACATACATTTGTCATTGCCACAAACAGGTATGCCATACAAATGTGCTCATGCAGATAATGGCTTTGCTGGACATTTTCATTGATTACACAATGTGTGTATGTGTTATATATTTAGGGAGCCCTTGGAGTGCTAGTGAGCCAAGCATTGAACCTGAGGGTCCTGGCAGCACAGGGGGTGTGGAGGACAACTACCATCGCAACATGTCCTGGCTACATGTAAGTATCAGCACTGACTTTTCCCTGTGTGAAATAAATGTGTCTGATATTTGTCTGATACAATCCTCTTTCTCAATTTTCAGATCATGATTCTGCTCTGCAACCAGCAGAGTTTCATCTGCACTCATGTGGATTTCTGCCACCCTCGCTGTTATCAGCACCACAGCCGCTCATGTGCTCGGCTCGTCCGTGCCATCAAACTTCTATATGGAGAGACAGTAGACAGTCTGAAAGAGAACAGCACTACCGGAAATATCAGTGGCCGTGCCAAGAAGAGCAAAGAGGTGTTTAAATAATATTCAGTGTTTCTTTAGTACAGTATCGGTGTTCAAGATGGCCCAAAACATAATTTAAATTTTTTTTTTTTAATTATTGTGTGGACACAACGCAGCATTGTTAGTAATTTGTCCCAGTTTTATACATAAACCCTCTAAAAATTCTAAACATGCACAAGTGCGCAACATGCTGTTTTTTTTTTTTTAAGAATTTATTTTTATTATGATAGGACAGTTTAGAGCTGACAGGAGAGGGAGAGGGGGGTGGGGGTGGGACCGGGATTTGAACTCAGGACGCCCATAGCGCAAAGGTGCTGTATGTTAGCGCGCTGCCCACAAGGCAATTGGCACGGACCAGCATGCTGTTTTCTGAAGGAAATTCAATATCTGGGTGTAAAAAATGGCCCATATGTGTTGATGTTTTTATATTTATAACATACAGTATGGTTAAGCAATATCACACCAGCAGAAGTGCTGTTTTTCCTGAATATTAGCACACATTTTAGACATGATATTGTCTGTTTTTGCCAGCAAAAAAAGTTTGAAACAAAGCCTCAACAGAACCATTGTACATTTCCAGTCAACTCACAGTGGGGTTTAGCTGCTAAATGAATCTGTTTTGAACAAATCAGTTGAGCGAATGATTCAGTGACCCTTTCACTTGCTTTGTTTTTGAATGAAGCAGTCCTTTTAATACACTGAATGAATTAACAATTCATCAAATCATCAAGAATTCTTCTACTGGCAGTTTTAGTTTCAAAATGGAATCAAAATGCCACTTTAATTTGCATCTTTCAAGCCACCCTAAAATACACTGTATAGTATGTGTTGACTAAAGGCATCCAGGTGCAACCTTCCTAGCTCAGCCTGCCCAAGTACAGTATATAATTGTTTTTTGTTTCAGTGTTCAGACAAATCCTGCCTCCGAACCCCATCCATGAAGAGACGCCCCACTGACAGCAGTGCTGAGGGGAAAAAAGACACTGGCATGTTAAAGTACATCCGCAACCAGGTCTTTCCTTACTATCCACTACTGGTGTACAAGCTATTGCTGTTGTTACAAATCCATAAAGACTGTGTTAGTTGTGTTAGATGTACTATGTTCTATTCCTTTAGGTAATGAGTCTGTCTCCAGCCCCTTTGTCCTTGCTTATAAAAGCAGCCCCTATCCTGACTGAGGACATGTATGGAGACATTTTGCCTGCAGCATGGGAGCTTCTGCTGAGTGTGGATGAACATATGGCTGCAGCTGCAGGTCTGTCTAGCTAATATTCCTCCCTTGCTGATGAAACTAGTCATTAGCTAGTTAATGCATTTTTTGTCAACTGTGCTACATTTTAAAGCACATGGATTTTTTTTACACATTTAACACAATGCTAAACTTGTGCAGTCTATATTCATCCATCCATTTCTTAAAATGACTCTATGTCCATAATCATGCAAACACGTAGCTGCCCTGTTCCTGCTGTGCGCGGTGAAGGTGCCGGATGGAGTGACCGAGATGATGATGGCTGAGTTTCATCACCAGGAAGCATGTCAGAGAATTAACTCCATTTTGAAATTCTACACTGTCTGGAGATTCCGGTACCAAGTGTGGCCTCGGATGGAAGAGGGGGCTCAGCAGATATTTAAGGTAGGTCAATTTGATTTTTACAATTTACCTGCAGTGTGCATATTCTACTCTGATATTACTTTGTTTTCAATCATTATAACAAAATAATATCAATACTGATGTTGTTTCATAGATTCCTCCACCCAGCATTAACTTTACACTGCCCTCTCCTATCCTGGGAATGCCCTGTGTGCCTATATTTGACCCTCCATGGGTTCCTGTTAATGCAGGCACTGTTCCGGATGCAATCAGTGAAGATCAGTCTGTAGGTTTTTGTGGCCTACTGCATCAAAACTTTGCTGCCATAAGACATGCACAAATTTTACATAAGACATTTTCCCATTTTCCACCATTCATTTCTTTCTCTGCTCCCTATACATTTCAGAAATCATTCTCGGCACGAGCAGTATCTCGCTCTCACCAACGGGCAGAACACATCCTGAAGAACATGCAGCAGGAAGAAGAGAAGAGGAGGCTCGGTCGTGAGGCCAGCATCATCACAGCCATCCCTATTGCTCAGGAGGCCTGCTATGAGCCCACATGTAGTCCACCACCTGAGCAGGAAGAGGAAGGTGTGTCATTTCTGTGCTGTACTAGTTAGGGTTATATCATAATCATTTCCTTGATCTTAACATAGTTACATACGTAACTTCCTGTAACTCAAAACACGGTCCAAAAAGAGCATCAATTGTAACTAAGCTGACAAAAAAATCTTGTTACCTACTTAACTTGCTAAAGTCAGGAAATTCAGTACAATTATACATATATATATAACCACATTTACTATTAAGTACTATTATTATCTAAAGACTTGGTATAAATGAATGTATAGCTTGATTCAGTGATATTAATAATATGTGGGTGTTTTGTTTGTTTTTTGGTGTTTGACACTTCCCTGTAAATCTCAAACATCTTGTTTCAGAAAGAAAGTGGGAAGTGGACATTAATAAAGAAATATACACACATATATACATATATACTGGATTTCAGTATGATGTAACCTCTTTAAATGAAGGTTGTCAGGTTTTGCTTTTGAAACACTGATTTCGCTTTAAGCCCAATGATTAATCCTGAAACAATTTTACACCTCATGGGTTTTCAGAACATGTTCATAGAGATGAGCTATTTATGTACAAATATAATTTCTGGTGTCCTCTTCTCTGTCAGTAGAAGATGTGGTGAACTTGACATCACGTCGTCTGTCCGTCAGCCCCTCTTGTGCCTCCAGTAACTCCCACAGAAACTACTCCTTCCGCAGGGGCTCTATGTGGTCAGTGCGGTCAGTGGTCAGTGCTGAAGGTAAGAAACAGTCAAAATTATGTGTATTCACATACTGCTGTTTTCACTGACCTGTTTACTCTTTTCACCATGAACACGTTTAGGTAGAGAATAAGGAATCATAAAATCTTATATTCATTGACCGTCATTGATTTTGTTTTATAAATGTGGTTTGTTTTACCTTACAAGATGATGAGAACACAGCAGAACTCACACCAACACATCACATGCTGCAGCCACCCCAGTCTGTTTTCCCACCATGCATCTGTGCTGCTGTGCTGCCCATTGTGCACCTGATGGAAGATGGAGAAGTTCGGGAAGATGGAGTTGCAGGTGAGTGGCAAAGAAGAATTAAAAAAAACATTTTTACCCACTGCTCTTTTAGACCCTCACTAATTTATTTCTTTGTTTTGTGTTCCCACAGTATGTGCTGTTGCTCAGCAGGTTTTGTGGAACTGTCTGATTGAAGATCCAGCATTGGTTCTTAGACATTTCCTGGAGAAACTCACAGTCAGTAATAGACAGGTAAGATCACCAAATAAGTCACGCTTTCAGAGAAGAAAAGATGAATGTGTGCTGTTGTGACGAAATAATGCGATGTGATATGATGAAACATATGTTATGGTTATTGTTCTCAGGATGAACTGATGTACATGCTTAGGAAACTGCTTCTTAACATTGGGGATTTGCCTGCACAGACCTCGCACATTCTTTTCAACTATCTGGTGAGACCTTAGCATGCTTTTTCAACCCTAATGTGATGACTGCACTCTTAGCGAGCACTCTTAAAAATAATAAAGCTGCCAAAAAGAGCCAAAAGGGCGGGTATTCAGAAATTCCATAGAACAAATATTTTGGATTCCAGGAACAGTTTTTCTTAGTGCCATAAAGAACTTTTATGAGTGTGAAGAGCTTTTTTTCTAAAGCACCATTTTTTGTTGTTGTTGTTGCAAGGTTTGCAAGGCAGTCTTTGTTTTAAAATATCCAAAATTCCAAAAAATAAAAATTGTGTTGTCTTTTACTCATTCTCATATCATTCCAAACCCTTAAGGCTTAGGTTAGTCTTCAAAACAAAATTGTTTTTTATGAAACCTGAGGGGTATCTGTCCCTAAATTGAATGAAATTGATACAAAAAGTCATAAAGGCACCATAAAATGAATCTAAATGAGTCGAGTGGTTTATCATATGTGATGTTTTCTCGGTATATGTGTATGTCCTTGTTTAAATGTAAATAAAAGCCAAAATAAATCTGTTCATCATAACAAGTGATCATGTCTCTTCACAAGATTTGTATTAAACCACTCAGTTCATATGGATTCAGTTTACAATCCCTTTATGACCTTTTTGGATCTTGTAAGTTTTTGTTACCTGGACTCTCAATGGAGAGAAAATATCCTCTCAGGTTTCATTAAAATATCCTAATTCGTGTTTTGAGAGTAACCAAAGTCTTATTGATTTGGAATGACAGGGTGTGCATATGATGACCGAATTTTCATTTTCTAAACACACATTCATCGAGAACTATTCTTTTAAAAGTAAAGGATGGAGATACAGGGATCTCATTCTGCAGATCTACATATCAAACGTGTGCAATCTATTATTTTTCTCATTTTTTCCAAGGTGGGCTTGATCATGTACTTTGTAAGGACTCCCTGCGAGTGGGGCATGGATGCCATATCAGCCACTTTGACCTTTCTGTGGGAGATTGTGGGTTATGTGGAGGGGCTCTTTTTCAAAGACCTTAAACAGACTATGAAGAAAGAACAGTGTGAGGTCAAGCTTCTGGTTACTGCCTCCATGCCAGGTTGCATATTTCAGGATTACCCCATACAGACAATAAGATAACTAGTGTATTTTTCATGTTTATAACTGTGCCTGTAATTGTGTGCCTAGGAACCAAAACCCTGGTGGTTCATGGACAGAATGAGTGTGACATTCCCACCCAGTTACCAGTGCATGAAGACACCCAGTTTGAAGCCCTTTTGAAGGTCATTGTTATAGCTGTAAATTTGTTAACATTATTTTGCTATATTTTGACAATATAACAACCTTTTCCTTATTACTTATGTGTTTTCACACCAGGAGTGTTTAGAATTCTTCAATATTCCAGAGGCTCGATCTGCTAACTATTTTTTGATGGATAAGCGTTGGAACCTTATACATTATGCCAAGGTGGGTTATGGTTGTTTCTGAACAGATCTACAAATTTCAAAGGATAGATACTATTTATTCTTGACAGTAAACACTAGATTGTTTGTATGTTGACTGAAAATTGGTATGCCTCTCTGCATCAGACCTATGTGCGAGACATCTACCCTTTCAGAAGATCAGTGTCTCCTCAACTTAACCTGGTTCATATGCTCCAGAGAAGGGCCAGGAGCTCATTCAGAAACAGGTGAGTTTTGTGAATTTTAGCATTAAGGGAGAAAGTGTTTTTACTGAAAAGCTCACATAATGGAGTTTTTTGTAATATGAAGGTGAAATTTTGATCCATTGTTAAATTCATATACTGTACGTAACTTTTTAATTAGAGCAAATTTCTTAGTTCAGTTGAGAAGAGATAGCACAAATAACCATACTTCTTTTTTTGCAGGTGTTTTCAAGAAAGTTAGAAGAGATTGGCCGAGTTCTGTTCATCATCTCGCTTACCCAGCGTATGCCTGCCATGCACAAACAATCCCACGTCTCCATGCTTCAAGAAGACCTTCTGCGACTGCCGTCATTTCCTCGCTCTGCCATTGATGCTGAGTTCACACTCTTCAATGAGCCTCTAGGTGAGTGAGAAAACAATTTGGTCATTTTTTAAATAGCTATAGTCTTGACTAACTGTCTAGCCATTTAACAAGTGGTGTCAGTTCACCAAAAGTTGTGTATGGCAAGTTCGGATGATATTGGTTCAAGTCTTGCTCATTGTAATCCTTTCTAACAATATAAACAGGCCTGCTCTAGAAACTAATAATCAGGTATAACATAAAAATGATAACATTAAATCTGATGCCAAGTTGAATTGTAGAATGACAAAAGAAAGACAAAAAATTATTCATGCACACAGCCAAATCACACACAATCACAGCCAAATCACACACAATAAGTTTAATCTTAACAAAAAATAAGCATGACCCGAAAACTGTGACCAACTTTTCCTCTATTCAAATGAAATAGCTTATTAACAAAAAATCAGGAATTGATTAGAATTGATTCAGTCGTAGAAAAGGGGTTTTGTGTACTAAAAGGAGGCAGATCAGCAAGTTTGTAGTCAATTGTGGATTGAAATTCATCTGGCAAATGGCTACCGTTTTGCTCAACTCTTGCCTTGTTTTGTTTTGTTTTTTTAAAAATTATATGCTAATAAATCATTCATAATAAACAATATCTCATAAAAAATTTGAATTGATAGTTTTTTCAATTTCATGGCAACATTAAACTAAAGAGATTATTTACTCTATTAAAGTGAAACGGCAATCTTTTAAAGGGGTGGTTGACTGTTTTTTTCTAGGCTTGATTGTGTTTATGGGGTGCAGCTTCTCATAGCTATGTGAAAATAAGTGTATAATTGGAACAGTTCATTGTTGGAGCTGAGCTGATGATCTGAATGAGAGAGAGAGAGAGAGAGAGAGAGATGCAGAGTGTTGTGCAGAGCAGGGGGACGCGAGGAACATGATTAAGAACCGCTGCTTTAGAACATTGATTTTAAAACTTGTGAATCCATTAGAATCGTTAGAAGACAGAATCGTGATTCATATATGAATAGATTTTTACGGGCACCCCTAATATTCTCTTCCTCTTCTCTAAAGCAGCACAGCGTGGTCTCGCCCCCTTTGCTGCATGTTCCCTAAGGCGGGGTTTATCTGGGTTCATTACATCACGAACCTGGGAAGTAACTCGTTGTAGTCCCTATGAGCCGTTTTTATAGGCATTAAACTGCCATCATTTTAAAAGATGATATCTCCGTTTGCATTGAACTTTCAGCTTCGTAACTTTGCAGATATTGTTTATGCTCAAACAGCAACATTACACACTAACGTTAAAAAAGTGAAATCGCAATCAACCACCCCTTTAAATTAGTGAAATCCATTTTAAACAATAGAATAATTTAACGTGCACATAAATACACATTTTTCTGCTTGATTCAAGTCAGTAACAGAAGAATATGACTATAATTTAGTTATTTACTTATATATAATTTGGAAACATCATTACATTTAAACTAGCATTCAAACAAACTGCTTTAGCTTCAGTTTACACAGCCAGTTGCAAAAATACATGACCCCTCGTCCCCTATATTATATAATATATCATATATATATTTTCCCCCCTTCCCAGGCAAAGAGCTCTTTGGTTTGGACACTTTACATAAGGTCCTATGGATCAAACTGCTGGAGGAGATGTTTCTGGGCATGCCTAGTGAATACCCTTGGGGTGATGAGATTATGCTATTTCTGAATGTGTTTAATGGTGCCCTGCTCCTACACCCCGAGGACAGCGCCCTCCTCAGGCAATACAGCGCCACTGCCATCAACACAGCTATACACTTCAACCACCTCTTCTCCCTCAGTGGCTATCAATGGATCCTTCCTACTATGCTCCAGGTTATCCGCAAACATGAGTTATTTTTATTCAGTATGACTTAGCAATGTTTTTTTTCCTGTTTTTATGATGCTTATTCTGTTTTGTGTTGCTGCTGTTCTTTGCTGAAGACATACGCAGATTATGAGAGTAACCCACTGTTGCGTAGAGGGATTGAATTCTGCTGCAGGCAGTTCTATATTCTCCACCGCAAACCTTTCATATTGCAGCTCTTCGCTAGTGTGGCCCCACTGCTGGAGTTCACTGTAAGAACACTGAGCTTTAATGATCAACTCTTCATTCATAGACGGTGTTATTACAGTGTTATTACAGCACTATTGCACATTGCATTTATGACATGACTTTTTTTTTTCTTACAGACTCGCACTAGTACTGGTTTATCAAAAGGAGTGTCTTCACAGTGTCTTTTTGACCTGCTGGTATCTTTGGAGGGAGAGACTGCAGATTCCCTGGATGCTCTGGAGCTGGTGAAGGCTGAGAAACCTCTCCGCTCTCTGGGTAAAATGGCTCACAGAGCTCCTGGAGGATACATAGCTTAGATTGACCCTCATGCTCCGTGTTACCTGAACATACTTTTGCTATTGTTTCTTTTTCAGATTTTTGCTATGGTAATGAGGACCTGGCATTTTCAATCAGTGAAGCCATTAAGCTCTGTGTCACAGTGGTTGCTTATGCCCCAGAATCCTACCGAAGGTTTGTACCTTCAGATTCTTTAGGAATTAACAATACTGATACCATATCAGTTATAAGCAGATATCAAATGCCTATTAATACTGGATATATATTGTCCAATATTAGATGTGTGTATGCTCATTTTCCCAATTTTTACAGTTGTATTATTTAGATTATCTCTCTGACATCTTTAATCTTTAAAAACCCTAATATATATATATATATATATATATATATATATACATAGAACAATAATAATTTTTTTTAACTCTGTTAAATGCAATATTTAGCAAATCTCAAAATTAATATAAATTTTTTATTTTAATGTTGTGATGTGATTTCATTTAAAATGACTGATGGTTCAATCCAGTCCAAGGATATCAAACATGTTTGATATTTTGAGTTTCTGTGAGTTTGTTGGGGCACTTTTAAAGTCTGGTAGTGTGGTCCTCAATCGTTTAGTGCATGATGACCAGGTTTTTTCTGTAAACATTTACAAAATCGGCAAGTGACTGTTCAAATCTGAAAAGCTGTAAAGTGTATTTCAGACTACAATGAACTCTTTCTTTTTGAAAAGAGAACATTCTATTTCCAAGGTAGAAAATCTCTGTTTCTCTTGTCAGTTTGCAAATGCTGATGGTTCTTGAGGCTTTGGTTCCGTGTTACCTGCAGAAGATGAAGGGTAACACACAGACTCTGGAGTCAGCATCTGCAGCGAGGGATGAGATCGCTGCCATAGCTGCTCTGGCCACTTCTCTGCAGGCTCTGCTCTACAGCGTGGAGGCATTGACACGGTCAGTCCCAGAACACAGCCTTTACTGTAATTACATACTGTCCTAGATATTCCCTGTGTCTTGTATAATTTATTATTGTGTTATCATTTGATTTTTAATTCATAGACCTATGACTGCACCTCAGATGAGTCGATGTGATCAAGGCCACAAGGGAGCAACTACAGCCAACCACGCCATGTCTGGAGGACCAAACACCAGGTCAGGGCAGATATAATGTGTTCATTTCTATTGTGTCTGTACACAAGAAAACATTTGTATAAAAAGTAAAAAGTACTGTTTACGGTCTAGATAAGTGTTTAAAGACACCATTTACAGTTGAAATAGCTGATACTGTATTGAATTAGTTTCTATTTTTGTGACTTGTTGCAGTTTCTTCTTTTTTATTGGGGCATCATAACAAAATAATACAGCTGACATACCGAAACTGTTCCTTTCCTTTCCCAACTGGCCTTTTTTAAAGGTTTTAAAGCCTACAATGACTTACATTCAGAGTTGTCTGGCTCTTTCCGGTAGTAAATTTCAGAGAAAGTAAAAGAAGAATCAATTACTATAGCAGCAGATATGGTACTTTCTTGTTCAAATTGTTTTTCAGATATTTGATCTTTACATGGCTAGTCATATCTGCATTTATATGGTTATCACAGAAACCATGGATATACATCAAACCATCAAAAATAAATACATTTTCACTTGCAGTTTTCATTCGGCTGCATATACTTTGATTTCAAGAATTCCTTTGTCAAATACATGCATTTGGGTCATTTTAACTCAGTATTTTATGTCTCGTTCATTTAACCCAACATACTCCTCATCCCATCTTCCTACTTCTCCCAGCTGCCGTATAAGAAGGTCACTTGGCACTATGCTGACACCTACTGTTTATTGTTATAGCAAAGTAGTATAACAGAAAATGTCTGCACTGCCTGAACACTTATGGTTTGCATGTTAAAATGATTTGCAAATAATAGTACAATAACAACAAAACAAGCAATAGTTGTTTGAAAGTGCTCTGGTTTGACTCTCTGCAGGGATAACCTGCACCTGCTGGAGGAGGGTCAGGGTATACTGCGGGAGGAACTGGACGAGCGTATCGCCCGCGAAGAGTTCCGTCGCCCCCGTGAGTCTTTGCTTAACATCTGCACAGAGTTCTACAAGCACTGTGGTCCGCGCCTCAAAATCCTGCAGAACGTGGCAGGAGAACCCAGAGTCACTGCTCTTGAGCTGCTGGATATCAAATCTCATATGAGGTGAAACAAAAGCTACCTAAAGTAGTTTGAACATCCAGTAGCACGATGGAGCAATTAAGTCATAGCATACATTTCTAACATGTTTTACAGATTGGCAGAAATCGCCCACTCCCTTCTCAAATTGGCCCCATATGACACGCTGACCATGGAAAGCCGAGGACTACGCCGCTACATTACAGAAATGTTACCCATCACCGATTGGTCGGCAGAAGCCATTCGTCCCGCCCTCATCCTCATTCTGAAGAGGCTGGACCGCATGTTTAACAAGATTCATAAGATGCCCACACTCAGGTGCGTTCACCCTCAGGCTCTGTGCACCAGGTATGTCCTCACGCTGATCTCTAGCCCTCCACCATCTGTGTTTCTGTCTGCACTGGTGGAGTGGTATCACATCTCTGAGATGTGATGGGCAGCTGCCGCTTTTGTGCTTTGGTGTTGTGCTTTGGTTTTAATTGTCTCATTATGATTTCAAAATATAGTTGAGTAAATGGTGGACTAAATACTGTAAAGCAACAAGTATGCCTAAGAATATTATATCTTGCTTTTGTGTACATATTATGAGCTTGCTTATGTTTTAAGGTATTAGGCATTATTTTTGTGAGTATCAGTGCAAAGATTTATTTTTTCTTGTGGCAGATTCATTACAAAATCCCTAAAGTGACATTTCCAGGAAAAAAAAAAAAATTCACGTGCACAAATTTAGCATGATTGGGAAATTTTGTGCACATAAAAAAAACACTCAAATGTGGTTTTGTGGACATATCGAAGTTTCTTCTGCATGTGGAAAACTATTTTTGTGCGTGAATTAAAAGTATTGTGCATGCAAAATTGCAAATATTTTCTGAAAAACTTATGTGCATAATAAAACTTTTGTGTGCATGGGGAAAAAATGTTTTTGTGTTTTTATCGTAAAGGTTTACTCATGCATTCACATTTTTTTTGTGTGCAGATTTATATACACAAACAAATAATTGTAATGTGTGAGCACAAATATTTTCCAACAAACAGAAGAAAGTGTTTTTGTTTGCATATACATTTTTCATGTGCATATACACTACTATTCCTTTAAGTTGTAATACTACTTAATAATATTGTTGTTTTTACTGTATTTTTTATCAAAAAAAAAAATCCAGCCTTGATAAGCATAAGTGACTTCTTTCAAAAACATCATGTATTAACTTTCTAATGCACAAACTGATTTTTTTTTTTCTGGAAAATTCCACTTTGGGTGCTCTGTAATTCAGTGACTAGTGGCAGAAAACATATTGTATGATACCTTGTTAATGTCTAACTTTGGAAAGTGTGTGAGATGAATATCTCTGTGTGTTGTTTTTCAGGCGGCAGGTGGAGTGGGAGGCAGCTAGCAGTCTGATTGAAGGGATTTGTTTGACACTTCATCGGCAGCCAATCATTTCCTTCCTCCCTCACCTGCGATCTCTAATAAACGTTTGTGTCAACCTGGTGAGTCCCAAACACCTGTTGCTGATGAGATCCTTTGTGTGATGTATATTTGTTTACATAAAGATGTATGTGTTTAGGTGATGGGGGTTGTGGGGCCATCTAGTGTGGCAGATGGACTTCCCTTGTTGCATCTGAGTCCATACCTGTCTCCTCCTCTTCCCTTCAGTACAGCAGTTGTGCGTTTGGTTGCTATGCAGATTCAGGTATAATCTGTTTCATTCTGTAGATATTTCTAATATGCATTTCAGTTCATTGATGTATTTTTGGGCATGTGTTTAATGTCTTCCTCCAATTCTAGGCTTTAAAGGATGACTTCCCACTCAGTCATGTGATCTCCCCCTTCACCAATCAGGAGAGACGAGAGGGGATGCTGCTGAACCTCTTGATTCCATTTGTATTGACTGTGGGTTCAGGGAGTAAAGGTCTGCCTTAGAGAACAAACAGAACCACAGTCATAATGCAATTGGATGTAATTTACAATGTTTATTTATGGTTTTCCTTTACAGACAGCCCTCATCTGGAGCAGCCAGAGGTATTTCTACTTCTACAGACAGTCATTAACATCCTGTTACCTCCACGCATTATCAGCACTTCCCGCAGTAAGAACTTTGTTCTGGATGCATCTCCTGCCCACTGCTCCACCCCAGGGGACACTGGGAAAGACCTGCGTAGAGAGGGACTGGCTGAATCCACCAGCCAAGCAGCTTATCTTGGTACTAGAGCTCTGGAGATGGTTGGATGGTGTGACGTGAGATTTTTTTTTAATATATAGGTGTCTGTACATTTTATAATTTTTTTTATTTTAATCTGCTCTTTCTAGCTCTGAAGGTGGTCTTAGTCTGCTTTGAGCGACAGTTGGGTAATCAATGGTACAAGCTGAGTTTGCAGGTCAAGGAAATGGCCCTGCGTAAAGTTGGTGGTCTGGCTTTCTGGGATTTTATTGACTTCATAGTGCGCACAAGAATTCCAATCTTCATTCTATTGCGCCCCTTCATACAATGCAAGGTGGGCAGATTTTGAAGATATGTACTACCTTTTTGAATTCTCTATGAGTGGTTGACCGATATGGGTTTTTAATAACCAATGTCAATATCTTGAATGGTGGCTGATATAAAGCTGAAATATAATATCACACATTTATTTTAAGTTAGTAAATAACACATGTACTGCTGCTGCACTAAAATTGCTACTTATTTTAAAGTCACCATGAAATAGAATCTGACAACTGGAAAATTGTCACAATGGAATATTGAAGTATATAATATTAATTAGCAAACAACAATGATCTAATCAAGTGAGTCTCTTGACCACTATCAGTTCACACTGTCATAATGTTGCTTACAATTTAAACAATTCAGAATATCGGCCACTTTATGTTTCCATCTATGGTCCTTTTTCTGCCAGCTCAGTATACTTCTGCAAGGTTGATATTCATGTTCTTCATGTCTTTACTTTCAGCTTTTGACCCAACCAGCTGAGTCTCAGGAGGAGATCACGGCCCGTCACCATATTGCAGAGCAACTAGAGCGTCGTTTCATCCCGCGGTCCCTCTGCAAGAGCTCTCTGTTTGCTGAGTTCAGCAACGAGCTCAAGATACTGAAAGAGGCAGTGCACAGCGGCTCTGGTGAGAACTGGCTTAATTGGTATATTACCTAGAAAATAAAAGTTTACCTACCTATCTCTCAGTAAAACTGGTCACACTTTGTTAGCCCCAAAGTCATCCTTAACTATGGGTTAATGCAGTTGTTCTTAACCTTTCCTGAAGCCCCCCAAACAATGCACATTTTGCATGTCTTCTTAATCACAGGATGCCAGACAAAGGAGACATGCAAAATGTACAGTCTACATGTACATGATTCTGTGTCAGGTATACAGGTTTTGTGATTTAACCTGGGGTTAAAACTGTACTTTATCAAAGACTATAGAAATACAAAGACGGTTCACTCCTATACTTATGAAAGTGAGAAACTTCAACGCACAATATGGCAGAATAGTCCCGTCATCTAAATGAAAGAGCCAGTCGTTGCGTCTCTGCAGCAGCCATTAGATGCTCCCATAAAAACCTGAGGCTAGAGCAGCCGATGCGCATGCGCAGTCACAGGTGCGTTATAGCCATGCATGCGCATTGGCTGGTCTAGCCTGAAAAATACGCTTTTTTAACGCTATTTGAGCAAAAGAAACAACGTTCATGGGGCTGTTCATTTCTGATTTTGTTGCTGATTTGAAATATGTATTTTAATTGTAAGTTCAGCGAGCAGTTTTTGAGATTTCAGGATTCCCCCATTCATTTAGATAGGACTTGGTCTTGTATGGGTTGCTCGGAGGCGTTGCAAATATGGCCGCTGAGTGAACAGACTTTCCTTGAAAGGGACTTTGACTTTATTTCTCCCTGTTTTTCAGCATACCAAGGAAAGACTTCCATCAGTACTGTTGGCACGTCCACCTCTGCATACAGGTTGAGTCTGGCCACCATGTCCCGCTCCAACACCGGTACAGGAACTGTCTGGGAGCAGGAGAGTCAACCCTCACGCCAGCCCTCACAGGACACACTCAGTGTCGATGAGGAGGAGGAGGAAAGTGTGTGATTCATCCTCTTTGGTTTCTCTCAAAACATTTCAATTCTGTCATTATTTACTCACCCTCATGTCATTCCAAATGACATCACTTCCTTTACAAACCTGTTCATTTAAAAGAACAGTCTGTTCATAAATATATATGTGACATACATGACTTATACTGTGTGAATGCATGAATGGACATACATCAATTTTGTAGCAGATCTAGACAGGTGGAGCTGGGGAAGGTGGAGAGTTTCATAGCAACTGAGTACACTGCAGGACCAGCTTACAGCGAATACTAAACCAGACTATTTAAATGTTAAACAAGCAATCTTATTGGCCACAGAATCAGCTTGTGCCATGTAGTAAATTATATTATTGCATGTAAAGAACCTATCAGCCTGCATTATTTAGAGGTTCATGACTGAAATATTGCTTTATTATTATTTTTAACAATGATTTCAAGCAGCATGGTAAGTTTAATATAAAATTGATGGGTTTTATTGCTGAGGAATTTTATAGATGCACCTGCTAATGTTATTGTTGAATGATGCATATTAATGCTTACTCTGTCGCTTTCAGATGACTCCATCAGCATCCCCAGCGTGGTAAGTGAGCACGAAGCTTTCCTCCCCAGGCTCATTTCCCAGCGGCGTTTCTCCAGTCATGCCACAGGGTCGGCTGCCACTCAGCCTGAGCCAGGCATGAGCACCATGCTGCCCAGTCACAGGTAAACAGACTTCACAACTAAAGCTCATTCAGACCGAAAACTGTCTATAACAACCTTATTTATCCAATCTTACCAAATCTTTCCTTTTAAGAGAGGGCTGATCTACAGCTGGGGGGTTGCATGTCTCTCTTACTATTCCCCTAATCTTGTTCCCTGCCCAACAGTGAACCCAATGTGCTAGATGAATCCCAGGGGCTTCTGGAGGAGGGTAACCTGTCTAGGTACAGTGTCACGGCCCTGTGTGTGCAGTGTCTCACCGTCTGTGTGCCAGGGCTGGGCCTGCCTTCCCTGTTCATCACATCCAACTTGATTCCTCACTAGGATTTCTCTCTTTCACTCTCTCATCCACTCCAAGTCACTATTTCTTTCTGTCTTTCTTTCTCTCTTGGCTAGGGACAATGATGCCCGTCTACGTTTTATCACTTTGTAGTACTCATGTCATTTCCAGTGAGCCTCATGGTGTCATGGTGTCATGGTGTCCACTCATGTTTCAGGCTTTTTGCTGTTCAAATTGGAGTTCCTCTCTGGGGGGCCAATCTGTGGGGCTGGGGAGTATGGTCTAGCAGGTGTTAAGTAGACAATTAGACATGAAGAAATTTTTTTTTTTTCTGATCTGACATCAGATGAATCTGACAAATTCTTGTACAAAAATGGCTTAGTTCGTATTGGATGTTCACATCCTCTTGCTCACACTGCTATACCAGCTTCTCTATTCCCCTTTGTTTTTTGTGGATGACATTGCAGGTTCTGTCCTGCGATTCATGCTTTCTTGATTCGTCCCTGTGTTTGATTGGTGGAGGGCTATGGACTGATGGGGATTTGTGGATGGGACACATTTCCTTTTAACTCTCCAATTAATCAGGAGGATTTAACAGGGATTGTGTTCAGCTCTTTGGGCAGTTCGAGCTCATCAGCTCTGTTTGTGTGTCTGTCCTCCTTTGGTTTTACTCTGCAGGGTAGCCAGCGTGCAGAGTGAACCAGGACAGCAGAATCTTCTTATACAGCCACCTCTTGGTCGTAAGAGAGGACTTAGACAGGTGAGCGCTCAGAACACAGTCTTATTTTTTACATTCAGTATATTATGTCAAGGTATAAAATTGAGGCACTGTGTCTTGTAGCTACGGCGGCCCCTGTTGTCTATACAGAGGGTGCAGGACGAGTCTCGTGGACGTCAGGGAGCCAGACTCTCAACAACCCGCAGGAGCATTCAGCCTAAGAGTAAACCACTCGACAGGGGTGCGTGTTGTTTGTGTAATTACATTAAAAAAGAAAATGAATATGAGTAGCGTGTGTGTATCATTATCGGTAAGTTATTGATCACAACAACAACAACAAAAAACTTTCATTGCAGTCTTAAAAGCATTTCTATGAATTCCTTTTTGTTTATAGACAAACGTTTTAGTTTTGCTTTGTGGATGTCAACAGTTTTAATGCCAAGTATAATAAATAATGAATATATTAATGTAATATACACATATAAATTACATTATTATGAATAATAATATTAAGTAAAATATTTATGATTGCAAAATCATTGTCATATTAAAAATCAGAGATTTTAATAATTATACAGCAAACCGCATATAAAAATTACACATCAGTATCCACTCTAAATAATATATATCTTAGTAAAAAAAAATTGACTTTTTAAATTAGTTGAATTATTATTATACTTATTTGATGCTATTTTGATGGGCATAATTTATACAAAGACATACCTAAAATACATAATGTATAATTTTTTATACATTTTCAACATGGCTTTTCTATAGGCAATCTTTGAAATATTTTGACATTGCTTAAATCCACTGAATAGTAATATTGAGACATCAATATTTTATCAAAACCAACAAAGACTTCCCAACAAAAGGCAGATAGTTTGGAAATAATATTAAAGGTCCTTCTGCCACCAGGAGTAGGCCTTTTTTTTTTTTTTTTGAAAAAGCATTGATCAAATGAATAACGTAGAGGCCTTAGAAAGCATGTTCCAAATTTGATACGGTTTGATATGGTTTTATAGGGTTAAGTACATCCACTCAGATGGCCACTGTGAGAACCAGATAGAGGTTCTTATAGTTCAAACTGTAGTGCATAGTGCTAACAAAAACAATGTTATGAATTTGATTCCCAGGAAACTGCATGAAGTAATAGTGTATACTAATGAATTTCTAGAGTCTAATGAATCTCTCATCTTTTCCTCAGCTCATGGTGACCAAAAGAGGTCTGTCACTTTCACTGAGACCCAGCAGGAACCAGCTGGCAGATCTCCCACTGCCACTCCCAGCCCCAGCAGCGGCTTACCAGGGGTCACAGAGGTCGGGAGGCTGAGCCATGCTCCTTCCGCTGCATCAGAGTCCTCATCACCTAGCATCAAAACTGCCCAGCACAAACCAGCATGGCCACAGGTCTGATTTTACCCACTGTCAGTCATAAGAGCACATTGTTTGAATGAAAGCTTGCAGAGTTGTTGCTTAAACACATGCAAGTTTATATGCAGCTAATGAAAATATGTTGTAAGAGCATTTTGATATCGTTCCCACTAAGTAATGATACAGAAATGTTATTTCTAAATGTTCTCTGAAGATATATCTCTGAATTTGACAGCTTGTATAACACTTGCTTCATTTACTCCTCTCAGTATGAGTATAAAGACAGGAAAGATCAGGGGAGTGTAAGAAGCAGTCTTTCTCCAACCCCCTCTGCTGCCTCAAGCTCCACTTCTAGAGCCTGCTCCCCTCTTCCTCCTCCCCTCCCCATCCTGAGTACACCATCCCGACTGGCCCCAACCCAGATCAGAGAAAGTCCAGAGGACGAAGAGACCACTGGGCTTCTGGAAAACACGGACACCTCCCCTAGTGTAGGAGAGGACCGTGGCACAGAGAACCCACTCCTGACCTCGCTGCTCACACCCCACGCTCTCTCTCCGCTCCCCCTGTCCCCTGTTGACCTGGATCTGGACGAGTCCCACGTGTGACAATGTCCAGCTTCAAGATACTGTGCTAGTTTAAGGAAGTGGAAAAATAAATCCTGTGATCAGATTTCTTGAATAACTTTAACTTTTAATTTATTTTTTATTTTTTGTAAACTCTTGAAGGAGTTAAAGCATATTAAGCTATCATGGGACATCCTTTGCAATTAATAGACACCTATATGAAGCACTGTGCATAATTCTACACACCAATGAAGCTAATTAACATGTTAATATACCATTCAGTCTTTAGTGAGATAACGTAATTTTAAATCAAATAAGATAAACATTCTGTGAAAATTATAACTACTGTATGTAATTATATAGATGTATTCTAAACATTTGTCATCTATTAAAGTATTTATTTAGAGGATTATATAAAAATACATATTTAGAATAAATATTATAAATGCTTTATTTTCAGAAATATAAAGATGCTTGTATAATATTGGTGCCAATTTTTTTTTGCCAAATATTTGTTTGCAAAGACGAATTCAAAGCACCTGCCAAATTTCAGCGGGAACAAAATAAGAAAAAAACTTAATTAAATATTATAAATATTTAAATACAAATAAATATATATTTAAATAGAAATATTCTAAGTATCTTCCCAGCTGTTGTCCTGATTATGTTGGTGTTTGTTCTTCTGTTAACCTCAGCGTAATTCAACTAATGCTTAAACTGACTCTAAAATACACAATGCTGTATCCTTTTTTTTTTTTTTACAAAAATATAGAATATTTACAAATTCTTCTGCATAACATTCGGTGTTAAAATAGTCACTAGAGTATTAATTGAATGTCTCATACCCTTGTATTCAGAATGTAAAAGCTCAGCAGGTATTGTATGTTTTTCTGTGTGTGCTGCTTTGTGGATATATTCATTTTTGTCTAACGTGTTGCTATCTGTTGAATTTGTTCAATAATAAATTATTTAATCCTGTCATGTTGGTTTGGGCTTTTTAGTTTATTATAATTAGCATAATTACCTAATTATTTGTATTTGTTGCATTTGTGAAAGACTAATCTAATACTAACTACTAATTTTATGATTCAAAAGAACTAGACACATGATGGCAATGCAAAAGAGTTTATTTGTAGAAAATAAGCAATTCTTGGAATGCATCAGTAACAGTTTTATTTATTGGCCATAAATGTCTCGAGGAGCTTAAAAAGCCTTTCTTCTCTAGCAGCGGCTTCTCTTTCTCTTCTCTCCTCTCTTTCTCTGTAGTCCCTTTCCTGCCTTTCTTCTCTAGCCAGCATCTCCTTCTCCCATCGTTCCTGTCTCGCAAACATTTCTCGTTCCCTCCTCTCCTCCCTCTCCAGTGCCTGTCTCTCTCTCACTTCTTCTCTCTCTGCAGCCCTTCGATCCCTTTCGACCTCCCTCTCTGCAGCCCGTCTGTCTCGCTCTTCTTCTCTTGCTGCAGCTCGTCTGTCTCTCTCGTCCTCTCTCTCTGAAGCTTGCCCCTCTCGTTCCTCCTGTCTCCTTTCCATCTCCCGCAGAGCTGTCAACCAGTCCTCTTCCTTTCTCTGCTTGATGGGAGGAGCGTCCTGAGCAGATGAGGACACTTGGACAGGCGTGATGAAATGGCTGAGAGGGGTCTCACTACTCAGTGCTCCATCCATGATTGCATACCACTTCCAGGTTGCAATTGATGTGTCTCCTCCAACCATACTGAGGCTTTTGAGGTCCTGCAGTAAATTATCAAAGACAAAATGATAATGTTGTCAATGACAGTGTTGTGAATTAAAAAAAAAAAAAAAAAAAAAAATTGAAAACCTAATTTAACCTGAATTTTCTACCAAGATCTTAGAAATGTACTCTAAAAAAATGTAAATTTATATTCATGTTTGTTTCATATGGTTTTGAAAAACTTGATACTTTTCAAGATAATACTGATGCTAAATATTTGTTTGAAGAAAGAAAAATTCACAGCACCTGCCAATGTTCAGCAGGAAAAAAAAATAGGTAAATGGAAAAAGTAATTAAACATTATAAATACTCTAAATAAAAAATAGACTAATTTTAAGCATCTTCCTGACTGTTTTCCATGATTAATGTTGGTGTTGATTCTTCTGATAACCTCAGCATAATTCAACTTTTATATCATTTTCAATTTATCAATCATGTATCAACATTTTCCTTGCATCAAGTTTTTACAAATAGTTTAAATATTTTATAATTACATTTAGTTATTCATTTGATTAATTTATGTCTGCATGTAGGTTGCAGCACAAGACTTGGCAAACATTTTTAAAATATAGCAATGACGCAGTTAGAATCTTGCCTCTAAAACAACATAATTTTATTTATTTTTTCTTTTTTTAAATTCACAAATCAATAACACAGAAATGTATGTTTGAATAAATTAACAGATCCTGACAAAAAGTTCTATCATTTATGACGTAAGTTATCTTTAAGCAAAATAATTCATTAGTATTTATACAGTATGGGATGGATTTCCACAGACATGTGACTTGCAAACAAGCAAAATAAATGCATGGCATCACCTTATACTTCTGTTTTAGGTTCTCCCACTTCTTTCGAACCCATGCAGGAGTCACTTTCCCCACCAGCTGTTTCTCTTTCACATACAGCCTGCAGATTGACAGATCAACAGCTTCAAATAAACATGTGTGCATGACAAGGCATAATAACAGCACTCAGTAAAGTCAAGACTGGATTTACTCACTCAAAGGCTTTGATGGCTGCATTTCTCCTGCCTGTAAACAGACTTTTGTTACTGACTCTCCATACAATCAGATCTGCCGTGTTGGCATCAGTCCCTAAATGCACAGAGACGACTGGTAAACATATTTGCCTTTGACCACCACTTGAAAATGGAATGAATCACATACATTGACAAATTCGCGATATTGTTGTATCAGCATGCCGTTACTGTTGCAGAATTACGTTTTGGGAAGTGAGGAAGGTAAAAAAAAATAAAATAAAATAAATAATCAGGCTTATAAACCGATATTTTTTTATTTTTTTTCTGTAAAACGTGTTACTTGCATTTAAAGACTCCATCCTCCGAGCCCATTTTAATTTTTTGTTTTGTTTAGCATTGTGTTTTCTTCTCCTGCTGGGTGAGAATGAATTACAGCGCACTACCGCCCTCTATCGTAAACTACAACACGTTATCCGTTTAAAGTGAATCACACATTCTCCCATGCAATGTTTGAAATGGGTAGGATTCGAAAATGATTTAATTCTGTATGCTTTTAATTTTACAGTAGGTGGTGTTGTAATGATTTAGCCGAGGATTTTGTCCTGCAGGGGCGCTGTAGGAACCGCGGCTGTCGGAAATGACGTGAGCAGCAGGAACAGCTAGCAGCGCTTGAAAGAAAGTGTGTAGTCACCGTGTGTAACCCGGTCTACAGCTTTATTTTCAGCACAACATAATCAAATCTTATAAATAATTCTCTTATTGGTGCCTGCTTTTTACATTTTCCATCATGGTAAGTGAACACGTTTGAAGAATTAAGTGTGTTTGTTGAATGTAATCGTCTATAATTAGCAATGTAGCTCATTTGCCATCTCATCTTTCCAGCCGAAAGTATTTATAAAGTTATTTGTCCTAACCTGCAGCTTATATTGCTTTTTAATATGAATGAATTAAATGCGTTCCACATGCATAATAAGCTTTAGTTATGTGGAGTGTGTACTATTGAAATGGATTATTTGAGTCGATCATATTTAAAACGAAACTAACAGTGTTGCATTTGGATGCCTGGGCTAAATATGGATGGTGATCAGTCATATGTAGATGTATTTTATATCATAATTTTTATAATTGCATCGATATTAAATGGGGACTTTAGTATGAACTCCGTGTTTCATATGTGAAATAGTGCCTAGTCATACAAAATACAATATCACGACTACCTTTTCATTAAACTAGCCCTATTTAGTGTATCTTGTTTGAAATTGTATTTTATTGCCTTGCTCTATCGCATGTTTCTTAAGTGATCTTTGTGATATAATGATAAACAATTAAATTTTTTAAGCCTATGTAATAACTGTTTAAAATATGTATTTGATATCTACACAGACTGTATAGAAAAGTGCAGTTGTTTCATCTTTAATAAGTTTTGTTGTCTTATCTTCTTCCCATAGTCTATTATGTCATATAATGGAGGTGCCGTGATGGCGATGCGTGGAAAGGAATGTGTGGCAATAGCATCAGACCGGAGGTTTGGCGTCCAGGCACAGCTGGTTACCACCGACTTCCAGAAAATCTTCCCTATGGGAGACCGACTCTTCATCGGGCTGGCTGGCCTTGCCACAGATGTACAGACAGTGTAAGAATACAGTGTCAGATGCATTATATTTGATATTAAACATAACACTTGTCATTTTTTCTTTTTAAATACCTTGTGCTTTTTACCTTTCTCTCTCGTGTTAGATCTCAAAGGCTGAAGTTCCGCTTGAACTTGTATGAGCTGAAGGAAGGTCGTCAGATCAAGCCGAAGACCTTCATGAGCATGGTGTCCAACCTTCTGTATGAGAGGAGGTAAAAAATGCAAGCCTGTACATGCTAGTTACTGTTAATCGGCAAAGAGAAAACCAATTGCTGAAAATGGAAGTGAATTAGTGGAACAACGAATGCATTCAATCAGTGGTAATTAATTTTTTTGTCTTGGCAGAAGTAGTAGGTCATCTTACTTGGGGTACTTTTAGCATATTGTTTTTGGAATAGTATGAACTCGGACATATATATATTTTTTCACATACTTTTCTTCACCTGCTATATAGTATGAAAGTAGGCATATTTGGATACAGTGTTTAAGAGTTATAAGCCTTAAATAGCCAGCTATAAGGTGAATCACAACAAACTTTGTTTTGAAACAACGTATTTGGAAATCAGACAAAGGTACTGTGATTAATGACATTAATAAAGAAGAGAAACTACAATCCCATGAAGCACTGCAAACTACACACTCAAATTAAAAACAATGGAGAAATATAAAACTATTGACCCTATCATCCACAGTGCTTCATGGGACCAGGTGGGTTCTAAAGTGTTCTTTTGGTGTGATTTGCTTGATTGGTGGAAATTTCTCAGCAGAATCATGGGTAATGTAGTTTTTACACCAGGAATTCTGCTTTTGAACATGATTATTTAAAAAAGAAGTTCAAATAATGTGGGCTGATGGCTTCAATAACAGTATATATTATCAAATAACAACCTCATAGCTCACAGTAGATCTTTTTTTTTAAGTTAACAAATTATCAAAATCAATTTCCATGTCAAGAAAATGAATAGGATTTTTACTTCTGGAACCCAACTGATCCAAATTCACTTTTTGTAGTATTTAGGCCTACTAAACTCCGTTTTCTAGGGTCCTGCAAATCTACATATTTTCAAAATCAACTAATCAGTGGGTTGTTATAATTACTAATCAATGTGCTTGCAGTTTCACTTCCAGAGTTTAAATTTCAAAAACATGTAAAAAGGTGTGACCAGTAGAAGATTGAGAAGTAACATTGTGAAAAGAATAAAAAAAAGGGTTGCAGTACAGGGTTGCAGTACAGTAGTGTAGAATGAATACATATTTTTACATTTTGGACGAAGTAAATGTTAAATTATGTTTTGTTTTTTGTTTTTTAAAGAGTGTGACGTCACATTACGAACATTGCAGTGTCTGTAGAAGTTTTGTGTGCTTAAAGTCTATGTGTGACCACGGCATAATACCGGTATAACCGGTTTAAATGCAGATATCGTACTGGCAAGTAATGTTCACAGTACTTGTAGACCTGCTCAAAAACATAGAACATTGTCAAAGTCAGCTAATCAGATGTTGTCAGTCATCCAACCCATCACTAGAAGAGTTTTTCAACCCTGTTTCTGAGGCACACCAGCTGTACGCACATTGAATGGCCCTTATATAACCCATTTATTTTAGACCTTGATGTCTCTACTAAGGAGCTGATGGGTTGAATCAGGTATGTTAGGTTAGGAAGAGTTTGGAAAATGTGTTTCCAGGAACAGGGTTGTTAGACACTGCCCTGATATGTAATGTTTAGCACTGTTGTCTTTCTCTGCAGCATTGCTAAACAGAATATTCCCATGTGCACTGTGTACAGAATTGCAATTTGTCATGTCCCTGTCTCAGGTTTGGGCCATACTACATCGAGCCTGTGATTGCTGGTCTGGACCCAAAGACCTTTGAACCCTTCATCTGTTCCCTTGACCTTATTGGATGCCCAATGGTGACAGAAGACTTTGTTGTTAGTGGAACTTGCTCAGAGCAGATGTACGGCATGTGCGAGTCACTATGGGAACCTGACATGGTAGGTGGAGGGACACAAGACCACGTAACTGTACTGGGCATGAAGGCTGATTTATGATCTGGGTCTGGTAATCTCATAGACTTTTGCTGTTAATTGTGTTCTCTAGAAACCAGAGGATTTGTTTGAGACCATCTCGCAGGCCATGCTGAATGCTGTTGACAGAGATGCAGTGTCTGGAATGGGAGTCGTTGTTCATGTCGTGTAAGTACATCATCAAATGTCATCAACCTTAGTGATAGCATGACAATCATTCATTTTTAATTAACTGATTTTAATCTGCACAAAACATTAAGAATTAAGAATATATATATTTTTTACAGTGAGAAGGATAAGATAACCACACGTACCCTGAAGGCCAGGATGGACTAGAGAAAAATACTACTGCTTTGTTTCCTCTCCTACAACCCCATTTTTTTTTTGTACTCAAATAGAATTTGCCTTGTTCCATTTGTCATCATCAAGATTAAATTGTTCAATAAACATTTCTAATATTTACTCATTTGCTAGTTATGTGGTCAGAGATGTTTTTAAAAGAAACTTTTTGTGATCTAATTTCTTGACATTTTAAAGTCAGCATGAAACAAATCTATTTTCTAAATGCTTATTATTATCTTATTATGAACAATTGATTTGTGCATGTTTAATAAAAAACAAACAAACAAAAAACGTAATGTTTAAAAGAAAATTCATAACTGGACTTGGACTAGTTCACCCAAAAATGAAAATTGTCATCCTTTACTCACCCTCAAGTTGTTGGTAAACAAACATAGCCACTGATACTATGGAAGTCAATGGCTACCAGCAACCAGTGTGCTGGAGTGGGGATGCATGAACGGATGGTTCTTGCTCAAAACCCCTCCAATGTGGCTGAACTAAAGCATTTCTGCAAAGATGAGTGGACATCATTCCACAGTAATGTGAAAGACTGATCTCCAGTTATTGGAAGCATTTGGTTGCAGTTCTTACTGATAAAGGTGACAAGCACATTAGGGGAAAATTTAGTTTTTCACATGGGTACTAGGTGTTAGATAAATTTTTCTTGAGTTGCCATGTTTTTAGTTTGAAGATCTAAAACTAGTATGAATTACATAACACAAGAAATCAGGATGGGGACAAATACAATAACTTAGAACATTAAAGAGCGCTTTCTACTGAACACCAGAAGAGTTCCTGATCTCCGGATATTTACACATTGAGAAATGTACTGGAAATGCAACAGTTGAATGTGAGAGGACTTTCTTTCTTTCTAACCTTCCTTCCTTCCTTTTCAAGACTCGTGTATAATTCAACAACATATAGAATTCCTGGTTTGATATATAGAACATATACAGTCAGGTCCATTTATATTTGGACAGACACAATTTTCATAATTTTGGCTCTGTATGCCACCAGAATAGAATTAAAACGGAACAATCAAGATGAAATTGAAGAGCAGCCTTTAAGCTTTAATTCAAGGGGTTGAACAAAAATATAACACAAAATGCTTGGGAATTACAACCATTTTTATACACAGTTCCTCCATTTTCAGGGGCTCAAATGTAATTGGACAAATAAATATAATCATATATAAAATAGGTCATTTTTAATATTTTGTTAAGAATGCTTTGCAGGCAATGACTGCCTTAAGTCTGGACTGGACATCACCAGAGACTGGGTTTCCTCCTTTGTGATGCTTTGCCAGGCCTTTACAGCAGCTGACTTCAGTTATTGTTTGTGGGTCTTTCTGCCTTTAGTTTTGTCTTCAGCAAATGAAATGCATGCTCAATCGGGTTGAGATCAGGAGTTTGACTTTTTTTACCTTCAAAAACTCCTGGGTTGCTTTTGCTGTATGTTTTGGGTCATCGTCCATTTGTACTATGAAGCGCCACCTATTCAGCTTTGCTCCATTTGACAGAATCTGGGCAAAGAGTATGTTTCAGAATTCATCCGGCTGCTTCTGTCACTTCATCACTAAACACCAGTAACCCAGTGCCACTGGAAGCTATGCATGTTCATGCCATTACATTGCTCCTCCATGTTTCACAGATGATGTATGCTTTGGATCATGAGCTGTTCCAAGCCTTCTCCATACTTTTTTCTTCCTGTCATTCTGGTACAGTTTGATCTTAATTTCAGCCATCCAAAGAAAGTTTTCTCAGAAGTGGTCTGGCTTTTTTTTCACTAAAAAAAAAGTTAGTGATAGCAATTAAATCTTTTTTCTTTTTTTTTTCTGACAAGAATGCAAAATCAACTTGAAAATCAGCTGGTAGTTATTAATGTTTTGAGCAGAATAATGAAAAATAGCCTAACTGATGTTAAGACTTCCAGTTAAATTTTGCACTTCTAATATCAATAGGAGCATTTGTCAATGTTATAACAGTGTGATTACCACCACAAGGGGTTCTTTACCTCCATGTCTTGAGTCTTGCATTAAAATTGTAAAACGCACACCTATCTGTAGATTATACATTCATACATATAACTCTATTAAAGGATTACTCCACCCCAAAATGAAAATTTTGTCTCTAATTACTTACCCCCATTACTTACTTTCAATATACCAAGTAACTCCTATCAAGCAATCTTATGGACGTTAAATCATTAAATCGGGAGATCAGACCACAAATGCACAGTATATGTTGTCTTCTTTTATTTACTTACAACAGAATACAAAGGAAACATGAAAATATGCAGGAGGAAAATAATGCAGCGGGCTGAAAAGAGCTATTCTATAGATATTGTTATATCACGTAACGTTATTCTCCTGAAAATAGAAAATGAATGAAAATTTACAGCCCGTTCAGTCAAAATGACGGATAAGGATTGTTTGTATGGCAATCTTATCAATCATTTAAAATGATTTGTTGCAGTCTTTTTGAGTGGAACTTACCCAAAACGAAAGTGCCTCCCGGAATTTAAAACGCAGTAGGCTCGCTAGCAAAAAGGTGGACAAAATCAGGGGTATGAAACACCATTCCTAGAGGGACAACCCTGAACCACTTAACCAAGCTCTAGGCGACTGTGTTAGATCAGGATCGGTCTGTATGACTGTAGTCTTCTAAAAGCCAAGTCTGACACCCCTGTGTGACAGCTCGGATTATAATAAAGTCCACTCACATTGTGTATGGTCCCAAGGGTAAACAATTTCTTTGAAATAAAGGCTTGTGACAAACAATTAAGTGGTCTAATAATACCACTTAAAACAGGACTGTACATTAGTGGGGTTTTACTAAAAATGAATAGACAAGTTAGCTGCCTTAAACACATAGTTATTGCAAAATTACTAATGTGTGTCTTGTCAGTCTTAAAAGATTGCAGAAACCATAAAATAAAAGACCAAATGTTCAAAATATACATTTATTAGTAACAAGAATCAGAATGGACAATTCTTCCACCAAGTGATATTTTGTTTACGGCTGCTAATTAAGCAACCTGGTGCTTTAACGAGTTTACAGTTATGCATTAAGCACTGAACAACAGCTTTCAACATCAAATCATAATTTAGAGTAAGAACTAATCTTTATACATTTAGATGCATCCATGATTAGCATGTTGTATGAACATTTCTAGAAACACTAGTCTAAAAAGTAACAAAATTTCTTTGTTTGTATGTTTACTAAGAAATAAATGTTTACCAAAGCTTTTTTGTGGCACATGCTTTTGTATGGAATAACACTGTAATATTTTGGAAAAAAAAAAAAAAAAAACATTTAAAAGGGAGAGGACGTACAATATATTCTATTAACTATACAAACAAATAAAATAAAAATAAACTATTTACAATAAACATCAGCAGTGTTACCCCATGAATTATTCCAAAGCAGTGGTGATTTTGCTGTTGTAACGTAAAAGGAGTACACGCTCAAAATGTTCATCTGAGAGGTGATGTCCTTTTGGGGTCACAATATTGCACCCATTGCTGAAGAGCTGTTGCACTGGGGCACTTGAAGGTAGAGTTGTATTGAACTTGATGAACACTCTTTTAACGCCTGGAAATTCATTTAGGCATTTCAGATCTTTGTTTGTGCCCTGGAGATACAGCCACACCTCTTCCGCTGCTTCCCTCTTTCCACCTTTGTTGCCAGAACTTCCAGGTCCATACGAGAAGAATTCATCCTCATGAACAGAGCCTCCATTGGTCTCGGTTTCTTCAGTCCCTTGGTCGACCTGTAAAACTTCAGTGATCAACTGTGCTCGAAGACTCTCCCTCTCATCTTCTGGTAACCACCAGAGTCTAAACTGTGGCATGGTGGCTGTGGCCAGTCTGGCATCAGAACTTTCAAATACCTGCTTGAAGCGAGAGTCGATTGCCTTGACTGTGCTGTCAATGACCTTGGAGAAAAGGCGGGTGTTTGCTGCCTTCTCCTCGAGCTTCCTTTTAAGGGTCAACAACGTTGGTATCACAATGCCAAGGAAGCACTTTTCTTCTCCGTGCAGAAGGTCAAGCGCAAAAGCCACTGGTTTGAAGACGTCGGTATATTCTGTGAGATACGCAGTTTCATCAGGTGTAAAATGTGGAACACCCAAGACTTCGGACAGTTCGTTGAGCTGTGAATCAGTAAGTGACATCAGCTTGTTAATGGCGTAGTATTCTGAGCTCCACTGATTCAAACAAGGAACAGTGAAATTCATTTTTGAAATGGATTCAATTGCATCAGCAGCTTCAGTGGATGATTGGGCCTTGTGCCATATCGCTGCACATTTTTCAGTTGCACTGCTGTGTAGTTTACCTGCCTGTCCCTTTGAGACGGCATCCGCTAGATCCTTTGAGGCAATCAAGTTCAGTGTTTGAGAAGCACACCGTTGGTGGGGTGGTAAGAAGTAACTCAGAAAGAAGTCTCCACCCATTTCTCCATCACAAAGAATACTGGCCAAGTCCTCAAAACGACTTTGCTCCACTTCTTGGTCATCCTCGGAGGAGAATTCTTTGAAGGCTTTCACAAAATTGTTACCGTTGTCAGTGACAGTGGCCTGAACTTTGCTCTCGATGTTATAGGAAGAATGAATTTCTTGAATTTTAGCGATGATGGTTTCACAAGTGTAGCTGATGGGGATTCTTGTGCAGGCAAGAGCAGCAGACTTCCTTTCGAGATTGTCCTCAAGCCAGTGACAAGTCATTCCAAAATAACTTCTGTCCTGCACTGACCATACATCAGCAGTTGTACATAATGTCTGCACTTTGTCAAGTTTCGCTTTTAGCTCCCCTTTCATTTTACTGAATGCTACTTCAAGCCTGGTGATAAAAGCATTTCGACACATGACTTTTTTGCCCCTGCTTAAAGCTTCAATCAACTTCCTGAAGCCAGGTTGCTCTAGAATTGAAATGGGTTGCACATCCTCCACAATAAAATTAAAAACCAGGCTATTTAGCCTTGATTGTGATGTTTGATGATAAATGGTGGTGGGATCAATCTTAGCTTCTTTCGCTTCAGACGATGATTCTGTCGTTTGATTTTCCAGAACGCTTGGTCCATAACTGCTTGGTCCGTAATTGCTTGGTCCATCACTGCTTGGTGCATCAACACTTGGTGCATCCCTTATTCTTCTCCTACACACCACAGAATGCTTTCTCTGGAGGACAAAGAAAATGAGTCAAAACAAGACGTTTATTTTCTGTGCTTAAACGTGGTGAAACCAAGGCACATTAAACACTTTAAGACATTAAATAAGTATGTTGCCCTAAATTCATTCATTAAGAACATTTTCCAGGTTTGAAATCAATAATGAATGAATGACTTCTAAAGCATATGAGTCACTCTTGAAACTGCTTTTGTACAAACAATGAAAGTCAATGGGGTCCAATGTTGTTTTGGACACCATTGACATTCATTGCATGGTCAAAATGCCTTTTTGTGTGTTTCACAAAAGACAATAACTTACAGGTTCTGAACAACCTGACGATCAATAAATGAACATTTTTATTTTTGTGTGAACTATCCCTTTAACGTGTTAGATACAGTGGGACAGTGGCTTTGAGGCGAATTGAACTAGGAGTGTAACGGTATGAAATCATCACGGTACAATGAAAACGGTATAATCATTTATTACATCTGGTGCTTATTTATTGCTGTTTTTTTCTCAGTAATTTTTGGGTTGTTTTTCCGCATTAAACATTCGGCCTGCATATGTAAACGTCAGAAAGCACAAAAAAAAAAAAAATTTATGAAAGGCGATCCATAGTTTATTACCTTTTATCTATTAGCAATTCACAGTATTTTCACTTACATTCATCTTTGCAAATTCCTTGGGGTGGTGGTCACGGAGATGGTGCGCCATGTTTGAAGTGTTGCCTGTCCGAGCCGACACTTTTTTCCGACACAATCTACAAACTGGATAACCATCAACATTGATGGTGCCTCCTGGGTCTTTTAAATACCCAAAATACTCCCATACAGCGGATTTCAGCCGCTTTGGTGGGAGAAAAAGAGGCTCAGGCTCCGACATTTCGGTGTTCTGGCGTTTGCGCATCTGGCAAGGTGAGTGACACTTAAATGAAAGAGGAGAAAGGCGCAATTTAGACATTTTTATGACTATCTCTTAATTAAACGTAGATTAAAAATGGAAAAATAATTTCTTTACTTTGGTTTTATTAAAAATACAAATCCTAACTTATACTATTATTTAAAGCCGTGTACCGTAAAATCATCATACCATTACATTGCTAGTTGGAACAGATAAAGTGCTTTGATGAATTATAATTATTCGTCATACTATTATGAACAAACATGTCCTAAACCAAGTCGTATAGAAGTTCAGCTGTCTCTGAAATTGTCCCAACCCCCGACATACACTTTTGACTAATGTTTAGAGAGCTTTTAGAACTATTAATAACACACAACTAATTCTAATTAACCAAGCAAATAACCCAGCACACAACAATTTATGAAACTTAAATAATTTGTAACATAATTGTCATTTTGATTTATATTAAGGCCCAGTCTGGGGAAAAAATTGATAAACCGTGAAATGGCCAAAATCCTTAAAAAAAAAAAAAAAGTGTGATACAGATTTTTGGTCAAACTACCCACCTCTATATCCTACAATCCTCAAAAACTAGAGATTACCCATAATGCATGATTATGGAATTTTTATTTGAGCATTAAAGCCAATGCACTCCTTGTGGACGTGCAAAAAGACTGTTAAGGGGAGTATAACAGTTACAGTCACAAGTTTATTATTTTTACACAATTACAGCTTTCAATCAATTAATTTTTAATCAAATTACATTTTATTCTGATTAATATAGCTAATTACTTAGCAGTATTCTCAGAAACAACAACACCACCGAAAAAACAACAACCAGTAGTCCAAATAACAACTGTTGCAGACATAACCACTAAACTGGCATCACAAAAAGTGGCTTTAAATATAATAAGCATACAGTTCATAGCCATTAATTTTGAGCAATGTAGTTTGTCAATCTTTCAGAGGTAGATTTAGGGCCTCATCGCATCTCACTGTTTTAGAATGTGTTTGTGTCCCACTGTACTTCTTTTTTCTGTGAATAAAACAACAAAACCTATGTCTGTCTGACATAACATTTTATAAAATGAATTCACTTTGCATTAAGAAAATAATTCAAAATGCTTAAACATGAAAATCCTCTCTCAGTTTTATGCTTACTAGGTTACTTCTTTTTTAAAATACTTAATGCCAATTTAAAGTTGTACTTTTTTTTTTAACTTTCACTAAAGCATGTTTTTGGCTTTTGAGTCAAATTTTCACTTACTATCCATACTTTCACTTAAGTATTTTCGAGCCCTCTCCAGCGCACTTTATTTACATCATTGTATGAATTCGCTCTACAATTTCCATACACTCCTTTCTCGTGTAGTAGACTACATGATATTCACTATATAGAGAATGGGGGTGATTTCGAAGACAACATTTTTCATATAACAAAGTTAAACACTTTGCTAAGCCCGCCTTAACGTAGGCTAATGGACCAGTCCACCATGGCAACTGCCGCCGTCCGCCATTTTCTCAGGCGAGCATTTGCTTCTTTTTTTAATGTAAATCAACAGAGGATATGCATGTTTCGATAGTCTTAGACTTTTTATTTACAAATATACAGTAATATTTTGTTGTCGAATCACTTATAATAGTGACACAAGCGCCATTCTTTCCTTCTGCAAAGCACAATAAACAAACCATGCATGCGGTATTACCAATCATTCCCAAGTGACCACGTATTACATTAATAACATTTTCCCCTAACAAATTAATGTTTTTTTATTTAAATCAATATAATGGCGACAGTTTAATTAAAGAGTTTTCGGAACAAGCGTTATAAAAAAAAAAAAAACAATAGGAACGGTCCTGCTCACCTACACCGATCGATTACAGATGAAGCTTTTTCATTCTATGATTGGATATTATATTAAACGTTAATACTAGACCCAATTTAACACTCCAACGTCTAACTTATTACTGTTCGTAAAAAAAATGTTTACTATAAACTCAAAACCACTCCCACTTTGTTGATCGTCTGTCCCACGTTTCGCTTAAAACTTCGCCTGACAAACAAATAAAGTGAAAATCAGTGCCTAAATGTGTTCATAAGCCACTAAATGTGTTCATATATTGTTTTCTTGGATTCACATTTAGGAGTGTAACAAAAGCTTTTATCTGTACCCCACCTGGAATCTACCAAAAATAGTTTAATTTTGCATAGTTGCCCCACAAATTCAAATACACAATAAAAAAGCAATCGATGGGTGTTAAATTGAGAAAACGTGCAAATGTAACTTACCTCCAAATGCTTCTTTAGATTAGACGTCGAGTCCCTTGCAGTGGATAAGATGTTGATCTTTGGGAGGCAGAGGTTGCACTGAACAGTAATGTTTCTCCCTCTTGTGTCCCTGAATGTGAAGTGGTGTTTGTGCATCCAGTGGTCAAAGGCTGAACGAGACCGCTCCATCTTCACACGAGGCTCCGGCGTGGACAGCTCTTATAAAACGTACGAACAAAAACAGTAAATTACACTTTCTAATTCATGTGTAATCGTGAAATAAAAAAATAAAATGTACCATATTCTATTTGCAGACTCTTTATTTTTGTAATCTAATTACGTAATCCAAATAACGTATCCGTTACTATCGAACAACAGAGGCGCATTTCCTATGGAACAATTTCTTCTCTCTTGTTTTTGCTGTTTCCGGCGTGGGGCAAACTAAAATAGCTCATTACCGCCACCTTCTGCTCAGTGTTGCCAGATTGGGCGGTTTTGAATTTGATTGTGCTGGTCAATATTGGCTTGGGGGTGGACAAAATTTGAGATGGTTTTTGGTCAGTTTGGCGGTTTTCAAAACATATAAATTGTATAACAATTTAGCTAGTTGGTTAACAAACAAGCCCAAGTGTGCATATATAGCCTACTGCATGCATCCAATCTGTCATCTCAACGTTACTAAACACACACACACACACACACACGTTCGTTTTTGTGAAAAGTGGGGACATACCATAGTCCCACAGTATAATAGTTTTTATACTGTACAAACTGTATGTGCTATTGCCCTACACCTAACCCTACCCCTTACAGGAAACATTGTGCTATTTCAGATTTTCAATACACTCCATTCTGTGTGATTTATAAGCGTTTTGAAAAGTGGGGACATGGGGTAATGTTCTGAAAAGTCACCTTCTCCTTGTAATACCTATGTCATACCCTTGTCATTATACAAATCTATGTCCTGATTTGTCACAAAAACGCGCGCACGCACGCACGCTGCAAAGACGTCTGGTGCTGATGTTGGCGTCGCGGTCGCACTTTTAGCCAATCACCAGGGATCAGCAGACAGAAGTGATGATTCATGAGCGTCGGTTTTTTAGCGCGATAACGGATCTGATTTTGAATGTTATAACTGTATAAGTGATCATAATGCCTAAGTTCAATGGTAAAGAGTGGAGAGTGTTTTAACTCTCAAAACGTGAATTACACCTGTTGAGGGAGATGACATGAAGGCTATATCACTGCAACTCCGAAATCAGAGCACAGTTAAATTATTTAATCAAAATCTATTTAGATACGATCCTCTCTTTTGTCTTTTAAACGGTCCAGATGTTGTTTTAAGCTTATGTTGCTTATTCTGATCACTTATATTGGGCACTTTTTTGCATTTAAATTCCGACTGTTGACATTGAAAATGACAGGCATGTGTTTTTCGACGGTATCGGTTAATTTCTTGATTGCCGTTTTGACAGTGTCTGCTTGCATATTTTAATCATATTTGGTAGTTCTCTTTAATGTAGCCTATTTGCCCCGATTTGATCCATGGGAAATTTATCTAGCATTATATTTATATTATTTTGTCGTCATTATTTCGTTATAAGGAGTTAACAACCTTGTCAACCTTGATTTACATCCTATCACATTATATTGACAGTTAAAGTTTTGGGCGGGTTTTTGTGAGTTTTTGGGCTGGAAATCGTCCATCCAATCTGGCAACACTGCTTCTGCCAGCATGGAGCAAAGACACACCTACTCAGACTCGTGTGTTCATCTCCTTCTCCATGTACAAGGATCCCTCACACTTCACTTATGTTGTGTCTCATTTCGAAGTTGCGCCCGAGGTTAAAAGTTTGTCATCGAGGATGTCTAATTTCAGAAAAGTAACCATTATTAAGCTGACTGTTACTCCTCTTGAGGCATAGGCTAAATTACTGTCATTTCTTTAGAATGTAATGGTACTTTTCTGATATCAGGTTTAAAGGGATTTTTCATCAGAAAATTAAAATTCATAGGCTACACAATTTATTCACTCTCAAGTTGTTCCAGTGAGTTTCTTTCTTCTGTTAACCCCAACCCCAACCCCCACACACACACACACACAAAAGATATTCTGATTCTGAATAATGTTTGCAACCAAACAGTTACCAAATAAAACAACAAAAACAATGGAAGTCAACCATTACCTTAAACAGTTTGGTTATCCTCAAGATGTCTTCTTTTGTGTTCAGAATAACAACCTAAATGATGACAGAATGTACTTCTGTTTGCCAGATCTGGTCCACAAGCAGGTCAATGCACAGCCTAGACTGAAGCAAATAAACCATCACTGTTTTTGGCCAGAAATCTATATATAATATAGTAAAATATAGCCTTTATTCAAATCAGGTATATAGGCATGTGTAGGCTACTTTGTCTGCTTGTGTGTGTGCATGCTGGGCCATTAAAACTTTGGTGAGTCAGTGACTTAATATTTATGACACTGTAAGTGAATTCTGTATCAACAATATTCAACATACAGTAAGAAGAAAATGTAGGAGGATGATTAAACAACTCCAAAAACAGCATTACCATCTTCACTTGTTACAAACCAATTTTTGATACATCTACAAACATTCTTATTGAGAATTAACCAAGGTTTAACACACTCTCTCAGCCTCATTTCCATTGACTAAGGTCTATTTCTCACACTCTTTTAATTCTGTTGATATTTTTAGTACTTTTTGTTCAATGTTCTTGCCTAGCCCTATCATCTAGAAACAATGATTTGACAATAATGCCATAAAATATTTCATGAATCACAATGACAAACAGTAAAACACTCCTTGAGGTGTTTCTTTCAAACATTTTTTTATTTTTTCTATGCGCTTTATTGATTCAATGCCACAAGAACAAGAGGTATTACATATCCACATAATCAAATTAACATTAGCTGCCAGAGAGAGAAAAAAAAATTTTAAAAAAGAGAAAATTCCAATGCTTTCAGAGCATTACATGTTTTCAGTGCTTTTTTGTTTGTTCCAAGAGATTTACATATAATTTAAAGTCATTTATAAAATGTGCAAAATTTGGTTTACATTGAGCCCACTTCTTCTTATGTATATGGAATTTTCCTAACAAAATAAACAAATGTATAATATGTTGTTCTTTACATTTCAATTTTCTTTTTCTGTATAAAAAAGAACATCAAATATACAAATTTCTTAAAATTTAATTTAAATTTAAGCTTAAATCTTTCCAAAACATGCTTAGCAGGATAAATTCTATGAAGTATTTTGTAAGACACTTCCTTAATTTTATTATTGATACAAAACTTATTTGGCAGTTTTCATGCTTTAACACAAGAGATATTACCATTTAAAGAAGACCAAAAAAATCTTGCTGCCGGTAAGGACACAGAACAAAGAGCATTCCTTATAATCTTCAATGAAAATGTTTCCACAATGATTAACATGCTGATTTCTTCTGAGTTACAGTTTTTTAAAAGTAACACCACACTCTTTGGAACTGCGTCAAAAACAATAGCAAATTCTCTTGGTTTAATTGGTAATTGAAATTTCTGAAGAAATTCAGTATATGACAACAAGTAGGGGAGAGCGGGGACGGTTGCAACATGACTTATTCCTCCGATCAGGAATGAGCTAGAGTGATGATACTCATACGGCACATGCTTAGTTAGCACCTCCCCCGATCTGAAAGAAATCAGCCATTTGTGACCATTCCTTCAGGGAAAAGCTAATTTTGAGGTAAAAAAGTATTTTTTTTAATGTTCAGAATATTTCTCATACTGTCTAAACTGTTTTTGTGAAGCATTATTCATTCATATAATTTAAATCAGTGTTTTTTTTAGCTTCTAATAGGCATAGCTATCAAGTGTTAAAGCTATTGTATCTAGCTAGTATAGTAAGTTTCATCATGCAACTGTCCCTTATCACAACATTGATGTAAAAGCTTGTCATATTAACATAATACAATTATAATTTCATGGATTAATAAATAACCCGTTCAATACCCAGGTATCCCTCCTTTTTTTAAGTACATACTCTCAAACTAGGCCACAGTGTAGTCTGTAATTTTTCTTTGTTTACAGTATGCCACGAGCCACGAGAGAGGAAACGCACAACAGATAGGGGTGTCCCTCTATCTGTTCTGAAGTCAGCAGCAAATATAGTGAAGGATGAACTAATTTATTTCTCTCTAAACCTCTCTCTGTCACACACGCATACACTATCTTACACACACACACACACACACACACACTCACTCACACATGTTCGTTTTTATGAAAAGTGGGGACATCCCATAGGCGTAATGGTTTTTTATAGTGTATTTACTTTCCCCAAAAAACCTCACTCTGTATGATTTATAAGTGTTTTGAAAAGTGGGGACATGGGCCAATGTCCTGAAAAGTCACCTTCACCTTGTAATACCTATGTCATACCTTTGTCATTATACAAATCTATGTCCTGACTTTTCACAAAAGCAGCACACACACACACACACACACACACACACACAGACAGACACAGTTCATTTCAGGAGTTCACAGAAGTAGTTCAGTAAATTTTCAGTCTAGATTTTCATTAAAAATATTTTGTTGGTCAATTTTTTTTTAGGCCTAATAATTAACCAAAACATGATTGTTACTTGTTCTTTTACTAGTCTTTGTATTTTTATGGCCAATTTAACAAATTCAACAATTTAACCAATATACATTTTGTATGTTCACAAATAAAATAAAGAAATTGCAATATAATGTTATATAATGTTTCTTTATTATTACATTTTAATAAGTGTTGCAACCGTCCCCTGCTAGGGGTCAGTTGCAACGTTTCACTTTGTCTGTTCAAGTTTAAATTGTACATATATTATCATATGTATGCATGTAACAGCACTGTGGGTGGGTATCTGACAGATGTGGGTTTAATATATAAAGATTTTGGCTTTCCACAAAAAACTGTCTCTGAGAAACTGAAGGAAATACAAAAAGTGTTGCAACCGTCCCCACTCTCCCCTACCCATGGGAATTAACTAACTGTCTTGCTAAAAGAATACCTTCCTTGAACCAAGTATGATAGAATAAAGATTTGTTTTTAAATAGTATGTCCTTGTTATTCCATATGAAATAGTTGTGGGGTGAAAAATTGTGCTTATACACCAATTTCCAAGCTAACAGGGCTTGTCTGTGAAAACCGGCCAATTTAACAGGAATTCTGTCAACAGTAAAATTACATTTCAACAAAAAAGTCTATGCCTCCAAGAGTATAGACCAGTGTTTCTCAACCCGCGGCCCGTCACGAATCCAAATGCGGCCCACCATGCTGAATCAGGGCCGGCGCCAAGGTGGGGCATTCGCGGGCCATGCCGAACGTGATCGATTCCGGTAAAACAGCGCACATAAGAAAGCGATCGCACGCATTAGCGAGCATCAGCAACGGCACGCGATCACGGATTGCACGCTTCCCACCGGCAGCTTTCGGTTTGCCCCGCTACTCACAAAGATGTTCAGGCAAAAAGAAACACCCATACGCTACTACGCAGCAATCATCCTTAATTACAGAAATTTGGCAAAACATCTCTCGAGAGAACCTCCGATTATTAAATTCGAAAATGCTTTCCATATTTGGATCAAGGCTACATTTGTGAACGCACACTTTCTGCAGTGTCGCGTGTCAAGTCACGCTTCCGTGCGCGTTTTACAGACTGCAATTTACAAGCGCAACTTCATTGTGCTGTTACTCCTTTCGAGCAGAATTTCACAAAATTGGTCAGTTCCCGACAGCGCAGGTGTTTTATTAATGGTGAGTAGAATTATTTATTTATTTCAATAAATGTATTCGTTTAGATATCATAATATTTAGGCTATAAACAATATTATAAATCTGGTTGGTTTGTGTTGATGACGTAATATGTAAATGACATACGTGCGGCCCGTGAGACTTGAACTTGGACCATATGCGGCCCGGTGGAAAAAAAGGTTGAGAACCACTGGTTCCTAAATATATAATTAGGAAATGCATTCCAAGGACTTTCTCTATTCTTCATAAACTCTATCAACCATTTAATTTTAAAAGTGTCATTGAGAGTATTATAATCTAATACCTCCAGTCCCTCTTGCTCTTTAGGATTACAAATTACCTCCTTTTTTAAATAATGTGTTTTTTTCCTCCAAATAAAGTTCTGATCTAGATCTTTAATAGTCTTGGGAGGCACCGCTAACGATAATGACGTATAGACCGATCTAGATATACCTTCCACCTTTGACAATAATACCCTCCCAAATAATGAGATGTCCCTCATTAACCACAAATTCAATTTCTTTTTAGTTTTCTCAATAATGTTTCTTTCAAACATCCCTGCAAATTCTTGCACCAAGCATTGTCTGAGGGCGCGTGTCAACGGAAAGCGCTCTCATTGGCTTGTTACCTGACGTCACTCTCCCGCGCCGCTTGTCGAGTTCTTTACTATCGTGTGCAAGAGATTTGTTGCAAAATGTTGCTGCATTGCTCGTAGCAGGAAGGTCAATAGGCGCAAGCGAGTATGTCTCAACCGTGGCTTTACCCTACCGTTTTATTATGTATTTATGGATTTTTCTGCAGCTACAGACCACTGGAACCTTTTCTAACCTCGTTTTTGATGGGACCTGATAAAAACCTGACGGTGACAGAGGTAAATGTGCTTGAAGGGTGATGTAAGTAGACAGTGAAGTGATGTCAGACCTCTTTAAAAAGTAACTTCGATACCTAAAGGGCTTTAACAGAAAGCTGAAATATATAGTTTCTGAATAAAATAATGAAATAAGATCAAATAAAAATAAATGTAATCACGTTTTTTTGCTACATAGCCTTCTGTTACTTACTCGTTGAGCACGCTTTCGAATAATCTACATGTGTAGAAAAATATGTAAATTAATATATTGTGAAGAATATATACTTGAGTGTAAGAGTGCACCCCCAATAGATGGGAATCTGCCAACTATTTTGTCTAATCCTAGAAGTTTAATCTTTTCACTAACGCAAAATCCTACATTAATTACTAAATCTGCGTCACAAGATTTTTTAGGCTTCCGAGAGTGTTTGTGTGGTTAGTACCTGTTTTTTTTTGTTTTTTAAAGAATTTCTAATTGTAGGTTGTCAGCTTTCATAGTTTTGCATAAAACAAAAAATGTCAAGGTAGCACAACTGTTCTGGTATATCATAATGAAGAGAAAAAATAATTTAAAAATGCAGTTCTTGGTAAGAACCTCATTGAGTAGTTTCTCTGATTTTGTCATATCTATGTTGTGGGTGCCAATATGGAGAAAATATTGTGCCAAAATTGTACAAACAAGTCCAGCGTTTTGCAAATAAATACAATCTGCTTTGCAAAGAAAAACTCTACTTTCAAACAAACCCAAAGTGATTTGCAAATACAAAACTCTATTTGAGAGAAAATGCAGAGGTATGGACAAATATGTGTATTGTGTGTTACAACTGTGAGACTCATTTACCTTTTTATGAGGAAACTTGAATTGATTTTCTCACACCTGTCAAAGCAGATTTTCTCACAAATGCAATTGAGCAACTTTCTTTTCCAAAAACAGCGGATGGCGCTGTCGGTCAATTTACACTTGTCTCCTAGATCCGAACACCTCTTTACCTTTTCAGACCAATATGAGTGGAGAACAGGTGAGTTTCTGTCTTACTATCTCTATAATTAACCATTTATGGCTCGTTTCCACCGAGCGGTAAGGTTTGGTACAGTACGGCACGGTACGCAATTATGTCCGTTTCCATTATCAGAAGTTGGTACCAAATGGTACCAAAATAGCGAACAGTGCCGTACCACTTTTTTGGTAACCTTCCGTTGGGGTACCTACCTAGCACAGCAAAGGGTGGAGCTAAACTCACTGCAGAACATTGATTGGTTGTCTAGAATCGTCACTTGTGAGTGATACAAGGGGATAAAGCTTCTCCTTCACTCGCAGTGTTGCCAACTTATCAATTTTGTTGCTAAATTTAGCAACTTTTCACACTACCCTAGCAACTTTTTCTTCTAAAAGCACCTAGCAACAAATTTAGCTATTTTTCAAATTTATTTGGCAATTTTTAGCAACTTTTGATAAATGACTCAAACGATAAAAAGGCACACAGTTTCCATCTAAATTACACAAAATGAGGAAACCAAAGATGCATAGCAGTACACACATCACATGAATTAATTAGCTGCTGTTTGCAATTGTTCAATTTGATAATAATAATGGAATAATTGTTCATTTATGATACTGCGATTGTTGATCAGTTAGTACACTGTAAGAAAAATATATAGAAAAATGGAAAAGGTACTAGTAATTTTTCAGGACATTGTGTTATCCATTATCCATCATAACCCTGCAACTCGAAAACACAAAATACAATGGGTAATTTAAAATAAAAATAAAAAATCCTTAATTAACATAGTAGATTGTGCCCTATTTTTATAGACTTTTCTTAGTGTAGCACACAAACTACTAATACATTGCTTAAAACTATAACTGTTCAGAATGTGTAGTTTTATAAGTTTATTAGCTAATAAAAAAATAAATAAAAAATTTAATGGTTCAAAACTGTGCAAGTGTTAAATAATTCAGTGTTGTATTTAAAAATACAGTTATTTATATGTTAATATTATATTAGGCATTTATATTATTTTACAACAAATCTAAATTAACATATATAAAATATATTTTTTGCTGAGATTTGAGGTAGTGACACATTTTTGCATCGTAATTACGCAATGATGTCATTGCGCAATGAAATCACAACGTCATTTAGCAACTTTTAGCAACAAATTGACCTTCCTTTAGCATCTTCCCCTGAAAATTAGTTGGCAACACTGTTCACTCGTTCCGCTCTGCTGTGTTTGGCTTATTACTTCAGAGTGCGCAAACACACACACACACACACACAAAATATAACAGTGTATTTTATAATTTTATATTTTCACACAGACAAGCCGTTTCTCAATATGCGTTCTTGTCTGTTCTTGTGTACTTGTGAAACGTCATTACCCAAAAACCCGCGTAATTTTCAAAATATTACTGTTATTGTGTCATGAAATGTGTTTTTCAGGCGAGAATGTAGTTGTTTAATACTCAAATCTGCAGTTTATTTATAAAGATAGCTTGTGATTGTGATTGATTGTGATTCAGCTATATAAATGTACCGAAATATAATCTAAACATTAATATCCCATCAACCATGGTTAACCATGGTTTTAATAAATAAATACCATGATATTTGTATTAAAGCTGCCTATATAGAAATGGTAACCTGCAAAAAAAATTGTTACCACACTTTTACTATTAGTAAAAAAAACAACTTTAATTTTAATAAGGGATATCATAGTTTATTATCATATTTATGTTTATATATAGCATAGTTTATATACATGCCTTGTACAACATTTAAAACTAAAAGTGGCCTGTGAGGAGATATTTCATATTTCAACCAATCGGCAGATTTTAGTCTGATAACAGCCTGTTTGGAAAAATCCAACTAAAAATAAGTAGCTTTTTATATAAGGCCGAGCAACATTTTAACTCATGAAGTTAAGAATAAAAGGCTACTGTCAGGAATTATATTAGTGGCTCTTTAAAATGCAAACGTTCGTCATCTGAGTCACTCCTAGAAGAGTCCTCGCTGTCCAGAGTGCGTCTTCAGACGTGTAGCACGCTGTTTATTAAAATGCTGAATTTAGTATTATAGCAGCGTGAACTTGATCCTTCTCCCCAATTCACAGAACAAGAGTGACACCAGAAGAGAAATATTCATCATTTTGCTTAGCTAAAAAATGCGTAACTATTTTAGACACAAATGATTGCACAGTGTTACATCATTTTAAAAGTTTTGGATATTGTACTAAATAATGTGATTTTGTTTTCTTCTTCTTTTTTTTTCTTTTTTATTAAATGACCTCTTTGGTGATATTACTATATCTGATACTAAATTAAATTGTCTAAGCTTTAATTTTTGGTACACAGTATTGTTGCTATCCATAATACGTTTGCATTTTAATTTGTGACACGATATATTGTTATACCCCTGCATTGTTTTGAATGTTGAACATATATTCTATATCCTGCGATCCAACAGAGGATAAGAGGTACGGAGAATAGATCAGTTTTTATAAGGAAAGACTGCCTAGTTAAATGTTTAGCCATGTCACTTCTGATTTTTGAACTAATCAATCATGTTAACAGTTTTACAGCACTTGTTGTGAATTTCACTGACACTGTAGTAGGGTCGCTTTGTGAAAACATCTAAATGGTTAGTTATAGAGATAGTAAGTCAGACACTCACCTGTTCTCCACTCATATTGGTCTGAAAAGGTAAAGAGGTGTTTTGGGTCTCGGGAGACAAGTGTAAATTGCCCAACAGCGCCATCTGCTGTTTTTGGAAAAGAAAGTTGCTCAATTGCATTTGTTAGAAAATCAAGCCGTTTCCTCATAAAAAGGCAAACGAGTCTCACAGTTTTAACACACAATACATATATTTGTCCATACCTCTGCATTTTCTCTCAAATAGAGTTTTGTATTTGCAAATCACTTTGCGTTTGTTTGAAAGTCGAGTTTTTCTTTGCAAAGCAGATTGTTTATTTGCAAAACTCTGGATTTGGTTGTATAATTTTGGCATAATATTCACTCCATAGTGCCACCAATATGACGTTTTAAGTTTTTTATTTTTTTAATAATGTCATAGAGAGGATCCCTGCATACCCTCCTGACTCAAGGTCAGTAAGTGTCTAAGGTTAATTCAGGTCATAAGATGTCCCCCAAAAATTGTATTAATCTAATGATATTTTATATTTTGATATGATATAGTGTATTTTGATTCACTTAATTGAAATGTGTACACTCGCATGTATTGAAGCTCTAAGTAAAATATATGACATGGTTTTTTGGAGTTAATTTTTTTTTAATTATTATTTGTTGACCAACTACTTCAACTTTTATCACAGGTTGTGAGTGAGATCTATCCATTCTGGACATATTCCTACCTCGTGCTGCTTTTCCCTGTTTTTCTGGCCACAGATTACCTTCGCTACAAACCTGTGCTCATTGTCCAGGCGGCCAGCTTCATAGTGACATATGCTTTGCTCATGAAGGCCCAGAGTGTGAGGGCCATGCAGTTATTGGAGTTCTTTTTCGGTCTGGCAACTGCCACTGAAGTTGCCTACTATTCCTACATCTACAGCATCGTGGAGCCATCTCATTATCAGAGGGTGACTGGTTTTTGTCGCAGTGTCACTCTGTTGGGCTCAGCCATTGGCTCACTCATCGGACAGATTCTGGTGTCTGTAGCCCAGGTGCCTCTGTTTTACTTGAATGTCATCACACTGGTGTCCTCCTGCATAGCCTTCGTTGCCCCTTGGTTCCTACCCATGCCCAGTAAGAGCCTGTTCTTTCACCACAGAGAGAGCAGCTCTCAGGATGAAGGAGTTCTGGAACCCATTAACAGCAGTCAGCTGATCGAGAAGCCAGAGGATCCAGAGTCCAAAATACAGCTTAGCGCCGACGAAAGAACAGTGGGTAGTTTTTTTTTTTTTGTTTAGTTTTTTGTTTTAACTGAGCAGAAAAAGAAAAGTGATAAAAGATATGTGTATATGCATGTATATATTTACACGCACAAATTTGCTCTTCCAAACTGTTTTACTAAATTTATTCTAATATAAAATATATTTATATAATTTATAATCTTGAATGAAGAAAACGTTCACTAATGCTCAAGAAGAAATCTCATCATCTGTAGCATCTGAAGGGAGTACTAAATAAAAACATGATATTTAAAGAAAATAAGAAATTACACGTCATCATCCTGTTCAAAATGTTTACACCCACTGGCTCTTAATGCATTGTTTGCTTTTTGAGCATGACATTTATTTACGTTCCTGTCACTTACGTGTCACATGTAAGATTTTTGTTAATCTTCAAGACACAAAGGTATTTTTAACGAAACCTGAGTGGTTTCTCTACCTCCATTGAATGTCCAGGTAATCAAAACTCTCAAAAAGGTGTCATAAAATGAATCCATATGAGAGACACGATTGCTTTATATGATAAACGGGTTTAATTAGGCTTTTATTTACATCTAAACATTAGTTGACACGCATACATAGCCAGCATGATGATGAGCAAATGATGGCAATTTTCATTTTTAGGTGAACTATCCCTTAAATACTGGCCTTAAAAGAATACTAAAATTGGCAGATACTGATATGTTCACAGACATATGCATGTGTCTCTATATATGACTCAGTTTGACTCATTTGTTTGACTTTCAGACTCTCAAGGACAAGACTAGCAGTAGTGGATTACTGGAAGTGGTAAAAATGCTCTGGTCAGACTTCCTTGAGTGTTACTCCTGCTCTACCCTACTTGCCTGGTCAGTGTGGTGGGCTTTATCCACATGTGGTTATCTCCAGGTGGTTAATTACGCTCAAGCACTCTGGGAGAAAATCTTGCCTTCCAGTGATTTTGAGATCTACAATGGATACGTGGAGACAATTTCTACCTTGCTTGGTATGGCCATCTGGTTATCTGTTTATTGAATTCATTTTATTATATTCCCATTCTTAAAAGCATAGGTAACAGAGAATACATTATACCTATGCAAGACCATTTCCACTGCAGGATTAAAAAAACATTAATTGTGGCTTTATCTCTTTATTAAAAGTTATTCAAACATTTTTCTCACAATTTAAGTCACAATTCAGACTTTGCTTCTCACAATATTTTTTCTTTCTTTTCCTCAGCATTGCAAGCTAAAAAAGTTAAATAAAAGTTGTGAGGTAATTCTCAGGTAAAACATTAGTATTGCGAGATGTTAATTCACAATTGTGAGTTTATAACTTTATAACAATTTTTTATTTATTTTTTTTTTCTTTCCATGATGGAATAAAAAAGATGTAAACTCAGAATTCTGAGAAAAAATTTAGATTTTTTTTTTCAAGAAAAAGTCAAAATTGTGAGATGTGAACTCGGAACTGCGAGGAAAAAGTCAAGCTTCCATAGTTTCCAGCATTTTCATCATTATCATAAACAAATTCAGCAGTCATATATAACAGCAGACACACAACTGTGTTATGTGATTCACAATAAAACAGTTTGAGACATTTTTCCCAAATTAATTTGTTTGTTTCTTTCTTTGTTTTTTTCCCACCAGGCGCTTTTGCAGCATTTGCTGTAAGCTTTGTGAAAGTGTCCTGGGCAGTGTGGGGAGAACTGGCTCTCTGCATTTTCTCTGTGGTGATTGCAGTGTGTGTGTACCTTATGGACACTGTCAGAAATATCTGGGTTTGCTACACTTCCTACATGCTCTTCAGAGCTACCTACATGCTGCTTATCACCATAGCAATGTAAGTAAAGCTGTCAATCTGAATCCATTTTCTATAGAAATCCATTGTAAGCTGGGTATCTTTCGACTTTGTTCTGACTACAAAGTGCTAGGAACACTGTGCATTTGACCTTACAACAGTGACTGCTCTACCACACTCAGAGGTGGGTAATCCATGTCCATCTATCGAAATAACATCACAAGTTGGCTCGCTCCCTGATGAACCTGATGATTTTAGAAATCAATTTCTTCAAATGCACATCTTGCAAAAAAAGGCACAAGCTTGTGTATCAGGTCATTTTTATACACTAAATATAACTGTAAAAAACAAGACACTATTTGACAGTGATTTTAACACAAAGAAAAATGTGTAACATGCTTTCTGAAATCAAATCATGGAAGCTGACATGGACTGTTGTAAGGTCAATTTAAATTATTACACTGCACATGGATGTCTCTTATTTGCCACAACTATTTCAGGGGCCGGTTGCATTAAAGGTTAAGACTAGTCTTAAAAGTTAGTCATCTAATTTTTTTATTTGAGACTGGCCATGATATTTTAAACTGAGTTACATTAAATTGTAGATTAGTCTAACTTAAATGCAAAAATAAGACCAATTACCCCTTTGCTAACTGCTAGTTTGTCAAACTTGTTCTTAAGACACAGTCTTAACATAAAGGCTAAGTTTATGCAACTGGCCCCAGGTCTTGGAGTTTCTTCTAATGAGCTGAAGAGTTGAATCAGTTATGTTTCATTAGAGGCATCTAAAAAGTGCAGTTTTTAGTAGGTACTGTAGGACCAGGGTTGGGAATGGGATGGATTGTTCGAAAGCATTTTGATTCGTTTAATTGTTTAGCAGGTAATAGATATTTGGGCATATGGCCCATAATAATTCTGAGGGCGCATACCTAGTTTAATTTTCTTATGCTACTGCATGATGTGGTCCCAAAAAAAGCACATTGCAATCATTTAAGCATACCTTGTAGTTGCTGCTGATTATTCTGACAGTGGATGCTGATATTCAAGACAGTGGTTCTCAACGTTTGTCAAAGCTAATATCGGATGTTTCTGGTACTGTATTGACAGATGCCTCTTTCAATCTTTATTTTTTATTTCAGAATGTAGGAGTGGCAATATATGAAAAGAGTTAAATAAAAATTGTTATAAATAATTAAGATAATTAAATTTCATAGTTCCAGAAATCAGTACTGAATGTTTTTATTTCCCATTAATTTACATGACTTTAAAGTCACTTGTGATTTACAGGGTTTTTAAAGTTATATTTTACTAGTAAATAGCTATTTCTATCTGTCTGTCTTTACCAGGTCTAGAAATTCCCTCATGTATCCAGGTTTTCCTAGACCACAATTTGTTTTTAAAAAAATGGCAGTTGTTAAGGAATGAATTAAAATGAGAAATATGTCAGCTTACATCTAGATTTTAGCTTATTTTAAAGCTTGTTTAGTCTTATTTAAATTCATTTTAAGTCATCTTGTGGCCCTCTTGGAAGTTTGGCCCCCTGTTTGAGAATCACTAATTAAGGATATTTAACAAAAAGCTATCAAACTGAAATAGGATGTGCAAAAACCAAATCAAGTACTGCTTTCTGTTTCCATATCCTTCCATACTTTCTGCCCTAAAATCTCTGATCTTCAAAGATTGTAAGTTGCGGAGAGCCCAAACTCAGTCATTGGTTCCATATCCATCTGTATTTTTATTAGAGACTGATCTGACAATTTTGAGCCATTTTAATACCTACTTTTTTCATATTCATCAGTGTGCACAAAATCTTCCTTCTAAACATGACTGCTCTTTTATCTGAAATTCTTTTGGCTCTTTCAGTCAAGCTCTCCTTGAGAGGCACTTGACAGTTGCCACTCATATTTCTTAAAAAAAAATTTGCCTTCAAAAAAGCTTTGTAAAAAATGACAAATGTGTAACATTTTTTTTATCAATGTTGGGTTCTATTCATCTGCCTTTTATATTGTAGGTATCAGATAGCTGCTAACCTAAGTGTGAAACGATATGCTTTGGTTTTTGGAGTAAACACTTTCATCGCACTTTTACTGCAGACGCTTCTTACCGTGATTGTAGTAGATTCTGCCGGTCTAGGCCTGGACATTTTTCTACAGGTAAAGTACAACATATACCTAGCTTAGTGGGTCATCATTTATGTGTATCACTAATGAAAGCTGCTAATATCGTGTGCAATTTTGTTTGCTCTTTTCCACAGTTTCTGATCTATGCAAGTTACTTTGCTGTGATAGCTGTGATATTCTTTATTGCTTGGCTGTATAAACTGTTCAAAAGAAGGGGACCTGAAAGACCGAATGAATTACCCTCAACAGAGACCATTCCAGAAGCTTGAAACACCTCACATCAGCATCCGTTAAGCACAAGGTTATGCAATAATCAACTGAATGCATAGGTCAAAATAATAACTTTATATTAAGAAAATGCATCCACAGATCCAGCTTTAAAGGTTATAAAAGCACTGGTGATTTTGAAAAGTAAGTTCACAATTATACACTATAAGTGGCCGTTGGGGGTCACAGAGTGAGGAACAAAATGCACTTATTTAATATTTTATTCACACCATTATGATGCCTTACTTTTATAGCCAGTACTATCATGAATGTAAGCACTTGTTTCAATCTGCCATCTTTTCTGTTTTTGCCTGACATATTTACAGAATTATGGTACTGCAAATTATGTTTTTTACACACATTTTGATTTTGAATGGAAATATTCCTATAAAAAAGACTTGGTCCAGTTATCTTCATTGACTATCAAATATATTTTTAATTGTTGGCACATTTGTTTGGAGCTGATTCTGAATAGCAGCACAATTGTGATTGTGATATTGCTTTTATACAACAGTTTGATTAGAAAAAAGAGAGATAACGATTTTTACTCAGTCAGTGTTTTTGAGAAGAGGGAATGATTCAGTGACTAAATCAAACAGACAGTCACGTGATCAATCAAAGTTGAGGAACAAAACTAACTTGTATAATGTGGCAACAGTTTATCATGCTGTGCTGCTGGCCTTAAATTATAAAATTTCTCCTTAGAAAAACTATGTGACTAGTTTTGTAGGACATTCCATCTATGTTTTATTGGTCACACTTTATTTTAAGGTCCAGTTCATAGACTGTAAAAAAAAATGGACGTAGTGTCCGTGACGTCACTCGTAGGTTTCTGAAGAGCATTTTTGAAGCCTAAAGTGGGCGGAGCCGACCGCCGCCATCTTGGAAACGCGTCACCGCGCGTCATTCCCGGATAATCGAAAATGGGCAAAAAGGGAGAGGGCAGAGTCCTGCACGCGGGCGGGTGAACCGCAAAAATTGACGTAACGGGTGGAATAATATTGACGTGTCGGGTGCGGTGCGGGTGCGGGTACAATTATAACCAAGACTATTTCGACTTAATCCAGTACACGCTGATAAGCAGCTCCTTTCTTTCAAATTGTCCCGTGCTTGTATTCGCGCGCTCTGTCTGAAGACCGGGCTTCTACAGCGGGATTTGCAAACACTGAGCACTGTAGCCAATCGACAGCTGTATTGACATTGATTGACAGCTAGCCTTTTAGACCTGTTTAAAATAGATTGGTCACATACGCAATAGTTTTATATTGTTTTTACACGTTGGATGTTGTGCGAGCTCTCTCTCTCTCTCTCTCTCTCTCTCTCGAGATCCTCAACACTGCTGCCAGTCCTACATATTTTTATGCAGCCTATAATGTTGCTTTCTCTCTCTCTGTTAACTTGTTGGGCTGCGTGTGTTAAATGTTATTATTAATTTTTAAACGCATTAACTCAGAATGACTTGTTAATTGCTTGTTACATTAAAAATAAAATAAAGGCGTTTTTTCCGCCTTATGTAGATTTAATGCGGGTGCGGTTCGGGTCGCGGTTTTTATGTCAAACGGGTCGGGTCGGGTCCGGAACTAAATTAGTGTTGCTGTCGGATAACGGGTCGGGTATTCGGTTAACTACTGCGGGTGCGGGTTTATCAAAAAGGACCCGTGCAGGACTCTGGGAGAGGGTGCTCGCTGCAGAGCCAAATGGGAGGAGCTAGAGCTCCAGCTCCCCCTCGCTGGATCTAGTGGGCGGGGCTTGAAGCGCTATCAAGCGCCACCATGTGGCTGTTAATGTTAGTGCGAGTTTAACCGTAATTGAAGTAAATGTTTGTTTTGATTTGCAAGATGCTGGCATAGATATTATTGGCTTATTTTTCTCTAATATTTGTCATGATTATGATTATTTTCAGCATGGTCAGTATCGTTTCTTTGACAAACGGCATTACGTAAATACTTTTTTTTTTTTTTTTTAAATAATGCTTCGTCAACAAATAACGCACGATTCTCCCATTGTAAATACTTATATAAAACGCTCAAACTATATGTGTGTGCTTCTAACACCTGTTTAAACTATGTATCTAAATAGTTTCCTCACTTTTGAAGTCGCTTTAGTGACTTCAAAAGATTAGTGAGGTATCCACTCCAACAACATTTGGAAGACAGATGGAATTTAATAGTCACATACTCCAGTGTCATACAAGTTTACGCTGGATTTATTTGTTTCTATTAACCTAAATTAGCTAAATGTGCATCCAAACATAAAATAAATCATACATCTAGATAAAATATTACAATAAGAAGTTATAAAATAATAAATGTAAACATATTTCAAGAACAACACTTCTTATACTTTCTTACACTACTTATATTTTACAAAACAAAAATCATTATAAAAAATATTAAGCAGCACAATTGTTTCCAACACCGATAATAAGCATATTAGAATGATTTCTGAAGGATCATGTGACACTGATAACTGGAGTAATTATGCTGTAAATTCAGATTTGATCACAGAAATAAATTATATTTTAAAGCACATTAAAATAGAAAACCATTATTTTAAATTGTAGTAATATTTCAAAATAGGACTCTTTTTGTCTGTATTTTTGATCAATTAAATGCAGGCTTGATGAGCATTGGAGACTTCTTTCAAAAAGTCTGTTTTGTTTTGTTTTGTTTTTCTCGTCTGGTCGATGCTACAGAATTCTGAGCACCAGAACGGACAGCACAGGAACAGTTTCTTCCCTCAGGCAATCCATCTCATGAACACCTGACAATAATTGTGGAACACAGACTATTTATACACTTATACATCTAACACACCGTGCAAAGACAAAACAACTTCGTATTTGGTCGAAAATGAGTTATTGATCATTTTGGGACATTATGACCTTTATCATGTGTTTAAGTATCATGGAGAAAAGCCCCGGAGAAACCGAGGCAGAATACAGTATAACATCAGTTACAGCTCTTTGATTTTGTTTTTGAACGCTCAAATGAAGTTACGGTGCTCTGCATTTGTTTGCATTTGTTCGTCTGTACTGTGCCAGCCTGGAGCTAGACGGTATTCTGACTTTGTTTTACTTTGCAATAAAGTCTGCCATTTTAAATTGGTGTAACTTGTGTACTTTATACATCTGTCGGCACTTCATTAGACAAACAAACTGCTCCATATAACAAAGCACTGTAAGCAATAACGATTCGATAACTTGGCAACAATAATTAATCGTAAATAATCTTTAAAGTGTTTTTTTTATTTTTTTATAATGCAGATTATTCACTCCGTGTCAGTCTGGGGCTGCACACTTCTGTACGTGATCCTCAAATGCCGTGACAGCGTATCACACATAAAATCAATAACTTCGCAATTTAATCATTTTCCTTCCTTTTCTTGTAAGTCGACAAAATCCATTGCAATGAACGCCATCGGAGATGTTTAATTCACAATCATTCGGAGCATTATCCCTGCTGGCGTTCACATCAATCCACAAGTCGTTCTTAAGCTATTTTAATTCAGTTCGATGTAAAAACAATAGGCGAAGTATGACTTGCATCCTTTAATGTTAGCGAACATTGCAAATAAATTGGTTGCAAAACGGTATCCACTCACGTTTAACTATTTGTCTGGTTGTTATGGTCAGAAAAAAAAAAAAGAATCAATGAAATAGCCAATGATCACTAGATTGTATCCAGATGTTACTAAAATGATTCTGTAAATGGTGATCAGCACCCTATATAATGTGGAAGTTACTGCCTTTTGCCTTGGTGTGACATCTCCTGCAGACAGTGCAAAAGCAGAGTACAATATCAATATAGCGGTAAAAATCAAGTTTGAGATCATTTTCATTAAAACATCCAATTGGCAGATTCCCAGTGTCCTACCTATAATTATTTTCTTCTGTACAAATACAAATCTTTAAAGTTTCGCACTAGCGAGTTTCACACTCTGCAGCAGAGCGGCAATCCACCTGTCACTCAAGTGGCCACGCCCTTAATTATGCAGAACTTTAAGGGTTAATATCATTTAAACGGATGAGTTATAAAAAAAATTCACCCCCCTCACAGTTGTCATGAAGGGCAAAATTAGCTATATAGATCAAAAAATCATTTTTTGCACCAGGCTGTAAACATGTTTTTTTCTGCTGTAAAGTTGTGCATTTTAACATGGAGAGTCAATGGGATTGACTCCCTTTTGCAACCAGCCTCCAGCGGCCAGTCGATGAATTGCAGTTTTAGTCACTTCCGTGTTGGCTTCACGAGAGAGAGCGGGAGGTTGCCGCTTGGTCCAGTTCTAACTATTAATTAAGACTTTTGCCTCATACTCCTATTTGCTGGTTATTAATATTTAGTAAGGTAGTTGTTAAATTTAGGTATGGGTAGGATTAAGGGATCTAGTAAAATGCATGCTAGGTTAATGGTGAAAATTGGTCCTTAAAATAAAATGTTATCATTTTATTTAATGAATTATTCAAATTATATATATATATAAAAAAAAACTGAATTTACAGATAAAGAGGAAGGCATTTGTGAGGAAGAGGAAGGCATACTGCTCCTATAACCCTGGACATATCAGATTATGCACAACGGAATTAAGTTAAACTATTTAGATTTGTCTATACACATGGTAATATTACTTGATATGGTTACTTGGTACATTGCACCATCTGTTGTAGCATATTTGCTTATTCAGCTTGGCAAGTATCTTTAAATCTTTATGGTCTAACATTAAAGAAAAAATGTTACAGTAAAAGCTTTTTTAGAAATATGCAGAGCTTAAATTTACTTGCTGTAATACTGTGATTAGATGTATTTTCTTAAGTATTCAGCCTTCATTAAAAATTTGAAATGTGTATTTTTACAGCAATAATATGATTGTCTTGTTCACTGTATAAATGAAGTAATGATTGTGCCAACATTATTATATAACAATATTTCAGTCATGTTGTAAAGAATTGTAGAAGATACCAACATGAGGGTTGTATGAGTATTTTGTGTGTGGGAACAACATTAGTATTTCGTTTCTAAGGTATTTATTTGTTTTTAGGTGTTCTCTATGATGTTGTATACAAAAGCAGAAAACATTGAGTATGGTTTTCTGTCCTGCTGATCTTTTTTTTTAACAAGAATGATTCTGTAGGTGTTTTCTGCAGAAGTAAAATAAAATCTGAAAATCTGTCTCTGTGCATTTCTTTTGGTATAAAATATGTAAGATTTGCACTAATTAAAATGAAAATGATTTTATTTTGCTCAACTGCATATACATAATATGCTAATAACTCGTTTAACATTTGGCTTTTTAAAAAATATTTTTTTTAAATCATCCAGATCATTAGATGTATGAAAAATCCACTTACAAAATGGTTTGTAGTCCTCTTACAAAACTACACCACCTACGCAATATGTACTCTACTAGACCTATTTTTACACTATCCCAAAATGCCCAGTAGAGGACAGTAGAGAAATTACAGATGGAAGAGTATTCAGCTAAAACAGCCCATACAAAAAAGTCTACAAAATATGTACTTTTTTTTTTGCAAAAACAAATCCCAAATCCCAAAACCCTCTTATCAATTGATTTTAACAAAATACAAACATCCAATTTTTTTCTTTATTGGAATTTAAAGTTTATTATTGTTAATTCGTAAACGTACAGCTTAAAAAACGCATACCCACATGCAAATACATTCATGTTATGAAAAGTTCAAATCAAAAACATCAAAAAAATCATCAACAGCAATTTGAAATCATCTACTTCATGTCAAGAGCAAATCTAAATATCAGCTACCATAAAATAGTAAAGTGAGAGTTGTTCCGTAGTCATAGTTAGTAAGAAAAACGCAAAGGCAAGGTTTTCTGACATTTGAAACTATTCACACTTTTCCTAAGACATTTGCCTCTGTTCTTAATATCCGTAACCACGATGATGACTGTAGTCATCGTCAGGGCAGCGCATGCCAAGGGACTGCTGGATGGCCATCTCCTGCCTGCGAAGCTGCATGGAGTCGACCAGCTCATAAATGATTGACATGGACCACATAGGGGAGGGATACCAGGATTTCACATTGCCATCTTTCCCGACAAGCAGCATGGAGAAATACTCTTGGCTGATCTGGAAGTAGTTCCTAATGTCCTGCACCAGCGAAGCAGACAGGTCCTCACGGTCCACTGATGCACTTCCTGCAATGCAAACCACAGTTTTTTTCCATAATAAAATTGCACTACATCATATTTTCAGCAATAAAGGGGCCATAAAAGAGTTTTGTTCAATGCAAAACAATCTCACCATTTATGGGATAAAGCTCCAGGACTCCACTCATGTCATCCAGGGTTTTTCCAACAAGTTTAAATAGAGATATATGACGCAGGCCTGTGATTTATAACAATTTATGAAAAACACTGGTTAATTCATAGCTGCACGGCAAGACTAAACAAGATAAACAACAAAAGATGACTCAGCTGTTTCCAACTCTGTCTCATACTATATACATGAGATTGGAGTGAGAGTTTTTTATAGAGATGTTCTCTGAAACATGCATGTGATCTGCATGATATCCGTTGTTGTTTTTTGTTCTAAAACAGGCCTTCTTTTATGAGGGCATCAATCATGCTGTCATGCCTCAGAGAGGAAGTGGTCTCTGTTGGATCGCTATGCAGGACCCAAACATCCACAGGTCTTCCTGGATTGTAAAGAATGCAGAGAAAGATTCTTAGCAATGTTCCTACCTCCAAAATAGCCAACAAAAGAGCTGTAAAAGTACTGCGTCACTCTATTTTTATTGGTGCCATTCCTCAGAGGCATTTGTGATTGACGGCTCTTGTGCAGATGAGAGCTGGTTCCAATTAAAAGAAAAGGACCAATAACATATGTGCATTTCTATAAGCAGGAAGATCTCCGGAGAATCTGACTTTGACCAATTCAGTAGTTGTGTTAAATCATGCAGTTTTGATTGGAATGTCCATAAAAATTACAGCTGTTGACATGATTGCATAGGGTGTTCACTGGAATGGACCCCAAATTTGTTTATAAATGCTTAACATGGTATTTTAGGGAACAGAAAAGTGTCTATTTTCCCAAGTTACATAAATAATTGGGAGTGGTGTTGATACAGCAAAGCTCTTAGAGCGTTCTGTATATATCAAAGACTATAATAGAATACCCAAGACGTGACACTCGTAGAGTTTTGAATGGGGAAAAATGCAACACTCAATATGGCCGCTCTATCGAACGAAGCACCGCCTTCTGAGCAAAAGAGCCAATACCTAATCGGTAAAGTCATCACATCACTGCAGCTGCCATTAGAAGTCCAGGTTGCTATAGAAACAGTCAGCGCTCTGAGACGTGCGCCTAGGACTGCGCATGCGCACTTGCTGGTCTAGCCTGAGAAATACGCTTTTTTAAACGCGATTTGAGCAAAATAAACAACATTTATGATAGAGTTGTTGTCAGATTTCATTGGTGATTTCAAATATGAAATTTAATCGTAAGCTTGGTGACCAGTTTTGGAGAATTTGAAGTTTCCCCATTCAAAGAGATAGGAGCTGCACTTGCATGCCCGAGACGCGTTTCAAAGATGGCCGCCGAGTGACACGACTTGCCTTAAAGGGACTTTGGTATATAATTCATAACATGGCCCTCATATTGATAATTTGAGTGCGCTGTCATATAGTGTCAACTTTTCTGCAATTTCTCAGTCTAGTACATTTTCAGATGGGCTAGTTTTCCGCAACTACTGATGTCATGAACAATTCAGTCCGTCTAGGACCCCAACGTGATTCCACTGGCTGAAATAACTTTTAATGGAAATATTTCAAGTCTATGGGGTTTGGTGATAATGTAATAGTATACAGCCTACACCACTGAATGTGAAATTAAACATTTCTCTTTGTCTCATTCTTTTGGATTTGTCTATACTAAATAGCACTAGTAGTATGTTTACATTTAAAAGCGCATGTTTATTGGAAGTATGTAGTATTAAGTGGAAGATGTTCTTAAACTACGTTCCTACGGTTAACCCAAATGATCTCACCCAGATTGCAGGCTTGGCTATTAATGGTGTAGAGTTGTTGCTGATAGGCCCATTCTTCATCACTAGGGGTGGATATTACAAACAGTCTCCGCCTCCAACGGAATCTTAAGAGACATTTTAATGAAAAAGCATGAGATGAGATGAGCATATTCTTTATGTTAATGCATTATATATTTTCACAAAAAACAAACAGTCATTTCAAACCTAGATAGGAAGTCCTCGAGAGATCTTGATTTATCTTCTTTCTTGCACATAACTGCAAGTTTCCTCTGCTGTTCTGTTTCTTTAATGCTGGTTGACAATGTGTCAATGTAGTCAAACACTGCTTTCATGACAATTGGCACTTCATATCGTTGCTGTGGAAACAAGTAATGCATAATTTCGTGTTATAAAATTAGGTCAGAAATGATTACATCTACATCTCATATACACTGATAAAATTATCTAGGTTTTTTTTACTACACACCTTGACTTTCATGTCAAAGTCTGTCAACATCATGTTGAAATCATTATAAATCATCCCAAAATGCTTCCGAAATGCTGTGATGAGGTCCTGGTTGATGAGTTCACTGTCCGGCAGGCCCCGCAAGGGGTTATCCTGTTCTGTTAAATAATAATAATAATAATAATAGAATCTGAATGAAGACATTTTGATAGGACATGTTACAAACAAACACGGTAAGCAGCACTGACCTGTCTGGTAGTGTTCAATCTTCATGGTACTGTTTGTGAGGGGCCCAAAGATGCTGATAATGGAAATTTTACGTAGTGCCATATCACAAACTTGCTCCAGGTACTCATCCCTCTGTTCACTGTACATATAATTCTGCTCATCTGGAGCAGTAATTATCTGCAGACAATGAGAAGATTAATATGACAATAAACAGTTTTAAGTCATTGTTAAAGTGCTTTTATGAACCAAAATACTTCTTAATTTTTTTAGAATGTAATATATTTTTTTAAATGAGCAAATAACGCACTTGAAACCTAACTTGTATATTATCACTTCTGAAAATAAAGGTTCCAAAAGGGGGGTTTAACATTTTGGGTTTCCCTTTCAGTGAAAGGATCTTAAAAGAACTATTCTCTTTTAGTGTGAAGAACATTTGAATAATCCAAAAACATTTTTACACTGTAGATGTTTATGGTTATTCATGGAATAATGAATAACCATATTTACAGGGCTCAATAGTAAGGATTGGATAAGTGAAATTATGAATTTAAATGTTTACATTTATTTTGTTTACATTATTTAAAACGTAAAAATTCTCATTTAATATATTTTTTACATGTATTATTTAATATTTATTTTAGAAAATGTTTAAAATACGTTTACGTTATCAAATGTAAATTTTTCTAAACAAAGAAATATTGCAGTAATAGCTAAAAATTTGAAATATTTTATCTATAGATAAGACATTTAATAATTTGATGAACAGAATTCCATGTCACCAACTTAGAAAACATTTTGTGACGTAATGTGTAATGATAAAAAAATAAAATTGTAAGTTATAGCACTTATCCATTGGGCATTGGACAATCCTTATTGTTGAGCCCTGAGCTGTAACGTTTTTCATGTGTCTCACTTGTACAATACGTACCACGAGTCGTCGTCTTCTCTGAAAATAACTCAAGAAAGTTTCTAACGATTTCTTGGGATTCGCTGCATGATCCACACCAGCCCTTTCTTCAAAGACATCTGGCTTTTGTGCTTTTTTGTTTTGAACACTGACATTTGTCTCCTTAGTCACTTCTGAGTCTTTTTTCCCTGCAGGTATCTTCTTTACAGGTTTTTCAGGTCTATCCATCTTCTTCCTCCTTTTGGCACTGTCAGGTTTAGTTTTCCCCTTTTGGGTGGTCATAAGTTCTGTCTCTGGTTTATTAGCAGTGGGCCTCTGTGTGTCATGATCTCTGCTGTGCTGACTAAGCTTTTTATTCCATCCATGTTTCACCACAGGCAGTTTGTCCTTGGGCTTCTGTATGGATGCTTGTGTTGGTGAGATTGCAGTTGAAATCTTTTGCGTGTGGTCTAGGTATTTTTCTTTATGTTGTTTGTAGAAGTTTGAGGTAACAGGGAGATGAGTAGTTTTGTCCCTCACACTGTTTTGAGGTGAGGGCCGGTAGACACGTTCAGAGGTATTGGGAACAGATGTGTGCCAGGGTACGGTTGTGTGTGGATACGTTTGCTCCACTGTGGTGGGTATATGTGTAGTAATAGTAGTTGTTGTTGAGGGAAAAATGGAGGTAGAGGGTGCAGTGGTTGTTATAGTAGTTGTAGTTGGAGGTTTTGAGGTTGTAGTTTTCAAGGTAGTCGGTGTACGTTTTGTGGTTGTAGGCATTGTAGTACTACTGATGGTAGTTGATATTTGTGCCCGAGTTGTCTGAGTGGGCTCAGGGACAGGTTTTACCTTGTGTCGCCTTGTATTTTCCGGCATGTTCACCTGTGGTTGCAAACCAACTGCATTTGAGCCAACAGACTGCACCACCTGGCCCTCAACTCCAGCAGTCTTGCACTTTTGCACAAAGCCCTTTTGCCTGGCCTTCTCCTGTCTACGCATAGGTGCCTGGTCTACAGCTTCATAAATTGCCTCCAGCTGAACAGGGTATGGGTATCTTTCCTCTACCTGAAGGGTTTTTCTTAGAAGCACCATTCCAAACTTACCATCCTCCAACTTCAGGAAGCCCATCAGCCTTGGCACCAGGGCTGGATCCAGCGGCTCCTCCACCAGAGATCCCTGATTGCTAACTCTTCTCACCTTGCCTCCCATCTTCCCCTTTTCATGAAATATTATGATCTGCTGCATGTGTCTGTCCGCCATCTCACAGTACACTCCAGGCTTGAGCAAGTTCATCATTATCCTGTAATAGCCATCAGAGTCGTTGGGAGCCGAAATGACCAGCACGCGGTTTTTACCTGCAAAGCCAGCCAGGATGTTAATGGAGCTAGTGGCGCCCAGTGGAGTAGATTGAAAATTAGGTTCTTGAGCAGGACTGCTGTCAATTACACTGGGTTTCCTGTGTGGAACCGGTCTTTGCCCTTTCAGGAGCCTCCTGGCAGGGGGTCGTGAGGACTCCACGGTCTGACCATTCTGAGGCTTCCTGAGTATATCTGTGTTCCCGGAAGTGGATAACCTTGCAGATCTTCTATATGATTGTATATCATTTGTGTACTTTTTGACAAAAGTGTTTGGTTGTAATTGTGCATGTCCTTCTTCTGCTCCTGTGTAATTCAGGACCATGGAAGACTTCAAGTCAGATGCATGAATCCACGTCAGAGTCAACAAAATGACATGTACCTGAAGATTTTTCATTGCAATTATACTGCTGATATGACATACAAATCACTCCAGAATTATGACTTTGGATAGGCGAGTAGGTTTGGAAATGGTTTTAGCGTAATTTGATCCAACAGCAGTGAGTCACAAACTATCAACACTGACAAACAAACGGTTAAAACGTGTTACATTACTAATAGTTAACAAAGACAGAACAATACTTAATAAAACAATGTAAAACGGATATTGAAACCACTTAAGGTAATTCCAACTCGTCTTCGTGGAAAAATTATATATTGTCATAATCCAAAGCGAATGAGTTTGTCAAATGATTGAGGGAAATGCATTATTCCGTATAAATTCCCTCATTATAATATTCAGTTACGTCCAGTACCTTCCAGGAAAGACAGGCAAAACTCCACAACACTTTTTTCAGTTTGTATCCTTTAAACAACGGTGTGAAAAGACACTCAGCTCACGATCATCGTTTCCAATGCTACTCAATGCTCTCTGAGCTCCACGCACTGAAATCTGGAAGAAAGTTCTGAACAAGCGGGGCTCACAGCCAGATTGACCACGCCCACTCTCTTTTGATATTATAATAGCGTGACTTGCTAATATGTTACATACATATGCTACATAAACTTTGCACAACTTCATATTCCATAACATTGCATTAAACAGGGTTGTAAAATATTTTTATGTAATTTTTTTTTTAATATTAAAAAAATAAATGTATTGATCACAAAGCCTACATAAATATGCATTTTTGCCGTTCAATCTTCTGCTTCAGGTTATAATAAAACTGTATTTAGTTATTTATTTAATAATAAGGGAACGAGCGAGAGAGAGATGACTGCCATCTATTGGTAGTGACCCGAGAGCATCAAAAACATTCAAGCTTTTTAACAATTGAAAACCAGTTTTTAGGATTTTTACTCCTAGACCTAATGTCTATTTTAAATTTAATTGCAGTGAAAATAACTGTCTCCTCGAACACTCTTTGCTGCCTTGATAAGCTAAGCCTCTTACACTAATGCACTCGTTGCTGAGCGAGCAAAGGATGGCAGCCTCAGTAATATACAGAGATTTAATCAGCAATTGCGCATAATGAGGACTGCTACGATCAAGCGGAAGCTAAAACATTACATAGAATTAAAAATAGTATAGAGCGGTTGGGCAGTGTGGATCTTAACACAGCATGTCCGGAGACATTGTGGGAGCGTGGGACGTGTCGCTAAGTGATGGGGTTTACCGAGTTGAGTTTGAACATGGAACAACAACAGGAAAACGGGTCATTTACATTAATGGGAAGGTGAGAAGTAGTCAGTATTTTCCCGATTAAAATGTATTTATTTTATTTGTCATTATGTTAGATTAAATTAGATAGTTTTACATACGCTGTGTTTTATATTTTTAGTTTCTATTAATATTTTTATGTAATTTGATATTAAGACAATAATAAGATAAGGTGTTATATGTATCTTATGTTATTATAATTAAGATGATAATATATGATACTATGTAGAGATAAGATATTATATGAATAAGATAATATAAAATAATTATATTAAGTCTTATCCACTTTTTAAGGAGGTGTTGAGGAGGGATTGGATGTTCAAACTGGTGGGCAAAGAAACATTCCCTGTTGGGAGCACAGATACAAAAGCAACCATCTCTATTGAGGCGATCACTGGGTTTTCCTATGAGTACACACTGGAAATCAACGGAAAAAGTCTCCAAACTTTTTTGGACAACCGATCAAAAATTTCCAAAACATGGATGTTGAAACTGGGTGGTGCTGATTACAGGGTAGTTCTAGGTAAGAGACACTGTGAAAACATTCCCCTTGATTTATGATGTAAAAAGAATATTCTTTGTATATTATATTGTCCAACCACACTGTAAGAAGAGAATGACTTCCAATCAGGGTCCGGGTCAGCAGAAAAATTTGTAAAAGTAAACTTATTCGACGGTTTACTTTTTTTTATGAAAATACATCTGCCATTATATTTTAGGAAGGGATGTCCTCTCAAGGGGATCATCATGTGGGGGTCTGAGGCATCAAAAAGTGTGAAAACGTCTGGACTACATTACACAGTGCATGCTGCTTTACTAAAAGAACAGAAACATTTGCTCGTTTGTTTGATTTGACCTGTTCTCATGCAGACATTAGACAATTAAACTGTAATTAAAACACAACTATTGTTTTTTTCTGTTTTACTAGAGAAAGACACTATGGATGTGTGGTGCAATGGACAGAAAATGGAGACTATGGTAAGTCATTTTAATACTGCATTTCAGACTAATGCATGCCTTTGGGTGTATGAAAGGTCCACTTTGGTCCATTGTTTATTTAAGTCTGAGTGTAGTTGTGTGGCCACTGTGGAAAAACGTAACACCATCTTCTTCGTATCACATCTTTCTGGTGCTTGTTTAGTTATAGACCTGTGTTTAAATTGATTTCCTTTGTGCAGGGGGAGTTTACAGAGAATGGAAGCGAGACACACTTTGCAGTGGAGAACCATGAATGCTGCATTAAAGCAACAAGTAGTGGAAGGAAACGAAACGGAATAGTTCATTCCCTGCTGGTGGATGGAATCAGGATAGAAGAGGCCATTGAGTAAAATGGAGGCTAATGGAATTCAGCTGTGCAAGACATTTAGCAACAGTACTTTATCAGAATTAGATACAGATGGCATCGAACAAGTTTTGTTTCTTCAGTGGATCCAGTGTGATGGTATTTGTTCATTTATTTGTTACAAAGATGTTAAAGGCATTAAAGTACCAACACATTTAATGAATGGCTTGGCTATCAGTATCTATGATATTGTATTATGCTGAATATCAAAGGTTTTTGTGTCTATTTGTTAATAGGAGATTTGTGGACACATAAATGTTTCAGATGTGTGGAGTAAAAAAAATATTGTTTTTATTTTGAAAGGGTAAAATTAGAGCCTTGTGGTAAGATGCCCAGACAAAAGGCTCTTATAGTGGCATGTTATTACTTACTGTTATTATTATTTAATTTAATAATTGCTATAATTAATGGGGTTAATATTAAATTAATCCATGAGTTAGATGTACACGTACAGATGTACTAGAAATTGAGTGAAATTATTTCAGTTAGAATTCATTGTGTTGCTTATAACATGGCCAATTAAATATGTATATATTGATATGCCCCTATATAATTCATAGAATAATTTTACCTTTTATATGAATCTCATTTAATGGGACTCTGCTTTGTCTGTCATTGATATTAAATTATTAAAATAAATTGTTAAAACAATTTTAAATAGAATAATTGATTTAGTACACATAGCCTATAGGCCTATATAAAGTGTAAATAATATTTATACTTAATCAACTGCTGTAACATTGTGTTTTGCATAAATTAAAACATTTTCTGCCCCCATATCTTGAATTTTGGGAGCATTCTAAATGCATTTTAATAGACTAAATCTTGCAGTGAAAGCTCTAAATGATCAGTCAGTCTAGCTAGTGTTTAAGCACTCACAACTCCTCTTATAATCTGTATGATAAATGAATCTCTTACTTTTATTGTATACGTACATCTGCACTTTTGTTGCTTATGATGAGGGAATTCGCGAGTTTCAGTCCAAACAAAAATTAGCGATGGCTAATCTGAACGCCTCTGATTGGCCACTGTATTCCTAAACTCAACAGACTTGTGTGTGATTTGTTATAACGAGCAACGCTGTAAAAACGCGTAAAAATAAAATATGATGTAACGTGAGTGGGTCTGAATTTATTACAGCAATTGGATCTTTTCATTTCATTTTCACTAGTTTCATGGTTCAAGTATAGTCAGGGACCCCCCAGCCCCCAACTTCCACCAACAATATATATATATATATATATATATATATATATATATATACAGAGCCGTCGCCAGAAAATCTTCAATGGGGGGCATTTCGTTTTCATAGGGGGGGCACACTTTTTTATGATCTCAGAAACATCCACCAAAACAATAACAAACTGTAATGTTACTTAAATTGATCAAGTTCTATATTAAAACATATTTTAAAAGGTAGTCTGTCAATAATCCGTCAATTATTTTTTAAATGTATCTGTGCATTAAAAATACCATCCCCACAATAATAATGACGAGTCAAATTAAAATAAATATGTGTTCTCACGTCTGGAGTGTTTATTGAACCAATCAGATAAGAGTAAATCGAGAGTCAGCGAGAGCCTCATTTGATTGGCTGCAAGAAGAAGGTCCCGCCTTCCACAAGAGCTTGCAAATCTGAAATCAGTGAGAGAATCGTGCCAAAACTGCAAGCGCAGAGACGCAGACGTACATAGCGGGTTATTTGGGAACATTTTGCTCTATGCACACAAGTAATCATTTAGACAGTTGCAACGATTTTTTTTCTACACACACATATTGGTTTTAGGCGGTCAATCTGATTTGCAGTTCTTGATACGGTTGTTTTCAAAACGCACAGGCTTGCAATACTTTTGGCTGTATTTGGGCGACAACAACAGTGCCAAAAGTGTAAGCGCAGAAAAATGAAAGTCAGAAGAATACAGATCATATTTATTTTGCCTTAGCATGAAGTTGCAGTTTCACAATACATGAATTACACTTACAAACAACAATAAAAGGCTGCAAATCTTTTTTTCTTACGCTTCAAACGCGATTTACACTTTAACAAATATTTTCTTGCGCATGCAAAATTAATTTATGCTTGCTATCTCATGTACACTTTCACAAATTTTACCCTGCGCATGCAAATCTTTTTGACGTAATTTTACCTTCATAGTTATATGTTATATTATGACTTTTATGTAGGCTATGTTAGAATCACCGCTCAAAAAAAGTTTTGTTCTGCACGCTCGCGAATCTTCTCTTTATAACACTATGTAAATAGAGATTCACTGCGCAGGGTAGAGAGAGATTCGTTGATTATAACTTAACTTTGTGAGATCTTGATGAACTGGGTGACAGCTTTTTAATTGCTATAAAGGGAGCTTTCTGTGCCATGTATAATCCATTCAGAATGTGAATATAAGTTTTGTTTATCATGCTGCTAAGAGAACCAAATGCCACGTACACTCTACAAAGTAGCCTATATTCGGAATGACATCCACAAATGAAAAATTTAGCCGACTCTCGAAATTGCAATAGTTTATGTAATAACCATATCAATGGATCGGAACGTGTCAAAAATAGTCTATGCATTTAGGACATGACTTGCAATTAAAGCAAGTTTTTTTAATTTCCAACAACAGTACAATAATAATAAAACAAAGCAATATTAAATTGGTAATAGCCTATAAAGCATATTAGTGCACTAACCTCACCATTAAAATAGTTGAAGGCTGCGGGTCTTTGAATGAAATCTCCTGAGAGCTTTATTAAAACAATTATCCTACATGATAAACTTGTTGCATGTCACCGCCAAAATTTGATTCAAGATCGCATGCGCAGCTGAGCGAAGGGAGGAATTTAAGGAATTTAAGGGTTTTAGGCTATGTTTTAAACTTAAGACACTTGGTTCAGATCTTATGATTTATCTATAGGCCTACATCATGCTACACTATATGCTACGGTAAAACTATGTTTTTTTATTTTTTATTTATTTTTGCTATCTGTAGGCTTATAACAATGAATGTGTATTTTAAAATGGGAATACAACGAATTTATGACAATGTTTTATACATTTTACATTTTTTATACAAGTTAATAGTGAAACGTTCTTTAAAAGCACCTGTAATGCAATAAAGTAATTTGCAATTTTTTTCGAGCTATTTTTAAAAAATTTGCTGCATGGATTAAAAAATAAATGTGAGGTGACTGTGAATCCTTATATGCTGCTATTTGCGCGCCCCGCACTGCATGCCCGTCCGCTACGCCACTGTGTTATTAGCTTCCTAATATTTTACCGTTGTAGAGATTAGTGGTTCTTTGAGCTAAATGCTGCTGAATAGGTGATTTTTCACCAGTAAAACCTGCATATGTTTAACCTTTATTGGATACATGGGTTAGCGCACGCCCATGTTATCATAAGACTCTGAGGTCATATCTGTGAGTGTGTCAGAGACCTGAGACCTGCAATTCATTCCAATGGTTTACACAGGGCCCACTAATCGGACACCATGTGTTCAAAGTAAGATAAGTGCGCCCTACAGCGCCCCCATCCAGTGTGTGGCGACCTGTATGCGTTTTAATAACAACACAGACTGCGCAGAACTAGCGCAGCAACGACCTGGACGACGGCTCCTAAGCTCCGACGTTTTTCCAGTAGGAAACGTCCAAAGGAAGGAGCAGGCGCAATGATGTTTGAGAGGATACAGACGGGACGGACCTTAGTGCGGGAGGAAAGGGAATGCACCCATCTTTGCGGATAAAATAAGATTGATACCCGAAAAGCTCCCCGGCGATGGTATCTCGTTGAGGTTGACGTACATCAGTGGGTTTGCATCGAGACCGCAGAAAGTAGTTAAGCGGCTGTAATGTCAGCATGAGCCGAAGTGAACAACAGCAGAGAGCGAGTTGACTGTGCTTGGAACACAGCAGACATACCGTGTCCAGCTCGTTTGTGTGAATAGTTGTTCGCCGAGTTTGAATTTGAATTACTTATCTTCGTCTCAGCCCTTTTTGCCGCTGAAACTGGGCAGTGTGTATGAAGCACACAGACGGAGGCGACCATGTGGACTCTTCTCGCCTCGGACTGTAGACCTGAGATGGCCTTCTCTTGCCTGTTATAGTCCGTAATGACGATTCATGGTGTTTTGGGGGAGCTTCTGTGTTTTTATGCTGTATTTATGAGGATATGGGGCATATGACTCTATCCTGGGATTTCAGATCCGGACAGCTGCAGATCTCCCTCCAGCGTCTGGACTTCTGTTGTAATACGCATATACTCAAACATCACATGCACTGATATCAAAGCCGCTGCTAGATGTTGGTTTGTCTCGCATTAAGTGATTTCACACTTAATCTTTAACGTTTTCACAAGTTTTTCTCTCATCTGTGATTGCATCTACACCCCAGTGTACATTTGGGAACATTTATATTTTTTTTGTTTTGAACAAATTCGTTGGAGCTGACCACAGACCTCATGTGGACATCTGATCTCCCTCCTGTGTTTACGTGTTTGCAGCATATCAGTATCCCTAAATCATCTGCAAACACTCTTTAGATAATTGCCTATCGGGTTCCATTGGAAGAGATCATATTGCAAACATGAATTATCAGCAACACCTGGCGAACTCAGCCGCGATCAGAGCTGAGATTCAGAGGTTCGAGTCCGTCCATCCGAACATCTACTCGATCTACGAGCTGCTGGAGCGCGTGGAGGATCCGCTGCTGCAGAACCAGGTCCGAGAGCACGTCATTGCCATTGAAGGTAAGGGCATCGAGGGCGTTTGAACCTGCAGAAATCCTTCAGAGCCTTTTGATGTAATTGTCATTCATTTATTCGGTTTTTAGTCCAGTTTAGTTTGTATGTCAGTGGTGAGTAATGCCAAGTTTGGCGGAAGCTCTGGTTGCTATGGTGAATATGGGATGGGACGACAAACCTGCATTTGAAATGTGTGTCCACTCCCAGTGTCATTTTACAAAAATACATAATTAGGATTATATTACATAATGAGTATTGGCATTACAAATCAAGCCACTCCAAAAGATGATTATTAGTTCTTTCTCTTTGCAAGAGTACCTATGCCTCTTATGAATCTCAGAAAGAGTTTGAACCTTTGGCTTCTAAAGATGAAAGGTAGTAAATCTTTTTTTTTTTTTTCCTATTGTTTTATTGGTTGTTATAGTTAAATTCTGGTTATATTTGTTCTTTATACCATTTCCTTGTCCTTGAGACTTTCAAGATTTCAGATTTAGTCATAGTGTAATTGTGAGAGGCTTGAGTCAAACTTTAAACAGATGTTTAAAAAAAACTCATCCGATTTTAGTCAGCCATATTTTTGTCGTGTAGATGCCATATTTGATTTTTCACTATATGAAAGTGTAAGGTATAGTTGTACGGTCTGTTCAATAGTTGTGTTGTCTTTAATTGACACACAAGTACAAAGCAGTACAACCCTTTGATCGGCCTCGTTGTCATTCATGAAAATGAAATGTCGTCTACTGTAAAATAAGGTAATATGAAATTGTTGATGGTTATGTTTGTGTCAAGTACAGCTTTCATTCAATCTTTTAGAGGTTGCAGTTTTGATATATGGTTTGCATGAAGCTGTAGGCTGTCACAGTCTGTGAGGTTTTGATAGCTTTTTCTTTTTGTTTTCCTGTTATTAAGAGATAATCAACATGATTTTTACATGCAAATGCTATTTACAATATCTGCTGGCAGGTTACATAATAGCAAAATGAGAAGCTGCATTGTGTTTGAGATGAAACTCAATGTTCCACTAGATTGCAGTGAATGTTTTCCTAATGAGTGGGTGCTCGGCTCTGTGTGTGGTCAGTGACATGTCTCTGTCAGAGATGAGTGGATGTATGAATCTTTGAACCCTTTTCAATGAAAGTAAAATGTAGGCTGCGTTTAAAATGGTTCTTGACTTGCTGAGACATGCACATGACAGAGACAAACCTGTCACTACCACCAACACACCCCCTTTACAGACCCCGGCCTGTCTAATTCCTGAAAACCAAGAAAGACTTAGTGGAATCGATTTATGGTGAATCTTTTAAAATCCTTTGTATAGTTACTTAAAGTCATCAGGACGTTATGTTGCAGACAGTGTGTGGTCATGAGTCAATGTTGGCTTTCTAAAAGCAGAACTTGATAGTAGTTATTTTTTGTTGTTGTTGCCAAAACAAAATGATTGACTTCTGCACAACAGTGTTTTACTATTCATGTTAACTAGCAATGAATTTAAGGTCACAATATCCCAAAAACAGTTTGCAGTAAAATCAGCTTTTAGGAGTTTTTGTGAAAGTGTCTTATTGTGGATTAAATGTCGACTTTTTAATGCCACTTTCATTAACTTCTCGCTGACCTCCCAGTTTAACAGATGGTAAATCTGAGCTGAAAACCGATACTTAACACACCCTGTGATCAGAAGCGAGTCTGTCTTCAGATATTAGACTGGTGTAGCGTTTACATTGGTGTGCACAGTAGTCATTTTGCTTAATTTTACACAAGACGCCTGCTGACACATAAGGGGCGGGTTGGTTTGAGCCTAAGCAGATCGCTCTCTTTGCAGAGCATGTTTGTGATCTCAGAGACACGCATCTGGGCGACACTTTAGCCTTCCTGTTTCTTGCATAAAGGGCATGACATTTATAAGAATGAATAGTGTAGCTTGTGCATGGAAAAGAAGATTTTTGTGAATGTATGCGTATGCTGGATAAAACAGACTTTCTGAGAATCTAAAATTCAGAAAACTTACACGCAATCATTTACAGGAATATGTATTAAAGTAAATGAGGGTTGGTTTGATTTCATATTGATTTGATTTCAGCATTGATTTTAGTTGTCGGAGCAATGAGGTAGCACAATGCTCTGGACATCATGTAGGCATACAGTTATTTATACTTTATCATTAAATAGTTTTTTCCCCCTTTTCCTGGCTTGGTGAAGGAAAAAGTAAAAAAAAAAAATAGTTTTTTTTAATTTATTTTTTTTACTTTATTTTTATGGACTTCAACACAATAACAAACAAACAACACTCCTTCATGGGTACATGCATAAATATATTTCCACAAAGTATAAAAAGTAAAATAAATTTTGGTCTGGTCAACTGGTTACGATATAAGCAAATATTTGCAAGCATGTATACGTGAATATTTGTGGTCATACATTCATAAACATAATACTCATTTCCGTTCCGTACATACATTTACTTTAATGAACATATTGCACTTATCATGGCATTTATCTGTCTTCTCTCTGTTTTCTATACAGTATTTTTAATGATGTGCTTAAAAATAAAATGATGAAAAATGGGTTATAACCATTTGGGGGAATGTTGTGAAATCTGGTACACTGATTACAAATTATTTTTTCTGTCTGATTCATTTTAGTGTGAATGCTGTTAATTTCTTGTCTTTTTCAATTTGATATGACTCATTTCTTGGAGTTTTTAGACCAATAATGCTCAGTCAGTCATATTGAATTTTGGCATAAAATGCTGTATTTATTGTGTCAAGCCATTTCACTTCAATTGTTATTCAAATTATTTATAAATTTAAATATAATAAATTTAATGGTAAGTCAGGAGTCTGTCTCTCAGCACCTCTTTAGTAAAATGCTAAAATTCTACATCCGGATAAAATCTATTTTTTGGCCACTGGTGTGCTTGGCCCTGTAATTGCTGCTCGCCTATTTTGTCAATAAAAGTAGCTGAAAAAGCCCAAAGATAGCATAATAAAAATTGAGTTTGAGCTCATTGTGTGTCTGGTAATATTCTGTCAAAATCCTCCAACTAATACTGTCCATTTTTGCAAGGCAGGACAGGTTTCTTCTTGGGATTGTTAGCTATGAAATGTCTGGCAGCTCTAATGGCCGGTGTCATTGTGCTGAGGTAACAGTGCTATGCAACACACCCCCTCCAAAAGAGAGGTCACAGCATCATGCAGATGTCGGGACCACAGCCCCTCCCATCAAATCTGTCCGGAGGGCGCCATTAGGGAGATGCAGTCGCAGTAGCCCCATGTAGTTTGTTAAATGCACATGGAGGAGCATGCATCACCCCCACAGTATGACAGCAACTGAGCTGCACCGGATGTCAGAAGCGTCCGTCTTTTAAAATTCCATCTCTCTTCCTACTGCTGCGTCATACTCCGCTTTTATGGCCAGTCTGTCTGACGCATTAAAGATTTTGGCCATCTCTTTGGCGTTTCTCAGAGCTGTTAGCCTCTGTGGTCAGCATTCTGCTTAAATTGCACTGAGCATTTGGTTCAATAGAATGCTAACCAGAGAAATGGCTGCAAGGAGACCATATATCTGTTTATATTTAATTAGAAGGCCCTGAAGCACGGCCATAGAGTCTGAGGCCAGGAGAGAGGAACGGGGCAACATATGCAGGGGCCATATGCTGAAGAGCCTGCTAAGTCTAGACTGGGTTCAGGGATTAACAAGCTGCCAGTACAGTTGTATTAAATGGCTCAGTGGGGTTCTGAACACAAACAATAAAGTGGCAGATTAGGGCCAGTAACTGTCTCTTCTAGTTATGAGAGTAAGTAGATTGTTTGACCTTCATTGGTTCCCACACAGTTTTTATCCAGGAGCAGTTTTTTCGAGGTGTTTATTTGCTGTTCCCAAATCCAAGATGGTACATCTTTTGGGTTTCTGATTCTCTGACAGTGGCTGTTCAATAGCATGATGGGTCTGTCCCAAGGGTCTTTTTTTCTTTGGTGGTGGATGAAGGCAGTAGTAGCTCTTCTAAAGGCCTTGATAAGGAGCTTTTGCACCGTGTAGTTTTGCTAACTCCATTCTAGGAACTAGCCAGCATGATAGTTCCTAGAGAACCAATTTCCCACTCTGCCCGTTTTCCTGGTTGCATTCGCACCGGCAGCAGGACTCTGAAGCGGCCGACAGCGAAGTCTTTATTTGCGGCATTTACAAATGTCAACAACCGGTGAAAGGAGGATGCCATAATCGAAGCTGCTTTTGTTGTGTGTTGTGGGTTTCGTGATAACGAAGATGGAATGTAAACGCACAATTTACGAGATTAAAAGAGCAGGAAAATCTGACTAAATCTCCTATGACAACTTGCAGTGTTACATATCATTGAGGCTGAGAAAAGAACACAGTGCCGCAGACAACAGTTAGCTAAATGCCGTTATCGCTGTTTTCCGTGTTCATGCAGTAAATATTTTTACATGGCTTTTTAAAAATGCCAGGTAGCCTTTATACATTTGCCCGATCAGTGTACACTTACATCACTGGTAATTTTTATAGAACTGTTTTAGATTCTACTCTGAAGTAGGAGCTAATTTAATTCCCCCAAACAGAGTTCCTAGAACTAAACGCCTTCCTAGTTCCCGCCAAAAAGTGGGTACTTCCGCCAGTAGTTCCAGGAACTATGAAAAGGTTCCTCTGGTGTGAAAGCCCCTATATACTCCCAGCAAAGTTCTTGTTTGTTCTTCACTTGAGGTGTAAAAAGAAGTTCAAAACACCCGAGGAGCGATTATACTATTAGCGAACATCCAGTTTTTCAATTTCAACATTCAACTTTCAAATTGGCTTTCCAGTGTGTTTGTTTTTGCTTTTGTCTAACCTCCACGGATTGTACAGTAGAAATGAACCGAAAAAGATTACCATGTCAAAGAAGGTGGAGCCACGGAGCACTTTGGAGAACTCCAAACTAAATTCATTTGAGCCTTATTTGGTTTACAATGACGTCACACCAATTCGTTCTTCAATTTCGCTTATAGCGTGTTCGGGGGCTTAAAGTATAAGTCATTGGCTTAACCTTCACTGGCTCCCACATAATTTTTTTCCAGGGGATGTTGTTTCAAGGTGTTTATTTGCTTTCAGAACTGAGATGTACATCTTTTGGGGTTTTGATTCTCTAACAGTGAGTGGGACAAAACATCAGTAGCATGATGGGTCATTCCCAAGGGCCTTTTTTTCTTTGGCAGTGGTAGAAGGCTATAGAGGAAGTTGAGCTCTTCTAAGTCCTTTTCAAAGGAAAAAGATGAAACACTGCCACAGGCAAAGCTGTAAAGAGTCTCCAGTCGAGATCGCCTCTCTCTCTCCATCTCTTTCCCTCTCACTCCCTCAGTTTATCATTCTCTTTCTCAGTGTGGGTGGTGAGCGAGCAAAAGTTCTCAGCTGAATAGCGATTTGTTCTTTCCAGTCTAAAGCGAAAACAACACCCTCATCCCTCTCGTACTGCTTTTATCTCTCCACATTGTCATCCTTTCAGCAGACCTGTGCACCCGTGGCCTCTGAAAAATGTGTTGGGTGATTCAGAATAGTTCTCATTCCTGTTTGAGCCTTGCATTTGTTACTGTATTCTTCTCAGATAATAGACCAGATACCAGATACCAGATAATCAGAAAGATCAAGATGACAAGATCTTCAAGTGTTGTTACATGTAACGAGTAACTCCACTGTCATTTGCTGCATTACTCCGAAATGGGCAACAATCTTTTCTGCTGTGACATTAAGGCAACACTCATGTTGTTCTGTCTATATGAAACTGGAAGTGAAAAACATTCCCCCCTCACTCTGTGGCAGTTTGAGCAGTAATGGAAAACTCTTTTAGCCCATCCTCCTCATATAGACTAACCTAGTTCTTAGAGGACATTTGACACTGAAGGAAGTGTCAGGTGTTAACAGCGTTTCTGATTAAAAGAGTCACTTGTGTTGGATTGTTTAAAACGGATGTATTCTTATGAGATGGGGGAGGATCCACCTGTTCGTCCAGTTTGGTGGGAAAATCATTCAGCAGGCCATCTAGATGGAAGTCATTTGGTTCCTCTTGTTTTTAATGTAGGATGTGGTTATGCTGATCTACAAATTTGAGTTCCACCTTGCTGCAGACAAAAGAAAAAGTATGTTAATTGTGTGTTCGTTATGGATTGCACTACTCCATGCACCTCATAATCACAAAGAGTGCCATGTCACTGACACAATTATGTGTGTGTGTGAGTGTGTGTTCTTGTTTGTTCTTCACTTGAGGTGTAAAAAGAAGTTCAAAACACCCGAGGAGCGATTATACTATTAGCGAACATCCAGTTTTTCAATTTCAACTTTCAATTAGAATTGCAACTTCAGTTTCCACTATAAATTGGCTTTCCAGTGTGTTTGTTTTTGCTTTTGTCTAACCTCCACGGATTGTACAGTAGAAATGAACTGAAAAAGATTACCATGTCAAAGAAGGTGGAGCCACGGAGCACTTTGGAGAACTCCAAACTAAATTCATTTGAGCCTTATTTGGTTTACAATGACGTCACACCAATTCGTTCTTCAATTTGTTTTTTCTTCAAAAACATGTCACTGACACAATTATGTGTGTGTGTGAGTGTGTGTGTGTGTGTGTGGCTGTATTAATTTAGTCAGAAATGCATAAAAATGCAATTCTTAAAATACAATGACTTGAATTTTAGTTAAAAACATGTACATCATAGAGGAGCTGAATTCAAGCCTTATTAAAAAAAATTATATTCATAAAAGGAAAATAGTTTAGTGTAATCTTTCATTATCTTATTTTAACAAAACCACTTCACTATATAATATTTGAAGACGTTTTTATCTCCCATAGCAAAATAATGTGGTGCAACCAACATGCAGAAAAGATATAAAACAGGAAGTGATGTAATAGATATGAGACCTGAGATATGGCTGTGTAAATCTTTTAAAATATCAGATAATTTGACACTTTTTTTAAAATGAAATTGTTTAAAATGTCATGTGGTGCAACTCCCCAAAAACACAATCATATTTATTAATTGATGATATTTGGAGAAAAAATAAAAATAAAAATAAAATATATATATATATATATATATATATATATATATATATATATATATATATATATATATTATTTAATATTTTTACTTAATGTAAAACATTTTTTTTTCATAAACCAAAACTGTTTTTTACTTGAAGGTTATACTGTATTACAAACAATGTCTAACAGTATTAAAAAAATACAATTTGTTGTTTTTCATTAAAATTAAACTTGGTAATTTAAGGAAGGTTTCTTAGCAGGTTAATATCCACAATTTTCTTAGACATCATCTTAAGAATTGTTTGCTGATTTGGTCCTGTGTATCAGAAGTGCAATGAATGTTTGCTGAATTGCACTGATGTTTGTGATCTGCCTTTGATTGGTTAGAAAAGTGGAGGCTCTGTTGAACCTTGTCACTACGGTCTCTGAAGATCATCAAAGAGGAAATACCAGACCGTCGCAATGAATCTAATATGGGGACGCTGGTGATGTAATGCCTCTAGAGACACAGGGCTTTGTTGTCATTTTGTCCTCTGCATGCTTGCTCACTCTGCTGATGGGTTGGGCTTGTATCTCTTGTCAGAAGAGCAGCTCACCCAGACAGCTAAGGCGGTGTTCTCTTTGTAATACCACACCATGTGATCTACCTGTTTGATGACCTCATATGCTTATACAATTGCTTAGTCCCCTTGTCCTTTTCCTTTTTTATTGAACTTGAATGGTTGTAAATGTGTGTTTCTTTTCCATATGTCATTCACATGTTGTTTTGACATGACCTCGTTTAAAAGTCAGTGATTTAGATGTTGCGGTGTCAATGTGGTGCAGTGTTTTGTGGGCGAGTGTGTCATCAGGGATGTTGGGACAGCTGCAATCAGACACCACTGCAGCCAGGATCCCCCCGTGACTCTAATAAGGCCATCTACATTATGTACTACCATTTGGAATCACTATAGAACTTTGTTTTTAAATAGCTGTTTTTTTTAGTTAATAAAGAATGCGTTATATTTATCAAGAAGTACAGTTTAAAGAAATAATTTTACAAACCATTCTTCTGTTTGTTTTCAATAAATGCTGTATTCTTCAAACACTCCGTTCATCAAATAATTCTTCACTTGCAGCACTGACAGCTTTTTAGACCCTGTCAGTGAATTAAAATGTTCTTCAGGTGAATTTTCATTCAATGCTTTTGATCATTAAAAAAAGATTTGTTGCTTCTGCCTGGCAGTTTGATGCAAAATAACTTTTGAGAAGCCCTTCAAAGACACACTTTTTTTGAAATCTGGTGAAAACATCTTGTAAGCTTCTTCAGACAAAAGATGATTTAGGCTAATTTTCTATCTGTAATTCTAATCCATAAATATAATTTTTGGTCAAGTGGGCCATTCCTATTGTTTCTAATAAACCCACTAAGCTAAAATCACATTGAACCTCATATAAAAAGCATTAACTGAATGTTCTGTGCTTGGAACTGATCCTCTTAATTCATGAACTGTATCTAGCCGGGCAAACGAAAGTAACACACTTTCCTACGGTTAAACATAGAATAGGTTATGGAAACATTCAGATTGAAAGTAAAATACTAAAGCTGTTATCCATATTTGTCCAGTCTGGTCAGCAGTTCTTTAATTATTTAATGTGTGTAATGAGTGATTAATCAAATATTCATCAAAATTGTGTTTATTTAATCAAATGTGAAATATTTATGATAAAACACAAAATTTGGAACACAGGTGGGTTTAAATAGTACGCAAGTAGACCACTCATGTAATTTTATAATGAAACCTATAAGTATTTGAGATCTTTTTTTTTTATCAGCTTTATTGGGAGGCTGTTCGCATATCTGGAAGAAAGCATAAAATTTGGATTTGGCTGAGTTTAATAGGTTCTCTGCCCTGCATATAGAGCAGCACAAAGGTTGAAAAGGCAGGACGCTGTGTTTCTGTATTTAAAGACAGTCAGAGTTTGAGAACAGCAGAAGTAACAGCACCTTCTGGCTCTCATTCTCTTGATATTGCTCATCTTACTGGTCAGGGGACAGACACCAACCAAAACAATAGTAGTGCTCTGATTCAGATCTCAGGGAGGCAAAAATAGCCTCCTGAGCCATGGCCTTCCTGCTGCTCACTGTGCTGCTTCCCCCCATTAATGTCTCCAGGGGTGTGATGTCACTTCCCCGGCATTGATCGCTCTGTTGTGGGTCGGGTGGATGTCCTCCAGCTGCAACCTGTCCCGGTGGCTTTGCTGTCAGTCACTTAGTCTGTCACATTACAATAAAATATTGTTTTTCAAAAGTATTTAAATGAATGTCTTTCTTTTTCCTAACTTTTAAACCTTGTTCAAGAAGAGTTACAATTTATTGACAGTAAAAATGTCATGTGGTGTAACCATGAAGCAAAAATTACCGTGTTTTTGTGTGTGTGTGTTTTTAAATAAAATGTCATAAATTCATAAGTATTTATGAATAAATATCATTCATTATTTAAAAAAAACTTTACTTTAAAAACTTAAAAACTTTGCTTCTTTGACCTTTTAAAAATGTTAGCACTGCACTTGTAGCTCTTCATTTTTTAAAATGTTTTTAAATACAGTTGCGATTTTCCACACACTGTAGTGTTATAAAAGCATAAACCCCACCTTTGAGGTGAACTGGGAAATTAAATTTGTTTGAGTCTGTCTTTTTTTCCAGTTTGTTGATTTTTCACTGGAATTCCCCCTTATTCTTTTAAATGCCACTTGGCCTTAAAATAATTATGCTTCTGCATCTGTTGTACATTTAAAAATAACATTCTGGCTTAAAGACATTGTAGAAAAATGATCCTTTGTTTCTTCTGTAGGAATTCCCATAATGGGGATAGCTGATGTTGTGTCCCATACTCACTGATACAATATTAAAACAAAATAGTTTTTTCATTCATTCCTCATAAGGGCCTGGTTTGTACAAGATTGATCTGACTATCAGTGTTCTTGAACATCATTTGTTGGTGCAGCAGTGTTTGTGTAGTGTAGTCGCTCACTTACAATGCCTGCTCTAATTTCAGCAAAACAGTCAAAGCACAATATTACCTGGTTTTTTGAAATTAAATGTTTGTGTCTGCAATCAGGCCATCTGCAACCGCCCAACCCCCACCTTTGTAAGGAAAACAGAAACGGATTAGTTGAGCCTCTGTCCGTACATCTTGGGGTTGCCTCCTTACAATGGGTGAAGCTCACTGGCTGAATTGGCATTGAAAGTGGAAGTGTTGCGTCAATAAGAGGCACTGTTCCCATCTGGCCCCTGTTTAGAAAGGAAGAAGAAAATCAATGGCACTTTCCTTCAGGACCATCCTCTTGTATTAGGTCACCATCTGCCACTTCTAGACCCCGCTTTCAGTGTGAGTGGAGTAATTAATGTCTTCTGCTACACCTCGAGAATGTGTGCTAACACAGCCTGCGAGCGCCGACCCAAATTTGTGCGTGGTTTGTGTAGATGAATATGTCTGACTTTATTTGAACCTTCCCACAGCCTGTAATGCTAGAATGTTCAGATTGTCTTTCAAAGGAACTGTTCTTTTCTTAAAGTTTCATAAGTGTTTCCAACTGGAATCTCTTTATCATCCTGGTATCAGCACAATACAATACTGTTTTTGTAAGGTAAAAATGACACTGATTCAATCGAGTAGTTCACCTCCTAATTAAATTGACTCACTAAAATAATAGTCTAAGGGGCCATTCACACAGAATGTCTTTTTGCATTTCAATATGCTACTTTTCCATTGTTTTTCTATGTAAACACGCTCTTGACGGACGTGCATTTTTAGACGCAAAGATGCGTTCTGTGTGAATGGAACCTAAGCCATTTATCATTCTCTGCCATTACTCCAATGGGGGTTGTGCACAAAGGATTTGACACACAAACCCATAAACTTATCAGGTTACAAAAGCAAAAATCAAACTTAAGAACTATTTTGCCTTGTTTAAGCGTTTGGCAGTCAAAAGATTGTTTTGTACCAAACCCCTGCCTCGTTCTTCTAATAAAAAATATATATCATGGTTAATTATGCATACATATTTTGACTAAAGTCATGTGATACAGTGTAATTATTCAAAGTATATTAATGAACAAAAGCACTTTTCATTTATTTATTTATGGCTCTAAATCTAATGTTTTTTTTTATAGCCTCACGTTCAATTTTCGCTTTTCAGTGTTGTGCGGAAAACAGAGTAAGTTGTATGGTTAATTTTAAGCTATACCTTTATGGGGCTTGAAACATATGGACCTAATTTTTGTTCTTTATTGTAGGAACAAAAGAGCAACAAACATTCTTCAAGTATTTTTTGTATTCAAAAGAACAGTTTTGCAAAGCATGAGGGTGACAGAGTGAGATATTCCTTGAAGTCTTATAAACCTTGTGTGAACCCTGCAGCAATGTCATGAATGACAGTACTCACTTGCACATAGAGTGACACAGTTGTTCTTGAGAGTTTAAAAGTTTAAGAGGTTTTTTTTCCCAGCTGCCTCATACAGGCAGTTCATTCATATTGGTTGTCACCTGGAACCAACAAGCATTATTTATTTGTGACCCTGGACCACAAAACCAGTCATACTCTAAGTAGCACGGGTATATTTGTAGTAATAGCCAACAATACATTGTTTGGGTCAAAATTATCGATTTTTCTTTTATGCCAAAAATCATTAGAATATTAAGTAAACATCATGTTCCATGAAGATATTTCCTACCGTACATATGTCAAAACGTAATTTTTGATTAGAAATATGCATTGCTCAGAACTTCATTTGGACAACTTTAAATTAAATAAAAAAAAATTGACCCTTATGACTGGTTTTGTGGTCCAGGATCACACTTATTTACACACATTTAAGGTTAACAGTTTTTATTTTTTTATAATTTTTTTAAAGTTATATTTTTGTGCTTTTATGCCTTTATTAGATAGGACAGTAGAGAGCAGACAAGGAAAGCATTAAGTTGAGAGAGTGGAGCTGGATTGGCAAAGGACTTCGAGATGGGAATCGAATCACCGCAAGCACAGTTGCGCTATATGTCGGCGCACTGACACACTGGTTTATATTTTCATATAGTATTCTATACGTTTTTGCATGTGCGCACCTGCCCAGGTCCTCCCAGACTCCTATTGTTTAATTAAGCTTTACACAATAAAAATTAAGTTTCACTACAGTGCTACAACTAATCTTTCCCTTTACAGACAACTTTTGGCTTTTTCAAAGAATATTTTTAGCGGCTTTTCAGTGGTAGAGGTCTGTCCAAAAATACTAGTGACCTACAGAGGTCATGCTCTTGTCTCAGCATGTTGCTGGCATCTGAATTACAAGGGTGAGGGAACCGCTGGCAGAGGCTTGCGTTTTCCATCAGTGTGAGAAGTTGTTGGGTTTGGTAATTGAAGCTGCTAAGGTAAAAAGAAATGTAAATAATGTAATGTGAGGCAAAGCCTGCACTAATCCATCTCATCTGTAGTTAGAGATGTAGGCCATTTCTGGAAATTCACCACTGATGTTTTGTCAGCTTTAGACTTGCTCCCCTGGCATCGGAATATAGAAATTCTATTTAAGCCGTTTAGCGCAGACAAGCTGGCACTGAGAGGGATGAGTGTGCAAAACACACACACACACATGCACGCGCACGCACGCGCGCACACACAGTGCTCAGGTGTGCTGGAGTTGCCATGGTGCTACCGCTGGTTAGGTCGACAGCGAGCTGGGCTAATTAACCCCTGTGGATACAACTGCCTGCGGGTGGCGGTGGTTCTGGGTCATCCCTGCTGACTGGGAATTGCACCAAACGCTCCTCTCCTTTTACTTCACTTGTTCCAGCTATAGTCAAGTGTGCTTGAGGAGTTTCCATATAAAAGGGTCACATTGTGATTTGGTGCAGCAACGGCGGTCTTGTGTTGAAAAGAAATCCAGCGGTGTGACATTATCACAGTATCACAACTTCCCGCAGACATTTTAACAATACATAACTTGCTTGCCAAAAATCTGCCGCAATTGTTTCTTATGCGTGGGAGGCCTGAGGGGGAAGCTGGATATTTCAATTGCATATCTAGGTTTTCGTTGAGGCTGTTTAATGTGCATTAATGAAGCGAAGGACGTGCCATGTAATGATAGTCATCTTCTCATCTAAAGACACTGTGACAGCACGTTATTATGATAAGAAAGGCCTCTGGTTGAAGGTGTGCAATGTAGCTTGTGTATACAGTATACTTTTCTTAAAGACCCCATAAAAAGAAAAACACTTCAATCAGATCAGATAACCCAGAACTTTGATGTGGAGAAAAGCAGTTTGCAAGTGAAATGATCCAGGTTTGTTTATATTTCATGTAAACACCGAATGATGGTGGTATATTGCCAGAAAGAGCTTGTGTTTTAAGTTTGAGACTCATGTGCCCACTGTGCATGACGCATGCAATGAGCGTGAGACGAGTGTGCAATGAGTCTCACTGAAGTCAATGGGAAGCACATTGCGGTCAAAATTCAAACGCACTTGCAAATTCATTTTATAATGCTTGGTCTAATTTTGCATATACGTGTGTGACGTAATTCAAATACTATAAATAAAAAAAATTGTACTGCATGTTTACATTTGCATTTTCATCGATACTCTTCTTTGATACTAATAAACAGTGGTTTCAGTTCTTGATGTTCAGATTATATACATGTTAATGAGAGACTGACTTTATTAAATCAGTTTTATAGATATTTTGAGATTGTGTGTTGTTTCCAAAAGCAAGATCTCTGTTTGATTAGTTTGTTAATACCATTATTTTATACTACGGCTGTTTCTCAATATCCAAAAACACAAAGAACGGATTTGTTTGTTGTGGAGATGAATGAACTAGGCAAAAGTAGAGATACAGAGAATATAAAAGAAAAAAGGACAATATAAAAATTCTATTATTATATAGAGTTTTATATGTATTGTAATAAAATGCCATGATACTTTTACTATTAAATATATCAGCCTATTTTACTTTCTCCAGAAGAATATATTTTTTGTTCACTACATTGTTTGCAGTTTGTTCTTCCTGTAGTGATGTATTTCCAATTAGAACAGCTGGGGCTGGACATATCAATTTTTGTTTTCCCTTTTTGAATGACCGTTAGCTTTACTTGACAGCCTGGCAAAACCATTCTTGACCGCTTTAACCTGCATGTAAGCAGTGAAGAAGTTTTCAAAATGAACTTGAGAAAGAGCTTTCTCTTTCTAGAAAGGATTATTAGGTCAAAATAGAAACAAAATATACATTTTATATTTGCATGAATGCTAATTTATGTGAAAAGTTAATTTAGTCAGCTTGTAGGTCTACATTAACAGACATAGACTAAAACTCTCTTTTAAAAAGTACCAAACTTATGGTGTGGTATTATTTATAGTTAAATCATATATGTTCAGTACTTGATAGTATTGTTTTGTATTTGTGGGTGGTGGAGTCTGTAGTGTTAAAAGACTACCATGTTTTAATTAGGTTAATTCCCGACCTTGCATTGTGCTTTTGAGTGAACGTTGCTGAAACAACTGTCTCCCTCTGTGCTTGTAGAGTTTCTCAGGAAGACATTAGCATTGCCTGTTATCAGTAAAATCTCATTGTGAGTAGTAGCTGTTCTCAAAGCTCTCAGTGGTATTAGTGTTAATGTTCGAAAGTGGTGCTTAGGGAGTAGAGCCTCTCCCTCCAGGGTCTGCATTTTTGCACAGTATTATGGGTATTTGTACTTCAACTGCTCATTGGATGCTTGATGTGTTCAGTGTGAACGTGCAGTATTGTGAACGTCCCATAGCAAATGAGGTGCCTTTGCCATGAGTATATTGATGATGTGTTTAGTAATCAATAATAAACAGCTCAGTTTGCAAAATGTTTGTTAGTCTACATGTAACGACTAATGGAATGAGATGGAAATATTAATTAGACATGCAGATGGTGTGTCTTACACAAAGCAACAAACAAGGTGTGGCAAAACTAGGCCACTCTCTTATTACAAAGCTGTCTACACTGTATGCTCCATTTGAACAGTCTAGTTATGTTGTATTGCGTATACTTGCAGTGTACTCATGGTGTTTGATCATTTAATTTGAGTAAAATTGAGTGGAGGGTTCAGAACTGAGTTTTGAACAATGATTGGTAATATTTCGAAAACATTTTGATGCAAAACTGTTCATTAATCCATACTGACATATGTCAGGAATTGTTTAAAATCAGTAAAATCAGGAGGACATCCAAAATGTGTATTGTTGTAGGTCCTCCAGGAGAAGGAATATTTCAAATTAATTTTGAGCAGAACAACAACCTAAAGGTCATCAAAGAATGCTTGCAGGGAAATGGCTAATTACACTATAAGATACATTTTTGCTACATTTAAGATTTTATTTTTTTAAATATGAAAGGAAAAAGAGAGCTGTAATTAAATGAGAAAACAAAATACACAAAAGTTCATGTACCATGATTCAAATTCATGTATCATGATTACATTACGTTTAAAAAAATATCATAAATGTTTAAAAATGTGGTACTGATGATGATAATCATATTCATAAATGCCATTTATTGTCTGTGGTACAGGTCAAAAACATTCAGTGGTTTTTGCCATTGGAATATTTGGTACCAAGTGCTGTTTCTTTGAATGTTTTAATTAATATACACTGTGTGCAGAATTGTTGAAAGTTGATATTCTGGTCATATTTTTTTTCCAAGAACATTTTACCAATTCCAAACCACATCAATCTTAATAACTACTATTGATTTTGTATTTAATAATTTATAAGTGAGATATAATTGTCCATGAAGGCTGATAGTCAGAAACTTCTTGTTTCAGGTGTGCAGAATTATTAGGCAGGTTTTCCTTTACAGATAAAATGAGCCAAAAAAGAGATTGAACTCAAGAATAAAAGTTAAAAAAATTATTAAGTGCCCATGAGAAGGATGCAATACTAATGCAATAATAGAATTAGCAAAGTTAAGGCATGACCACTGGGCAGCGAAATGCTCATTGGGTCAGTATGGTCAGAAAAAACAGGTGAAGAAAAGACACGTTAACTGCAAAAGAATTAGGAATTAATATCAAGAATTAGGTGAGAAACCATCAGGAACCATTTAGTCTCCAGCACCATCATTTTCCGGAACTGTTTTGGAGTTTTAGGAGCTCATTTTTAATCAATCCTGCAAGACATACTTTTCAGGATAGGAGATGAACTAAAATGAGCTCCCAAAACTTACTGCCAGATTCTGGAAGATAAATTCTTCAAACAGTGGTACAAGAGGATGTGATGCTGGTCCTTCAAGAGTCACTCACAACTTATCTGTCCATAAAGCTTATACAAAATCAGTCTTCATGTATTTCACAACACTTCAGCATGTTATTCTTATTAAGTGAGGGCCATTTTAAATAATTTTTTACCCAAGCAAAGTCTCTGAGAACCTGACACCTTGTAATTCTGGAGACTCCAGGAAGGTTGCAGTTCTGGAAAATGATGGTGCTGGAGACTAAATGGTTCCTGATGGTTTCTCAACTAATTCTTCACCTTAATTCTTTTGCAGTTAACGTGTCTTTTCTTTTGACCCAATGAGCATTTGAACCTTGCTGACACAATGAGCATTTCGCTGCCCAGTGGTCATGCCTTAACTTTGCTAATTCTATTATTGCATTAGTATTGCATCCTTCTCATGGGCATTTAATAATTTTTTTAACTTTTATTCTTGAGTTCAATCTCTTTCTTGGCTCATTTTATCTGTAAAGGAAAACCTGCCTAATAATTCTGCACACCTGAAATAAGAAGTTTCTGACTATCAGCCTTCATGGACAATTATATCTCACAAATTTTTCTCCCTCGATCTGGGGCTCCATGCAAGATCTCACCCCGTGGGGTCAAAATGATCACAAGAACTGTGAGCAAAAATCCCAGAACCACACGGGGGGACCTAGTGAATGACCTGCAGAGAGCTGGGACCAAAGTAACACAGGCCTCAAATCCTGCAGTGCCAGACGTGTCCCCCTGCTTAAGCCAGTACATGTCCGGGCCCGTCTGAAGTTTGCTAGAGAGCATTTGGATGATCCTGAAGAGGATTGGGAGAATGTCATATGGTCAGATTAAACCAAAATATAACTTTTTGGTAAAAACTCAACTTGTCGTGTTTGGAGGAGAAAGAATGCTGAGTTGCATCCAAAGAACACCATACCTACTGTGAAGCATGGGGGTGGAAACATCATGCTTTGGGGCTGTTTTTCTGCAAAGGGACCAGGACGACTGATCCGTGTAAACGAAAGAATGAATAGGGTCATGTATCGTGAGATTTTGAGTGAAAACCTCCTTCCATCAGCAAGGGCATTGAAGATGAAACGTGGCTGGGTCTTTCAGCATGACAATGATCCCAAACAGAAAATGTTTGACCTCTGTCATTGCCAACAAAGGGTATATAACAAAGTATTGAGATGAAATTTTGTTATTGACCAAATACTTATTTTCCACCATAATTTGCAAATCAATTCTTTAAAAATCATACAATGTGATTTTCTGGATTTTTTTTTCTCATTTTGTCTCTCATAGTTGAGGTATACCTATGATGAAAATTACAGGCCTTTCTCATCTTTTTAAGTGGGAGAACTTGCACAATTGGTGGCTGACTAAATACCTTTTTGCCCCACTGTACATACTTTACAAAAGTATGCAAAAACTCAAACTCAAAAGAAGACATTTTAAGGAATGTTGAAGGTTTTTCATTTGAGTAAAATTACAGGGAAGAACTGAATAAAGCAGGTCTGTGTCACATAGGCTACACACAATCATTTAGGTTAATTATGACATTTTGGATGTCGTTAAAACTACTCAAATAGCTATAGACCATTCTTATGTCATGAAATCAACATTTTAACTTTCCATAGATATTGGTCTGTTTGAAAAATAAGGAAGATCAAAACATTAAAAACATAATTTGGAATATCTTCCTCACATTTATAAGTGCTTCAGTCTCAGAGCTCAGAGCATTGAGCAAATTAAATATATTGATTTAACACTTGGCAGGTTGAATAGAGAAATAGTTACTTTTCTGTCTGTTCTTCTCTGAATTTTTGTCTTCTGTTCGTTAGAATAATAACCCATTGTGTCATTTTATCATGATCAGACCTACTGCTGTTATTTGCTAATGATATTTATAGGCTAAAACTGAGGATGTAGATCCATATTCTCCATCTAGTCACAGTTCCAAATAAATGAATTTGCCCTGTTTACATCCAGTATTAAGATGCGTTTTTGTCAGTCTGATTATAAATGGACAAGGCTACATACAGGTTTAAACAGCGTCTGCAATGTTTTGAGCTTGTCCATTTTGACCACTTCCAAAGGTTGTTGTAAAATGCATTAGACCGGATTGCTTTAGTAGTGTAGACACTCATGTAGTCAAATGCGTTCGCACAGTTGCAAAAGTCCACTTATTTTTGCCTACTGACCTAATTCTTAAACATTACTGGATGTGTTGTTAAAGCACGTTAGCCAGATGGGATTTAAGTTTCACCATCTGAAATCGTAAGTTTGGTTTGAAGGTGAAAAAAAAAAAAAAAATCATAACAACTGATTATAACAGAAAGTGGACAGAAGAGACTTAAAGGGGTAATCAGATGCCCATTTTGCACAAGTTGATATGATTCTTTAGGGTCTTAAGTCAATAACATACTTTGGTTAAAATTGTTCAGTGGTAGTGTAAAAAACTACCAGTTTTTACCCTGTCAAAATTAGCTCTGTTTTTTTTTTTAGTCCATGTTGCTTTAAATGCTAATGAGCTCTGCTGACCCCGCCCCTCTGTTCCGTGGGGTGATGAGCAGTACTGTTTACTTTAGCTGTGAAACTGGCTAACTAGCACATTATTAGGAAAGGCGATTTGCAAAGATTCATAAAAAAACCCTCCTTATTCTTCTTCTGTAGGTGAGGCTGGATCACAAATGATTCGCGCGAACATTGACGCATTTAGGCTGATTGGGAATCGGCGCATTCACTTCAAAGCGAAAGTAATGTTAATCCTGCGTCTTCAGCGGCTCAGATGTCGGGAGTAAATGACTGCTATGTTCATTATTACATCCAACAACAAAACACCTCAATCGCTTAATCGGAGACATCTTGTCTTCCCCTGCACTGGAGTCGACACAATGGGGGTCTGACTGTTTACAGCTCACTCAGTTCACTCAGCTCACTCAGGGCGGGTCTAAGGTAAAGACAGCCTTGTCAATCAACTATTGTGGGAGTGGCCTGTACAGAATTACTTCATTCTGACAGGAATCTCAGAACAGCCTGATTTGAGAAAAGGGATTTTTAAAATGGGAATTTAAAAAAAAAAAGCACTGGGTAGATTTTTAGAATTATAGGATGGATGTGTTCTCACACTTCCAACACAAATTTATGTTCAAACAACTTTAAAAGTGAATTTTGCATCCGATGACCCCTTTAATAAAACAGCAGACCTGTGTAAACAGGGCCTTTAAAAGATGATACCCCCCCATATGTGGCATTTGAGGGCGAGATCGGCCCCCTACTTTCAGAACTGCATTTCAGGGTTTCAGGCCCTGTTTTCTATTTCTGACAGCCAAAACCGGTTCTGTAAAATTCCCTGCACTGTGCAGTTTGGAGGTCCAAAACTCCCTTTCTCTCCTCAACCCCTTCACTTTACTGGCTGCCATCGCTTTGCTGACTGTGCGAGAGTTTTCTCAGGAACAACAGTGACTCACTTTTGAGGGAGGGGGCGTGCGAGCTGTCTGGTGACACAGGATGATGTCATCTCCCCTCTCGAGGCAGTGTGTTTGAGAGCGAGCGCGTCTGTGTCATCGTTCTGTGCTGAGGTTACATCTCTTGCTTGCTGCAGTTTCATCTGTGATGTGATGGTACGTTGACAGCGTCTCCCACTCGCCCGTCAGTCTCTCTGTCCGCCGTCTGTCTGTCACACTGCAGCACTGCGCTCAACTCAAAGACAGGAACAGTGATCAAGGGGGACAAACTGTGACTATAAATTATACACGCGCAGAGGCAGCCATCACTTTGGCACTGATGCCTGTCGCATCATGGCTGTGCTAGTAGCTGCAACTTTCAATTTTTTTGTGATTTTAATTATCTGCAAATTATTTATTGGATTATTAGATTTCTGTCCAAAGAATTTTTACTGCTTTTAAAATGGCTTCTCTGTCTAGTCTGCATTGGTACCTTGCATACTTAAAAAAAAAAAAAAAAAAAAAAATCAATTTTAATGGTAAAACACTGCGGTGAAAACATAGTAGTTATTTCCCTTAATAATACTGTCGTAGATCTAATGGAACATTTCATATAGTTTTACAATAAAACACTATTAAATATATAGAACAGTTTTTGGAAGTGAAACACAAAAGTCATCTTATTTATGTTTCCATCCACTTATTTTTATGTGCATTTTGGAATATCGCATAAAACAAAAAAAAAAACAAAAAAAAAAACTCTGGTTGGAATCACCAAGATGCACATAAATTCTAAAAATGCACATAAAAATCTTATGTGCACATTTGAGTAGGATAAACTTTTTATCTGATAAGAAAAAATGTGCATAAACTACGATGGAAACACATTTACCGAATAAATTCCTCCATGTGCATAGAAAAAGTCATGTGACTTTGCGCTCTGAGATGGGATAATTTGACTAGCAGCGGACCGATCTCGTTCACAGCGTCTTTGTTGTTATGGTTATGCCTGAGCAAAGTCTGTCGTCAAAGTGTTTCTGTATAATTATTCTCTTACATGACTGCGTTCCCAAACAGCAGCATCCACCTCCGAAAGCAATGACTGCATTTATTGTGTTTCGTCTGCTCACTCTAGGCGCAAGTAATTTTTCATATATGAAAATTACTATATTCAGTAGCTTCTCCTAGTTTTCTTAATGATATTTAGTGCCAGGTTACCAGGAAATGACGAATTTGTTCTCTTTGACTCGTTGGATGGAAACTGTGCTTTATTCGCAAATGTTTTATGTAATATTCCAGTTTTGCGCATAAGTTTAATTCGAATCTTTGGATAGAAACAAAGCTAGTGAAAACTGTAAATTGACATTCAAATAATTGTCTTTGACAGCTCACATTTGGTAGTTTTTCATTGAAATGCTGATTCTTATTTTTTCTTATCAGCTTTGTGAATTATAGTGTTTTATTTTTCATATTATGTTATGTTAATGTTCATTGCATTTTTTTAGTGTCATGCATTACCATGATAGTATTTGTGTTTATGAAACTGTGTACCTTTTATTACCTCATTTATTACCAGTATTTACCTCACTTTGTTGAAAAACTACTTGTGATGAACTTTGATCTGTCATGTGGCTGTTATTTTACAACACAAAAATGGTTGCTAGCATAGTTTAGAAGTAGATTTGCAGTGTATTTTAGTAATTTGGTGTATTAACATCATGGTATATTAGCATTATTTTTGTATATATTGTTTTGCATTTCTTAATTTTTAATAAAGTAGTGTGTAGTTAGTGTGTTTAACACATAAAAGTGATCATCAGCCTTAAACAGGGAGTATAGGTATTCTAAACTGTTCAAGAAAATGTGGTTATTGTAGTTGGCACCATAGAGTGCCTTTCAACCCTCACAATACTCAAAAATTTCCCATTCGCTTTATGTCATGAATAGTAGACACTCAAGCACTATAGAAACATATTAGCTGAGCTGACCACACATTTTTTTAGATAATTATGGGCCATTATTCAAAGCATAAACCATAAGATATGTCCACCCTGTCATGGACATATATATTACTGTTAAATACATTTTCATTGCAATATTAAGATGCAAATTAATTTTTCTGAAATGTATGATGTCCCTTTCCTAAACAGGGTTATTTGTTTGCTTTCAAATTATAAGTACATAAAAAATTTTATGTAAACCATGTGTTTTTAAAGAAACTTATTCAATTCGCACATGTATTTTTTTCTTATTTGGAAAAAACTAATATTTGGATGCAGTTTTTTGTTTGCATGTTATTGCCCCCACACCTACCTATTGAACACACTGGATTATATAGATATGATTGAATTATTATTTAAAATATTATTGTAAAATATCAAGATGACAGGGTGGACCAGCCCATAATGGGGTGGACACACAAAGCATGAAACGCACAAATCATGACAAACATTTATTCAACTTAGAAAAAAATTATATAATATTATTATAATAATAATAATAATAATAATAATAAATAATATAATTACATCCTCAATCACATTGATATACCCCCCCCATTCATTTTAGTTTTTAGCAATATTAACTACAATGCTATTGTCCAATTGAATCTAAGTGGCTGGCAGGGTGGATATTTTGGAACAACGACAGGGTGGACATTTTGAGCTTCAATTAGCATATTAGCTTACAACAAACTGTGACTAGCTAAATATTTAGTCTGGCTGTTGAAGAGAATTTTGTATATTTAATCATTATTATTTTATAAACTTGCATATTTTGAAAATACTGTATTCTAATCACGTCTGGCATATTTTATGCCGACAGGGTGGACATGTTAAACTTTGGCAAAGCAAGTAAGCAAACTCATACAAAGAAAATTTGTCATTTGAAAAGTCACCAACTTATTCACCTCAGCCTTTGAAATTCCCACCACTGAAGAGACAAAAAAATCTGTTGTCCTGATGTCACTAAAGGGGCGGATTCCCCAACACGACAGGGTGGACAACCATTCAAGGGACATGGACAAACTCTTCTTTTTTTATTAAATAAAAATATAGCTTTTATCATCAAGTGATCAGTACACTCAAATTGAGGAATCTCTTATTTAACAATTTTTACATTTTATGATTTGACACTATTCTACTATCATTCAAATTTAATGAGCAGTGCATGGGACATAGCAAAATAACACACATCCTCTTACACACACAAAAAAATAAATATGTAGAAAATGTATCTAAAGAGCCAAGTAATGCTTTTATGATGAATATTAAAACTTAGCCTAATATAACAAACCCTTTCATAGTCATTTTTGTGCTGTTATCTTGGGGATATGAGTTATTTATTTACAGGATGCCAAAAGGCACCCTACAGTGACATTGACCCTACTACATTGCTGCCAGAAGAGAGTTCAGCCTCCTTTTGTGTTTTAAGAAACACAGATAGTCATTGAAATAATAAATTCAATAATAATAAAAATAATATTTTTTCTTTGCTTTTGACCTTGATGATTAATTTTTACAATATAAAAGAATATACAATATAAATTTTACAATATTTATTTGTTAAAGTGTTGGAACTTGCTTCTGATAGGCAGAGCTGCTGAGGTGTGCATTATACAATGTGAATGTTACTTCAACTTCAATAGATATTCACTTTGCTCTTGGTGTGAATAGACTATGTGTCTGTAATTTGTTTGCCTTGCGTTTGATATGAAAGGGCCTTATGAGCTAGCAGGGAGACCAGAGGCGGTTCGGTTTGAAACAAAAGTGTTTCAGTGACGTCAAGGCCATTATATGATTTGATCCAATTTCAGCCCTGTTGCCTGTTCTTTTTTTAAGCAATACAGACGCGGAGGTTGGCATCTCCTCCTCCTCCTCCTTCTCCTCCAAGGAAAATCTCAGTTCAGCTCCCTGTCTCTCTCACAGACGCATTAAAGCTGCGTCACATTCATCATGTTCCTTAACTCGATTTGCTGACCAGCTCAGCATTTCCGTTTGACCCCTGTGAATAACTGAATCCTGCTTACATCATTCTTGTCTGAACACGAGTGGACGCAAAAGAACGAGGAAGTGATTTTATCCTGTTTTTTTTGTTAGGAAACTGATCTTTGTTACACTGCAAAACCTGTAAAAGTTAAGAATACTCGAAACATTTGAGGAAATTTATTGCCTCAAAACATTTGAGTAAACGAACTCAATTTTTTAAAGTTAGTATAGCATAAAGTTTTTATGACGAGTGGGATGGGGCTGAGAGCAATGAGAGCCAAGCCAAGCCTCGTTTCCATGATCCCACCCCATTCATCACAATGATAATTATATACAACTTGCTTCAATAAACAACACATTCATTCAGATCTTTATAGGTAAGTGCTACTGGCACATGCTAATGTTGTTATCTAAATGACTCTCAACACTTGCATGTAAATAGTCAAATAACATGCCGTATATTATAGTCTTTAAGTTTTGCTGTCCATCCTCAGGACACTCTTCACCACAACGGTAACACTACAAAACCAACATAACAGAAACCTATGTAAATCCTAACATAACACAATATTTAAGTACTAACTTATGTCTCTCTTTGTTGATCTTGTGCAAAAACGTACAAAATAACATTTATTTCCTACATTTATTTTCCTTGTTGTCTGATGCAAAGCATGCTGGGAACTAGAAAACACAATCATTTTAAGTTCACCTTACTACAACGACATTTTGAGTTTACAGAACTTATGTAAATTAAGTCCAATGAACTTTCATTATTATTTGAGTGAAATTAACTGTTCGGTTTTACAGTGTATAAGAAACTTAATAGACTTACAGGTGGCGAGGTTCAGACGTGGTTTGGTGCTGACACACACTTCATTTTTTTTTTCATTTTCTGTGGAAAACGGTGAAATAGCACATTGTTTTCTAGATACACATCATGGTTTCACTTAGAAAGGAATAGAGCCAAAGCTGTTGAGAGAAATTGAGAAGGACGTGCACAGGAGGGGCGAGACATTAGAGGGCCGCCTTGAGTGCTTTGGAGATCCATGTGGAGGAATGAGTTTAGTCGCCCTTTGTGACCTAAAATACAGTATTCAATTGAATTATGCTGCAAATCGCATCTGGCTGTTCTTCCTCCCAGGAGACCTAGGTTAGCTGCATGCACAGACCCGTGATTATTCTCCTTTCGGGCTCACAGAACCCTGTGCTGTTTCTCTGCACTAAATGAAACCCTCTCTTCTTGCCCAAAAACATGTTTCTATTGAATTCACAAATAGTGATTGAACATCTTTCACTGTAGGCTTTACTTCACTGCTTGGCTTTTTTTTTTTTTTTTTTTTTAACCTGAGAATCCCATGATATCCAATACAATATACAAAGCACCCTCAATTAAGAAATTTTCAGTATTTCTGCTGTAATTTTGACAAGTTGTTTGCTTTTAGAATGTCTTTCTTAATAGAAACTGGTAGTATCAATATATATCAAATTTGTATTTAACTTAAATACTGCGACCCTCTTGGAAGTTTGCTGAGGCTCTACAGTGGCCCCTGGCCCGTGGTTAAGAACCACTGTCTCCTTGCTTACTATATTTAGCTCCATTGTTGTTTTTAGAATGTTTATTTATCACCACACATCCAGGTTTGAAGCGACAATCCCACTGATTGGGTGGTTGTGATATTATGGAACTTGCTTAGCTCATTAATATTAATTAGGTTATGCTTGTCCTGTGCATTGATTGAATATTTTACTTGCCATTTTATGGTAATATTGTTATATTGCAAATACACACATTCTAATGTTTTATTAAAGCAATAAGCCCCAAGCAGCCATGGTTTACAGTGAATTTATAACACTTCGTGCCTAACAACGCCCCTTAGCTGTTATAAATTCACTGTAAACCACGGCTTATAAAACGGTTATTCCATATACTTAGTAAGGTTTCACAAAATAAAACGGAGCAAAAAAAGTGTAATGATATTAATAAAAACAGTATTCTTCCACCAAACAATGTAGTTCCTCAGAAACAGTTGTGGTTGGAACCTATGGTTGGAACAAAGTGGTTGCTAAGCAACACACAAAGTAAACAAAGGTGTAGGTTTGTAGGGTAATTTACAGCTTCGAACGTGGCTCAAGGACCGGAACTATCCGTTTAATAAATAGAATTTCCAACTGTTATGTCAACGGTTTAAAAGCATATTACAATTAGAAATAAATATACAATTTGCATAAACACGTAAAGCGGTCCATAGCACATCGATTAGCATAACTATAAAGTTACTGTGCTGTTCACAGCAAAGTAAATCTATACTGCCTGCTTAAGAGTGGTTTTGAAATCTGCCGTCTTTGCTTATGGGAAGTTTTTAAGCCAATCACCATATGATTAATCATTATGGAGCTGCAGGGAAATGATGTTATGACAACGCTGACTCGCTCATCACACCACAGGAACTCACAGTCTCAAGCCTTTCACTATTTCCTGTGTTTGATATCACAGCTCAGGACAGTCACTACTAGTGCAAAAAAGCCAGTTTCACTCTGTAAGAGCCCTTAAAAGGAAACAACAGTAGTATATGTGCTTGTATAACGGCAGTATATGTGTTGCTTAAATTACGTCAGAATACGTGGTTGATTTTGAATAACCAAATGGAGGAAGATGTAGTTGTGACATTTGGTAGAGGGTCAACGGGGTCATGCTAACCAGCCTAAAGTTAACCTTTTCGTTCACAACCCATTTTATTTCAGTGTTGTAGCATATATCAGCATGTTCAGTGAGAGAATGTTGGGTCAGGGCTTGAGTTTAGCCATTGGAAATTGATTGGTTTGTAAATAGTGGGCGTTACCTTCCAACCACCTGCCTCTATTCTGGTGTGTAGGTGTTTGTGAGCCAAAAAGTAAAGTCATTTTCATTGTCAGAAGTTAATACATTTTTAGAAAGGTTACATAGACAAACATGCACATTTAAAAAAAAATGAAAATAAGTAAATGCTGGTTTCATACTGAAACCTAATGGTTATTTCTGTGCATTATTGCGAGCCTATTACAGTGATTTTATTTATGTATCTTTTTCTTCAGTTTTCAAACTTTTGAAGATTATTTTTGTGTATATTTTTCAGTCACACTTTATATTAGGTGGCCTTAACTACTATGTACTTGCATAAAATAAGTACAATGTACTTATTGTGTTCATATTGTATTTAAACACACTTTTGCTGCTATTAAGGTGGGATACGATTAGGGACAGGTTAAGTGGTATGGGTAAGTTTAAGGGTGGGTTTAGGTGTAAGGGATGGGTCAACAGTGTAATTATAAATGTAATTACAGTAATTAATTACAGAAGGTATTATTAACAATATAAGTACAATGTAAAAACATGTACGTACACAATAAGTGCATTGTACCAAATTATTAATTTAAATGTAAGTACATAGTAGTTAAGGCCACCTAATATAAAGTGGAACCTATTTTTCTTTAAATTTTTTGTCTTTTTCTGAAATGGTTTAAAAGACTGATCTTTTACATTCATAAAAGATGAATTTAACATTGTAATAAACATATATGTTAATATCTTAAATACTTGAAAAATGGCAGTGAACTCCATTTCCTGTTGGCTCAAATGCTTTAGAAACATTCAGGAAAAATTCAAGCCATGGTGCATGCAACCAGGTTAGTTAAAGCGGGACAAAAATCGAAAATGCTGCTGTTTTCATGTAATGAATTTGACATTCACAGCTCCTTTGAATCCAGGGCTAGTGATTATTTAATTTAATTAATTTAACATGATTTAATTGATAGTTTACAAATGGAAAGAATACAAGCAGTTTCTGTTACATTCACATAATGTCGCAACGTAAAGTGACAAGGAATAGTGCTTCCTTAGCAACCTGGGGTGCAGTGGTCATAACGAACTTTATGCTCATTCATACTCACTGACTGGGCCACAGTGGCATAAGCCTTCCTTTCTTGTGTGAAGCATTTATGTCAGTGTCTATCACCTTCAGACAGCCTGGAGCTCTCCAGCCGACTCTTTGACTGCCTGGCCTGTGTCATTTTGAATTTTTCTAGCCTGTGCGCGCTTGTTTTCATGCATGCCTGTGTCTGTCCATCACTCCGTCTATCACTTAGAATAGCAACAAGAACAAAAACAGCCTTTTGTAACCTCACGCTATTTGTGCTGTGTGAAGCTGTTTCTGTCATCGTGATGACTTTGAGGGTGTATATAAAATAAAGTTTTTTTTCTTGCATATGCTTCAAAATGTAATTAAGAATTCTGCCGTTATATTATGTAAGGAATAATTGATGATGGGCCACTGAATTATTAGAAAATAATACATAATTCAAATTACTTGTATCACTCCGTCAAATGATTTCAGGTATTTCAAAGGTCCTTACAGCTTACAACAACAAAAAAACTAAAACCCCCAATTTTTTGCCAAATTATTTTCATGTTTTTGCCACAAAATTACATTTTATACAGCGCATACTTTCTTTCTCCCGCACTCTCTCCCATAAAAACGCACATGCATACAGTAAGGAGACACACTTGCAACACTACTCTCGTAAAATAGTTTAGCAACTTAATGGCTACATAATATTTCTCACTAGTGAGGTAATATGGCACTGTTCTTGAAAAAGAACGAAATTAATTTACAGTTTCGCTATTAGTAGAGACGCTGCTGCTGAACACTGTGCAGAGACGCACAGACTCAGGCAATTCATACATTCTTAATCTCTCTGTAATAACTTCATCATTATTAACTGAATTAGTCTGCTATCAATGGCTCAAGCCTCTGTTACTAGGTCTAAAATGATGTTTTGGAATTAACAACAGAGGCGTGGAATGAGATGCATAAGAAATGAGTCCTACGCACAAGAGCGTTTCAAGGGCTAAAACCTGACGAATGTCTTGAAATACGACATCTGAACAATGTCTTGAGGTGTGGTAACTAGTATAAGCGGAATAATTGACACTGCATTGAATTATTAGAAAATAATGCACACCCAAGGTGTAACGGCGGCACCACCACCTCGGGTGTGCATTATATCTAATAATTCAATTCTGAGGCGGGGAAAAAAATCAGTTCACAATTTTGATATTTTCAGTTTATTTCTCACAGTTCTGACTTTATTTTTCAGAATATCGAGTTTGGTGGCCAAAATGATTAGAACACAAGTCAGTTATTTCTATCTTTTTCTGTAGTGTGTCAGTAGGAAATATCAGTTTACATTTCCAAACGTTCATTTTGCCATTAATTGTAATAATCCAATTTTGGCCACCACTGTATATCTTGCAATTCTAACTATGAACCCATCCAGAAGTCCGAAGTAGTGAAGGGAACATGCAATGGTCACTTCACAGAAGTGATTTCCATTTGTGATCATGTGATCTTCGGTTAGGAGATCTTGCGATGCATTTTAAAGCAAAGTTGGGGTTGATTTGTACTTCACATACAAACATAAGTTGAATAGGCTAATTAAATTTGTCGTTATTTTAATGTAATACAAAATATTTTTCGGCAGTGTTAGAAATACCTATGTTTTAAGATGGTAGTGAAAGCAAGTTTAGTTTGAAAAAGTTTAATAGTAATTAAGACACAATTAGACAACATTTCAATAAAATAATAATAAGAAATATTTATTTGCAACAACTGATGGAGTACAGAATGCTGCACACGTGTGAGGGTAACATCTGGTCAGTCATTCCCTTTGTCAAGGGGGAGTTCCAGACGCTTATACGAGACAGCAATGCCCTACAACTTTCAAGGAACACATAATTTGCACACAACATATGCCACACAATTCTAGGAAAAAAAAGTTCGAATTGTGAGATGAAAGACACAAGTACCTTTTCCATTTTTTATTTACTGGCGAAAACAAGCTCCCATATTATGTTGATCAAAAGTGACAGTAAAAGCATTTTTCTATTTCAATCATTAATTTCATTAATCTATTTCAACAAAAATATTAAGTAAAACAATAGTTTTCAACTGTGATAAATGTTACTTGAGAACCAAATCAGCATATTAGAATGATTTCTGAAGGATGATAATAAATCTTTATTGCTGCTGCTTTGTTTTCACTCCAAAATGTCTCATAATATGAAATCAACATTCTCTCATTCCTGTGTGTGTCTTCATGGGTTTATTTATAGACTTGTAAGGACACTCTGTTAGTATGAATACAAATGAGATATGTGGCCTTCAAAATATGCAGCACAAAAGCAGCCTCTGTTCTTCTGCGTAGTAGCACATTCACACCACTCTGTGGCGGCAGTGAGCTTTGATTGCTCGCAGCAGAATAGGTTCATGAACAAATATGAAAATCTATACATGTGTCCAGAAATAAGAAGGATACTTGTTTTTTATGTACAGAGATTGTATCCTCCCCCCCCCACAATTTGTTTCTCTCGCCATCTGAACAACACTCTCTGCTCTTTATCTTTTAAGTTTGCATACTTGTAGACTTGTTGTGTACACACCACTGCTTTAGAAAACACAAAGTGCATGTGGTTGGTTTGAAGTGGAATCTGACTCCTTTGTATGTGATACAGGCTTTTTTGTGTGTTTACATGCATTATTCTGCACACTGAGTCAATCTGTGGGTCTCAGTTTGGCTGCAGTTCTAGGTCAGACTCCCGTCTCGCATTATTTGTGCTTGCTCAAAGATGGCGCCACATCTCCCTTGTTGATACACCACTGCTTCAGGGGTCCTGCTGAGGAGCGTGGGGCCCTGGCCAACGGCGCCTAAACAGCCAATTTGCAGTAATTAGCCTAAATTTGTTGGTGCACTGAAAATATCAGTGTGTGCATGTATCTGGTAGGTTTTTCGTCCCAAATGTTGTAGCTTTAATGTTTAATGACAGTGTAAATTGCTTATGAAACACTTGTTGTTCTTATAAATAATCCTGTGAAAAATGATGATTTTGATATGAGATAAATGGTATGGGTTTTTACAGCATTAGAGGCCATGTTTTTGGTGTGAGATGAGATCTATTTGGTAAACAATTGTGTTAACATACAATTATTATAGCATGTAAAGTAGCTAGGATCCCAATAAAAGCCCTCAGCAAATTTTCAAGGGGGCTGCAGGATGACTTTAAATTAACATATTAATAATCATTTAAATATTTTTAATTAATAACAATCTATCTTAATTTAAATGCTAAAAAACATACAACAGAAAGCATATGTTTCAGTTCATTAAAAAAAAAAAAAAAAAAGTTTTTCTGATAGATCTGATTTTAATTACCAAAAATGCTTTTTTACTTCAACACAACAAATGCAACAAAGCATTAACTTTTTTAAATAGCATAATTTCAAACATTCAAGCCTGTTACCCAAGTTACGTTAAGGGTAAAAAAACCCTATATGTGTACCAGTCATAAGGGTCAATTTTTCGAAATTGAGATTTATACATCTCTGATTTATACATATACTAAATAAATAAGCTTTCCATTGATGTATGGTTTGTTAAGATCGGACAATATTTGGCACAATATAATCTGAGGGTGCAAAAAAATCAAAATATTGAGAAAATCGCCTTTAAAGTTGTCCAAATGAAGTTCTTAGCAATGCATATTACATATGAAAAATTAAGTTTTGATATATTTACAGTAGGAAATTTACAAAATATCTTCATTGAACGTGATCTTTACTTAATGACCTAATGATTTTTGGCATAAAAGAAAAGTCAATAATTTCAATTTTATATATATATATATATATATATATATATATGGAGTTAGGGGGTGATCTCTATATAATGTTCTCTATTATAGATCAGTGGAGCATTTTTTTACACACACACACTCACACACTTTTGTTTCTGTGAATTGTGGGGACTTTCCATAGACTTCTATTACTTTTATACTGACCAAACAATATTTTCTACCTTCTAACCTAAACCTACCCCTTACAGAAAACCTGTTTGCATTGATACACTTTCAGATAAACATCATTTACTATTTTAAATATTTTTTTCCCTTGTGGGGAATGCAGGCCGGTCCCCACAATGTCAAAAATTTCAGGTTTTACTATCCTTGTGGGAACATTTGGTCCCCACAATGTAGCATAAACAAGTACACACACGCATACAAACACATGTTGTGTTTCCATGTTTTATGGGGACATTCCATAGGTGTAATGGTTTTTATACTGTACGGACTGTATTTTCTATCGCCCTACACCAACCCTACACCTAAACCTTACAGGAAACTTTCTGCATTTTTAGATTTTCAAAAAACTTCATTCTCTATGATTCATAAGCTTGTTTCCTCATGGGGACCTAAAAAATGTCCCCACAAGATCAAAATGTACTGGTATTACTATCCTTGTGGGGACATTTGGTCCCAATAACATGATAAATACCAGGTATATATACACACACACACACACACTTTGTTTACATTTTGTTACCCATTTTGGTGTAGTTCTTAATGATATTTTTTCAATATTTTAATTGCATTTAATCTTTGTTGATGGAAAAAATGCCATCATAATTCAAAGTGTATTTTAGAACTGTTGTTTTGGCTGCAGTCTGATCTTAATATATTTCTAATGCAGACAGAAATTCAGTTCAATTCTTGAAGTCGCACACTCACACGGTGAATGATAATATTGTCTCTCCTAGGCCTCTAATGATGTCTCCAGGGCAGGAGTATGTATGTATGTGTGTGTGTGTGTGTGTGTGTGTGTGTGCGTTTACATAGGATGCTGTTCTTCCTCTCACTGACAGCTCCTCTGCTTTATTACATTCTTTCTCTCTCTCTGACAAATAGAATATCTGACACTTCTACCCTTCCTTGCCCTCTAAGTCTCTCCTACCGTTCTTCCCCTTACCATCCCTTGTTCTTTCTCCAGCTGTCTTATATAGCAAACACACCACTGCATGTGTCAGGTACTCCCGTCATCCCGTTTTTTGGGTGTGTTTATGTAGGAGGCAGTGGTGGAATTCTGAGACTTCATTTCGTGGGAGACTGACAGCTACTTGATGAGAATGGAAGTCACTTCAATAAAGCATTTACGCTCTGTGGGTGTTAGGCTTCCGTGACCGCTGATGTGGAAGGGTCTTAACACAGTGGATGTCATTGTATTTTTGCAGTTTTTTTCCTAAAAGAATGTGAAAAGGACTTTTTGAGATAAGAATTTCTTTGAGACATGTCCAAGACATTTCCTTTTAAAGTCTTTATAAGCTAAATAACTGATACTGTGACTTCCTCTTTCTGTATTTATATAATGGAGCACACACGGACACCGGAGGAAAGGGCTGCACCAGCCATTTGTAAGGTCTTTCTCAAATTGAGACATGAAATTGACTCTAGTAACTAGTGACTACTAGTTTGTAACTCTGTTCTTAATTTGGTTGCACCATTTTTTTTGGTACGCTTCTGTATGAACAGCTCCTTGTGTTTGGTGTACAGGAGACGAGGTGGAGATCGGTCTGTCTAAAAATATCCTTTTTGTTCTATATTGTTTCATTTAATGTGATTTATAGATATATTTTGAGGAAAACTCTGCTGCCAACTAGCATTGCTGACATCTTGAAAGGCTTCCTGTGTTCTAAAGGAATCTGATGGAGTTCAGCCAACTTAATGTCCTGTTTTTCTGAACACCAAGCACTTCCTCTCGCTGCCTCTCTCTTCCCTCCATGTTTTTTGTTTGTGTGCTGTCTCGTATCTTGAACGCGTCGTTCAACTGCAGTTTCATAGCCAACACTGTTGACTTTTGTACAAAAAGAATGGGAGTCTCCACTTTTCACACGGAGTAATTTAGACCAGTGTTTACCAAATTTTAGATGTCTTTGTAATATAACACACCTGATTCATATCATCAGCCTACTGACCCTTCACTAACCCTGCCTTTAAGACATTATTAACCAATCCTGCCTTCGGATTCCCCCCATTTTTCCTGACATTCTTTTCTAATGTACGTCAAGTCAGGATCTGTAAATTTTTTTGTAAAATATTTTAAAATACGGTTAAACGATAATGAGAGGGCTTTTATACTACTGACACAAGGATATACAGAGTGATAATATATAAAGAGTGTGTTAGGTTTTCCCCCAAATCTTTAAATAAATATTGCTGATTGAACTATTGAAAATGAAACACTAAAATGAATAACATATCAGACATTACAAGGTTAGCTCAGTTAGTCAAATATCAGGGGAGGTCAACCACCTCAAAAATTTTATTTATTAAAAAAGTACTTTAACTTGAAAATTATATTTAAAATGAAAATGACGATTAAGATGTATTTGCATTCAAGGTGTAAGGACAATTTGTTGTTATTTACAGTTTAGTCCCTTTATTTGATCCTGTTTTTCCCATTTGTCACTTCATTCTAGTCCAAATAAGAATAATATCCCATTAATTGTACCACTTTATGAGCACAGTTTACTGAAAATTACACTGTTCATCGAAATCTTTGCTTCATTGTTATGCAATGTTCTGTAGAGTTAGACGGAGTTAATAACAATACCCAAGAGGTTTAGTTAAAACTGTTGTTTTGCCATCTCAAAAATGCTATGAAGCAAGTTGTTTTCTCCGTAATGTTGACGTTTTCAGATGGAATAAGCAGCAATGCCGCAGGACGCAGCGTAATTATAGGCTTCAAACTCATTCAAAAAGACATTTTTCCATATTTATACACAAGCCTGAATTTGAAACGTTATTGCTAGATTGGTAATGCTCGCCATCTATCTGTTGACAGAAGGAAGTTGGGCAACTGGTGTCCAGACGGACTTAAAGGAGATGAATTGATGCTTTGCTTTTGATCCTAACATCTGTGACTCTGAGCTGTGTTGCGTAGCGACAGCTAGATGGCATCAGCATATTGAGTGACCTGCAGCAGGCTGGACGGAGGAGCTTTTGTCCACACTGGATCACCCTTACTGACATGAGTGTTCTAACGCAAATAATACAGATAGTGTTAATACTTTTATTGTAATGTCATTTGATTATTCAATGTAATTTAAGTGATTTCAGTTTAGTTTTACATATTAATTCCATTCCTAGAAGGAGGTCATTCAACATCAGATCCTCATCATGGTTTCTTGTCAGGGTTTTGGGCTGTAGCTCAGGTTATCTGGTGTAAATCTTATGCTCAATGTCAGTGTTGTACAGCTGGCCAAATCCTCTTTAAATTGCATGCGGTCACATCAAGAAACGTAATCCTGCTTCCTACATCACTTTATCATCCCCACTTCCTCTCCATCGCTAGGCCAGGATGGCTTCTGTAGCACTTTACCCACCGATTTAGATTGTTTTGAGTTTTATTTATTTAATTTTTTGTTTTTTACAATAATTTAAAAAAAAGAAAATTTAGAGCAAAACTATATGATTTATACTATGCATTTGAACTGCAATATAATAAACAGTTTAAATCTTATATTGAATAATATGCCTAAAACTTATATATAATATATATATATCACTGTTGCTTAGCAAAAGAGTTTGTTTGAACGCCACAAAGTCGTAGTTTTGGTCTAAACAACTGTATTAACACCCATTTAAGGCCTGTTCACTCCAAGGACGATAACTATAAAGATAACTACACTGTAAAAAAAAAAAAAGTTGAGCCTATTTAAAATTTTAAGGCAACCAGCTTCAGCAGATTTCTGAGTTTTCTCAACTTGTCGTTTTAAGTTTATACAACTAAAATTTGAGAATCTCCCACAAAAATAAGTTGAGCAAACTCAATCTACTGAACTTTTTTTTTTTTTTAAACAGTGTATAAAGATATAGTTCTAAAAATCGTTCTCAATATTAAAGAATAGCAGAGTCCACACCACAGCTATAACGATAAAGGCAAAGAGAAACAATATCGTTGGAATCACTTTCGGAATGATTTTTTTCCTGCTGACGAACGATACAAACATTGACACCCAATCAGAATCCATTCTGCTGTAACGAGCTCGGCGAGACGAGCGTGTGCTTAGAATAAACAGACAATATCGTCCACTGGTTATCTTTATAGTTATCGTTCTTGGTGTGAACAGGCCTTTTTTCAAATTAAAATGTTATAATACATAGAATTTTGGTGTAAACTGCCCTTAATAATTGCACAAGGTCATATTGCACTTTCCATTTTATTTTTATTAATTCTGCAGCCCTTTAGTTATTAGGCCGATTGCCTTCCTTATACCATATCTTCTTTATATCTGTAAACTTGCACAAGATGCTATTTCTAGACCCTGAGAGCTGAGTCAGTATTTTGGCAGTGTACAGTTGAGGTTGAATGTGAACCGTGAGTGAGTTCAGGATGGTTTTTTTTAGGCAGGTTGTTGTTGGAAGGCAGCTTGAGAGAGAATGAGCATATGGTGTGATCTGTGAAGGGTGATTAAGGCTGGATGAAGGCAGGAGCACTGCAGGGATGCCCAGGGGGTCTTGGCTCAGCTGCTGCTTGTACTGCCAGTCTGATAGGAAATGGCATACTGTTCCTGTCCCACTTTGGTTGGCATTGCGGCTGTGCAGTTCTGATAAGATTACAGACGCATTTGGAATGCGTATATATAGTACATTTACACTGATTCTACTTGCTGGATAAGCAGAGAAGGATCAGATCATGCGCTGTAATATGCACTCTTGCTCTCAGGCAGAAGTGTGCGAGGGTGTGGATATGTAAACTTGGCCTCTGAACTCCAGCCCTCGCTCCACCTGCTCATGAATATGTAATGTGTGTGCTAAATGCCACACTGAATCTACATGGCTCATGCATAATTAATGCTGGTATGTAACAACATGACTCAAATGCTAGGCTGAAGCCCTTGAGATGACCTTAAAGCTGTTTAAACAGGGGCAAACACATTCGATCACTATATTAAGCCCTAGTTTGACCTTTAACCTGGCGTAGCAAGAAAGTGGTGTCTTAAAGTTGCTTTGTGAATGTTTTGTTCACAGTATAATGTAGTATAGAAATCACAGACTGTTACTAATGAATGTTTTTCTTTCTCTTTCATGTCACATTGATTTCCTTGTTGTGATCCTCAAAGGTAAGAGAGATTTTATTGATTTGTTTGTATGTTTTTTTTAAATCAAGCAGTCTAGAGAGCCTCAGCAGTTTTCCAGGGGTCCACAGGGTGACTTAAGAGTATTTATAAATGTAATTTTAATAAGTATTTTTGAAGTATAATTAATAAATAATTTTTAAAATAAATTATAAGTAATATGTTTGTATTTTTATAATCAATAATTTAATATTATTATTGTTAAAATAATCAAACCCTAATCTAAATTAAAATACTAAAACTGTTTAGTAAAGTCAATATGTATTCTTGTCTGGCATCGTAAGCAACTATAAACGCTGTCTCTGCCATGTTATTCAGAATTTTTGTAATAAAACATAATAAACAACCTTTCATTTTGTTGTTTATTTGATTACAATCTCTGCAGAGAGATTGTGTGATTTTATGTAAGTTAACAAGAATTGCTGTTAGATGAAGTATTACAGAAATATGAATGTGCAAACAGAGCACTGTTATTTTTAATTATTAAAAATATCTTCATTATTTGAAAGCAGAAATAAAATGATGAAAAGCTTCAAAATTAATTGTGTAAATAATTAATAAAAAATAAAATACTAAAATAATACTGAAAACTTGTGCACACTGAGTTTTCTTATTGGTTGTGATTTATGATTGATCTACACAGCATGTTCAGTGCGGACAGACAAATATCTTATTGATGAAATTTTGTTGTGTAATGACCGTAATGAGACAATTTTAGACTAAAATGTGTCATTAAATGTTATTTCTTTGAGAATTTTATCTAATGAATCGATGTCCTGTCTCCCTATGTCTAAATATTTGAGCAAATCTATATGCAACATTGTGGGATTGTTAGTTATATCTGCTGTTCTTGTCAAATTATCTGATTGTTCATATGTTCCTATATGTTTAACGTTATGCTATTTCTTTGTTACCACCTACTTTTCCTGTGCTCAATGTTATCTGGTTTCCCTGTTTTAATATTATCCGTCATAAGCATTATCTAATACTTCCACAGTAAATAGTATCTTTTAGTTTAGTATCATGTTCTCATCTGTTCTTTGACTATTTATAGCTTAGCTAGGCTTTGCATGAATCTTAGTCCCTTTATATATTTTTTAAGTTTGTGCTTTTGTGTATGTATCTACATTTGTGCCCATATGCCTGTGTGTGTGTGTGATCCAGCAGGGGTCTGTACTCTCTGCTAACTGACCCATTTTCCACCGCCTCATGGGGGGGGATGAAAGGCAGCGTGGTGCTTCGCTCTTTCAATCTCTCTTCTCATCAAAGAGAGAGTGAGAGCTGCTCAAATGCACCTTATTCAGTGTTCAAACACCTCTATCCCAGCATCCCCACATCAGCTCCATCACAGCTCTGTTGGTGCCTTCATAACTGTCTTTTAATGTCTAAACAAGCACCATTTAAAGTTTTTGAACGGTTTTACACAAGCTGACACAGAAAAGCCAAGCATTTTTCCTGTGTTGCAGGGCTGCGATTCATATTTAATGCAATGCGGAGAGTGTGTGAGAGTGTGTGTCGATGCGTAGGAGGGAAGCTGCAACTGAGGGTGCGTTTTTGAACGTAGAAAGAGCATGAGAGTGTCTTTTATATTCCACTGCAGTGTCAATTCCCTTTTGGCTTTGCTAGTTTTCTGATCTCCATTTTAGCAGTGACCTGCAAAAGCGCTAACATAGAATCGCTCAGCGCCATTTTGTTTAAGTTTCTGAGCTGTAGTGTCAAGGTTGATGAAAGGTCTGGAAGTAAAATCTGCCCTCAGGAAATGTGGCCTATGTGACCATCATATGACAGACATGTGTTGTTTTTACACATAAAGTTTCTATAGGACTGGTAGTCTTCTTAACTCAGTCTGAAAGTGGGGCAGTGGAGGTCTTGTTTTGTATGGAATTACCTCTTTATTAGCTCTTATTGCAAAAATATACAGCTACACTGACACATTTTGTTTGTTTTTCCATAGCAAATATCTAAGCCGCAGCCAGTGAACGCTGGGTACTTTCTTTCTGCTTTTTATAGAATAAAAATACTAGTGTAATCATGTCATGACACACATTACATTACATTACACAGTTTTGTCCAAGGCTTCCTCACTGTGCCAGCAGGTGGTGTAAACCTACAAGGATTTCAGTTGACAGTTGACTTACCTTAAACAAAAAGAAAATAATTATATTATATTATATTATATTATATTATATTATATTATATTATATTATATTATTTTATTTTATTTTATTTTATTTATTAATTATTTTATTTTTTTTGGAGTCTGGATTCACAGTCTGTAACCAGGTAATTTGTTAATGTAATTACCTTTTTATATATTTATTTTAATATTATATATTTTATTGTATAATATTTATTAGATTAATTTAAATTATATAGTATTAGGTATAATACATATGTTCCCTATTAACAAATATTTATGTATTTATTAAAAATTGTGGATCTTTATTGCAGAGGTAAAATTTCATTTAATTTGTAAACCTTTTAATTTAAATAATAAATGCATTTGGACTTTATTTGTATTTAATATTATACTTTTATATACTACTTATGCAAAAACATATTTATTTATTTAAAACATACTTATTTACACACAAATAACTATTTTATTTATGTTTATATTATTTAACACTATTCATATTATGTATAATTTAGTGCTGTCAATTGATATAAAAACAATGTAACTAATTAATCACACTTCACATGCAATCTTCAAATGAATGTACAAACAACATAAAGACAGTATATATATTTTTTTTAAATATTTGTTCAGTTGTATTTTTTTTTATGACTGAAGGCGAGTATCACTGATACCAATACTGATGTTTTTATGAAATAGATTTTTTCCTCCTAATATTTAACCATTGATTATAGCCATTCAACATTACAGTATAAATGAGAGCTATCAATTTTAACATTTATTAGACTTTAAAAAATAACAACTTCTAATTTAATTGAACTTTAAAACAATCTTCAAATAAACCCATTATAATATGTCATATTTAGCTTACCTGTGCCCTTCAGCAATATACAGAAATTGAATGAAGTTATCAAACACTAAATTCTAAATTAAAAATAGATGAATCCTTAAAGCTACAAAAGTTATTGATTTATTTATTTTTCTTTTTTCTCTTTTTTTCTTTTGTTCTTTGATTAACAGACATCACAGCAGCTGGGTTATTAGGTTTTTTGGCTGCTATTTCTTTAAGACCTGCCACTGCTAAACGTGACGCATATCTGACACAATTCTTGTCAAGAAAAAAGAGAAACAAGCACCAGTTGTGAGTGAGGTAAATATTTTTAACGCCGTTAAACTGGAAAAATTAATTGTAGGCGTTAGCGCTCTAACTTTGACAGCACTTTTATAAGTATCGTTTCCTATTAACAAATGAAACAAATATTAATAAAATATAAAAATGAATCAAAATTAAATATTAAATTAGTAACAATTAAAAATATTAAAAATTAAAAAACATTTATTGCAGAGGTAACTTAAGTTCACTAGAAAAATGTTTGAGGGATAAAAGTCATTTTCTTGTGTTTAAATAGCGAACACGCTTATTTTTGCACTTGTTTTATTGTTTCATTACAATTAGAAACCTGTTCCGTTACAGGATGGTTATAGAATACATTATGGGCTGACATGATCATATCATGTAAAGACAATCAAATTCAGGTTTGCACTGGTTTGGTCTATAAAGAGCTGAATGGGGAAAAGTGCCTGATCATCATTACTTTTTAGAGTTTCTGTTTCCTCTGTTCCAAAGGTAAATCTGTCACTCAGGTTCTGTTCTTAACCAGAATTCACTTGTGTAACAATAGAGGAGCTTTGTGTTAGTTAGTGGTTTGTATGAGAACAGTAATGAGTGATATCTCACTGTCTTTCTTTCAACCTGCCAGCTGGATTCTTGATGTCAGGTAAAACAGTGATGAAGACATGGACCAGATCCTTGTTCTCTCACTCATTCCTATTGAGAGCTGTGGTGGTTTTTCCCTCGGAAAAACGGATCAGAGATTCTGTGCAGGCTGCACCTGTGAAGCTCTGTGGTCCATATCAGGGATCTTACATGGTGCAGGAGTGATGAAACCCGCCAATCACGGGGCCTGTCGACACCCTGCCACTGGACCAACAGGCTTTTTTTTCCCCCCCTTAGCCTTTTATCTCAGATGAAAGTCTCTCCCCCGTGAGTCTTGCCAACCCTTCCAAGTGCAGCAAATGGGCCAGAGAACACCTGCTAAAGTCAGCATGTTTCTACTGTACATCCCTCACTGCTCCTTCTCTCTATTTCTCTTTATTTTCTCTCTGTCTGTCCACCTTCTCTCTGGCCTGAGCCTTCCTTGAGTAGGTTAAGTTGGGACTGGGTGTCTGTCATACTGCATTCCTGAAGTGTCATGACAGTGAATTTATTAATTCTGCTGTGGTGTTTTATTGATTGTACTTTGTTTTATGGACCTCTTGTTAAATTGCTTCTGCAGTGTCAAAATATACAAAAATGTTCAAAACTATTTGCCTTTCTGACTGTCCTATGCTTCTTAATGATTAATTTGTAGTTTAAATTAGGGGTGTTTTTAGGGTTATCAGGAGGTTTTAGATTTTTATTTTATTTTAACTTATATAGGCTGATATTGCATGTTTAAATAAATATGTAATTTAACCTATTTTTATATTTAGATTACTACCAGTGCAGTCGGAATAATTTTAGAACTTTTTGTGCATCAAATAATCCTTTAAAAAAAAAAATAAAAATCACATATTTGCATATTAATGTTAAGCAGTGCTATTAGAAATTAGAAATTCAAAATGTTTCTTGTGCATCAAATCACTATAGAATGATTTTTATAGGATAATGTGACAAAAGGACTGGAGTAATGGATGCTGAATATTCTGCCTTGTCATCACAGAAATAATTTGCATTTTAAAATATATTACAATAGAAAGCAGTTATTTTAAATTGCAGTACGATTTCACAATATTACTGATTGTACTGGACAAAATTGACCCCAAACATTTGAATGGAAATATCTTTGGCATCATCTAATGTTCACTACGTTAATCTATAAAAACCTCACTCATTTAATATAACATTTGTATTCTTTGGCAAATAATCATAATACATTTTCATTTTTCATGCATCTTTTATTGTAATGTCGTGATGCCTAAATTTTGTGTTTTTAAAATTCTTTTATTTATTAAAATAGTGTAGGTTTTTAATATTGACCATGTATTGGTTATTGACCAGAAACTGAAAATAATTATTGGCTTATCGTATCGGTAACATTTATAAGTTTTAACATGCGTCCTAAATTAAAATCTCACACATTTATTCTCTTCATGGTTTTTACTATACAAATAATTCTGGTTTGGTTTATGGTAAAATGTGTGAGAATGATTTTTGAAGTGTATATTGGTAGTCCAAGGCACTTACAAAGCACACTAAATCAGTGTGGGCTCTTTTGGCCTGCTGAGAAGACAGGTGGTTCCTCACACGGTACATTCTCTTCAGACCAGGGCTCTTGAAACATCATTTCACTAAAGCAGCTTTCACGGTCTGGCCTGCAATTATCAGATTCCTGTGTCTTTCTTGGCCATGAATAAAAAAGGACGAAGCAAAGACAGGTCCGGAATATTCCAGACAGTGTTCACTTTGAAATAGATATACAGCTCTTTTTTTTCTAGTGCTCTAAATTTGATATTTTTTGAATAGTACAGTTTGTGAATTCATCTTTAAATCTGTATAAAATGTCGAATTGAATTATGCATGGCATGAGCCTTTTCTCCAAAAGTTTGGGAGAACATTTGTATGTTTTGAAGACACATTAGGCAAATTCTCAGTGTTTGTAACTATAGTGCTTTCATTTCATGGCATGCAGTGGGAAATCTTACACTGGAGAATTTTTCTGCAATCAGTCAGGCTCCCAGGTCGCCCAGCGGTGCCACATGCCGTTCAAAATAACTGTACTCCAACGTCATTTTTATTCAGCTGCATGCAAAAATATGCAGAAAGATTAATGTGATATGGAGGAACATGGAAACATTCTTGATGCTCTCGCCATTACCTCTGTGCAGGCTCTCTGTTTTATATTTCATATGTAACGTGGGGTGTGCCTGCTTTATATTCCATTCTTTGTGTTAAAGTATTCAGGAGATATGAAGTCATGCAGTCACATTGATGATAGAACACGTGAAGGGCGATGTGGTGCTTCAAGAGCGTGTAGCGTGCGTCTCTTTATGACAGTCCTGTGGCTGTGATGAAAGGACGAGGCATGTTTGAAGTTGGACAACGTCGTGTACAGAGGTGGATAATTTGCCTAAACTGATTTTCTTTAGTGTCGCTGGTGAAGAGGTTTGAAGCTCTACAATCAGAGCAGAATTGAAGAAACTGGAACACATTTGGTGTTTGAATCTATGACCTAAATCAATTATTATTCTTTTTTTTTAGTCCTGTGGAATTAAAAAAAAAAAGAGACTTGCATACATATCTTCTATTATGGATCAAGTTTTTAATTTCTGTTTTAAATTTTCAATATTTTTTGTGGGTCATGAAGTAAAAAAATATCAGCATGATACAAATGTGATAGCTTAATGAAGAAAAATGTCTTATTACAATAACAATATTTTTGAAAAGACAAGTGTTTTGACATATTTCTGGCAATCCTTTTTTTGTTGTTTTTTAGATTTTTAACAACTTTTTCACTGCTTAAATATTAATATATTTAAGTGTGTCACTACTTAATATTTGAGAAAATATTGTTCACTAAATTTAAAATCATATGGGTAACAAACATGAATGGGGAAAAAAAAAAAAAAAAAAGCAGAGGAACAAAATGAATTTCATTGAAAGGACCCATTTAGTTTTTTTTTAATAAATGTTATTACTTCTTGCTTTATAGATACTCCTCGTTTTTTGGGGTCATATAAATTGAAACTTTAGTTAAAAATGGTATGAAAATTACAAAGAACTTAGCACTTTTTTTTTAAAACTCAAAAATGCTACGTGTGCAAGAGATCCACAAAGCCGATTTGTTTTGATTCTTTGGAATATCGTATGTAAAACAGTCATGCCAATAAATATTTTTTGAAATTGAAAATATTCATGGGAATAATGTTAAAACTCTAATGGTTTCACAAAACAGGTTTCCCAACATGTATCTGTATCTTGAATTATTGAGATAAGCGAACTGAGGTCTTTGGATTGGAGAGCAGTAGATGAAGCTTGCTGGAGTAGATGGGAGCTTCACAGGGGCAGGTGGGGCTCCACTGGTGAGTTGGGGGGAGGGCAGGGGAGAGGTGATGCTGAGAAGAGCTGTACAGAACGGATCCTAATTAGCCTTTTCTAATCCGCCCAAATCTTCGTAACGATCCCACAAATGTCAGGCTGCAGTTGAAGGCGAAAGGAAGACAGGGATTTGAGCGGCATGATAAGAGGGGTAATCTTCAACACCCACACCTCCCTCCTTACAGAGAGAAGGGGGAGATGGAGAGGTGGCCGGAGGGCAGATGAAAGTGCTGTGCTCGACCCCAAGTGTGTTCTGACTGCTTATGAAATTAGTCCATACTAGGCTGTTAAATACTGTCACGTCGTATACTATGGCATCAGGGACGTGCAGAGAGTTCCTCAGGGGCAGGGGCTCAAATGTAAAAAAGGGGCAATATGAGGGGAAAAAAAATTATAGGTCAAAAGATTGGATACATTACTATTTTATATTTTTTGCAAGAAGTCACTTATAGTCATCAAGCCTGCATTTATTTGATCAAAATTTTACTTCTTTACTTAATGCATTTTATGCAATGCTGATTTATTAGCAATGTTGTGAGACTTTTTTCAGGATTATTTGATGAATAAAAAGTTAAATAAGAACGGCTTTTATTTAAAATATAACTTTTGTAACAATATAGCCTATATACCATTCAAAAGCTTGAGGTCAGTATTTTATTTTATTTTTTAAAGAAATTAGTTTTTACTCAGCAAGGATTTGTTAAATTGATAGAAACAGTGATTAAAGATTGACATTGTTAGAAAAAAACTAATTTGAATAAATGCTGTTCTTTTAAACTTTTTATTTATTTAACTTTTTAAGTATCACCGATTCCAATAAAAAATTAAGCAGCACAACTGTTTCCAACATTGATAATAAATCAGCATATTAGAATGATTTCTGAAGGACCATGATGCTGAAAATTCAGCTTTGATTACAGAAATAAATGATATTTTATTAAAATAGTATAAATGTATATTAAAATAGAAAAACATTCTTTTAAATTGTAATAATAAATCACAATATTAGGCTACAGTTTTTTTCTGTATTTTTGATCAAATAAATACAGGCTTGATGAGCATAAGACACTTTCATAATGCTGCATAATTATCAAAAATTGTAATATAATAAAGTCCTTTCACGTCACCATTTCGCCAGCCTACACTTCGCATAACATGCCTGTAGGTGGCACTTGGGCTTAAATAACTATGATAGTTTCATCAAATAGTAAACGGTGTATATCATACATAAATATAAGTGAATTGAATAGCCTACTGATTAACATTATTGCGACTTTTAGCGCTGCACGGTTTTGTGCAGTGATTTTAGCATACATTTTCCCAGCGATGTAATTTGATTTATAAAATGCGACAAACCGCAGATCCAGATCGCTCCACAAATAAGCTCGTCTGTCCCATGTCATTTTCAACCGATTTATTAATAAGAACAGAAAATAACCGCTCCACTTCACATATTGTCCAATGAAATTTGAACTTCTTGTGCCAGATCATGATTGGTTGGTGTATTAAACGGGCATTGATGAATTATGTAATATTCTAAAATATATAATATGTGGATTTTTACTTAAATCGACACACTAGCTTTGATTATTGATGAAAAATGTTTAAAATATTTAGTTTTTTTCCTTCCGTCGACCCATAGGCACTCACTGAAAGAACCATGGTTCGAGAGCCTCGGTTTCCGAACAGACTGTGGAATATCAGTCGAGCAAAACTCACGCAACCCATAGCAACGCCCCAGATTGACAGATATGTAAAAATAAACAGGAATTTTCCGACTTTTGAGCGATTAGTTACTGTTTTGTACAAATTGTCATGTTAATTAGAATTCAAATGCATTTTGTTTTATTTACCACAATATCATTGCTATTTGTCCGAGAGGGGCACTTTTGAATAATTTTGAAAAAGGGCAGGGGCTCGAGCCCCCAATGCCCCCCCTTCTGCACGTGCCTGTGGCATTGAGAGAAATGTAGATTTTTTTTTTTTTAGTAGCCTATACAAAAGTGCAGTGAACTAGGCCTATTTTAAAAATAATCGTAATATTAATAACTAATAAATTAAATAAACCTAATGTAAATGTTTGACCTGAATCTCATTCAGTGAAAGCCTTTTCACACACGGTGATGCTTTTTTTCTTAAGTGCTAAAGCATCAATAAAACAAACTATTAGCTGACAGTTGGCTATTCATGAATATACACAGTTTAAAAGATTACATATGCGCAAACAAAGTACTTAGTGGATTGTAGCGTGTTTCTTCTCTCTCCTCTCTGTGAGCCCGGGTGGGTTTAAAGGTTTTGATGGACAGAGACGTGGAAAGCCCACCCCAGCGCGTCCGCTGGATAATGCGATGTCCCGGAGTGGATCATCCAGCGGAGTAGGCCTAGATTCACTTCAAACTAATACTCAGTGTTTATCTTCTTGACACACCTAAGCAAATACACACGCTTGCATTGCAGTTACATTTATTTAAAGCACAACTTTTGTGCCACAGCATAGGTTTATTGCTTAATATCCTATTTATGCGCACAGGAGTTTACCTTCACAAGTACAACCTGCGTTTGATATTTCTCTCAGGCACCAATAGTAAACATTTATATAGGTAACGATACAAATAATGGCGTTAGATGAGTTCTCGATTAATGCGTGCATTGATTTATTGCATATTTCGCGTATGAGAATCTGAATAAATGATGCAAGTCGCATGTAACAGCACTGGTTTAAAACGCGTCTTGGAGAATCCGTTCCGGGTTTTTCTTCGGCTCTGACTGGATGATTTGTGTGTATACGGAGCACACGGGGCAGATAGAGGAGAGAGACGGGTATGGATCCGTAGCTCTTGCGGCTGTCCGTCTCGTTTCCCGGGACTTTCGTTTTGAATACAGCGAGGCTTTGGGTCTTGCACGGTGCATTTGAATGAGAGTAGGAACGCACAGCGGCGGGAATCAAAGGCTCGCCCTGTACGGTGCAAAGGAGCAAGCTGGCTGCGCGGCGGGGGATGCAGGGCACAATAGGGAAGACCACACTCTTCTGCTTTAGGAGGACAGTGTTGCAATAACATCCCCCCCCCAGACAGACAAGCCTCGCTGCGGGAAACAGGAATTTGAAGCCGGACTTTACTTTTCAGACAAATGTTGTGTGAGTATGTGGACGGGCTTTGCACTAGACGTATAGGCGACTTGATGGGGCTCTTTCAGGATTTTTAGAAAGCGCAAATAGTCAAATGACAGTCTCAAAAACGGACCGGCACAGCAAAGGAAAATCAACTTGGATTTTGATTTTAAACTGAGATTGTTTATTATTATATTTATTAATATTATTATGTGCTCTGGAAATCACCAGCTGTGGGTGAAATCACGCTTGGAACATATTTGACTTCTTGGATTTGGTTTCTGAAGAATGTACTTACTTGATGGTAATTACCCGGTAAGGATGGAGCGGGGTACGCCACAAAGAAAAACCGTATACAGGATATCTTTGACTCTAGTGAAAAAGGAAACTCTGCAGGATGGCGGAGGCTCAGCGCACCGGCGGCTGGAGAACCCTAAAGTGAGCGCGTACCGGCGGGAGGGAGCCGCTGACGCTCAGCGCAGCTCTCCGCTGGAAGAACTGAAAGAAGTGGAGGACGAGACCGACGACTTTTCTTCACACTCATACATGAGGAACTTCAGGACATTCAGTACTGGACATCTAGAATTGGGCAGGTTGAAAATCTCAAGGCGGGCACAGCATTTACACAAAGACAAGGAATTAAATGAATCGTTCATCCTGCCAGAGAATGGACAGAGCAAGGTCATTGAAAATGGGACACTAGTGCACAAAAAGGCAGAAGATGTAGCTGAAAGTGACAGATTGAAACGTGACGCTGAGCGTGGAGAAATCTGCAGCACAGCTGCTGCTAATGGAGAAAACACAGGCATTCGAAAGAAAATCCTCAAGACTTCTCGGAGCACAGAGGAGCCGGTCAGTACATGGTCAGATGAGACCTCTGAGGAACCCAAGGGTGGCAGGACGGCCAAAGAGAGCTGCATCTCTTCTTTGCTGGCTAAAGGGAATGGGAAGTCACCCAAACCAGCACCTGAAACCCCTCCAGCAAAGAGGCACCCGAGCCTGCTGCGGCGAAGTTTCAGCTTTCGCCACTGGACAGGTGGAGAGTTGATCCGCATACGGGCGCTTTCCAAGGAGAAGCATCACAGCAGCTCGGGCTGCATTGGCCGCGATGGAGAGAACAGTCAAGCCCAAGCTGGCGTGGTTCTGCAAAACATGGCTTTCACAGAGTCTGAGTCCACTGAAAAGCGAAACACCTTGGATGTGGGTGAGGTCCTAAGCAAAACTGACTCTGTGACTGAACTGGGCCGCAGGGAGAGGATGAAGGGCAAGAATCGAACGCTGGACAACAGTGATCTGCTCAAGCTGTCGGATAAGTCTTTGATGGACAAGGAGGGTTTTATTAGAGGGACAGGCTCCCGTTCCAGCGGGCAGGAACGTAAACTCATTCGGTTCTTCAGTGGTATCTTCTCAAAGCGAGATGGGACGTCCACGCCGCTTAGCAGTCCCAGCAACCGGGCTCTCCGGAAGAATGGCCTACTGGGAAGTCAGCGGAGATCAGAAATGATCTACTCGCAGTCCAGCACCGAAAGTGTTAACGGATGCCAACCGGACGGTAATAGCTGTTATCTTTGCACTATTTTTTGGCGTCATGTAGACATGTTATAAGGTAGGAGGATGCTCTGTTTGCTATTCTGGACTTAGAGCGGGGGTTAGAGGATGCATGTTTGTTTTGGACAGGAAGGTGATGTTTAGTTCCCACTTTGCAGTCCGCCTGTGTTTGTGTTTCATTATGCTGCGTGCCTGCAGCTTACTCTGAGAGCTGGCAGCCTTGTTTGCAACGGTGAGTGTTTACATTCTTGAACCTTGAATGTAAAACCCTCATTAGGTACTGTATCCGTTCTGTTAGCCTGCTTTATGTATTTTGCTGGCAATGCACAATGTCAGAGTGACAGTTTCTCCCACTGGTGTTTTCTTTTGGAAGTTTAGAGTTAATATAAGTGGATTGCACTATTTACACATACGCCTTTTTCACCTCTTGTTTTGGATCTATTGTCAGTGTTGCTGGTGGACAGCAGGTCATCTGTTAAGGCCACCACCCTCTACTGTCACTAATATGGTAATGCAGAGCTGCTGTAGATACTGTGTAGAGTATCATAGAGATTTGAATGAATTACCACACACTATCTACTGACTGTGAGGTCAGCAGACCCTCATGAAAGACAGATTGCCTCTGTGTGTGAAACATGCCTTTTAGACCGGGTTTTTTAAATTTTTGATCTCTTAGCATGATAATCCTCTTGCAAGGATCCTCCTTACTAAATTATAATCACAGCAATGCAGTTTAATCTTGAAAGATAAATTTACTCCGTAATTAAGTCATATTATAGAGACAATATATGTATTTTTTTTCCAAAATGAAATAATTGACTTTTATATCGTCACTGTACTCACACTACTGCACATTATTTTATCTGTAGAATATTTACTTGGTACCAAGTTGACTGATTAGAGTAATGTTAGGTATATAAGCCTTTAAAATAACAACATACTTTTTTTTTTTTTTTTATTATTATTATTGTTGTTAAAAACTGAAATAATTCAGTCAAAATAAAATTATTGTGATGCATGCTCAAGATTTGTAAGACAGTGTAATGAAACTGTAATATCACATTTTGGTACATTTGTCAGGAAATATAAGAAATGTTAAAGTTTTATTATTTTAAATTTGACAACCCCAAAAATACTAACCCCCAGTTTGAAAACCACTGCTTTGTGTCACTCTCAGTTCCTGCTTAGTGAATAAAACATCTTAGACAGGATATTAACGACAGTTCAATTCTGAATTTTGCAATACGATGGTGATGCAGTCTTGATTTAAATTGGAAGTATTTTTTCAAGTTTGTGTGAGTGACGGAGCTCAGCTGAGGGATTATTTCAGGACCGTGTTAATGATCAGGTCAGTGCTAATGCCGTGACGCGGCTTGTAGTAAAACCTTTAGTGTCTGTGGGGTGAGACAGCACCTTAGCTGATTAGCCGTTTCCACATTCTTCAGATTCCGGAGGCATTCCTGACTCTTCCGAAGAAATACATTCTTGTCAATTAGATAACGATCTTACATTAGAGCAGTGTCATGTTTCCTTCTAAATGAGAGGCTTTACCTGGAACTGTTTAGTGATGCTCCATTCTATCAATTGTTTTGGCTGAAATTCATCTTAAATGGATAATTCAGGGCTGATATTTTAAATAGCGTTATACAAAATGTAAACAAATGAATGCAAGGATTATAAATAACAGTACTTTCTCATTGCTCTTCACATGATGCACCAAGACCTATTCGCTTTTTATGTTCAGCTTACAAGTGACATGCGTTCATTGCAAAAACATTTAATTCAACAATATTGATTATTTTTTATTTTATTTTTTTAACATGAAGGATGGTAAACCAATCAAATTCTGATCGATTGCATTTTTAGAATGGTTTTCATTTTTGCTTTCATAGCAAAACTATGTTAGGCATTAGTACACACCTGCCTCCTTTGAGGTTTATTTTTAGATGGTTGCTTGTTTCATTACTCAGCTTCTGTGCACGTAGCTCTGACGTTTCCTCACCATGCAACCTTGGAGTCATTAGTTCACTTCACTTCAGTTAGCATTGCTCTGTTAGGCAGCAGCCGGATGGGGTATGACTTTAATTCATTTGGCTCTATGCGAGCAGGATGAGAGATGGCACTGCAAAGTCAGCGTTATATGGTCCTGCAGGGTATATTCCCAGATGGGACATATGGATTTGTTTATAGGCAACTGTTGTCCTCAGAGGGCGCTTGCTGTCCTATAGCTTGAATGATGTGTAGCAAGGAATCATTCGTAAGAGCGGAAACGTGTATTAATGATGTAAAAGGGCAGTTTTGATTTTTATTGCAACTTTCAGACATCTGTTTACAGAACTCTAGATTTCAATTTGGGCAGTTATTCACTTAAAGGATGCTTGCAACTTGGAAGGCATGATGTTCTAGTCAGTGTTGCATTTTTTGGCTGTAGTTCAGAGACAGAAAATAAGTAACACACACCTGTGTTCATTTGTGTGTGAAGATTGATCTGGTACTGCAAATCCCAGGCTGTACTTCTGTACACATCTGTGAGTATATAAAGATAAAACCTGAAATAATGATTGTGCACTTACTGTAACCAATTGTGTCTTTACAGTATTCCATGAACAGTGCCCTGCAGCTCCCTAATTTAATATTTAATATTAAAATAATATACATTATTTTAAAAGTATTCAGTGTACCACCCAATATTTTAAGAGTTGTAGATCGTTGTTTGTAATGGCACTTAAAAGAAGAGTATCATCATTCAATTCTCTTTTTTCTTTTTCTTTTTTTTCAGTTTCTGGTTTTCAGCCCTGTATTCACAATTTTTGCTTTCAATTTCAGTATTCATTGTAGAAGCACCATTTAGATTAACATTGTTTTGTTGGTGTACATAAATTAGGGAAGAATGTCAATGTGGCTATAAAGCGAAATTCAATCAAAATTTCATTGGCTGACCCCAACGTGTGTAATTTGTTATTTCCCATGCAAATTTCATAAATGTGGATTGAAGCTTTTAAGCTTCAAGTAGGATGCACAAGTAACATAAACATATCATAAAAGTAGTCTGTATGACCTTTCGCTCTATATTCCAAGTGTTCTGAATTTGTACAGTGGCTTTATGTCATAAACAAACCAATATTTAATTGATTATACATGTAAAATCTTCCCCTCTAGTGTGTGCTTATTCACGCTTAGTGAATCATTTGAGTCAGTGAGTTGAACTCTAGAATTGGATCGTTCCAGTTTGAAAACTGGATATTACTATGTCTCTCAAACTCGTTAAAGTACCAAAGAAATCTAGGCTGGATTCCATTTCACATGTTTATCGCCTTTTGGTTGACAACCAAAGTTTTACCCCCCCCAAATCCTATAACATTTTAAAGGTGTAGGTCACATAAGCGTGCAAAATAAGGTCCATTTTAAGGATTGTAGAGATGTATGAACACAGTGACACAGTGGTCAATTTCAAACAAAGCAGCTTCCTGTTGGTTAGCGCAATAAGATAATCTGAGTGGGGAAAGTTTGTCACTTTCATTTAAAACTCCCAATTGCACAGATTTCTATTGAAACGACTGGATTTTGCCAGTGAAATTTCACAGAGAAGCAGTAAATGTGGCCGCACCTTAAGAAAGATCTGTATTTGTTGCTACACTTGGTGTCTCAGGTTTCAACAAAATGTAATGCTTGTGAAAAGCAGAAGTCGTATAAGCCCGTATCATTGATGGTCTTAAGTTGAAGTGGCTAGAGGAAGTAATGGAGGCGCCAGTGTTTTTTACATTGAGTCATTGGGTAGTGTTTAAATAGAACTTACTCTCAGCTTCCTCTGGAACAGTGTGATCACAAGGGTGTCCATTTCATTGTTCTGCTCAGGTGTTTGTTGTTGGTAGGGTGAATTTTGTGTTTTATGGAATGGCTAGAGGGTCTGAACTGTGACTGCCCCACCCTCAACACAAGCCATCTATTGGTGTCAGGTATAAGTGGGTGGGTGGGGTTGTGTGTGTGTGTGACCTACATCTACAGCCATGCAGAAGTAATGCTGGTTGCATGTGGAACTGTGACATGCTGGATGTGATAAGAGCATGGCTGGAGCTTCTCATGGGACGAGTGTCTGAGAGTAGAAGGGAAGCAGACTGTCGCATACACTCACGCATAGAAGTCGCATGGTCTTTTTGCAGACAGTCATTGTCAGTGACACTGAGTCAGACACTGCTCTGGATTTTTTTGCTTTAAGAAATGTTTAAATATTGTATTTTTTAACACTTTTAAGATCTTAGGGGCCATTCGCACCAAAAGAGTTCTTGTTTTTCAAAAGTTGCACTTTTTAGAACTTGATACTGCATTATAAAAACGCAGCGCTCATGTGAGATGCTGCAAAAGATGCAAGTCATGACCTCAGCAGTCAAAGGCATCAATCTAGTGCATGTTTACATAGAAAAATAACCGAAAAGCATGTTGTGTATGAACATTTCCTTACTTTGCTGATATCTTAAAAGGATAGTTCATCCAAAAATGAAAATTCTGTCATTTTATTACTCACCCTCATGTTGTTCCAAACCCGTAAGATCTTTGTTCATCTTCGGAACACAAATTACGATATTTTTGATAAATTTCCGAGAGCTTTATGATCCTCCATAGACAGCAAGGGTCCTTACATGTTCAAGGCCCAGAAGGGTACCAAAAACATCGGCAAAGTAGTCCATGTGACTAACCACATCAGTGGTTCAATCGGAATTTTACGAAGCTACGAGAATATATTTGTGCGCAAAGTAAACAAAACTAATGACTTTATTCAACAATTCATCTCCTCCCCGTCACCCTATGCAATTGAAATTTATCAAATTGATCAAAAATATCTTAATTTGTGTTCCGAAGATGAACGAAGGTCTTACAGGTTTGGAATGACATGAGGGTGAGTAATTAATGACAGAATTTTTTTGGACTATCTCTTTAATGCCACCCTTTTTCTACTTTAAATTCAATCTCTAATGCACACTGACACAAAGAAAAATTTAACAATTCTGATTCCTTAACAATTCCATTATTGATTCTTTCAGAAGGAGAAATCTTTAAAAAGAAATGCATTTATTATTATTGCATTTAATGCCTTTAGAAGTTATTCCAGATTTCAACTTTTTAGGCTAACAAATCAAAAATGTAATATACATTAAAAAAAAATCTGCTCTTGAGGGAATTCATTTGGGAATCAGACTGCACTGGTTGTGCTGTATGTTTTTGTTTCCTGTTCACACCAACACAAGATTTTTACATTCAATTTGTCTGTTTGAATCAAAGCAAAAAATTCAAGACGGCAGACAAGCTGAATGAAAATGCAAAATTCACTCTGATGGTAGGTAATGCATACAGAGAAGCTGAAATACAGTGGTACACAAGGGTAACTTCTTGTTTCTGATACCCGCTTGGGAGAGGAAAGAAATTAAACAGTATTTAGGCCTACATGCTTTAAACAAGATTTGTGACCCTGGACCACAAAACCAGTCATAAGTAGCACGGGCATATTTGTAGCAATAGCCAACAATACATTGTATGGGTCAAAATTATCGCAGACTTATAAGTGCATTACCGCCACCTATCTCTCAAATGGACCATTGACACTCTTAATTAAAATAGGTGGTGGTAATGCACTTATAAGTCTGCGATCCGCCGTAAAGCAAGAAGAAGACGACGCGTCACGCGCCGGCTGTAGTGAACGCGTTCAGGACAGTTGGACATTGCGGTGTATCAGAGGTAAAAAAAACCTGATTATAAATACTGTTCAGTTTCTTGCACAGACCGATCGTTTCGTGTCTTTAGACCTCAATGTATCGTCACGAGTCGCAGGGTTTAATTTGGTTTTGTCTGTGTATGTTTTTTTGACTCTCAAAGCCGTGGAGCCCATTGACTGACATTATATGACTGACAGACTGCAACGGTTTGAGTTAAAAATATTTGTTTGTGTTCTACTGAAGAAACAAAGTCACCTACATCTTGGATGCCCTGGGAGTAAGCAGATAAATATCAAATTTTCATTTTTGGGTGAACTACCCCGACTGGTTTTGTGGTCCAGGGTCACATTTTTGTTTGGGTATGTAACGTAGTGTGAATCTTTTTTGGTTGGCCTATTTTTTTATTTAATTTTTTTCAGTCCAATGGAAAAGAGATTAGAAAACCTCTCTGTAAAAAAAAAAATATATATATATATTGTTGCATTGATTGCATGTTATGTTTGTGTTGGTCTGAACAGACTCAAATGTTGATCTTACTGAACATTATTTTTGGTTTGAATGGGCCTTAAGAGTCATTCATTCGTGAATTGGCCTACACCGGTTGCTGGTTGTTTTATGGTGCTGCCGAATAGTAGGGCAGGAAACACTGTTTAAATATTTCAGTACGGTGTTCTTCTGTCCACATCAGTGGAAGAATGCACAACTAGGAACTGTTAACAGAAACGAAAGTCATGAAAATCATTTGGTTCTGGTTCTAATTATTTTTTTAAATGGGATATGCTCTGAAGAAAAGGGACATAATGTGAAAGAAATCTTGCTGTGGATTGCAGCCATACATGGATTGTTGAGTTGTACTGTATCCATGCAGCTGTCATCACTACAGTGTGCTGTAGAACATCCACTCCAGAACAAAGACACAGCAGGGACAAACTAAATGTGACTTTTGTTTCCATGTGGCTCGAGAGGAGGAAGTAAAGGAGAAGGATTGAGCTGAAGGAATGAATTATTTTGTGTGTGAGGGTTGACACATGCTGGTTTTATTGGATGGAGAAAGCAGAGAACAACTGGGAGTAGTACAAAGAAAATCAGGACTCACTGCAGTCCAGACATCACCTGCTTGAGCAACACCTTAAAATGCCATATAATGATCATCTTTATGAGAGTGTTTTTAATGAGAAGAGGGTCTCCCTGAGTTCACTGCTAGTAGTTGTGATTTGTAGACTAAGTGTGTGTGTGTACGTCTTTGCAGTAGTCCTTTGTGGCTACTCCTGGCTTCGTACCACTGCGGAAGCAGTGCTGTGTAAAAATAACGAGCCTTAACCGAGTGAACAGGGATGGGGGGTGGAGTGGACCGCGTCTGAAACTCAGATGCACTCATCCTGCAGTCTGTGTTTTGTAGGTCAGTCTCTGCCTGTATGCACCATGTGGTAGTTGAAGCAGCCGCTGTTAGGCACGGAATCCTTTGAAACCTTCTATTTTAAAGTTTAATGAAGTAGTTTTATGTCTTACCTTTGCAATCTGACTTCTCCAGATTTGACGGTGGTCACGGAAAGTTGAAGCAAGGTTTACACACTGAGTGTGTCAATTCTGCTTGTGTTTCAGTCATGCACATTCATACGGTAGTAGAGTGTGAATTGTGTTTGTGACAGAGGGAGAAAGACTGTTATAGCTTTAGGCGATAATACTGACCTGACCAGTGGAGCATGGGCACTACACAAACACACACGCACATGTGCTTACAAGCCTTCACTAACTATATGGTATTTTCTCTGATGAGGGATGAAGAGAACACAAAAATAGAAACCTGCAGCACTGCATACACTATTCTCACACAGAATATTCTCATGGACTACTGTACATTTTATATTGCTGAAGATTTGTAGTTTGGCTGCATGCAATTTACATTTGTTTTACACAATATTTGCTAGCTGTAATTAAACATCTATTTAAAATGAATCGAGTTGAAAATAATTTGAATGTGATAAATCTAAAATAAGCAAATTATACAAATCTATTATTATTTTTCACAAGTAAAGAAGCTGCTAAAAACACACAAATAAAAAAGTAAACGCTGTAACTGTTAAGTTCATGGCATTAAATATTTATTAGCATGTAAAAAAGCTTTTAGTAGCATTTGCCTTTCAATTAGTTAGTAGACTGAACTGTTAAAGACATCAAACTAAACAAGACTAAGAATGGTAGCTCCTTCTGTGTTCTGGCGCTGTCAAAATAAATGTTCTGTTTCTGACACTTATCAGCCAAACAGAGCAACTTATTGGTAATGCAATATAATACAATAATTTAAAAAAGGTCAAATATCATTGATATATCATGTATTGACCAGAATTAATAAAAGAAAAGCCGTTGAGCATTCACAGAATGTTTATTGTGAATTTTAGGGTGGGCAATATAAGCTACCAATGTTAACAATGTTCATTTTTGTCTAACAATATCCATCATATTATACCCATTTTAATGGAAAATTTAAAACTGCTATAAAAGAGTCATTCTTATGAATTTCTTTTTTAGTAATTTAAATACCATTTAAATACCATTTTATGTATTATATGCTCATCATCGTTGTTTTCTGTTCTTGTTTTTTTTATAGTTTAAGCGTGAGCATTTTCTTTGGCTACAATTACACCTTGTGACTTCATGTGTTTTTACTGATTGGATGGCTATCCGTTTGTTAAAACGGTTCCATTTATACCTGGTCACATCAATGCGTCTCCGTAAAATGGATAGAAATATTCAATTCCCACCCTATATACAAATTTGACAGTTCACTTCAACGAAAGGAACCAAGATGCGCTGCATTTTATTCACCATCATCTAATTTCAAGATCAAAGACCGCAACATAAGAGAGAGCGGCATCAGCACCGTTAAGATAATAGTCTCACTAGTTTTAATGAAGATGAATGTGTGTTGAGCATCTGCGACTTTGTTTCATTTGCGGCAGTTTGTGCATCGACTTGCTCAAGAGATAATCAGCTACTCATCCGCGGCGATCTGTGTTGCATTAGTGCTGTCATATCTTGCTATAATGTATCAAATAGCCTATAACATGCTCTCAGATGCATTTACACTTGTCCAGTTTTGTCTGCAATGCATCTCAGACCACCTCCTGAAGTGGTTTGAGTGATCGGATTTAAATCAGTCTCAAAAAGCGTTTCGGAGGGCATTTACACTTGGTCTTTTCACGATTTAATAGCTATCCAATCAGAGAAAATCCATGAAGTGACCAGGTGTAAACCGGCCCTTTGATTCTAAAGGTTCTCCACATAGTTTACCAAATTTCACACTAGAGAGTAAACTGTAATGGTTTAGCGCAGTGGTTCTCAAAGTGTGGGGCGCGTCCGCCAGGAGGGGTGCATGGGTACTTGTAGGGGGGGCGCGGGCCATCCGCAGAAAAAGAAAATTAAATAAAACGGTAAACAGCCAACAGACGTAACTTAAAATGGGAGATGAATCGGTTTGTGAAGGCCATAGATGAAGTCGCTCAGACCCAGGCAGGTGCTGGTAATTCAAAAGCTAAATGTGGAAAATATGATGAGGTATATCTCGCTCTCGGCTTCACTCAACGTGTCAGACTACACTGGTTGTGCTGTACGTTTTTGCATGCAGCAGTATGTACAGCAGTGTTTCTTTCTCTGTCATTTAGGTTAATTAACTGTCTAGTATATGGATCAGCAGGGTCTTCACAGATCACAAATGCATCACATTCTTTGGTTCATTACCCCCAGACACCACAGCACGATCCCATTAAACACATGCTGTGTCTGAATACACACCTGCTAGTGTGTGAGAGATACTGAGAGATCTGTGCAAAGATAGAGCAGGCAACCTGACAGCTTTATGACGACTACTGAGTATTTGGAAGCAGATTACATTCTACTATCTCAGTGTTTATACACTCGTAGACTCTGATGTGATCCAAGCTGGTATTAAGGTCAGTGTGTGTGTTTGTGTCTGAGAGAGGATAAATTAGAGCTGTGCCACATGCTCGGAGGAAACCAGATGCTAAACAGTTTTGCAGCGTTCTTAGTGAACCGTTGTCGTGATCATTAGCTAGAATTTGACATTGTTTTGCATTGTGCACGTGTGAGATCTTCAGTAGCTGTTATTAGATGTGGCTTAGCCAGCTGCGTGAGTACAGGTGAATGTGATCATGTTGATAACAGAGTTTAGTTCCCCTACTAGATGAATCAGGCAGACTCAGTTCCTTGTCCCCCACCTGACCTCACAAGACTTTTGTTTTCAGTCAGCACTTATACACCTCTTCTTAAGATCATGAAGACAGTCAGAGGTCCAGATGGTGTCTCAGAGCAGAATGAGGGGAAGACAATTGGGATGAGTTTTTCCACTTTTTGTCTATAGTACTATAAAAAGTGTTATTGTGATATTGTAATTGTATTTACATCACAAACCGTGTGTGCAATAACAAATGACCACCCATGTTTTTTTGTATTGATTGTTCAGCAACTTGTCCCACAATAATAAATGTCATTGTGAGCTATGTCAGTAAATGAGTTTACCAGTGAACTCAGGACATTAAAGCTCAAGAACTTGAACGTATGATAATTTAAAGGTATTCTACCTGTGAATACCTAAATTGGATGCTTTCGTACTGTTTGTATAGTATTCTTGCATTCTATCTTTTATTTTTATATTTTCCAATTTAATTAAAATGTAAAACAAATCTTTGTTCATTTTTACTTTATTTTATTTCAGTTGTAGGAATTTCAGTTTTCATTTGATATTTGTTTTTTAATTTATATCAGCATTATTTTTCATAGCATATTTTAATGATTTTTTTAATAAGATTTTTAATAGCGTTAAGTTGAAAGTAGAATGAGACTGATAATAACACTTTTCTTTAATATCAGATCTATTGATAAATTACATAATTTAATGTGTCTATAAAGAAAAGCACCCAATATCGATATTCACAGATAGAGGTACTTATTTTACGTACTGTTTAATTACTCAGTTTTTTTTTAATTATTACCATTCCTCCTTGAGAAATGTGTAGCCTGACAATTAGACATTACCCAAAAAAAAGATAAATTTATAAAAAGCATAATAACATGTTTATTATGCTTTTGTTGTATTGTAATGTTATTTTCGTCTGCATTATTAAATATTATATAGGCTAAATATGAAATATTAGTCTGTATTAAACTCATTGGTTATCGTACATTTAAACACAAGAATAATCTGTACTATTGGTCATAATGCAATATCAGATTGTCTCTAAAAGAAAGTGGAAAAAAATGGTCATGTACAACTTATGACTTTTTGATGTAAGAAAAGAAAATTAACATTAACATTCATTGCTATGGTAGGATATGGTCCCTTTAAATTGTGTTGAATGGCAATATTTGACCTGTAGTAAGAAAATGTCCGTCACAGATGGAGCGTTTTTCAGTTGCTGTTTTGCATAGGAACTGCTGTTCTGCCCACTGCTTTACTCTGCTCTGGGATTTGAATGAGTTTTTGCCCCATCTGTCTGTCTGTGTGTGTGGGTGGTGTGAGGGGTCATAGTGGAAAACTCTTTAGTTTTATTTATTTAATTTTTTTTGTTATGTCTTTTCCATGGGTGTTTGCTTGTTCTCTGTCCTGTTATCTGTGCATGAAATGGAAAATAAAGGAAGAGAGGGACAGAGCGGTGAGATTTTGCCTGGGAATGTGAAACTGGAGGTGGGGGAAGCCCGCCTGAGTGTGCCAGCTGAGATTTGGCTGCCCAAAATTTGGAAAAAAGATGTAGAGGTGAAGAGAGCAAGACAGCTGTTCACATCTTCGTCCTAGAAGAAAAATGTGTTTTGTAGCGTTCCAGCAGCTTAACTGATCGTTGAGCATTTCACTGAGATGATGATGGGTTTAAATCTCCATAAACAGACAAAAATAAATAAATAATATCTTGTGTACTTCATTATATACCTAATGCTCTGTAAGTCACTTTTCTTGATTGTGTGCCAAATGCATACATTTTGGAGAGCAGGGTGGCCGATAGACAGCTGCATGGTATATGATAGCACACTTAAAACATGCAAAACTGTAATGAAATTTATATTTATTTTACATTAGATGTAAACATTTAAATTAGAAATAAAAATCAATCCATGCAAAAAAACAAAACAAACAAACTGGAAAATAGCTAAACTTAATTTAGATAAAGCAAACAACTTCTATCGGTTGTGCAGCATATAATGCAATGTAATGTAAAAATTAATAAATTAAATATAAATATGAGTAATTACCTCAAATAAAACAGTATTTATTTATTTTTTTTACCGAAATTTAAATTTATCCTACAAATACAAATAATTTACTGTTTATTTCGTAAACCATCCATCCAAATATCTAGGTAGATATCTTTTGGATGATTAGTGTTCATCACTTCGTAGAGGGTGAAGTATTCTTACTTTTGTGACCAAACGTTTGAGGTTGTTTTTTGCTGTTTATTATATAGCAAAGTAGAGGTTGTATCATCACTTTTGTTTTACTGGGTCATTATGCACAAGCATTGTAGCTTTTAAGCTCTGTCTCTTTTCTGATTGCACCACCATGGCGCCACAGTTACCCAGCGTTGTGTCTGTCACCTCTGCAGTGAAGGACAGCTGTGGTCTGCCACCTCTCATGCTCATGTTCTGCCTCCCTATAAGTGCCTGCCTGGGCACCTGTGCCAAGGAATTAGGCCACATCTGCATGTTTTCCCAGAGTGTGTTGCAGCTGCATACAATTGATAGCAGCACCCAAGCATTTCTGTGGCTTACATCCAGAAGTGGGATCAGAAGGAGGAACATCTTGTGTGGCTTTAGGAATTCACAGCTCTTTGTGTGGGAGAGCAGTTGGCGTATCTTTGCTTTGCTGCAGGTGTCACCTGTTCAGGCAGCAGATGAGCATGATAATCATAGGAAAGGACAAGAGACAATCAGTTTGAAAATACTTGCCATTTTCAATACAAAATCGTAAGTTCCACAACATTCTGTTTATCATCATAACTTCTTGTGCATCATCAGTGTCCCATCTTGCCTTTTGGTTTTGTGCACAGGTATACTTAGCTGTTCAGACTCTTCTTGTCATCTGCCTGTCTCAGTGAGCTTGACCTCCTATCTGTCCTGTCAGTTCTTGTGAGAAACAGTGGCTTTATAAGGACTGAACTATTCCTAGAAAGTGTGAAGAAGACAATCAGGCTTGAACCTTACAATAAGTGATTCATGAACCGCAATCAAAGGGCGTCCCAAAACAAGGCCCTGTAAAGAAGGTTTATAATCAGAACTGAAAACATTTGTTATGGCTATAGGGTGAAATCAAAATTCTTTAGTTTTAAGTTTGTTGATAATTTTGTGTCTGAGGACTGTGCACAAGCAGCCCAGTTTTTGGAATGGTGTGCCCATGTATGCATGTTCCAATAAAAGTGATATTAGATGAAGGTGGACAACAATTATGAGGAGGGCAGTAGGAATTGGTATTGATTCAGATTGTCTAATTTGAATCACAAGCTCTCGGTTCGATTTTATTTGATTCCGATTCATTTAGTTATATTTGAATTAAAATGTCCTTTTTGCTTTCCTGCAAACTCACATTAAGCACTCACATTAAATATCAGGTTGGAAATTTCTATTGCCGATGTGCTGCTGAAGATTCAGCAATGGAGGAGCAGTGCTGGTTGATGGAGTTTAGTTTGAAAGGCTAGAATGTTCAACTTTGTACGGGATTTAATGGGAAGTGAAAAATCGAAGCAGTCCCCAGGCTTGGTCATGGGGAGTAAATGGCCTTTGGCCTGTAAGTGTAAGCAAAGGCCATGGGTTTATCCTGGCCAATCACTCAGGATGTAGCAGGGAAACACTTCTGCCATTGTGTGTAAGTGTCTGGGCAGATATTGCTCACTTCATGTGTTTTTGTTCACCTTCTGAAGAGGTCACATCCTCTTTGAAGCTGCAGTCAGGTTATTCCTGCTTGTACAGGTGAGTGTTATGTGTGTAAATTCCCTTCTCTGTCATCATGCCCCTTTAAATCCTGCCAGTGAGCTCATTTTCTGCACATTACTTCCCAAAGCGGCACTGGCTTTCCACTGAGCCAAGCATTTCTGCCACCATCCGTCCTGTAGCTCTTTTTTTTTCTCATTCTCCTGCTCCTTTTCCTCCCGTCCTTGGCTGATGTCTCTATCTGCAAGCTTTCCATGCTCAGTTCTGGATCTGTTCCTGGTAGATTATGGTCACAGTGACCCTGATTGGTCACTAGCAGATGTCTTGATGTCTGCCCTCTCACAATCAGTGCTCACAATGGCCCCTTCTGTACAAGAAGCATTTCCAGGGGACGACTTTTAAAGTGCTTTTTGGACTCTCATGAATGATTCACTTGCTTTTTCAGAAGCATCTTTGCAGTCTGTGCCTTTTGCTAGGAGAACATGGTCTGCATGAAGACTTTTCTGTTTTGTACTAGTACAGAACAAATCCTCATTGACCCTTCGTGTCTTAAAGGATTAGTTCACTTTCAAATTAAAATTTCCTGATAATTTACTCACCCCCATGTCATCCAAGATGTTTATGTATTTCTTTCTTCAGTCGAAAAGAAATTAAGGTTTTTGATGAAAACATTCCAGGATTTTTCTCCATATAGTGGACTTCAATGGACTCCAAACAGTTGAATGTCAAAATTACAGTTTCAGTGCAGCTTCAAAGGGCTATAAACGATACCAGACGATGAATAAGGGTCTTATCTAGCGAAACGATCGGTCATTTAAAAAAAAAAAAAAAAAAAGTATATGCTTTATAAACACAAATGCTCGCCTTGCTCTGTTCTGCGATGTGCGTTCATGACTTCGCGTAATACGTAATTACGTTGAAATGGTCAAGCTTGACGTAGGCGGAAGTACCGAGTCAGTGTTTACAAATGTGGAGAAGGACCATTCAAAAGTTGTTGAATGTTCAATGACACACATTCAAATGTCTTTGTGTCAGTTTATTGTTTAAAATGGTCATTTCGTGTGCTTATCCTGGATGTTTTAATATTAAAAAGCCTAAAAGAAAATTTTTGCTTGGAAAGAAAATTGTGACTTTTCATAGATTTCTTATACACAATCCTGAGCGATTGAAGCTGTGGTTACTCGCGCTGCTCTTGGATATCAACAGACCCGAACATGCTCTGATATTTAAGAGAGTGTGCAGTGATAATTTTTTCAACGATGATTTCAAACCCTCCCAGCAAGGAAATCGCCGTTTTCTGAATGTTTTTACAGCAAACAGAGGTATGTATGTTTTTTTTTTTTTTTTACTATATTAGATGCATTAACGTTTTTTTCTCGTCAATGTGTTTAATAACGTGTGAATACGTTAAAAAAGATAGGGCAGGGTGAAAAACTCCATCTCATCTTCTCCTCCAAGTTCAAAATCGTCCGACATCGTTGTTTTACCTTTTAACTCCCTTTTTTTGTAAACTGCGTTTGACTTAGTATTTGCAAATTCAACTTGTAAACACTGACTCGGTACTTCCGCCTACGTCAAGCGTGACCTTTTCAACATAATTACGTATTATGTGAAGTCATGAACGCACATCGCAGAACAGAGCAAGGCGAACATTTGTGTTTATAAAGCATATACATTTAAAATTTTTTATTTTGAATGACCGATCGTTTCGCTGGATAAGACCCTTATTCATCGTCTGGTATCGTTTATAGCCCTTTGAAGCTGCACTGAAAACCGTTGAAACCGTTTGGAGTCCATTGAAGTCCACTATATGGAGAAAAATCCTGGAATGTTTTCATCAAAAACCTTAATTTCTTTTCGACTGAAGAAAGAAATACATAAACATCTTGGATGACATGGGTGAGTAAATTATCAGGAAATTTTAATTTGAAAGTGAACTAATCCTTTAATACCCTGATATACTTAAAGATGATTGAATAGCTAACATGTATGAGGTAATTTTGAACAAAAATCTTGCTGAAATAAAGGTTGTTTCCAATTTAGTTTCTTTGGTTTGAGACTGTTCAACATCACATTTTCAAAGTGCCATTGGTCCAAGATGATTATGTAATATGTGGGTGCTATGGGCTCCATCTGATTTTTTGACATGGAATATTTATTTATTTAATTGTTATTTTCAGGGACATTTTTTTCTTCAGCAAAGCACAGTGAATTGATCACAGTTGATCTTTATATAATTGCCGTTTTGTGAGTTTTTTTTTATGAAACAATTACTGCTTATTAGAATGCAAATCTATTCTGCATATTGCACTCTTGCAAGCTTCTCGTGATTTTTAAACATTCTGAAAATTTTGGGGCTGGGATGTCATGAATTCATGCAATGTTTGCAGAGCTGATAATAGCCCAAAGGTTACCACGATTTTCAATGGAATTCACCAGGTCATACAGTCATGCTGCTTCTCTAATCAGGTAAACTACTTTGTGTGCAAGGGCTCACGACTTTTCGTTTGTGAGAACCCACACATTGTACTCCCACTCTTAGGTACACATTAAACAATACTTGCCTCTGAGACTGCAAATATAGATATCTGACACCTACTTTAGGTCTCTACGGTCTCTGCAGATGTACTAAACCCATACTAAACAATATCCAGACAGGCCTAGGATGGATTTAACAATAGAAATGAACTTCAGGGTCTTTTTGTCTCCATCAGGAACATTTTTATTCACTTTTATTGCAGTTTTTGCCACAAACCCTGGCTAATTTCTGATCTTGGTGGTCAACAAGGCTTGCAAGGACAACCAATGAAAGGTTTCCTCTGTGTTGCCGTGATTTTAGATACAGCTGGTTCCCTTCCCTGGTTGCCCTCCATGAGCTGTCAATCAACAGCGTGCGCAAAACCACACACCACAATTGATCGCAAACAGCTGGCGAACGCAAACACTGTGTGTGACCTGATTGATGAGGATGAATTCATAAACATTTATAAATCCACCGCCTAGATTTTTCCCAGCATGCGAAGATGATGACGTACCACACTCAGATGGAATAAAGACAGATAATGATGGGACCCGATAACGGAATTGTGGGGGATGGGGTTGTTCTGGAGGGTGTTCCAGTGCAGTTTCAATGACTCATGACCAGTTCCTCTCTGTTTGGGGCTCTTACAATTAACTGAAGGGATTGCCCTGCCTCCCTTCTCTTCTCCGGGTGCTGCAGAGTGACTCTTGAAGCTGGTGTTATCCACTGTTTGTTTGGCTATTGTTTAGCTGACAATAGGCCAGATCAACGGCTACAGGCAGCTAACTGATGAAAGCTTTTCATGGCAATAAGTCTCGCTTTTAGCAGACGCTGTGAAACAAGAAGTCAGCCGGAACTGTGGCGTGTGGCGCATGTGTGTAGGGTGGGGCTTATTAAGCAAACATGAATATTCATAGTGGTTTCATCCACCGTTTGTTGTTGTACATTCAAGTTTTGTTATTTATCAACACATTTTGAACAGAAATGTGTAATTTTTAGATATTTGCTTAGTTTAATTTCTACGGACCATAAAAAGAACACATTTACAGGGTGTTGCTGAGTTACTGGGGGCTTTCCCCAAATGTTCTGATGTTTATCTTGGAGTCTGTGTGTAAAATAACCTGTCAGACAAGTTACTCAGACACCACGTAAACACGGTCTCACACAGAAGAGAAAACATCCTCCCTGTGAACAGGATTATGAGTTTTGACTGGGAACACTGCTAACATCTCCTTGAGATGAAGTTGGCCTTAATTGCTTTGATTGAAACTAATTTGTGGGCTCTTTGTTCGAAGAGCATCATTGGCAACACCGTTTGATATGGGGGATGCTTAATTGCGAATGCGTGAAGAAGGGAGTTGCCTATTTGCATATGGTTGAGGATTTTTATTATTTGGGTATTCACGTGAAATTATATTTTCGTTTATGTATAAACAGCAGTGATCTGTTGTAACCCCTGTGCTGAGAGCACAATGAGAAATGAATAGCAGCCTGCGGGTTTGACAGGGAGAGGGGGATGAATGAATGAGTGGTTATGGGTTTGATGCCGTTTATGAGAAGCCAGTGACTATTTGTCATCGTCAGTCTCTCGTTAACCCACCGTCAGATACACACACCTCCCCCCATTGCCTTCTGAAGCACGAGTTGCCCTCAGGATATGGGGCCCGACCCTCACCCACACAATGCAAGCGTGTGTGTATACGCATCACATTATGTATGCAGTGTGCAGTAAAATTGATAATGTTTCTCGGCACAAAGAGCAATTAAAGTTTTGTATAATTATTTCATTAATTTGTGAGTCAAGGTTTGGCCTGAGACCCCATGCAGCAGGGGTCTGTCATCGCTCAACCTGCTGTTTGGGATACTTGCCGTCTCAGCTCACTTTCATACTTTCTTCCCGGTTTCTGTTTCTTGTGTAATTGTTCAAACTTGTTTCTTTATCCCTACATCTAAATATGTATAGTATCTATGAGTATACATATCATTATGTGTACTTAATGTATGGTATGTAAAAAGCAGTTTGTCAAGCAAATAGTATGTGACGTATGTGGGTTTTTGTCCTATCTATTCATTTATTCAAAAAAATCATAAAAAGTGCATAAAGTGAGTACGTCTTGTCTTTTTGTAATTAAAATCCATTTTGATATTTTTTGGAGGGCATAAAGTCAAAGATGTCAGGGTGATTACACCTGACCTGATATCATAATGAAGAAAAAAAAAAAAGCCCTGATTTGTGTTGGCACATTTTAAAAAATTTTTTTTATTGAATGTATATTTTAACAAGCATTCTTATTAATATGTACAAATCCTTTTCTCTGACAAATCAAAATCATGTTGTCTGCCTAACAAAATTGTGTGTTGCAAGCAACATGCAAAACCTGTAGGCCCTCATGACTGTCAATGTCAGTGTTTTAAAATATCCTAGTAAATTTGGATATTAATATAAAATATGAATAAAATGTGACTTTTTATGACAAGGTTATCAACTAATTAATTATATATGTCATAAAAAGAATATGTTTGAACACTTTTGGAAGTGTACTCGCATGTATTCAAGGAATAAGAAAAATACATTAAATTTAAATTTACATTAAAGTGGTTACAGCACTTTTTATAGTAATTTAATTGGAACTTTTCTTGAATTTAAAAAAAAAATGTTTTTCAGTAATGAATAGTGCAAAGCGTAAATTAAAAAAAACTTGGTAAACGTGTTTTAATCTAGATTTTTTGGGAAGAATTTTCCTTTTCTATATAATAGTATTCATCATTCTTATTTATCATTGATCCATGTCTGAATATGCAGTATTCATGTACTTTAGGTGACCTACTACATCTGCTGAGGTTCTCATGTGTCGGACCATAGTCTCCTCACTCCTCCACCTGTATTGTCCTGACAGACGGAAGGTGAAGCCGTCTCTGAGACGAGGACGAGGCGCTCTGTGTTTAAGTGTGCCGTCTGAGGTTGTGTCGGATTGCCATTGTTGCATTTCTTGGAAAACCCCATCTTGTACCCCCACCCCTCACCTCTTCACCTCACTCAAGGAAATGAAAATAAATAAACAGGCATGGATAATGGCACTCTTACAAACAGTCTGCTCCTTCAGTCCCTGGGAGTGTGATTGTTCTTGACAGCAGTGTGTCTGTTCTTGATGATTAATGCCACGGCTGCTCTGCTTTGTTTTAGACCCTGTAGGCATTGTTGTTTTCTGGGCATTAATTTCTTGCCTGTCTAAAATGAAGAAAAGGACACTACATTTTATATCACCACATATTGGTGTAGTTACATATTACACAACTTCATGTTTTTTTAATTTTTATCTCCCTTCATTAGTATCCTCTCCTGCTTATATAGCTTTCATCTTGCCATTAGACACCGCAGGCTGGCACAGAGCAGCGGCGCGGAAATGGCGCCTGGCATCTTGGCCCTGCTTACAGACCTTCCCACCAGCCTCTCAAATTCCTGCCATGACTGTGGTTTGTATTAATGCTCTCATCAACGAGTGATGACACACAGGAACCCATAGGAGTGCATGTAAGCAGTTTATATATTCTCGGGACAGGTGCTTATGGACTTTTGTAATCATTTTGCACAATTTGGACAAACTAGCTGTCAGTTATGACCCTTACACTGTAAAAAATGACAGTGATTTTAACGGTAAAAAACTGTGAAAATGCTACAGTAAAAACCTGTTAAATGGTTAACGTTAAGTTCCCCTAATATATACGGTGGAAAACTGTAATAGACATTTTAGACAATTTTATGGTGAAATACCGTTTTTGGAAGTGAAAAAGAAACTGTAAATTGACGTTCCCAGAATTCCCTGTGTTGCATTTAAAATTGGATGTTTTTTCTTTGAAATAACTGTTTCTTAGTTTTTTCTTATGAGTTATGTATATTAGGGTTGTATGTTACATCTAATGTTGTTAAATTAATGTTTATTGCATATTTCAGTTTAATGAGTCTCACCATGATGGTGTTTAGTGCTTGTGTGAATGACACTGTGCACCTTCTATATATGTTATTATTTAAAAGCTGCTTGTGATGGGCTTTGGTTCATTATGTGATTTTCTCATCACCACCTGCATTTGGTGGTTATCAGTGTATTTCAAAGGTACAAAACAGATTTCAGTACTTCAATAGGTTGGTATATTAACATTATATCAGTTGATGAAATTACAGTATTTAACTGTAAATTTAAGTTAAAACTGTAAAACCTAAAATGTTGTTACCGTATTTATTTACGGTAGAATTCCGGCAACCACAGCTGCCAGTTTTATTTCCGTAAATTGTTCGGAATTTGTTTTGACAGTGTATGGTAAAGTCGATAAATTTAAAAATCTATTGAAATCAATCAGTGAGGAAGGAGAACATTTGCAGTGATGAAAATCTCTCAGATGCGGACTGCCTGTGCTTTTGGAAATCCAGTTCAATGATTTCCTGCTTTGTTTAAAATGGCTGTCTCTTTCTTTTTTTTTTGTCTTCAAAAAGTAATGTTCTGATTTATCTCTGTCAGATGCTTCCTTAGAGCAAATGTTTTTAGTGGCAAGTTGTCTTAAGAAATGTGTTTGGTTCAGGTTTACCTGACCCTAATTAGTTGCCTTTTCTTATTTATGTAAGACATGTTCTCGTCTTGCGAAAAAGGCACAGATATTGATTGATTCAATGTGAAAATGCAACTTCACATGTTGGACTGTTTGTCATTATGGATGATTTCTGTTTCAATTCTGATTTGCCATCACATTCACACGCAACAGACATATTGTGATTTAATTTCAATCCTCAACTGCTGCAAAACACTTAAATAGTATACACTACCATTCCAAAATTTGGGGTCGAAAGTCTTTTGTAGGGCTGCACGATATATCGCATGCGATATTTAATGCGCATCTTGTCAGTAAAGCCGGTTCTGTAATCAGCGGTAATTTCCATCACGTGCGTGATTTTACATGGAGCAGCATTTACTACATGGAGCAGCATTTACTACACAGAGCCGCTGTTCACTGACAAGCTGCGCAAATCCACATTGATAATGAACGTGGATTTGCGCAGCTTGTCAGTGAACAATGGCTCTGTGTAGTAAATGCTGCTCCATGTAAAACCACGCACATGATGGAAATTACCGCTGATTACAGAACCGGCTTTACTGACAAGATGCGCATTAAATATCGCATGCGATATATCGTGCAGCCCTAGTCTTTTGTGTTTACTGAGGCTGCATTTATTTGGTAAAATACAGTAACATCAGTAGTAATGTAAAATATTATTTCAATTTAAAAATGATTTTCCATTAATTTTTTTAAAATATAATTGTAATATGTTTTATACAATATAATCTCATGCAAAGCTTCAGTGTCACTTCATCCTTTAGAAGTCATTCCAATATGCTGATTTTGTGCTCTATGTATCAATTTAACAAACCCTTTATGAAAAGTATTGCTATTATTTTTAATCTTACTGATCCCTAACTTTGCATTGGACAAATGTGTCTTGTTAAATAGAAAACATTGAAGTAGCTAAAGTAGATCTTAATGGAGCACTGTGTTCCACACTTTTCATGATTAAAATTGTAATTGTATTCTTAATTTTTTCAATTAATGGTGCTGCCCGACAAGGGACCAAAACCTCATGGCAACACTCCTGGCACTTTAAATTGACACAGTGATGGAAGCTCATGTGTGTGGTCGGATCCAAAGTCTGCAAGACAACAACACCTCTGTGGAAACAGCACACCGCTGAGTTGGACCGCTATTGTGTGAACCCCAGTGGTGCATCAGACCAGCGGCCGTCTTGTTTTTGAGCTGCAACACCGCGATGGGTTGTTTGGAGGCTGCCAAGTGTCCTTGCTGTCTTTTCTAAACCCGCTTGTGTTTGTTTCCTGACACTGCAGTGGAGCCTATGTACACGATTGTCTGTGTATGTAGTCTGCATTGTTGTGAGCTCCACAAGTGTTGGGTTTGATTATGGACATTTAAAGCTGCTAAACCTTTCATAACACTGCTGTGTCCCATTACGTTTCACATTTTCTTTGTTTTGTCCAGGAAACCCTTTTGATCTTGTTGTGTTAAATAGCACTCCACTTGACAGCTTAATTGCAGTGTGAATTGCAGCATGCAGCGTATGGTTCGATCCCGCTGTAAGGAATGTTATTTCCAGATCGTTCTAGTTACGAGGACATTCCGGCAACTTTTACAGGGCTGACTGGTTTGTTTTGTCTTGTGCATCTTGCTTGCACACTCTCCCATTGTCATTCTGTCACTGCTTCTTGTTTTTTATCCATTGTCTCGCTTTCAGTCAAAACAATGAGGGGTGGAGAAGCGTTTTGCGCGTGCCTCGTTTATCAAGCGCTCATCAGATCTTCTGTAATGATGGCACGCTGACTGTCAGCTGTAATGATATCTTGACTGTAACTATGATAATAGTCTTTCCTGTAAGTACTGGTGCGTTAAATGTGGGTGGCTTTTTCCCCCCTTTAGGTTAGGAGAGAGATGCAGCATTCTTGTGCTGAAGGGCCTAATTAGGACTGAAATTTAATTGTACAAAACTCTGTTGAAGCTCTATGAAAACAACGTATGGACGTATTAAGATCTCTGAGCTCTACTTCACAAGTTACGCTTAAGTATGACTTGTGTGGGTTGAGTTTTGGTCATCTTTTGACAGAAGCATATGTGGGTTTTATTTTGGCAGTGTTTTGTGAGACTGAGATCTGTGTGGTTTGTGTGCAGAAACATGAAACACTTTGAGTAAATTTCCATGTCTGGCTCCAGTCGTTCCCCAAATTTGTAAACAGAAAACAAATTGAATGAATATGTGATCTCAGAGTGGTAAACAGATATGATCACCCAGATGCATGACGGACATGTAACGTCTGAAGTTTTTTTTTAATATCTGATAATTGCTGAAGTTGTTATCATGTATGCAGTGTTATCCTGATATTCTATTACATTACAAAATTTAAATACAACATTTTTTCACATAGTTGTAGTTATTTTCTGTTAAATTAAAAGATCATGAAGAGAGTTAAAATTTCAAAAAGAACACTGAACACACTCTTAAAAATAAAGGTGCTTAAAAGTAGTGGTCGACCGATATATCGCCAAGGCCGATATATATTATATATATATTTTTCATATATCGGCACACTGTAAAAAGTGATAAGTTGACTTAAATTAAAAAAATTGAGGAAACCCATTGCCTTAAAATTAAGTAAATAATAATTTAAAAAAAAAAGTGAAGCTAACTTGACAATTCACTTAAAACAAATTTTTTTAATGATCATTTACTTAAATTTTAAGGCAACGGATTTCCTCAATTTTTTTTAAGTTAAGTCAACTTATCACTTTTTACAGTGCATCGGCCGATAAATTTTTCTGTTTGGCTGATGTTTTTGACGGCTCTGAGAACGGCAGCGCCTGAGCACACAGTGCTCACATTCTCCCTCTAGTTCGCTAATATTTGAAATATTTGTCCTTTGTTTTTCCAAAACGAACGTAAGAAGCATCATTGCCGGCATCTCACGTGAAAAATAATTTCCAGACTGAGAAAATGCATGTGAACTCAAGTCGGAAAGCTCTAATAATTCAAGTCCAAGATGGCTTGAATAACACCGATAAACTATACATTGTTGTAGTCGAGTGTGTATTGTATTTGTTTTATCATTCAAAACGTTTATATCTTGTTTACTCAGTTACATGATCCATAGCAATGCATTTGTCCATATTGGGGATTTCCTGGAGCTTCATGAGTTCCGCTACTTCTGTGACTGGATATGTGGATTTTTTTGTGCGAAGGAGGGCGCCCTCTGACATCCAGTAGGAATAAAAAAGACATCATGTGTTTAGTGCTAATGGCCAATCCAATTATTAATTGGTAATTTTTATTTCTTTTTTTTATTATTTTTTATTATCGTTTTAAAAGTATCGTTTTGGCACCGGTATCGAAAAAAATCCAAACGATACCCAACCCTAGATAGAAGTCTGACTAATAATCAGATAGAACTGTTAAACAAAGGAATTAAAATGTAGCCTATACAAAAAAGTATTATAACGATTATTGTAATATTATTAGTAATAGAAAGGCAAACATTGTTTGCCGTCAGCATTCAGCAAATGCACATTTAAACAAATCTTTGAATGACTAATGAACATTTAATTTCACAAATCTCGCAAACTTAGTTGAGTCCAGTTGTGAGATCTTGTGAAGTGTGCATTTGTATCCTGTATGATCGCGTGTTTTCTGCGAGACGGTGGATCCGTGAGTTTTGAATGCGGACAGGAGGAGAGTTCAGCTTCACTGGAGACAAACTTTAAACTCGTGATTTCAAATTATGCTGAATGAATGAATGAATGAATGAGGTATTTATATAGCGCTTTATTGTGTATTGCAATACACCCAAAGCGCTTTACAATCATGTGGGGGGGGTCTCTCCTCAACCACCACCAGTGTAGCATCCACTTGGATGATGCGACGGCAGCCACAGGACAACGGCGCCAGTGCGCTCACCACACACCAGCTACAGGTGGAGAGGAGAGAGTGTCATAGAGCCAATCAAGTGAATGGAGATTATTGGGAAGCCATGATAGACAAGGGCCAGTGGAGGGAATTTGGCCAGGACACCGGGGTTACACCCCTACTCTTTACGATGAGTGTCATGGAATTTTTAATGACCACAGAGAGTCAGGACCTCGGTTTAACGTCTCATCTGAAAGACGGTGCTTTTTACAGTATAGTTTCCCCGTCACTATACTGGGGCGTTAGGACCCACACAGACTGCAGGGTGAGCACCCCCTGCTGGCCTCACTAACACCTCCTCCAACAGCAACCTAGTTTTCCCAGGAGGTCTCCCATCCAGGTACTGACCAGGCTCAGCCCTGCTTAGCTTCCATGGGCAACCGGTCTTGGGCTGCAGGGTGATATGGCTGTGGCTAATATGCTGTACTTTATGCATTTGCCTACTGTCATATTCATATCATTTTCACTGTGTGCTGTATGTAAAATGAGTGTTACCTTGGCTTTATTTGAAAAAAATATTAAAAAAGGCTCTTCTATGGCATCGTGAAGCACCTTTATTTTTAATAGTGCATTTAAGAAACTAAATGAAAATTTTTAACAAGCACAGAAATAAATAAAAAAACATGAAACATTAAATATTTTAATATTTGAAAATAAATATAAAGTGAAATGGAAGCTCAAATGTGCAGGATTGATGTGTGAAAAGTAACCAGTGAGATTTGTTCTTGCGTGTCACGCAAACATGTTTGAGCTTCTGCTGGAACTAGTGAGGTTCGTTCTGACGTGTCAAGCAAGTCCGTTTATCATATTAGATTTGCATTAGTCAATATTTTTATATTTAAAAAATCTAATTATCTTACAAAGCACTTGTGTCTCAGATGGACTTGCAAGAAACAGCTCAATATGGATTACACTCTTAAAAATAAAGGTGCTTCATCATGCCATAGAAGAACCTTTTTGTCTAAATGGTTCCATAAAGAACCTTTAACATCTGAAGAACCGGTCTGTTTCACAAAAGGTTCTTTGTGGTGAAAGAAGGTTCTTCAGATTATAAAAAGGTAAGAAAGATGTTTTTTTTAAAGAACCTTTGACTGAATGGTTCCTTGTGGAACCAAAAATGGTTTTTCTATGGCATCGCTGTGAAGAACCTTTTGAAGCACCTTTATTTTTAAGAGTGTACTTTTACATTGTCTTTGCAAACTTTCTGAAGCTTGAACATTTTTAAGGAACGGGCTTTCCGTGGAGGGGCTAACATACAGTATATTAGCTTTCATTTAAAAATATCTTAATTTGTGTTTTGAAGATGAACAAATGTCTTATGGTTTTGAAGTAACATGAGAGTAATTGAGGACAGAATTTCTGTTTCTGGGTAAACCCTTTAGGTCATTTTTTAAGGTTTACACAATGAGTGTAAACACTCAACACATTTTGAAGTAGTCCGACATGTTCTGGCTCAACAAATGACGTGAATTTCAGGGTGGGACTACCTGTAATACACCGCTTAGCAGGGAATTGACTAGCTTTTTCAGATAACATAGTAAAGGGAATAACCCCAAGGAGGATTGTAAGAAAACTCTTGGGATACTGTACAGATGCTGAGATCCATCTCGGCAGGTAAGCTTGGATAGTTCCCAAATTCTACTAACATCCTCTTTTTAGGCTGCACAACCAACCTTTCCTCAGTCTGCTGATGTAAGCTGTTAAAATCTGGGTCCTGAGTTTCATTTGTATAAGAGAATTCAGCAAGAATTAATTCTCCACTGCCGCTGGTAACATTTCTATGCCACTTTAATAAGAAAACATCCTTAGAATAAAAACATCAAGAGTACAGAGTCGTGCACATGCAGCGGCACACTAGAGAGATCACTGTCAACGCAACTCTTGCAGAAGTGGAGCCAGTTAATATTTGCATTTAGCATTTGGAAATCAGATAAGCTTAAAATTATTTCCTTGTGTGGTTTGGCATGTTTGTTCTTAGCTGCTTTGGTCCTGAATCAGGTTTTTTGTTAGTGTGTGTGTGTGTGTGTCCTTTGTACCTTTCTTCTAGTGTTCTGTATCGTCTGTTCTCCTTGACAGCGCTGACTCAAAGGTGGCCACAGTATAATAATAGCAGCAGCGAGGGAAAGAAAAAAGCGGAAGGAGAGCTGCGGAAACTGTGCCAGCGGCGCAGGCTGGTGGAGACAGAATTATGGCAATATGGCTGTTTTTCCTTCTCTTTTTCTCCTACAGTGGTGCTGCCATGTTTTCAGCAGACCACATCACATACTCAAAGGGTGGGAAGCCTATATAGAGAATGTAAACACTGCACAGGAAGTGGGAAACGCATTATATTTACGTCGTTCCTTGGATGCATCCCTTTGTTTAACCCCAAGTTTCTACACAAGTACCTTCTATTGCAAACCTACTAAACCTTTGTTGCAGATGTTCATCGCAAAACTCTGTAAAGCACACTCTTAACAGTGACAAAAGTTTGTCAGAATCGTTGTTCGTAATTCAATGGCGATTGGTTCTTTTAATTGGAAGGTGTGAGTATTGAAAGAACTAGAGCATTCTAATTTCTCCCATTCATTGTAACACCAGCAACCCATCTCAGCTATATACTGTCTGTGCAGCCTCCAAAAGGAGATTGTCTATAGATTGTCTAAAAATTGTCTATAGGCGCACAGCTGTATGTATGCTTTGACCCACCAATAGAAATAGAATAAGTAGAGGCAAGTCTGTGGCTTTCATTCTGTGTAACCACATCAGATGTTGGTTTCAGTCAGCGCGTCTTGTTTACTGTGGCTGTACATGAGATATATTTAAAGCATAGATTATGTTGTGTCCCACGATTGTGACTCCTTGGTTTTTCCTAAATGCATTATTGTGTAATGCATATGGGTTCATGATGCAGAATGCTGTTTTTTTTTTTTCCCTTGTTGGTGCAAACACCAGTGAAAATGCACCCTTTGCTGCTAATTCCGCACAGTAATTTATTCATATCATGCAAGTTAAAATGCCTGCACAGAACCAGCCTTAAGTAAATAAAACCAGTGTTAAGCTCATCAACAAAAATTACTGACACATTTTCACGCTTTTTGCATTTGTCAAAGATGAAAAAATGCACCCTGATGATGATAATTAAATTAATTTTAAAACACTATTTTAAACCGTTATCATGCTAGTATTTCAGGATGTTTTCATAAGGACATGAAATGCATTAAAATGAATGAATGTGTACACAATTTTTAAGTAATGTTGAAAAATCTGATAGTTTGGTTTGTTACCGTTGAACACGTTTTTGATATTTTGCATATTATTGGCAACTAATGTTATTTTTCGTTGACTCTTTCATTGAAATGAAATGAACATGATTTGACAAAACAAGACTAAATTTAAAGGATATTTTTGTTATTCAATGGAAAACTGCAAGTCAGTTCACCAAATATTGCATGCATACATAAATTTACTTTCATGACATTTTGGTAATGCACAACAATGCATACCACTTACCGTTGAGTAATACTTTTGTCTTGTGAATGTTGCTTTTTTTTTTTTTTTTAATTAACAGAATTATAAATAATAGATTTGAAAATATGTCTGCAGAATTGTGTGAGATGGCAAAATGAATGTCCCTCTCAGTGCCACCCTATATGTTTGGCACAGGTACAAACACACCTTGTTCGGCTGTTTTGGGAATACTGTGTTGATATGTACGCACTAAAGCCTGGGAGAGAACAGACCATGCTTCGGACAGGCAGAGGCAGCCAGGACACAAAACACATGTTTAACTGTGCTACGCTGGATAATCTATATACCACAACGTGGAAATATCACCCCTGCTTGTTCCATCACTAACTTGCTGTGTCTTTTCTTTTCCAACCCTTTTCCTCTGTGTCATTTTGATGAAGAGCAGACGCATTCTGCTAAACACTCTTATCTCCTGCTGTCTTTGCAGAGGTGACACCCAGAAACTCAGTGTGAGGGTAATAGACTTTCCATTGTCACAGTATGTGTGGATGCATTTAGAGCATGGAGCTTGCATGTTCACCTTATGTAGCTTGTAAAATCTAGGACACAGACTCAGCTTTTCTTCTGCTGTCTCAGCACGTGATGTGTACATGTGTGTAGCAGGTTTATGTTCATTAAGAATGTCTTACTGAGTCAGGAAACTTCTGAAGCCTGGTGCATTGCAGGAGACCATATGGTTGGTACTGGGGAAGTTGAATATAGATAGTTTTAGACAGTCGATTTAAAATTGATGGTCCTTTTGTAGTTCATAAATAATGGCAGAAACATCAGCTAAAATGAATATTCTTGGTTTAATAACATTTAAAATGAAAGTTCTGTTATCATTTACTACTCACATGTCGTTCCAAATCCATAAGACTTAAACTCATCTTCAGAAAATAAATGAAGATGTATTTAATTAATACTCTCCTTTAATTGTTGTCCACTGCAACCAAAATTTTCAAGCTTCATAAGTTCGTAAAAGCCTTCTGAAAAAACACAATGGCTTTGTATGATGAACAGATTTAATTTAGGCTGTTATTCACAGGATTTAAATGGTGATATGAAGCTACAGTATTAACTGGTCTGTTTTACTTTGTCAGGTTGGGCCCATTTACTTCAATTGTTTGTTTGTTTTTTTTCTCCATTTTTTTTATTTATTTTTATTTTTATTTTTTAATCATCAGTATGCCACAAGTGCTGTCAATTAATCTGTTTTCTGCCAAGAATCAGCATTTGAACAGGTTTAGACGTCACGATCATGATCATACTGCCAGAGGGTCCTAGTGTGTCAATGAGAACTGGTTCAATACGTGTGTGGCAGCATATTGATTCAGCCAAAGCAGTGACTTCAGCATGCAGGTCAATGAACTGGTACCACAGCGACCCTGCTGCACTGGGAACACTGGAGAAGATGGAAACTTGAGGCCCATCCTAGGAAAACAGGAAGCAGCTGTAACAACATCCTGTTTCAGAGTGATGTCCAGGGAGCAGTGGCACATGGGTGAGCCATCAGTAGCCCCAGTGCAGCCCAACAGAGGGGCAACAATGCAGTCCAGTGTGTCAGAGAAGTAGCGGGGGGCTGACGGACTGGTTTTTTTCCATTTGCCCTGTTAGGGTCAATGACCAGCAGTCAGTTGACCATAGACACATGATGCAGGGATACAATTATTTGCTGGTTTCTTTGTTAAAGGGTTACGCCACTCCAAAACGAAAATTTTGTCATTAATCAGTTACCCCCATGTTGTTCCAAACCCGTAAAAGCTTCGTTCATCTTCGGAACACAATTTAAGATATTTTGGATGAAAACCGGGAGGCTTGTGACTGTCCCATTGACTGCCAAGTAAATAACACTGTCAAGGCCCAGAAAAGTATGAAAGACATCGTCAAAATAGTCCATCTGCCATCAGTGGTTCAATCTGAATTTTATGAAGTGACGATTAAACAAAAATAACGACTTTATTCAACAATTCGTCACAATTCGTCCATTAAACGCAAACTGCATATGCTGTTCTGTGTCAGCTGCACCACACGGATAAGCGATTAATGACAAAATTTTCATTTTGGGGTGGAGTAACCCTTTAAAGATTAGGGTTGGGAATCGAAAATCAATTCCAATTCCTGTGCGCGCATCCTTTTTTTTTTTTTTGGTGGCGAAAAAGGGGCTATTAAAAATGTATTTGTCTTTGAATCATTTATTCAAGAGGTTCATTCAGAAACACTGATTCTTCCAGTAATGAGACAAATAAATCTTGAGTTAGTCATTGAATCATTCCATTCATAAATTCCATGAGATTTTGTTTTGTTGTCTAATATTTTTTCTCCAGAATTGTGAGAGAACTACAACCTCCATTTTAAAAAAGAAAAAAAAAATCTCAATTTATCCATAATCTTGCAGCACTATTTTGCACTCAAACTCCTCTTAATCGAGTCCAGTTTTTATGTAGCCAGCTGATTTTTGTTCATGGTATTCAGCAGCAATTAAATTTGCAAAAAGAGACACTCAATAAATGTGTTTTGAAGTGTTTGACTATTTTGACCACATTGAAATTTAAACTGGGAATCGATAAGCAGATTCAGAATCGGAATTGGAATTGATAAAATTCAAAAGATACCCAACCCTATTTAAGATGATGGTTGACAGTGGAAATTGGAGAGAAAGAGAATCTTAGTAATTTGAGCTAGTGTGGCGTGTGTCTCTTAGTGTGTGTGTTTTCACAAAAACTGCTGGGAAACGCGGCTTTGTGTTCACGAAGCTATTTTAAGAGCTGCAGTGAATGAGGAGATGAAACATGCTGTTCTCAGTGTCTGGAGGGAACGATGGGGTGAGGTGGGAATGAGATGAGAGAGCTTGAGATGAGGAGTGTAAAGTGACAGTGAAACGGAGGGAGGAGGGTGGTTCTCCAATATCCTCCATCAAATGATCAGAGTGTACAGCAATAAGTCATGTTTCTGGCAGCATTCATAGCTAATTGAATTGAACTGAGGCTCCACAGAACACTGACTCCACATGCACTTACTGTAGCTGCCTCTCACTGTGTTCTTTATAAGAAGCCTTATGTGTGCCTTTTTGTCTGAGGCAGTTTCTCATTTTCAATTCTAATATGGCCCGTCTTGACCTGAACTTGTGTTAGCATTTTACTTTGCAGTTTCATATTGAATCAGACAGATGCAGACTAGTGTTAAGCTCAAAAAGAACACCCTCAACTGTGAGACCGTCTAAGATCTTAAGGGAATAGTTCACCCAAAAATGACAATTCTGTCGTTTATTCATGTCCCTCCAAAACTTGTCTTCTGTGGAAGATCTAAAAATATATTTTTTGAAATATGTTTTTGTCTAGGGATGCCCCGAAATGAAAATTCTTGGCTGAAGCTGAACAAAATGAAACACTGGGCCGAAGGCCGAATTAATTGCATAAATTAAATAGCCAAAATGTGCTTTTTACTGTTTTTTCCCCCCCTGCTTTTCAAATAAAAAATCAATTCCAAAACTATTTAAAAATATTTACTTTTTAACATTCTAGCAGACATTATATCAACAAAGCACAATTTAACTTAAAATTAATAAGTTAGTAAAATAATAATTTTTTGGCCGTTTTTGAAACCCTGTTCGTGAATCAGGCATGTATTTTTTACTGTACAAATAAATGCAGCCTTGCTGAGCAGAAGAGGATACTTTTAAAACAGAATATATTACAGATCCCAATTTGAACACTGTGTGTGAATATAATAAATGTTTTAATAGAGCTGTTGTATAGGGTAATTATTATTTTCATTATTATTGTCTTACTTTTTTATTTTATTCTCCAGAACAACAGTAAAATTACAATACTAACATTTATGGATGTTGTTGGAGTTGTTGCTTTTTTTCAGCTTTTATTTTGGCAGAAACCCGCAGGAAGATCTCAGTGCTTCTTTTTGTTGACAACAGATTTATAAATGATTCTCATTATGAATTTGGGAAGATGTTTGTCACACATCACATTGTCACATGCCTTTAAAAAAATTAATAAAAATGTTACTGAGCAACTGACGAGTAACTGTTTCAGCGCAGATTTTCCTCACGCGTTGGACTTTGAACCCTGGCGGTGCGAGCTCGTGCAGCGCTTTTTGAATACATGCAATCCGTGCGTGTATTTGAAAACATAACATTCTGCAGTTTATTTACAAATCGTTTAAGGCCATTTCATGATTTTAATCATCATACAGTAACCAGCATCAACCACCTCTTCCTCTTCTCATCTGAGACATGAGATGCAGCGCTAAGCAGTCTCTCGCTGTCTGTGTTTCATGCTTGTAATGATTTTTGTGCCTTTCTCGGACAGTTTTAAATACTTCCACACTGCAGACACGTTTGCTGCATTGTGTGCACCTCTATTTGATCATGTCACGTCATTGTTCGGTACATATTATTCTGCCTTTTCGCTTATTCGGCCGAACACCGAAAGAGCTTTTTTTTGCTATATTCGGCCAAACAATTTCGGTTGCCGAACATTCGGTGCATTCCTATTTTTGTCCATACAGTGAGAGTCAATGGATTCCAATGTATTTTATTTTTTTATTAAACTTTTAATATGTTATTGCTAAATTGTATAAATTTCATTATGGTTCATATATTATTTTTGGTTACTAAAATTTATTGTAACCATTATAACTGAATCCAGAAAAAATTTGACACAAAATCTTATATGACTTATGTTTTCACATCATGTTCAGTTGGATGTGTGAATTTGCTTTGTTGACCAACAGACTGCTGCTTGTTTTGAAAGTGAAATGTAGCAAAATTTAGTAGCAAAATTTTGCTGAAATTTAACTTATGTGACTGCACTTAAACATACTTCAAACTATAATCGTTTGTACTCAACAGAAAAAAAGAAATGCATACAGTTTTGGAACGATGTGAGGGCGGGTAAATGGTGGTGCCAGATTCATTAGACTGATTTAAACTGGTAACTCTTGAGACTTTTAAACAATTCATTAAAAGAAGCAGCTCATAAGAGTCATTTACTCATGAAATAGGCTATACTGGTCACACCATATTTTCATTTCCTTTTGTGCAGCTCAAAAGAACAACTCAATGTTTTTGTCAATATTTTGCTATACATTTACTGCAAACTTAAATTCATGCTGGAGCTGATGTGAAAAGCGGTGCAGGGAATGCTGTTAAGCACCCTAATGCATATTGCACATATAAATGGCAAGAGCTTTTGCCAAGCTCCAATCTGACGACCTCTTCCTGTTCTTAATTAGGCCATTTCTTAGACAGAATAAGCTGCAAAATGCATCAGACATTGATGACTGTCAAGACTTCGGCTGTGGATGAATATAGATGAGACCAGATATAATCAAGCAACTCGGATCTCATACCAGACGTCTCATTCAGAGGAATTACACACTCTCACTGTTCTGCAGGAGAGGAAAAGCCACTTCGTGACAGAGAGAGATTTACATCCTGACCGAACGATGATGGATGTCCTTGGGAGTTGTGACTTGCGCCAAGTGCGCCTTTGAGCGCTGTGTAATGGTTAATTGTTGCAAGCTACCCGACACATTCATTATTGCGCTTTGTGTGTTAGTTCCGCTTTCATAAATCCTAATTGAATCTTTGATGGAGCCTCATGGTGTCGATTTTGGACTGGTGTTGGCCTAGTTCTCCAAGTCCCCTCAGGATGCTTACGTTGGGTGTGTGGGATTTTAATGATTTAGGAGACACTCTAAAAGCTGCAAGTTCTTAAAATGAGGGTGAATCCTAAGGACAAAAGCGGAGCAGAATAACCTGCTCTGGATCAGGCCATCACAGACACTGACCCTGGTAACATTATGCAGAATTATTGTAAATTGAGGGACCTCCTGTAAATGTCCAATTTTTTTTCTTGTAATTTCACTATTCTGTTTTTTCCATCACGTCGTCATTTTCTGCCCGACACACAGAGTGGGTGGTGGAAGTGTGCTTCTGTAATCGGTCAGCTCACAGCGAGGGGGTGGAGGGTCCAGGCAGGTCGTGGGAAACTGGCTGCAAAGAATCAACGCTGAAATGAGACTCTTACTCTACATACACACATAAACAAATGCATAAGAGCGTTTAAATAAGACACATGAGCTTCCCATGGGGCACACAGACACCCCTCATTAGCCCACCTGCTGGAATATCTCGGCTGTTCTCCATTCTAAAGTTGATTTTTGTGTCCTCCTAGACTGTCAGTGACTTCAAAGTGACAATATGATTGTCGTATTTGTGAAGTAACTGTGTTTACTACACATTCAAATGCAGATGAGGTTCACTTGCCATAATTATTTCACCTAGAGCCGAGGTATCGGCTTTACAATGAAATTCAATCGATTCAAATTCAATGAAATGATTGACAATGAAATTCAAAGTATGCAACAAAAATATGTTCACATGATCAGGTTTTCTAGTTTTAGTTTTTAGTTTAGTTTTAGCATTTTAGGACAATAAAAAGTTAATTAACTGTATCATTTAAAAAATTGTAATGACATTTTAATGTTAATGTAAAATATACAACGCATCAAAAAATATAGGCTTATTTATTTTTTTTAGGCTACAGAATCTAATTTTAGTTTAGATTGGTTTTGAATTTTCTTTTTTTTTTTTATTAAAGATAATGTTGAATAGTGGTTGAAATATGAGTTTTTCATTGCCTGATGATGATATAGGCTAATTCTAATATATGTGACCCTGGACCACAAAACCAGTCTTAAGTCGCTGGGGTATATTTGTAGCAATAGCCAACAATACATTGAATGGCTCAAAATTATCGATTTTTCTTTTATGCCAAAAAAAATCATTAGGATATTAAGTTAAGATCATGTTCCATGAAGATATTTTGTGAATTTCCTACGTAAATATATCAAAATGTAATTTTTGATTAGTCATATGCATTGCTAAGGACTTAATTTGGACAACTTTAAAGACGATTTTCTCAATATTATTTCTTTTTTTTTTTTTTTGCACCCTCATATTCCAGATTTTCAAATAGTTGTATCTTGGTCAAACATTGTCATGTAAATCTCAATAAAAATTTACCCTCATGACTGGTTTTGTGGTCCATGGTCACATATGCTTAATACAATTCAGTGTCAGTACATGAGATGTCTACAACATGAAAATGCTGACAACAAAATAAATCCTGTTTACCTAAAACACATACTCAAATTTCACAAAAAACTGGAGACAGAAATAGTTTACCATCCATTGACAAAGTCAAGTCACGTTTATATAACACTTTATACTATACAGATTGTTTCAAAGCAGCTTTGCACTTTGTTGTAAAATTCATTAATAATGAAGAAAAAAAAAAAAATCAGCTATACGGAAGATAATTGCGTCTTTGTTTAGCTCAATTCAGTTCAACATTGTTGACAATTCAGTTGAATAGGTGTCAATTGTGCAAATGTGAACGGAAATATGTTCATCTACTTTATAAGCAGCTCTTCAGAAGGCATTTTCTATTCGTATTCAGCTTAAGTCAGTTCAAAGCTGGCAGTAAAATTTGCAACCGAAAAAGAAGGAAAATAAATACTTCTGTTAATTGGCTAAGCAGACATGGTTATCCGGCAGTAGTCTCAAATACTGCATTTACACTTCAGGTCTTGATGCCTAATTATCTGCATTTACACTATTGGTAAAACAATCCAAGGTAGACATACTGACCTGGAAAAGCATCCATATGAGTTGACGTCATTTACCACTGTTGCTTTTTCAATGATGTACGACTCTCATTGACAGGGGAATATATCTGATCTGTCTGCTTACATGGCAGATGCCAGTACATGTATCTTGATTCATATTAGATTTATTTCCACAAATAAATAATGCCTGAATCTAATAATATCGGCATCCATGTGCTTTTTTTCCCCTGCTTACACATTCATAATTGGGACACTTGAACCATGTAATGTAAAGATGATACATTAAGCTGAAATATTAAACACTAAATATTGACAGAATTGCCTTGGCCTAATGCTAGGTCTATCACTCCCTGTAGCTTAGCCATGATTTTTTAAATTTTTTTACTGCAAAAAATCAACTTACACGTTGAAATCGACTGGGTGCTCATCAAAGAAATTTTTTTTCAGTTGTTTGGAACCAGTCATTCAGACATTGAACTCCAGATGTGTATGCTTTCTCATGAGAAGCAGGCTCTGCATTGTCTCTCCTCAGAGTTGCGGATGAAGAGCAAGGATAATGACTGGGTGTTTTAGTTTCATCTTTACTGCCTTCAGTTTTTTATAGATGAAATGTCACACAATATTCATGGTTATTGAGCTCTCTACAAACACACATATCAAGAAACTTTCGTTATTTGTAAGGATTTTCTGCAAGGATACTTTTTTTTTTTTATCCTGCCAGTGTTTGAAATGGAGATTTCTTTTAGAGAATTGTACTAAAGTGTAATAGTAGCTTCAGACTAAAGCTCTTGCTATGTCTTTCATCACTGTTTTTATCGAGGTTGCAGTTTTATAATCAAGCATGCAATCGACATCCATAATGAAAAATAATCCAGCGAGTCTATTTCAATTGAAGAGGTGAAGCAAGACTGACAAGGGCTTTGACTGTAATGGTTCATTACCGATCTGTCACTCCCATCATGTCTCCTGTGATGTTACAGATTGTCATTTTGAATGAGTCGCAGTATCACATACAGCTGTCATAGCTGTGTGCGTTGATTGGTTCCATCTGCGCATGGAACGCCTAATATAGAGAAAAGAGATCAGAGGTCTCAAATAAGTCAGATTTCTCCAAACAATATGATTTATATGTGATTACAGCATCAGTTGTTCAGTCAATCCTTATTTTTTTCTTTAATACCCAGTCTGTTTTCATAAATGCTTTCTATGTGGGTAGCAGATTGTGTTAACCTTCCTCAGATCTCAGACACTGTGGCTTTTTGGGGTCACCCCATGGAATATATGAAGCAACCCCCCCCCAAAGGCTCTTGTTTCCTTTCTATTCTTCATCTGCTAGCCTTTCAAAAAGTGGCAATGGTGGCAGTCCCCAAGGGTTATGCATATATGTTAGCATTAGCGTGTGTTTAGTATGGGTCTCTTGAGAAATTATAGACTGTTGTTATCTGACATCAGTGAGCAGAAGATGGAAGCAAAGCATGCATTTCTTTGTGCATGGAGATGGACACAATAAACAAAGCAGGGTCCCAAAATCTAATAAGTTTCGTACCTAAACAACATTTAAAGTGTTAGTTCATCCAAAAATGAAAATTATCCTGTTATTTACTCACCCTCAAGCCGTCCGTGTTTGCGCTCTGTTTTTGCATTATTGTACATTGTAGCAAATCAGAGTCATATCTATTGATTTCTATAACACAATGATATACGATATACACACATGACTTTCTTCTTTCAGACGAATCCAATCGGAGTTATATAAAAAAATTGTCCTTACTCTTCTAATCTCTATCATTACAGTTAGCTGGTGTTTCTGTGACACAGTCCAAAACACGTAAAATAAAGCGCGTGCATTTTCTCGGATTGGCCATTGTGCTATAGAAATCAATAGATATGACTCTGATTTGCTACAATGTACAACACTGCAAAAACGGAGCGCAAACACAAATATACATTTCATTCTGACCTGAGACGGCTGCCGGTTACTTTAGTTTTGTTGTTTGTTATTTGCTTGCTTCTTTCCTGAGTCTTGAACTTGGTTACATACGTTTTCCTTAAATCATCCTGGCGACCCATTTTTTAAGACCCAGGGTTTGAAAACCACTGCTTTAGAAGATACAAGACAGCTGTCTACATTTGCTCATTTGGCAGGTGCTCTTATTCAGATTGACTTACATTGCATTCAATATAAACATTGTATTTGTTTATCCATTCCCTGAGAATCAAACTTGTGACTTTGGCGTTGCTAACTCCATGCTCTACTGTTATCTAGCATTGTATCTAACATTGATCATCATCAGGCATTTTCTTTGATAATAGAGCATGATCCGACTCTCACCAAATATAAACTTAACTCTTCTGGAGTCAAGGATTTACAGGCTTATGTGCTGGTCTCTTAGATGTCCTCTGAGCGTTTGAGCCCACAGTGCACCTGCAGCCACTATTGTTCTATTGTAATGTGAAATGTGTTGTGCAGCTGAGCGTGGGGGCCGGGCAGGCACTGTGGGCTCTAATTAACACACATTTGATCATTTGCTCTACTGAAAAGACCTAAAATTAACACAAACATGTTTTGTTCTGTACTAGTGTAGTTTTGGAGTTGGGTCCTTTTGAATGTGTCTTTTCCTCTGCTGTTTGTATTGATCAGTGAGCCGCTCATCTAGAACTGTTCTGTAAATAAGACTGAACTTAAGGGCATGACCACATTTATAATGATCTCTCTCTTTCTCTGTTACAGATGCCTTTGTCAACAGTCAGGAGTGGACGCTCAGTCGCTCCGTACCAGAGCTCAAAGTGGTGAGTCCTGTCACTGATGTTTAAAATTTGCCATTTTTATCATAACTATTACAAGATTTTACATTTGCATCATTTAATTACTTAAATTAGTGCTGCATGCTCATGACCTCACAACAAAACAGCTTTGATCAGGCTGTGTCCTCTAAGTTTCTTGTCCTGTGGAGTTCATTTGAAATGAAAAATACATTAATTTTTTACACTCTCGCTACTTTATTTGTTGGTCCACTAATAATATCCATAATGACATTTGTGTCATTTGACAGCGTCATTTCCTCCGTCTCAAATCTTGTTTGATAGCATTCTGTGATGAAATTATTGCATTAAATTACTGACTTGTCATGCTAACGTATATTAAAGGTGCCATAGAATGGAAAACTGTATTTACCTTGGCATAGTTGAATAATAACAGTTCTGTACATGGAAATGGCATACCGTGAGCCTCAAACACCATTGTTTCCTCCTCATGTATATCTCGTGCACGCAAAAGACCACTGAAAAATAGGCGAATCAGAACATAACACCGACTGTGACGTTTCAGTCGGGATCACTAATAGTTACGCCCCCAACATTTGCATATACCCGCCCATGTTCTGTGCCAGCCGAGCCTGCACCTATTGTGAAGAAACAAGTGAGGATAATAGCAAAAATGGCCGATCATGGAAATAAATGTTATGTTCCAGGCTGTGCAGGGGATGTGAAGTGCAGGGATGGGTTGGTGTCTGTATTCAGAAAGGCACGGAAAACAAATAACGCATTCTAATAAAATAACGCAAGCCACTAAAGGGACATGGTTAGCTTCTTGCTAGCGGTAGCCTGTTACATTACTGTACATAAGATTTCACTTACCACATAAACAGAGTAAGGAGAGATGACTGAGGATGATGGCGAATGATTTACAAATCCTGAGCACCACTGACAAACATCTGATCTTGTAAAATGTGTGGTAAGTATTGCCGCTGTAGTTTACACAGAGCACGTGCAAATCTTGAAAGTCAAAGTAAAAAGCGATCGTGCATTCGAAAGCAGTTTCAGTGCCCCGCATATTAATAGCGGCTCCCTGATGCCCGCATTTTATATACAGTATAATTACCCAACGATATAACTGCGAGAGAAAGTACTGAAATGTATATTTTCCCTGTATTTCCTGTTGTGGGCTACTGAAATGAGCCGCACTGGGAAACAGCCAATCAGAGAACAATTTAAAATATTGTATGCATTCTATGGCACCTTTAATGCGTGGATGGAATTTGTTTAATCCAAAATAAGAAATAAATAAATCATATTTTAATATATTTGGCATAATTTAACATACGGTTTGTTTAACAAAAGTGCAGAACTCTTTCTTTAGAATTCTTTAAATGTAATAATTAGTAATAAGGAATTTGATCATTTTAATAATAATTTCATAGTTCTTTGATATCGAATTAACTTTAAAATAGTGCTGCCAAACGATTATTAATCGCATCCAAAATGAAAGTTTTTGTTTACATAATATATGTGTGTACGGTGTATATTTATTTTGTGTATATATAGATACACTCACATACAGTATATATTTTGGAAATTTATATATTTATATTCTTATAGTTTATATTATATATAAATATATCTAATATATAAACACAACATATTTTTCTTAAATATATACATGCATATGTTTGTACTCCAGACTCATTCTTCGCTCTTTTGCGACTAACTTTCTCAGTTGGTCGCACGAGCACAAGATTTGGTCAAATTTATTTTTGTTTTGCTACAACATGGGATTAATCAATGTACGCTGATGAACTTTTATCATAGTTTATAGTTATATGGAAACGAAAGTGGTTAACATTCAACCTGTTCTTTTTCATCAGTAGTATTAATTGTGATTCGAATTTTCTGACTGGGAGTTCCTCTTTTGCTGTGTTATAAGCCGCGAATTCGTGATACGTGATACGTTTTACAAGGAAAGATAATTGTCTGTTTTGCTTACATACATCTATACAGCTTTCGCTTTTAAAGACTAAAATAAAAGATGGATTCATTGTTATTTTTAATTAAAAAGCACAACAACAATAAAACAGCTACTAGCTTACAAAACGTTTATTAACAAAAACGAATAAGAGGCATGGCATACACCACATGCTGTATTATATACCGACAAATAAATTACAGAACGTTTAGCAAACACTGAGGAATCAAGTAAAAAAATAAACAAAAGAGAGCCTCCATAGCATAACATGACGTAAACAGCAAAGACAACAAGCTTTTCAAAATGAAAAAAAGTAAAACTAAAACCCCCACACAAGAATACCAACATGTTCGCCTTCTCTGATTTAAGAAGCGGTCTTTTACTTTACTTTAGCATGAAAACCATCCATCGTTTCCTCAATATTCGCTTCATTTTTGTTGCACAGTTGAAACGAGTAGTTTCGTTATGCTTTCAGTTTCGTTTGCCGTTTTATGTTTCACATATGCAACAGAAATGGCAGCGCTTATGAGTTGAACAACATGGTGGTCACGCCAGTGCGACTGCACACAGATGGAGCTTGCTTCATCCTGTAAAAAAAAAAAATCGTCAAAAAACGGCAGCTGTGGTTGCCGGAATTCTACTGTAAAAAAACAGCAACATTTTAGGTTTTAACTTAAATTTACAGTTAAGTACCGCAATTTCATTAACTGATATAAGGTTAATATACCAACCTATTGAAGTACTGAAATCTGTTTTGTACCTTTTGAAATACACTGATAATCACCAAATGCAGGTGGTGATGAGAAAGTCACATGATGAACCAAAGCCCATCACAAGCAGCTTTTAAATAATAGCATATATAGATGGTGCACAGTGTCATTCACACAAACACTAAACACCATCATGATGAGACTCATTAAACTGAAATTTGCAATAAACATTAATTCAACAACATTAGATGTAACATACAACCCTAATAAACATAACTGATAAGAAAAAACTAAGAAACAGTTATTTCAAAGAAAAAACATCAAATTAAAAAAAAGAAAAATTGAAATGCAACGCAGGGAATTCTGGGAACGTCAATTTCCGGTTTTTCCCTGTAAATTTTACATTCTTTTTCACTTCCAAAAACGGTACAATTGTCTGAAATGTCTATTACAGTTTTTCACCGTATATATTAGGGGAACTTACCGTTAACTATTTAACAGGTTTTTTCTGTAGCATTTTCAGTTTTTTACCGTTAAAATATAGGTCATTTTACAGTGCAGGTCTAAGCTGAGACACTGTTTATTTACATGCCAAAATCATGTAAGGGACCCCTATTAATTCTGTGTGTGTATTTGTGTGTGCAGGGCATTGTGGGTAACTTGGCCAGTGGGAAGTCTGCGCTGGTGCACAGGTATCTGACAGGGACATACGTGCAAGAAGAGAGCCCTGAAGGTAGGTGTTTTGCTATCAAATGGGCAGTTGAAACATGGAGAATCATTAAAAGCCTTTGTACTTTTATATTACTCACTTTTAATGCTTTTGAAAGGGTTTACAATGGCGTATGTGTGTCCTTCTGTTCTTAGATCCCATTTAAGTCTTGAAGTTATGTGTAAATACAGTTAATATTCTTCTCTTTTCAGTACTGCCGAGGCATAGCCTAAATACACTTCTTATTTTTCTCTTCCTCTCTTATTCTTTCTCTCTCTCCGCACACCTGCTGTTAGTATGTTAGTACAGTACAGTTGTGCCGGAGGACTCTGCTATACTCCCCATGTATAATTGAGAACATTCAAGGCACACCGCCAGACCACCACAATATGCTCTCTTCCCCGAGCACGGATCTGCTTTCAAAAACTCCCCGTATCAATATTTCATGTCCTTTACAACTGTTATTATGTAGTCATGTTAAACTGGCCTTTCAGATGGCTCCCTCACGGAGCAGGGTTTGTAAAGTTTAGGTATTCATTTAAAAATCAGGGCTTTTCTTTAAAGATCGCAATTAGTTTAAGCAACATTTAGTACAATTGTGCTTAACTGCAGTAATCTGAGTGCCTGGGGGTCCTGCAGAGAGCATGAGGTCACAGAAGAAAAGGGCAGTTAGCGGGCCGACGGGCACTAATCATGTCTCGTCCTCTCCTTTGCACTTTACCGTATAAAACTCAAGCCACTGCATACCAGCGGTCAACCAGGAAATCGCCCTGCAAGAAAAAAAATCCCCCAGAAATGTCAATTGCCTGTTTTCCGCAGTGGATTATAGCACAGAGTGCCAAAGGAAACTTAGTGCGACATCAGAGACCGTTGAAGTGTGTGCCTTGCAAAGCTCAAGCGACACGGTTAAATCTTTCACGTTTGAGGCCAGCACGTCATCTGATGTTAGAAGTTCCGCAAAACTCAGATTTGCAGTGACGTTGTTATGTCACATTTCAGCAACAGAAAGCTGTGATTTGAATTTCCAAATTTACATTCCAATAAAACTACCACATGAAATGTTTTCCTACTTTTCTTTTTTGAAGTTTCACTATTCTGGGTTTAAAAATAGTGTTTCCTAGCTTTGGTAGAGTAACCCCAACCTCAAAACCACTAAGTAGGGCTGGAGCAGATTTTTACAGCGCACTCTGCAATGAAAGCAGTCGGCCGCATGGGTTTTTCAACGTCCCCCCCTTCTATCACACATACTACATGAATAGACACATTCTCAGAGCTCATTAAGAGATATTATCACAAGGCTAACTGTGTGACTGCGTTTGTATGTTTACGCAAGAAGAAAGAAAAATCCCTACAGGCCTTGTGGTCTCAATACAGACCCAGCCTTTACCATTTCAAAACCCAGCACCCCATATGGGTAACTAACACAGTTTTGTGCTTATGCCGCCACAATCATGTTTGATTTAGAAATGCAGCTCTGCTGGGATCAGCAGTTTGGTGCAATTGTGCAGACCAGCCCCTCTGGCGTGAAAAATAACACTTTTATCAATGTGAAATATCAAATTTAGACTTTGAACCTTTTCCAAGTCAAATCTAGATAAACTAGTTGCAAACCATAAAATCTAGATAAACTAGTTGACGATCGTGACCCATTTCTACTTTCTTTTTCTTAAATGGGTCAGTGGCAAATAAGAATATTTTAAAAATATAGTTTAAAACATCTGACAAGTTCTGAGAAATCTTTGCATTCCGGTTTATATTGGGTTTAAATTTAATTAGCTAATGTATACACCTTTAATGTGTCACCACACACCACATGACTTTAAATGATTTTTTAACAAGATTGCTTCACTTTCACATTTTTCTCAAAAAATAAATAAACGATAAAAGCTTAAAAATAATAGATTTTATTCAAGAATTATTATTTAATTAGCTTTTTTCTTAATTATGGTGTATTATCCTAAAATGTATTTGGCTTTATGTCCTAAAACAAATATAAAAATTAATTATAATAATAATAATACAAAAAATAAACACGCTCATCATAGAAGAGATGTATTTAAGTCATTGTGTGTTTAACTGGTAATGTATTTTTTAAATGAATTAATAGATTTAGGAGTGTTACGTTACTGACCTCAATACTATGAGCACGTGTGATAGTATGTGGCCTTTTCATCTGTAAATCAGCTATATTGAACTGACCATTTCCTCAGGACGGACGTGTTAGATCTGTCTGTTCAGATACACCATACCCGTGACCCACAGGCACAGAAGCCCCATGACGATAGATAAGCTTGCGATGAATGAATGAAAGTTATGCTTCTTTCTCTCTCTCAGTCTCAGTCTCTTTGTCCTGCTGTGTTTAATTTCTTAACTGACTGTGCATGTTTAGCTTGGCTGCTTTTTGATTTGAGGTTTGTTTATTCTCTCTTTCCTCGGCCGCTTCTTTAACTAGCTGACGTGGATGCAGGTAACTATTTGCTCTCTTTTTCACAATGTCTCCGTCATGTTCTTTTTTGGGGAAGGTCTGTCATAGAACAAGAGAGTTGAGAAGGTGGACTTTCCCCTCTGTGGCTTGTTAAACACCATGTTCTTCGTCATGTTTCTGTTTAGATGCTCACAAACAGTGTGTTTCATAATTAAAATCTTCAAGCAGAGTAGATTCCACTCCACATGGCTCCTCTTTACTCATCACAAAGCTTTGAGCAAATCAAGCCACAGAACAGGAGGTTCCACTCTACTCCTCTCTTGATGCCACTGTAGTTTTGCCATCTTCCATTTCATTCATTTCCTCAATGACACCAATGAACTGAGCATTACAGGTCACTGTCCATCAAGACGGAATATTAGACTGGGCGTTTTATCAAAAACTCTGTTTCTGAGAGTTGAGCTAAGCTTCAGTGCATCCAGAGACTCTAAACTCAAGTGTGTTTTTACTCAGCTGAGGTTAACTCCATGGAGAAAGAACCCAGAGTGTAATTGACCGATGGGTGTGTATCTTTCACTCGCTGTGCACTTCTCTCTCGCTCTCTATTTTCAACAAATATGTAAATATGTGCGTCCAGACTATATGCTGAGTGTTGGCTGTCCTGATGCTCCTCCACTTCTTCATCCTCATCATAATGCAAACAGACAAACCACATCATTACAGAAAAGCTTGCCATCCCCTCCAGCCTAACCGCCATACCCGAACACCTCGCCCACTCTTCGATTTCAACCAAACCTGGCGACTTTTGTAAAGCACATGAACTTTGGCATTCACATTATTGCCAACATGTCTGGTTCAGTGGACGAGCAGAGTTTAAATACTCGAGTCATCCAGACAAAGGGAAAATTGGAATGGAGGCTGTAACGGATAAAGCTGTTTGAAATCACGCAAGCGAGAAACATTGTTCTCTATCATGTTGTCATCTCAATTGAGTTACAGTGGCTGTGCTTTACAACCATTATGTATCTCTTAGTAAGAAACTTTAAAGTAAAAAACTATTGCAGTGCTGCTTATGCTGTGATAATGCTACTGATGCTGTATTAAAATTAAGATTTGAATATCTACTCTCGAGTGTAATACTGTTTTATTTTTAGAGGTGATTTGATGATTTTTGCAGCTGTGTCCAATTATGAAGGTATGCAGAACTAATATATAATACCTGCTATATTTATGCTTTTCTGGCACAGTTATAACTAAATAAAGGGTTTTGAAACTTTTTGTTGAGAAGGACCCCCAAATATGAAAATTAAAACAAAGTAGCTATATGAGGAAAAAATAGTGTGATATTATGAAGAAAAGATGATGTTTAAAAAACTGATACATTAAAGCTGAAATAAATACAAATATTACATAGAAATAGGTTTTAATTCATGTATAAAATGTAATTTAAATAATTATTCAAATATATTTGTGGAGTTCTTTTTACAATAAGTATTGCAATTATTGTGACAAGTTTTTCACTGCTTTAATTTTCCATGACCCCAGTTAAAAAAAAAAAAAGTTATTTATTTTAAAGTTATTTTCTTTAGTTAATTTATTAGTTTCTTATTTCTTAGTTACTTACCTGTAGTTAAACCACTGTTCCTGGTTGATAAATCCAAAATTGTTATCAAGTAAAATAGTGTAAATAGTCATCAAACCAGTTATCAGTCCTTCCCAAATCTCTCTCTGTATGATTTATGGTCTTTGTTGGTTATCATTGGGGATACACAGTTGGAGGTCAGAGGTGAAGGGTAAAAGTTTAACATGTTTGAGTGGTCATGTTCCCAGATGACCATGGAATGTCCTTTCAGGCTATGAAAGAGACTGTAGAGCTCTCTCAGGTCTTCAGTGCACAAGCTGATTAGCAGTGTAGAGCTGCGATAAGGTTAAGACCCTCTAACATCTCCAGGAATCCCCTCTGATCCTCTTATGCTTCTGCAAACCAACCAACAGTCGCCCTCCCCTCTTCCCCTGAGAGAAAGATAGAGAGAGGTCTCTATCACGCACTCTGTCCTCTGAACTCTGAACGCCGCTCTCTCATCTCAGAGGGGCACAGGTCACAAGTTTATTTAAGACGTTTTGACCTTTACCACTCCAGCCATCATTAGCCTGGACGTTTGGAAAACTAATTGCAGCAGCAACACTTGATTGGTCTTTGGGTTCAAATAATTTTCTGAAGCATTATTTGTCTTTCTCTGAAAAACAAAGAAGGTCAGGAAGAAAGCACTCGGATAGCGTAGATAAAAGACACTTTAATGCATAGATAAATGCAGTATATTAATTAAAAAGGGAGTTTCAAGTGCAATAAAAAAATACAAATAAAAAACAAAAATGGAAAACCCCTCAGGGCAGAAAAATGAATGAATGCATTGCAAGCATCTTTGTTCAGTCTGCATATTATATTGTGACATATACTCACATTAATAAGGTTTAGACCAATGGTTCTCTTTTTTTTTTTACCTGACCCCTTCATTGTCCAACACAATATTCACAGGGCCTTTGTTTTCTTACTGTTTTTTTATTGTAGAAGCTATTTTTTAATATAATGAATGAATGATTAAATCAGTATACAAAATTGTAAATAATAGGTATAGAATTGAAAAGAATGAACAATTTCAGTTCAATTATTGATTGAAAAAAATCCAGTTCCGTTGTTAAATTTACAAATACTATTTAAACAATTCTTACAAAAGGTGTTTTTAAACTAACTTTTCAGAGACCGCATAAATGCAATCCAGTAATTTATCAGTACTAAACAAACAAAAAAAGTGGTAATAACTTTTAATTTATTTTAGTGCTGTCAAGCAATTAATTAAATTAAACTAGTTTTTATGTAATGTGTGTGTGTGTGCTGTGTATATTTATTATATATATATATATATATACACGCACATACAGTATATATTTATATAATTTATATTATATAAATATATTTAATATACAAATATAACATATTTTTCTTAAATATATACATGCATATGTGTGTATTTATATATACATAATAAATATACACATGTAAACAAATACTTTTATTTTGAATGCGATTAATCGTTTGACAGAGCTAATTTATTTATTTTCATGAAATACTACAGACAAAATTCATAATGTGTGTCCTGTAACTAGACATTGTCTTAAGAACAACCAGTCAGTAAGTACATCTATGAGTGTGAGCAAATTTTATTCAAGCTCTAAGCTGTGATTTTGATTCATACATCAATCGACAGTCCTTTGGGAATGAAAAAGGTCATTCCACAAAGTTGCAGCAGCCGTAGATCTTATACAGGAATACTGAAACTGAATTCCTTTGCTGTTAACAGTGTTTCCACAGAAGGAATAGAGTTATAACATAGAAGTTGCAAAAAAAGCAGTTGTCATGCTACAGCTGTCTGTGACAGTTGTGGATTGAACCATGCAGTGAACCTTACACTGAATAAAATTATGCACATCATTTAATTAACTTTTTATAGTACTCACTTTTGTATATTTACTAGTTTGGAACTCTGATTTGTAGAACAAATTATTTCCCCCCCAAAATATTAGAAAATAACAAAATGATACACATGCCCTTCTTTGTTTCCATTTCAATCAACAGTCCACCAATCATCTCATTTAGAAGTAGTGAATGTATTAGAATCATCAGACTCTTTAAATTGACTGGCTTCTTTTGTTGGACAGGAGGACGTTTTAAAAAGGAGATTGTTGTGGATGGACAAAGTTACCTCCTCCTAATCAGGGATGAAGGGGGACCTCCGGAGGCTCAGGTAGGTAGTGCAGCCACAAATACCATGTGTTCTGATTCACAATGCTGAGCTTTAGTCTCAACTCTGGATGGCGTAGCTATAACAATATATTAGTTTTGTTTTACAAAGCGGCTGAGTGGAAACCATGATGTAATAGGGTTTACATGAGGCTGATAACATTTATTTAGACAATCTGATTCTCTGTTAGTCATAAAATGCAAACAGGAAGTCTCATGTGGCCTCTTTCTCATGGTCTGTGAAATATGAATTTTATGGTGTGTTCCATTGAGCAGGGAGTCAGTCATTTCGACCTGACAGAATTGTTTCAGTGCACTTCTGATGGATATTCCCAGAATTATCCATAAATCCTGTGAGCATTGTTTGTTCCATATATTCACTTACCCAAAATGTTGTCATGGCTTCTTAAGTTTCTCAAAAAGTATAAAAAATGTGCGACGAGAAATCCTTATTCTTCTGTCTAAAAAGGAAGATTGTATTATTTTCCTCTCTAATGAAATCCTGCAAAGAAAAAAAGTATGAATTATGTATAGTTATAAGAGCACCCCACCTTTTTTACTATAATAATGTGCTAATATATATGCGCAAAATAAAAATAATAACATATAATGTATACTGTATACACTTTTTTTTTTTTTTTTCTGGACAAGCACATTTTCAATATTTCATTAACACTGTACTTTTTAGGACGGCTGCAACTAAGAGCCTCATCAGTGACATAATCACATCATAGGGAATAGGGGGCGGAAAATGATGAAATATAAGGGAGAGGATTTATGAAATATGTTTAGGCTTTTTTTTTTTTTAAATAATGTTTCTCTCTCTTTCTAAATTCTTCCCACTCTCTCAATCATTTTTTCACAGTTTGCATTGTGGGTGGATGCGGTGATTTTTGTGTTCAGTCTGGAAGATGAGATCAGCTTTCAGACGGTCTACCACTACTATAGTCGTATGGCCAACTACCGCAACACAGCAGAGGTGCCCCTGGTGCTTGTGGGAACTCAGGGTAAGTCTAGGAGAGAAAAAAAAAAACTTATCATATGACAGCAACTCACACTTGGCTTGGCAACAATTTGAACAGTTTGACGACTAGGCACAAATTTCAGTTATTTTTACACATTAATTGTTGATCAGTTATTTTTACACATTAAGATATGACTGTGGGCAAGTATTATTTATAGATATTTTATGTGTACAGTACTTTTCAAAGCATTGGGGTTGGTAAGATTTATTTATTTATTTATTTTTTATGTTTTAAGTTTCTGATGTATGGAAGCCCGTTTTAACCACTAAATAACAAAAAAAAGGCAATTGTGACTCTTTATCTCGCAATTCAGAATTGTGAGATATAAAAGCGCAGTTCTGATTTTTTTTCTCAGAATTGCATGATATAAACTCGCAATTGCAAGAAAAAACCCCTCAGAATTACGAGATTTAAACTCGCAATTCTGAGAAATAAAGTCAGGATTGCGAGACATAAACGTACAATTCTGACTTTTTTCAGAATTGCAAGTTTATATCTCACAATTCTGACTTCATAACACATTGTGAGATATAAACTTGCAATTCTCAAAAAAGTCAGAATTGCAGAATTGGAATTTATAACTCGCAATTGTGAGTTTATATCTCGCAATTCTGAGAAAAAAAATCTGAATTGTGAGTTTGTATTTGGCAATTCTGAGAAAAAAGTCAAAAATGAGAGATAAAAACTCTCAATTACCAAATTAAAAAAAGTAAATAAATACCCAAATGTACAATCATAACAATAATATTCTAAAATATTATCGCAATTTGAAATAACTCTTTTCTATTTTAGTATATTAGTAACCATTACTTTCAGTGATCCTCAAGAAATCATTCTAATATGCTAATTTGGTGCTCAAGAACATTGTTTTAGAGCTGCTTAATATTTTTGTGAAAACCATGATACATTTTTTTAGGATTCTTGTTAAATTCTTGTTAAATGTTATAGAAAGAAAGTGTTAATAGAATGTTATTAGGACTTAATATAAAGTTCTAATAAACTGCATTTCTATCATTAGAAATTCCTTTACTGTTACTTTTGATGCAAGTATTAATTTCTTAAAAAAAATAAAATAAAAAAATCTTACTGACCCCAAACTTTTGAACGAAGATATATTTTTGAAATATTGAGTAATGCAAGAAAAAAACCTTCATACTACTTGTGTTTTCAGTATATGAACACTAGGGGGTGCCATGCTCTAATCAATGGAAGATTTAGAGCTAAAGCTCATCTGCTTGTTCCCTTATTCTTAAATATGTCCACAAGATATTTTGATGAATTTGAAGCCTCTCACATTTGATGAAATGATTTTCACTACACTAATTATTAATGTTATTATTCTGTCCAGTTTTAGTTTAAAATTTCTTTGTCTTGTCCTGACCATTCACAGATGCAATCAGTGCAGCTAACCCTCGTGTCATTGATGACACCCGCGCTCGCAAACTGTCCAACGACCTGAAGAGGTGCACATATTATGAGACCTGTGCGACCTACGGCCTCAACGTGGAGCGTGTCTTTCAAGATGGTGAGTCTCTTCATACTGTCCCAAATCGTTTCAAGTGTAAGCTTTATATTTATGCTGTGAAAAAGAGTTTGAATTTACTGGCAAAGTTGTGTTAAACAAACACAAGGTTAAAATCCAACATTCTGCCTGGATGTGTCAATTGTATGTCACCTCTGTTAGATTGGATTCATCGCAGGACTGATCATAACAGTTCATGCTTGGGTAACCGTTACTTTCGCATTATGTAGGTTACAGCATAAGGAGCAGGAGGCAGAAAGTGCAAGGTGACTTTGCTGTTGAATAGCCGGCCCAATCTGGCTTAATCAGTTCTTAATTACAGGCTAAATGGCCCATCTCGCCTTGCATTGCTCTGTGTGGTATAGAGATAGCCGTGTTGTTCTGTGTGCTGGATTTTGCTAGGACACTTTGAGAAGTAAGATCTCAGAGCTTCATTAACCGTTGCAGGTGTGGTGTTGTGTACTTGCAGTTAAAAACACTATAATCTTGGACAGATGAATTGAGGATGAAGTTGTAAGCAGCCTTTGATACCTGTGCTCCACTAGGGGGCACAAGACCATAAGAAATGGGGCTCATTTCACAAGATTTTATCATTTGAAAAAGCTTCAGAGGTCTTAAGGACATTTTTTGTTTTTCTTGTTGGAAAATTGGAATTGTGTTTATAGTACATTTTGACAGACTTGATGTGCCATTTGAGGTATATTTATTGTCATACTTGGAGGTTTAACGAGACATTTATATTTATGTTCCTGGCAAGTGTCGAGTGCATATTGTGTAAACTGCTAGTACTATAAAGTTACAATGCACATGTGCAGTTAGAAAAGGAAAAGTATGTTGAAATCCCCAAGAAATGAATTCCCTTTTGAAGTACCATTACTACAGCTAGCAAAGTGTTAGTTTTATAACTAATTCACCACATTAAATGGGAAACTTAAGGAAAAGCTACTGTTCCCTATGTTATGAATGAACAATGAATGTCAATTTTTGGGAAAAAAGAGAATAAAATCACTATAGAATTTTAATTACTGTTTTTTTTACTTCCATTCAACAAAGAATTCTGAAAAAAAAAAAAATTTATTATCATTTTCACAAAAATATTAAGCACAACAGCTGTTTTCAACATTGATAATAGATAAAGATAAGGGTAAAAAGCACCAAATTAACATATTAGAATGATTTCTGAATGATCATGTGACACTGAAGACTGGAGTAATGGCTGCTGAAATATATTAAATAAATATATATATATATATATATATATATATATATATATATATATATATATATATATATATATATATATTAAAATATAAACCAGTTATTTTGAATTGTGATAATATTTCACAATTTTATTTTACTGTTTTTACTTTTTGATCAAATAAATGCAACCTTGATGAACACAAGACACTTGCAAGCACACTAAACAAGCATATCTCTAATAATAGATGAAGTAAATATGGTGCAGAATGTAATAACACTTTGATGAACGCTGTCAGTTACACACAGCAGTAGTAAATACAAATGCTTTAAAGGTGCAGTAAATACTAGCAGCAGACATGCATTTATGAACTCTCCATTGGGAGTGTCAGCCCTTATAAATGAACCTTCAGGTTATTTTCTTGAAGATCTGTTTGAATGTAACTGCTTCTTCTATCCCCACTGAGGAACAAAAAAAGAATGCCTGAACCTGGGCAAGTATCTATCATGTAGAGAGCTGGGAGAGTTGATAGCGAGTCTTGGTCTGAGTTGGATGATGGGTTGGAGATGGTTAGGGCTCCTGGAAACATTGCTAAAAAATTTGATTTGACAGCAACAAACATCCATTATATAGACATGAAGAAACATGAGAGAACATTGTGAAAAGAAATGGAAATCCAGTACAACCACTTTTCTAACCTTTCCCTGAGCCCAGATGATTTTTCATATTGGTATTTATTGAACGTTTGTTGTTGTGATGTTTGTGTGTTTTTCTAAGTAACTCTTATCATGTTTGTGTACTTATATCTGGATACAGTGGTGTAGTTTGCATGTGGCGTTACATGTGTTTGGTGTATTTGCACACGCGTGTGTCTGTGTGTGGCAGATGTACACAGCTCTTCGGAGGGGTTGGGAAGGCTGAAGCATTCAGTGCTCCATCCAGGAGGGAGATTTACACTCTAAACGCTCAGCTATTATCTTCTTAATTATTATACTGTTGGCTGCAGCCAAGACTGCTGTAATTTAACTGTGTGTGTGTGTGTGTGTGTGTGTGTGTGTGTGTGTGTGTGTGTGTGTGTGTGTGTGTGTGTGTGTGTGTGTGAAAAGAGTGGGTGCATGTCTGTATGATGGCCAAGCTCATCAGTAGCACTAAATGAGAGCAAGAAAAGGCTAAATTTCTGATCATTACTGACGCTGTCTCCTCGCATCTCTCGTTTCATTATCCTCAATTAATCATGCATTCTAATTATCCACTGTAGTGGAATTTATTGATGAGTAGCAAAATGATTATTTTAATGTTTTGTGTTGCACTGATAGCATAGCAACTGCCCAGAGGTGTGTTTTGCGTGTGTGCAGATTCATGTCATTTTGTTTGCCTGATTTGGGCCTATTTTTGCATCAGAGCAATGCATGAGCTGTCATTACTACACATGTGACCACAATTAAAGCGTTTTAATCATTGGCTCACTGCAGATTTACAGGCTCTGTATGATTTTGTTAGAGAACTGGATTTTAGCAGATTTTGATATTTAAGTTGATCATCTCAAAGTAGAAACAGTTTGGTCTGATTTGAAGTCAGTTTGGCTCCATAACATGAACAATGCCATTTTAGTATTTAAAATTCCAATCTGGCTTTTTAAAAATATATAATAAATGCTACATCATGACGTAAAATATAAAAATATAATATAGCTGTTTTACTGAAAAGTGTGCATTTTGCAAAAGAGCAACGTTGCAAAAATATTTATAATTATAATATCAAAAAAAAAAAAAAAATGGTTAATTTTTTTTATTTCAAAAAATATTTGAGAGAGAGAGAAAAACAATTAATTCAATCTGGCATTTTTTAAATAATATAATGTAATAAAATATAATATACAACACAACATAAAATAGAACAACAATATAATATAGATGTTTTATCAAAACTTTCCACATTTTGCAAAAGAGCAACTTGCTTAGAAATAACTGACTTTCTATGCATATACATACATATTAGGGCTGGGTGGTATATCGAGTTTTTTTTTTACGTTATATCGATATATTCTTTATAAGCGATACGGTATGAGGCAATAGCATTTATATCGATTATACAGTAGTTTGATACGAGCACATCTGAAAAATATAGCGGAGGACACCGAAAGTGCATAATCCAATTTGTTCAAAACATGCGACAAGCTTCATATTAAAAAACTTGTAAGATATAGTTATAGTTTGGAATAGTTTAAAGCGGCTCGCTCTGACAGAAAGGCTGCATGTGCCGCTGACAGAGACTCTACTTGAGCTGTTTAAGATGTGCCGTTTAACTTAATGCATAACTTACATTTTACAGGTATATTCTATATACAGGTATATTTCTGTAAATGTTAGAAAGTCATGGAAATATGAAATATATTTGCTGTCAGGAGTGCATGAGCCTTCTTCGCTAATCTCCGCTAAACTTTACAGACTTCAGACTTCGTGCCAAACAGACGGAGCGCAATAATTCTGACTAAAATATATATTTCGCTGAAATATTTATAGTTGGACAATGTGACATGTAGAATTTGAAACCTTCAAGTAAGTGTATTTTTTATGATAGCACTAACTGTAAAGTGACTGTAATGGGGTAATCAAAACAGCCTAGCTTATACAAGTCCGTGCTTTTGTTCTTATTTATTTTCATTTTTAGTTTAGTGAATTTAACGTCTGCTTTAAAAGCATTATTTTTGTTTTTAGATTGTAATGTTACAATGTTAGAATGAAATGTGATTTTGACCCTTTTTGCACATAATATATAGGCTTACAATGTTACATTCACTTTTCATAGCCTTTAATATTGTTTCATTGGACAACATTGGGCGGTATGTAAAATATATATATTAAATGATACAGATTTTAAAAATTCAGATACAAAAACAAAAATACCGAGATGTGTACCGTTTATCGCAAATCGGCAAAAAATACAGAGATATGACTTTTTGCCCATATCGCCCAGCCCCAATACATACATACATACATACATACATACATACATACATATATATATATTTTTTTTTTCTAAAAATACCTTCTTGCGACATTTTACAACATGCATTTTTAATACACTATCATTGTCGTTTTTCTTGAAGCAGTTCTGCTTTGTTAGTTTTCTCGATTGATTTGAGAGATTCAGTGGCGTATTAATGAAAGTGCAGTTTATCAGGAAAATAGATTTTTTTTTTTTTTTTTTTTTTAAGCAAGATTCCCATTGATTTGCAGTGCAGTTTTATGCATGTTTGATCACCCTGGGTTACTTTCTGTCACAATCAATTATTACTCTCTCAAATTCATAATTCCTAATGGGACAAAAGTCTATATATACAAGTTTGCTCATGTTTAAGAACAGGGCTCCGGCTCCTCGTGGCCTTTTGCCTCTAATAAATGATAATTGTCTTTGGTTGAGCATTCAGTAATATAATGACCTGAATTGCCATAAATCAAATAATGCAGACGAGTGAGTTGCATTGCTTTCCCAGAATCATAGAGATGCCAACACGCAAATAACAAGAACATTAACCATTAAAAATAATTGGTGCAGTAGTTATCTGCATTAGATTTATGTAACGAAGTGTTTACGAGATGGCCAGTGGAGAAATAAAGTGAGGCAATTTATTTGGTCCGGGTCAGCTGAGGGTTTACCCCAGTAGGTCACGTTGTCTATGTGTGTGTTTCCGTGCGTTTTGTGCTGTCCTATATGTGCTTACTGTTTAAATAGAGTCCGCAACTCTGAGAGTGCTCGTGGATGTGGCTCCGTGTGTATTTCTACGCCTGCAGAGTGTGTGTATGTGTTTGTCAGTGGTTCTTCGGTAGAGGTGAGGGGTCCTGACAGCTCCCCAGCCTGCGTCCATCAGCGTGCTAATTTAATTATCCTAATTACCCCCCTCCCCATTCTTCCCCTCACGCTAGCTGGCTTGTCATAATGTCAGAGTGAGGATGTAGAGCTTTGTTAGCGTACGCTAACATCTAACGAGGTCTGCTGTTCACTTCCTCTCTCTCTCTTATAATCTCTTATATCTGTATCTCTTTCTATGGTTTGACCATTACTTCAATTGTAAATGTTATGGAGTTTGTATTGAAGTTTAATAATGAATTTGTTGTTGCTGCTTTATAATTGTTGCTGTTAACTGTAGAATATTTGCTAACACTGTATCAGTATTTTATTAGTGTATTTGAAAGTTATAACTGAAGTATACAATCATTTTTTTAGTACTAGGTGTTCTGGGTCATAAACCACACGTCCACATGACATGTCACATGATCCTTCAGAAATAATTCTGATATGCTGATTTGGTGCACAAAAACATTCCTTATTGTTATCCATGTTAAAAGCAATGCTACTTAATAGGGCTGCACGATATATTGCATGCGATTGTCATGCGCATCTAGTCAGTAAAGCCGGTTCCGTGATTAGCTCTAAATCTCCATCACCTGTTTTCAAATGGAGCGGCATTTAATACACAGAGCCGTAGTTCACTGACAAACTATGCAATTCGCGCTCAGAATCGCAGATGAATCGCCTGCGATATTGAACGTGATATTGCGTAGCTTGTCAATGAACTACGGCTCTGTGTATTAAATGCTGCTCCATTTGAAAACAGGTGATGGAGATTTAGAGCTAATCACGGAACCGGCTTTACTGACTAGATGCGCATGACTATCGCATGCAATATATCGTGCAGCCCTACTACTTAATGTTTTATGGAAACCAGTACATTTTCTGTTCTTTTAATTTAAAGTGTCCTTGCTGAATAAAAGTAGTAATATCTTTCCAAAAAAAAAAAAGTTACTGACTTCAAACTTCGTGTAGATTAATACATGCTGTAAAAATGTTATACATTGTTAGTTCATAGTAGGGCTGCATGATAAATCAGATTTTAATCATTATCACAATTTCTGCTTCTCTCGATTTATTAAGCAGAATCGTCTGTGATATTTGTCCACTTATGTATTCTGAAAACATTAGATTTTAATTTGGATTTGTGTTTAGCGTTGGTAACAAGCCACCAAATCTTTAATAGTTGCAGTTGCCAGATGTCAAGAGTTAAAATCCCCCCCAATTGAAGATTTCCTCATTAAACCAAACATATTTTTCCCAGTGGTTTATTTAATCTTTCCAACCTGGCAACCATGTGCATGTGATCTGTCTACTTGAGGGGAAAAAGCACTGATGAGCTGAAAACACTGGTGGTAAACATGTAAGTTGTGGAGCTTAGTGATCTCTTTTGGGAGATTCTGTTCAAATAAAAGTGTAATAAAGGCCAAACGAGCAATCTATGCAAGTTGATGTTATCTTTGTTAGTGCTTATATGGAAGTGCAATAATCCTGATGAAATCTTAAAATAATAATATTAATAATAATTTTTATCTTAGTGGATTGGATTGTGAGCCACCATAGATGCAGAAAAGCAATAGATTGTGCATGCAACCATAACACTTCCCCCTCCCCTTTCAGATTGTCTGGCCAATTTGTGTGTTTTCAACAGTTAATTCTCAAATTATTGCATTAATTCCCTCACATTATCATATGTACATGTAATATCCTTGCTCATACCATCTCAGGAATCCCTCAAAAATAATCTGTAAATTTACTACACTGAGATCCAAGTCTCACTGTAGTAATGTATTTGAGAGAAAAAAAGAAAAGAAAAAAAAAAAAAATAGCGCTTTTGGTTAATGGACTCCTAATGGCCCAGTAGGACATTTGTGTTGTTATTCCTCAAAGAAAATAAAAGATATAACTTTTTAAAGTTTGGGATCTTGTGATGGAACAGTCAATTTATTTCTGTCATATTTACAAGTTTTTAATCAATGTCCTCAGTCTTTATTTGGCCTGGTCCTATAATAGAGAAGACACACTTGCATCTACTTGAAGACCCAGTCAGGAGTCAAGGCTGTCCAATCAGATCAGTGCTTGTGTGGACATTTGTGATGGATACCGAGTGAAATAAGCTGTCAGCATGTCATAACTATCACTGTTACACCTGTGGCTTTAATTCCCTGCATGCAGCATGTAAACGGTTGTGTTTTGTGTGGATACGAGTCTGTGTTTACACAAGTGTGTATTCTGTGTCTTGTATAGCAGGTCTAATTACCGAACAGTAAGTGCAGGAGCTCTTTGACCTTTTTACAAGATTCCTGGCGGGCGGCTCATCTGCCCTGCTCTCCACCGACTCATTAGCTAATATTTATAGCACACTGCTTCTAACCGCTCTGACAGCAGCCTAATGAACGTACCTGTGTCTTTATTTACTCCGACTTACCGGTTCTGTCCATCCTTCGTGTGCACAATGTAGTCTCTTTTCCTCTTCTTTCTCTCTGGGGGTCGAGAATAAAGGTCAGTCTGTTGTATCAGCTCAGCGTTTAGAAGAGCGGTCACAACCTGTGTTGCGGAGTCGGGGGTCCAGGTCTTTGTTCAGCAGGGTTCTGTGATCTGTTGACCTTGACAAAGCATTATTGAGTGAATAAATAAATAGCAACATGGCCAATAAATTAGAACAAGGTAATGACTGTGGATTATTGGTACAAATTGATGATTATCTGACTATCTACAAATCAATCAATGTGCAGAAATCATGATGGGATTAATACTGATACACACACACACACACACACACACACACACACATATGGATAGATAGATGGATATAGATATGCAGTGTTTCCCACAGACTTGGACTCTATTTGTGGCGGCATATATGCAAATTCATTCTCGCCAACAGGAGGCGCTTTTAGAGCATGGAGAAATAGCGGTTTCCGCGGTAATACTGTGCACAAAGCAGCACTCCGCTTACAAACGCTGCTTTATCAGACATTACATGCAAGATGAAATGAAAGTTACATCCAAAATTTTCTGAAGACAGTCGGTTTCCTTCAGAAATACAGTGATAAAAACACCCGCACCGTGTTTTGATTTTGAAACGTGCAGTGCTCATTTATTCAACGAAGTCAAAGTTTAAAAAAAAAAAAATCTATTTGTGGCGGTCAGTTTTGATATTGTGGCGGGCCGCCACAAATAAACCGATGTATGGGAAACACTGATATAGATAAATATTTTTCAACACTATCATATTTCCATACAAGTTCTAAATATAATTTCTGCAAAAAGAAAGAAAGAGAGAAATAAAATTGTGAATAAAGCAGCATCATGTGTTCAAAAGAACACAATTTTCACTTCAGGTGAAATAACATTTAATTTATATAAAAATATAATGCTCAAATTCATTTCACAAAATTCACCCTCATGTTCCAAATCTGTATGACTTCCTTTCTTCAGCATAACATAATAGACCTTTTTTTTTCTTTATCTTTCATTTTTGGGTTAACTTTTTAAATGTAATAAATTACGTTTTGACGAAACACACTGACAAAAAATACTGTAGGTCAGATTATATTTTCATCTGATAAAATTATTAATTCTTGGGGCTTTTTAAGATTTGCTTCTAAAAATGTATTTGGCAAAAATGGGTTTCCTTCCTAGTTTATGCACATTTCTGCTTACCAAATAAAAAGTTGTTTTATACACACTATGGAAATTTGATTTCAAAACAATTTTATTTAAAATTGTAAAAATTACAACTTCGTTAATTTTATTGTTTCTATCCAGCATTTTTAGTTTGATGTCCAAAAATAATCTGATATCTCCAATTTGTATTCATGGATTGAAACCTGGCTATTGATATCCACTTTGTCCCAATCGCAACAGAATAATGTAGTGAAGTGTATTATAACAGGATATTTTGCTAAAGCAAAAGCAGCATTTTATAAGTGAGAAAATGTAACATTAACTACTGACAAATGTCACCAATGTATTATATAGCCGGAAGTATTCTTAGTGGTATTAATACTAGCTGCGTTTCTCTAAATCTGTACAAAACAGTAGCTCCAGTGGGCTGTGATGGCTATGCTTCTGTTTCTCTTGTCTGCGGTGTTCAGGCCACCTGCCATAAATCTGATCAAACGGGAAATGTTTCCGGCAGGATAAATGGCTGCCTCTCACAGGGGAGCCAAGATTGATAGTCAAAGTTAAATTGTATTAGCTGTGCAGTTTAAATATTTAACCCAGTCTTATCATAACTGCTCTTAACACTTAAAGTAAAATACAGCAGGGGTGTCTGGAGAGGGATCTGTGGACATATATCTCTCACCACCTCCATGCTCCTGCAGTGCTATTGTCCAATAATACTTAAATGGCTTGACTTATTACAAATGGTCATTATAAAGCTCTCTAAAAGATTCTGGGTAATAACAGAGTCACTGATAAGTGTTTTCATGAAGGCCACTGTGGGTTTGTGCGTTGCTATTAACATGAGGATCAGTGTCATAGTGCTCTTTTTTTTTATGAATCTATTAATGTACATCCCTATATGTCTATAAATGTAACATGCGCACAATGACTTGAATGCAGTTTTGCCATGTTAAGCATATTTTTTATTTCTGAATTAAACTTATTTTTTATATTTTTTGAGGAACATAAAGTAAAAATGTCAGGTGATTACAACTGCCCTGATATCATAATGAAGAAGCCTCATTAAAAGAATAAAAGAAAAAGAAAACTTTCATCCATCAATTCAAAGTCATGCAGTGTGACCTAAAGTCTGGTGCAACCAACATGCAGAAACCTAAAAAAATAATTTTTGCCAATTATTTATTTATTTATTTTTATTCCCCCAGTTTTTTAGTTTAGGTTGTAGCATATCCTGTGGTACGACTCCCCAAACATATAATATTTATTCATTTAGAATTCATTATATTTGTAAAAGAAAAGCTTTTACCTTAAAATCACTCTTAGAATGATTGGTTTGGAAATAATTAAGATCTGTATTCACCCATTCAAGGTGCAAGAAAATTGCAGTATTCTTTATCTTCTTGATTACAGCTTGACTGTTTTCATTGCCTTTTAAACTTCCTTTGAAAATGCTATTATAAAGGTTTTTCCAAACCATTTAAAATCAAAGATTAAATTTCTAAAAACCTCGATTCTTAAAACATGTTCCCTTTTCTCTATTGAGGACACTCATATTTGTCATCGCCCCTTAACCATTTCCGTCAGCACTGTTGCTGCTTCTCTTTACTCTCTTTCCTTTCAAATGAGAGGAGATGCTCGTTTATGATTATAATTAGCCGATTAGTGTGGTAGCGTGTCACGACGAGTCTAAATAAACACAGCTGCACAGTGTTTCTTTTGGAGCGGCAGATGGGACAGGGAGAGTATGCGAGTACTGCATTGAGAGAATTTTTTAGCAGAGTAGCATGGCGTTTGCCCTTGGACAGTGCTCTCTCACCTGAAGGTAAATGTTTATGACGGAATCATCATTAAAACTCAGACGTTTAATAGGTCCAATTAAAACAATGACTTCATTTACAGCGGGATGAGAGCCGGCCCTATTTATTGGGAGCTGGAGTAATTGAGTTCTGGGCACTTGGACCGTTAACTCCCTCCTGACTCCTGAGAGCCACTTCAGTTTAAAGGATTGAGGAAGTTTCTGAACACTAGAGGGCGAATGTTTGAGGCTCACGGGAAAACGAATCTAAACACTATTATGTTTAGAGGGGTGTTTAATCAGAGAATTTCAATTTTGAGTTGACAGTTCGCAACTTAAGAGTTACTGTTAAGTTCTGAGAGGGAATAAAAAGCCACTCTCTACTCTTCTTTCCCCCCGCGCGTGTCTGTTTTAAGGGATTTATGGGTTAAAGAATGAGCTCTTCTCCGTAAGCTTCTCTCCACATGATGGGATCAATGTCGTTAGCCGCGAGATGACGAAGCGGTAGAACATCTCTCTGTGGGTCGGGCGCAGATTGCCACAGGGGCCGCCAACCGATCGATAGCGACAGAGGCGAGCGATTGACTGACGCCGCCCTTTTCCTGGCGCGGGCAGAGCATCGAGGGAAAAGAGAAATGGACGAGGGAGGGAAAATGTTGAAATAATGGGCCTTGGAGGCTTTGAGAGCGGGGTGAGTGCCGGCCCGTGGAGGAGAGTGATGGGCGAATTAGGGGCGGCTTGGGTAAGCGATTCCGTACACACTCTCATGAGGGGTAATGAAGTGGACCACTTTACCCGTCTGACTATGGACTGAACTGGTGCTGTGTTTACTGCAACAGTTTTTTTGCTGTAGGTCTTTCTCCATAATACATAAATTCCCCCTAACCTTTTCCACTTTGTAATTTCAGTGGCTCAGAAAATAGTTGCGACCCGGAAGAAACAGCAACTGTCAATCGGACCCTGTAAGTCACTGCCCAATTCTCCAAGCCACTCCTCCGTCTGCGCAGCGCCTGTGTCCGCGGTGCATATCAGCCAGGTGAGTCTCACACACTTAAAACACAGTGAAAAACACATCTTTTAGCTTGTTATGTGGAGCCCATTTTTGCTTGCTCCCCAAAAGCGCCTCTTTGTCTCTACCCAAACCGTGTTTTTTCCCCCCCGCAGACAGTAATCCTCTTCCGCATGGCTCAATCCTCATTGATTTCTCATTAGCAGTGTACAAGTGAGCCTGTGTTTGTGCAGCCAAGCTTAGAGAGGCTTAGAGAAGCTCAGAAAAACAGGAGGCTTGTGGCGTTTCTTTGTAACGTGAGATTATTTTCTTGCTTTTGTATGTGATTCTTGCTTTGTTGTGTGTGTTGCAGACCAGTAATGGTGGAGGCAGTTTGAGCGATTACTCTTCTTCCGTGCCATCCACTCCCAGTACCAGTCAGAAGGAACTACGTATCGATGTACCCCAAACCGCCAACACCCCTACGCCTGTCCGCAAACAGTCCAAACGGCGCTCCAACCTCTTTACGGTCAGTCTGTTCTCCTATTAGACATGTAGGCATGATCGTAATTGTTAATTGGTGCATTAATGTTATAATTAAAATTGCCACAGTAACAGCAGTCAGTTTAAAGAAGTTTGTTACTTATCATACCAAATTAATACAAGACATTAAATGAATTAATATATAAAAAATGTTCATTTGGACAAATAACTATTTATGTGCACTACCATTCATAACTTTGGGGTCAATAGTTTTTTTTTATTTTATTTATTTTTTATTTTAAGTTAAGATTTAAATGAATACTTTTATTTTGCTAGGATGCATTCAATTCATAAAAAAAAATGACAGTTTAGAATTCTTTAAATTGTAATAATGTTTCTCAGTGTTAATTTTTGTATTATCAAATCAATGCAGCATTGGTGAACATCTTCTGATAAGGCTTCTTTTAAGAACATAAAAATGAAATAAGTCTTACTGACCTCAACATTTTGAATGATAGCGTGAGTATATATATAGTTATAACATATATTAGCTCATATACTATTTCATTTTAATCATTTCCAATTTCTAAGTTTCTTCTTCAAACTATCCATTTCATATTTGATATGATCAGTAAAGACTGCCATGCTTCTGGTGTTAGTATGCTCCTTAGTAGTGCACATCCTGCACATGTACCACATGTCTTTCTTTCAAGAAGTTGTGGGGTCACGTCAAGGTCAAGATGACCCCTCCCACACCCCCTTGACTTTTGAAGTCATGTGTGTGCCCTGCACTCCAAACTGGATCTAGTCTGAAGTCAGGCTCAATTAGCAGCTAGCTCGCCTTTGACTAAAATGATGTCTTCTCCCCCACAGTCTCGGAAGGGAAGCGAACCAGACAGGGAGAAGAAAGGGATGGATGGCCGCGCAGACAGCATTGGAAGTGGCCGTGCTATCCCAATTAAACAGGTAGGGTCTGGCCGGCCGTCTGGACTGGTATAATTGGAGTCCAACAGCGGCGTATTGTGGACGAAGGGGCCTCAGATCAGTACTCAGACCCACGCAAAGCCCGTTTGATGCCATCTCCTTGATTAACAGTGAAAGCACGCACTTGACATCAATTAGAGCCAGGCTCTCCCGTGTGCTGAAATGAGATCATTAGGATAAGAAGTGGGAAGGGATTTTTCTCTCCTCAACGCACCCCCCAGCCAAAACCCCTACCCCATCTCACTCTCCCACCTTCTTTTTCGCTGTCAAAAGAGGGGATAGAAAAAAGCTAAGAGGGCCCTAATGAAGTGCAGTCTACCAATCTGCATACGGACCCGTATTTCCCATCAGCCCTCCCTGAAAAGCTCGGATTGGGTCATGAATAAGCGGTGTATGTGGGGAAGGGGGAATGATAAGCAGAATGTGATGTGAAGAAGACCCCCTCCATTGCACTGTGGGAGAGATTGTTTGACTTGGCCTTAATTTGTCACAAACAAGAGTGCGTAGCGAGAGAGTAAAGGAGAGCTCTAGCTAGCATGGGGGTGGGGGGGCGAGATCATTCTCGGCGCATCTCAGCTGGAGTGAAAGAATCAGGTAATTAGCGGCACTAATCGTGCCCTCTCATGTCAGTGCCGTGGCCTTGTTTGTAATTTTCTAATGAACAAATTGCATCTCTGATTAAAGCTGCCTTTAAGTGAGATCTGTGTTTATTAGCGTGCCACAGTGGAGCAGCGCTTCCGTCGTCCACCGTACAGCGCAGCTGGCGTTCAAGAGCGTAGCTGCAGATCTTTTGGATGTGTGGGATGCGTTTGAAACCCGCTGGGTTCGCATTGAGAGGCTCTATAGGAGGCAAGGACATTTATACAAGACACCCAGGCAATGAAACGACACTGTAATCGGCCCTCTTTAAATTAGACGTTGGAGAATACATCTTCGCTGGCATTGTATATATTTTTGGAAATCCTGCTTAGTGCAATCATAATACAAATGTCAAAATATGTGCAATGGATCAATTAAATGACATTCGGTTTTTGTCCTATCTATTAATTCAATTTAAAAATATATTAAAACGCAGCTCATATGTGTAGTCACTTACAGAACATACCTCTTCTATGATTCTATTTTTGTATTAAAATTTATTTAAATATTTGTGGGGTCAAAAATGTTAGGATGATTTTCCCGTCCTAATATTATAATGACGAAAAAAGAATAATTTTTGAAAAGGAATAAGTAGCTTGGCATATTTTATTATTTCTTAGAGAAGGCATTTTGCCAAAGCTGCTCTTAATATTTGAAAAGCATTTGTGACCCTGGACCACAAAACCAGTCTTAAGTCGCTGGGGTATATTTGTAGCAATAGCCAAAAATACACTGTATGGGTCAAAATTATAGATTTTTAGTAAAGATCATATTCCACGAAGATATTTTGTAAATTTACTACTGTATATATATTAAAACGTCATTTTTGATTAGTAATATGCATTGCTAAGAATTCATTTGGACAACTTTAAAGGCAATTTTCTCAATATTTAGATTTTTTTGCACCTTCAGATTCCAGATTTTCAAATAGTTGTATATCGGCCAAATATTGTCCGATCATAACAAAAGCTTATTTATTCAGCTTTCAGATGATGTATAAATTTCAATTTCGAAAAATTTACACTTAAGACTGGTTTTGTGGTCCAGGGTCACATTTGTCTGCAAAATTTAACATGCATGAATTAAACAAGAAATAACATCCTATATCAGTATCATATAGAGGACCCCCATGCTGTAAGATATTTACACTCACATTTTAATACCCTCAAAAGTTTTTTTTAAATTGATACTTTTATTCAGCAGGGATGCATTAAATTGATCAAAGGTAACAGTAAAAACATTTATAATGTTAGAAAAGATTTGTACTTCAAAATAAATTGTTCTTTCGAACTTTCAAATCGTTGAAGAATCCTGAAAAAAAAAAAAAAAAAGTATCACAGTTTCCACAAAACGGTAATGTATTTGAGGTGTAAGGAAAATATGTTATAACACAATCACATAGTAATTAAATTTGCTGAATAAATACATTTACTGTGTGTTTTAATTATTATTATTATTTTTTTAAATCTTAAGAAACTAACATGAATACAAAGAGTACATTTCAAGAACTTGGCACGTGTTTTAAAAGAAATTCATGTAATATTTTTTCTATTTATGTCTTTTATATATCATACAATAGACTTCATCGAACAATTTAAGCTAAGGCAATTTCCTGTATGCGTATAAATCGAATAAGCCTTCAATTTCGAAATAAGACGCTAAATTTATTCACAATTGTTGTCAGACTTATTGCTGATTTGTAAGGTAGAAACATGATCTTGAAAACACTTTTGGAGATGTATGGCCTTTTCAAGCAGATGTATGCCTATTGTTACCTACATGGAAAATAGCTGCCTAGGAGCATTACCAAGATGGCCGCTGAGCGAATTGCCTGAAAGGGACTTTGGAGGTACTTCTTTTTCGAGGCACACAAGCGAGTGCTAATGCTGCCAGCAGTGATCTCTCACCTCCTGCGGCTCTATTTGCATAAATCCTGTTAAAGTCAGTGGCGGTTAATGAAGAAGAAATGAGGCTGGCCTGGCTACAGCGGTGCTGAGAGCAGGGCGCCACGCTAGTGGCAGATGGGAAGGCTGAGCCGTAGCAGGCAGCTGTGCGGAGGAGAGAGCAGCATGCAGTTTTAACTATGATCTGACTCTCTTCCGACTGGGCTTGCGCTGCGGCTAATTTGAATGTGCGATGCCAAGAGCGATCAAGACGATAACGTGTGTTCTCAAGAGAGAACAACCGTGTTCTACTACTTTAGAGCACGCCATTTACATAGATAAAGCATGATTGCGATGTGCATTTATAATATGTACTTGATTGCAGTAGGGAGTTCTCATTGTGTGTACTAGTTGTATATAGGTACTGAAAGAAAAGTTTTATTTTGAATGTTAAGTATATTAGAGGGCCTTCAGTATAGTGAAACGTTAGCGGATGGAGAGTGTGTCGCACGGGGGGCCTGGCACAGAGCCATATCTCTAAAGCATCTCTCAGCCTCTTGACACTGCAGGTACATAAATGAGGGATTAATTTCCCTGGTGTCAGACAGAGCCTGCCCCACACTTACTCGTACACGCACACACTTACGCACACACTCTTGTGCTGATCAGAAGCCCCGTCGGTGCCCGTGTCCCTCATCTCATGAGGAGATCAATCAGCCAGTGCAGTCAGAGCTCACCAGTGTATGCAGTCTGCAGTCTTTCAGTTCTCCCTGCTGTCCTCTCGCTCACTCGCTAGTGCTTTAGATTCATGGTGGTGCAGACTTTTTTGCATTTTATTTACTGACTTTTTGGAAATTTTGTAAAGTAACAGTTTTAAGTAAGATGGCACATTTTGGGGGGGGAAATCTTATTGCGTGAAAAAAAAAAATCATTTTTTGGGATAGGGACCAATTCTCACTATTAACTAGTTGCTTATTAGCATGCCCATTATTAACATATTGGCTGTTTATTTAGTACTTATAAGGCACATATTCTGCATGACCATATTCTACATCCCTAATCCTACCCGATACCTAAATTTAACAACTACTTTAGGAGTTTGAGGCAAAATTTCTAGTTAATGGTTTGTTAATGGCAAGAATTGGACCTTAAAATAAAGTGTGACCTTTTTTTATATACTGCAACTGGGATTTGAACTGCAATATGATGAACGTTTATTGCTCCGATATCCAGGTAAAATGAAAAAACTCATGCAGTTCCATTGTACTTGTAATGTGGACTCGGATCTTTTTCTTAGTTGACTTGTTAGTTGTGATCATTTCAGTCTTCTTTTACTTTTCTGTTTTTGGAACCCAATCAACATGAATTTTAAAAAATAGCAATAATAATATACTTTTTAATATAATAGACATAATAATATACATATTATACTGTGAAATACAGCTATTATTGTTGTATTGTAAAATAAAATTTTTGCAATTACTATAGTTTTAGTTCATCTTATTAATAAAATTATTAAATGTTTTTACAAAGTACTGTGATACTGTAATATAAATTCAATAAAAAATGCGTTTTCTTAATTTCCACAGTAAAATTATACGGTTACAATCAAATTTATTTTGGTGCAGAATTGAAGCAAGACCTTAATGTTTCAATAATTATATCAAGCCATATCACAATTTTCAGTTTACTTTTATTAATTGTGCTTTCCTAGATGTTGTAGAAGTTTGTAAAAGATGAGTGTAGAATTCTGCAGACTTCTCTGGTTGCCCATTCTGTGTGGGCCTGCCCATTTGTCCTTTAATCCTTCAGAAATGGATGTATGGAGAGACAAGCTGACCAGAATCCCTCCATCAGATCAGTGACTGCGTCTGCTGCAGTGGCATTTCCCATCTAATTGGGCGCTACATTCAGGCAATGAGTGTTTCACCAACAGTATGAAAGCGGCCCGGGCGCTTCCCCTCACAGACGATAACGCAGCCGAGCAGTTTGCGCTCAGAGGCACGGAGCAGATCTTCGTTCAGGAATTAGATGTTAATTGATTTGATAATTCCCTGTGGTCTTTCCTCTTACATGCTCGTGTCTCTCTCGATCTGCCTCCTCGCCTCTCACTGGCCGCAGCAGGCTGCTGGGCGTTAGACCTGCTCTCCAATTAGCGTGTGCGGGCATGTTCACTTCCGAGTCTACCTGCCTCACATTAACACCTCTTCACTGGCCTCTTTTGGTCCAGGAAAGTGGATTTTACAGATTTCGCTGGAAATCCCTCACTCATGGCACAGCATTAATGACTGGCCTGAACTCTCGTGTACTGGCTCTCAGCTGCACATCATCGCCGGCTCGGCTGTTGATGAAGAACGTCAACTTATAATCTCTTTGGCAGATGTCTGAGTGCATTAGATTTATCGCCCAGCACTTCCTTGAAGGTATGGCCGTAATTGTTAGTGAGTTACTCACACACGGATGAGTCCTGAACAAAATCGATTGCTCTTGATGCTTTGGATTTGCTGTTCCACTCAACACTCTTAACAAATAAAGTTTACAAAAGGGGGTTTTCGCAATGATGCATAGAAGAACTATTTTGGGTTCCCCAAAGAACCTTTCAGTGAACAGTTTCTAAAGGAACCATTTTTGTTTAAAGATAGTTCAGCCAAAAATTCTGTCCTTCGTAATGACCTTCGTTCATCTTCGGAACATAAATTAAGCTATTTTTGATTAAATCCGAGAGCTCTCTGACCCTGCATAGACAGCAAGGGTCCTACCACGATCAAGGTCCAGGTACGTAGCGAGGACATCAGTAAAATAGTCCATGTGATATCAGGGGTTCAATTGTAATTTTACGAATAGTCAAGAATACTTTTTGTGCACAAAGAAAACAAAAATAACGACTTTATTCAACAATTCTTCTCCTCTTCATCCCATATGCTGTGGTGCACTGCCATTATGGAGAGAGTATCACGACGCATGTGCTTGACCTTGATCGTGATAGGACCCTTGCCGTCTATGCAGGGTCAGAGAGCTCTCGGATTTAATCAAAAATATCTTAATTTGTGTTCTGAAGATGTCTTACAGGTTTGGAACGACACGAGGATGAGTAATTAATGACAGAATTTTAATTTTGGGGTGAATTATCCCTTAAGGCATGATGTACATACTTCAAGTGAAATCCAACAATGAACTGGTGTGACGTCATTTAGAACAAATTAATGCCAGTACAATATTAGTTGGTTTTGGGAGTTTAAAACTACATGCCAATGCAAACTTTCCGGAAAAGCTATTCAACAGTAGTCAAACTACTATTTGTCCATGACGATTACATAACAAGTAGGTGTGCTCTGGGCCCCCGTCATCTTTTGCCTGGAAATCTTCTCTGGTTTATTTCTTTCATTTAGTCTGTAACACAAGAAAAAATCAACACTATCAGTTCTATGTAACAATTTTACGTTTTGATGGCTAATTGGCTACAGTCTCATTCATAAATATTCAAACAATCTGCTTTTGCCCGAGGGGTGGTTATGTTTAGGGGTAGACCTTTTGCTTTTTAAAAAAAAATCATATGATTTTGTAAGTTTTCATAAAGTGGACAACACATATTTGCATATTCATTTAAATACCGCTCCCAGCAGTGTTGATGGTGTCGGCATGTTCGCTGACAGAATACCTGCTCAGGTATTTTAAACTTACCCCTAAGCGAAAAAGTGAAAACTTTTGTGCATTGGAAAAGTTCCATGCATGTTAAAGGTTCATAGAACCATAGATGTCAATAACGAACCTTTTTATTTAGCGAAGAACAACGAAAAGGCTTGGTTGATACCTGTGGGTGTTACTTCGACACCTAATTCTTCCTCTTAATCCCAGAAATTCACAAAAACAAAGACATAAAACAGGCGTGAACTAATTCAGTTGTTTTTTTTTTTACTGTGTATGTGCGCATGCTAGTTTTATTCTTTTTTAGGCCTTGTCGCAGTTTATTTGCCATTCGCTGTGATCTCATTACGAAGGTTATTGTCCTGACTCCTGAGCTGAAGGTTACGCTCTCAACATGGCTCTCAGCTACAATAAAACCTTTGTAAAAACGCCTTCATTAGAACATGCTCCTCATTAAAACACGCAGACGGCTCGGTGGACAGTAATGAGGCTGGGGTGGGCTCGCACTCTCCAGCAATTAGATGGCTAAAGAGGAGCGTTTTCACTGCCGTCTCCCTGTGGAGGGCTTCAAACCAGCCTCTCTGAGCCCTTAGAGTGGGTGTAGGGAGGTCAGATGTGTCACCTGAATTTGCCATGACAACTCTTACCTCTGCCAATCACAGCCTCCTTTGACCCTTTGCCTTGTTCTTAATATGACTGTTTGTCCAATCAACACAGAGATCCTGCTTGTTTTGACATCTATGGTATATTATGACTATATTATGTTGTTTGTTTTGACTGGTGGTCATTTTAATGGCTGTTAGTGTTTTTTTTTTAAATGGCTCATTTAAATTTGTCAGAGGTCACGCTGAACAGTGATTAGTATGCCGAAACTCTGGAGAAACTTGGCGAGCTCTTTGGATTGTCTGTAAAAATAGTTTAGTTTGATAGAGTTGTTTATAGCTTTGTTCAGAAACTAATGTTACTCTAATGATCGCCAGCTTTGTTTACTGACCCTGTGCAGCCCGGAGTCTGCCGACATCTGTTCCACATTCTTAATTAGCCGATTACCGTGCACGCACACATCTTTGTTAACTGTATGGAAAGGTATTTTGACAAGCTTTAATACGAATTAATTTTCAGAAGTGGGGCTCTAGATGGATGCAGTAAGACTAATGTCTGCAGAAGAGTCATCTTCATGTCAGCGTTGTACCTACTGGTTTGTGGTGTTAAATTTTTGTGCAGTCGTTAAAAAAAAAAAAAAAAATTCCGTTCTTATTGTTTTATTTATTTTTTGCCAATTTCAGTTCTGAATAATGATTCGAACTATACACCAGTCAGTATCTTGATTTAATTCTTGCAATGTAGGTACATTAAGCATAGTATGTTGTTTGATTCACTGAAAAGAACTGGATCATAGAAGTAATTTGTTCAGGAATCGGACAGCAGTGGTTGTTCAGTATGTTTTTGATTCATTTAAAAGAATCTGCTCATAGAGTCAGTTAGGAATTGGTTATTTCATTCAGGAAGCAGACTACATTGGTTGTGCTGTATGTTTTTGATTCTCTAGAAAGAACAATAATGGTCATTTGTTCAGGAATAACTGATTGTTGTTTCATGTTGAAAATCATTTGGTTCAAATATTTAAAAAAGTAGTTTTTAGTGTTTTATTTTGCTGGCCATAGCTACTATTATTGTCTATCCAACTGTCATCCTAGCTGATGTGTTCTCAAAGCTCAAGAATAAACATTTTGACCTTTTTGCATGTTTGGTGGTGCAAAGTGAAACTCTTCACACATTACGTTTTACTGTGCATTGCTCTCTTAAAATTTCAGTTTAAGAAATACAATGGCACTGAAACATCTCTCCTCATCATAAAGGGAAATTAGTATCATGGTTGTAATTGCATGTTCTGGTGCGTAGATGAGCACTGAGCTGTGCACGTTTGACGAAGTTCTGCCCCCTCAGAGCAGGGGTGCTTTGTAAGGAGTTAAATTGGATGGTTAATTCGGGTGTTATTTACCCTGTAATTCATTAGCTTGGCCCTGCCATTGGCAGCGGGCAGGCTGTAATTTCACGCTTCGCAATAAAAGATGTCTCATAATCTGCTTCATTTAGCACCGAAAGAATTTAATGAAATTAACTGCAGCCCTAATTAAGACGGTGAATATTAAAGACCTGCTATCAAGCCTTTAACGAGTGTGACATGATCCGCCTTCTGTGGGATTGGAAAAATATCATTTCCCAGGGAAAGGTTGTCGCTGCTCCGAGCCATTTTGGCCAAGATGGCATTTTTGTCATGCACACTAACCTCCCGCAAATTAGATTTTTTCTTTTTTTTTTTTTTCTTTCCCCGTATAATTTTAGCTTGAAAATAATTTAACCAAATACACAAACATCAATCAGGGCTCTCTGTTTAGATTTGGCTAATCTCTTGTTGCCAGTATCCATTGGCTTAGATTGGTTTAAGCTTTCAGGGGAGTGTTGAAACCACTCATTAAGCTCCTTGATGACCTTGACGTGTTATTGTTTAAAACTGCGAGCCACGATGAACCTCACATTACCGTCTTTACTGTCTGTTCATCAAACTTGGGCTCCTGAGCATTATTTAACATGGCCAGGTGTATAGTTAAGAAGACATCGATTTGAGAAAATAACTCTCTTCAGCTTTCATTGTCAGACAAAAACTCAATCGAAACTAGAGATTATAATCTGCATGATACAATGTGTATTCCACGCAATATAGTCTCTATACAGAATAGATATACTATATTTATTTTAAAAATATAGTTTATATTAGCAAGCGGAATAATTTCCATCCTGTTTCGTTTTAGTACATTTGTATTTCTCAAGTAGCCTGCTTTAACATCAATCTAGAAAAATCTTTTGAAAATCCATTTGGAAATGAATGTGCCAGGTTCTTAGAAATTTAATCTTTGAAATCGTGTTGGTTTCGTATGATTTGAAAAAAAACTTTTATACTATTTATGTAGCCATCAAGTAAAAAAGTAATAATATATTTCTGTACACCTTCAATACGTGCGAGAACGTAAAAGTTTTAAATATATTTTTCAAGATTGAAAGTGTTTTTTTTTTCTTAAATATCATTAAATTTTATAGAGTTGCACCATATAACGTTTTACAGTCTAAACAACATAGTGATATATATATATATATATATATATATATATATATATATATATATATATGTTGGTTGCACCACATGACTTTTTCAAATATTAATCATTTATTGTAATTTTAGGTTGTAATCTGTTATATAGCTTTTACAAAGCAAAATCTTTCCAAGTACCTCTGTAACCCGTTTAAGTACCCCCGTGCTAGAAAACACAGATAATTCTACACTAATGTTTATTTAGTGATGTTTTCTCATTTCTGGCCTGATTCAGGTGTGTTTGTCAGCGTGAGAGAATGTGCGCTAGAGCTGCCTGTCGTTAAATGATAAATGTCTTTTGGGGAGGTGTGTCCTCTCACTGTCTGCACCGGCCAGATCAGATGGCCGTAGCGATATAAGACCTCCAGCTTTCACGCCATGTCACTCACGTGGCCCCACTTCCCTCGTACACACACACGTACACAGTCACTCACAGTGACAGGGCCGGAGGCGAGCCAGTGTTGGGATGACACACTTAATTTAGCACCCTTCTCTCTAGAGCGCCCAAGAACAATAAGGCCAGCGTGGGCAAACACCCAACCTTTTGTTAAGCGGCTGTCCGGTGCGGGCTCATAGAAGACGGATCCTGTCCACCATACTGACTCTGTCCACACCCATGCCACAGTCCGCATTCATCTCCTGGTTAACCTCTCCTTTTGTTGTAGAAGAATGGAAGAAATGAGAAGAGCTGAAAGAAGAGGATAACGCACTGATAAGAGCACATCGGCACATCTTTTAATGGAAGAGTGCACAGATTAGAGGCTTTTGTTTGTTTGTGAAGTTTATTTATAATTGACGCGTACCATGTTCTGGCTCTTTTCTTCCATAAAAAAATTAGAATATACATTTTCTGCCTTTGCTTTGTTTTCTTATGTTGACTTGACAAAGCCGACATATACTGATCTGCTATTTTCTCTAATGCTGCCTCTTGTGAGTCTAAAATTTGTAAAATTAATGTGGCCTAAAGTGTTAAAGCTATGACAGCACATCTTGGACTGATCGGAATTACGATTTTCACAAATCTGATGATCAAAACTAAAAAAAAACAAAACAAAGTTCTAGCAAAGTTTAACGACTAGCAAAGGACGTGCTACTCTTACGAAAGCATGGTTTTATTATAGTACATGTGTAGGAAATTTTTTTTGGCATATTGATTACCATTTGTATAACCACAGTTTTACTGCAAATACCATGAATAAACTATGGTTAGTGTAGCAAAACCATGGTTATTGTGTAGTTACCATGGTTTACCTGTAGTATCCATGTTTTTTGATTTAATTTGTTCTAAAACCATGGTTAATTTTCGTAAGGGTAGTAATGTGCTAAAACATGTTAGTCATGCCAGCAAACATGTTAAAACATAATACTCAGCTATGCTAGTAAAACAAATTAGAAACATGCTAGCAACATGCTAGTAATGTGCTAAACCATTCTAGTAATATCAAAAACATGTTAGCAACATGCTAAAACATGCTAGAAACTTGTTAACAATGTGTTACAACGTAACAAAACAGGCTGTTTGTTAGCAAAATGTTTAATCATGCTAGCGAAATGTTAAAACATGCTAGAAAAGATGTTAAACATGCGAGAAATGTGTTTAACATGCTAGCAACACACTAGGAACATGCTAGCGGCATAATAAAACATACTAACAATGAGATAGAATAGGCTAACATCATTCTAGCAACATACTAAAACATGGTGGATGACTGCTAGTGTTTTTTTAAAGGTCTAATAGTTTTTATGTAGTTTTTTAGCAGTCTGAAGTAGGTTAAACAGTTTTTGGTCCGTCTGACTTTTTATTTATTTTTTATTTTTTTTATAAACCTTCAAACTTCAAAGGATTGTTATTTTAAACTTTCAGACAAGGTTTTGTCAGGCTTTTCTTATCTAGTTATTTGTTTGTGCTCTTTAGTGTTGTGCTTTATTGGATGATTTAACCAATATATTATTGATGTTCCACTAAAGTCCACAGGTGGTGTAGTTATGTCTGTGTAAGATTTATTTTTTTGGCCCCGGTTTACAACATTACAAGACCTTCAGGTTGTCAACCAGGGGAGGGTAAAATAGAGGCAAGCAGGGTGTCACCGGCCTGGGCCTTAAATAATGAGCGATTACTCTCATCAGAGAAGTGACGTGGTGTTCAATTAGCCTCTCCTGCTGAATGATCGCTTGTCATCTTCCCGATGGATGTGCAAAATTAATATACCTAGATCCAAAGCAGGTGAGGCAGCTACCTGCCCAACACAACATGCCTGGAGAGACCCCACACTTACACCGTCATTAAAAGATCATCATCTTTTCTCTCTCTCAATCTGTCCATCCCTTTCTTTCTCTCTTTCTTTTCCCCTATTTCATTGTTGCTCTTTTTTTCTTTTTTTTTTTCCTGAGCCTCTCTCTCTCTCACACACACACACACACACACACACACGCACGCACATATCTCAGTCTTAGTTAATGAAGTAATGGATATTCACCCTATGTGACAGATGGGCCGCTAGCGGCAGCACCCTTGTTAGGAAATTAAAAAGCTCGTCAACTTGTGTTTACCACTCAGTAGGAGAGGCTGTTGTTATTTCACCCAGGAAGCGCTCTTCTCTTGTCTTGAACACTGGGTCTAGGGTGTACAGACGTGCAGACTGACCTAAGGGAACATCCTCCCACACGTATATCTCCATCACCCAGGGCCAGACTGATCTCAGAACAGTTACAGGCCTCATTACCTACAACCCAGCTGATCTTAGAACAAACATATACAGTATGTGTCACCCGGGGCCAGGCTGATCTCAGAACAGTTCCACAACATATGAGAGAAAATAATTTTAAAAATCATACTAGATCACATGATCAAAAATGTATAAAAATTTTTTTTAAATGTATAAAAATGTACACTGTTGAGTCGAGAGGCTCCGAGGGACACATGCAGCATAACAGCAAAATTGTTGTTTTTATTGTCATTTGGTGCTCTTAAGTTTTTTTTAGTTTTTTTTTTTTTTTTTAAAGTGGCTTTCCATAAAATCAAGCGCAACTTTCAAGCATCCAATACACTACAAAAAAAATCAGTTTCTCTTCCAACCTGTGCAGTTTTTTTATTTAATTGTTTTTTTTTTAATATTGTCGTCTTTTGATAGTATTTTGTATTTTTAGACTTACAAACTTTTTAAAATAAAATAAAACCTTTATTTTATTTTATTCCAAATCCTATTGCATCCAACTCTATGGTGTTAAAACCTCTTTTAATCATCACTAAATAAGATAATAGAAAATCATATTTATAGTGTAATGTTAAAATATATGATTAAAATCACATACAAATATATTACTACAATATTTTGCCGTCACAATATAATGAAAGTCGTGACAATGCTTTTCTTCCTTTTTCTTTTCTTCTATTTTAAATGCTTTAGGAGAAAGAAGTCTGGCGTTGACTTGTATATGTTTGTGTGTGTTTATAAATATAATTATTATTAAATGTTCTTTTTAAAATTTGCATTACATCCAAAAAATGTACATTTCAATTTCTGAGACAAGCTGTGTGAAAAAAAATGTAATAAAGTATTTTAAAAATTGACATTGACGAGGTGAAGTTTATTATTTACATGTTTTTAGCCTCAGCAAACTAAATTTTCAAATGCACTTCACTGTCACTCTTTTCGGTACATCATTTCACCCTGTTTTTTTCCTTCAGAATGTGTTTAGATACCAATTACCACATAATTAGGCCAGTTTAACGGTGTGTGACAGTTAGGGATCGTGGCATTTTTTTATGAAAATTCAGGCTGTGGAGTGACTGAAAGAAAAACAAGAAGAGAAATAGGCAGCGAGTGACAGAAACTTGTCGGCTCTGGTGTTGCACACTCCGTGGCAGCCAGAGCAAGAAATCTATTATTATCCGTCCTGTCTGCACGTTAATGTTTAACAAGTCCAGCGAAGTGACACGCCGCCGCAGCAGCGTAATTGCTAATCAGCGGACAGTTTTATTCCCTTCTTGCCTAATGAATTTGGCTGAAATGAGGTGTGGGCGGCTGGACCCTTAAACGGGCAGTCAGCCGCCACTGATGTGCGTAGGAGAGGAAGGTTAGTGCTCGTGTCATAGTGCTAATGTGCTCGCTAACACTCCAAGGGGAATTTGCATGTGTAGCTCACAGTGCTTTTTTTTTTTTCTCGCTCTCCTCAAAGTGTGCAAAAAAAAAACTGTCTGTCCACTTGAGTACAAAATAATTGAGTGTTTTGTTTGTAAGTGTGAAAATTGGGTGATAATTTATGAACCGTAGACAGCTTTAGCCCTCTTTCACACTATAAAGCAATTTATTAGTATTTTTCAGACCAGGATGCTATGTTGTTCACAATAATTATTATATGAGAGAAATTAATAAATGAATACTGTTAATATTCAGTAATGAGAATTAAACTTTGTATTTCTGTTTTTGTGTATCAGGGCATGTTGCTGAAAAGAAGCGGCAAATCACTGAACAAAGAGTGGAAGAAGAAATACGTCACGCTTTGTGACAACGGACTCCTCACGTATCATCCTAGTCTGCATGTGAGTACCAACACACACACACACACACACACACACCGCCAGTGCATGTGTATTGTATTTGCCTTTCTCTTCACCTTATTGGTCCTGCCCTGTTAATGTTATTATTATTCTCAGTTCACCCGTCACTGTAACATCAAGGTTTTTTTAATGTTCTTTTCACTGACGTTTAACAGATTATTGTGTCCGCCTCAGTAAGCATGGTGTCTGATGACACAATCTTGTCCTTAATTACCGACTCATCTGTTTGCACGCGGCTGATGCTGTTGATGTGTAATATAACGCTGTAATGGCCTGTCATAATCACCAACTCGGACGACCTGTTTGCCCACACACCAATGGAAATGGCCATCTTTTATTGGCCGTTTTCCCTCTCTGGATTTTTTTGGAGTGACAATCAGACCGTATTGTTAGCGCTAACCAATCCCGAAGTGATTTGGCAAACACCGCATCGCGAATGCAGATGAAAGATACTGTATAGAATGAATGGATGAAGACATGGATAGCAAGTAGTCAGACCTTGCCCTTTGAACAAGAACAAGTTAGTTTTATGAGATAGAAGCTTTGAACTGTTATTTTTCATGCTCTCTACAGCCAATAATTCGCCACACAAAACACGTAGTGAGGGTATGTAATCAGATTTTTTTTTTTTTTGTTTACTAACTTTGAACTTTGACAGGTAAGAAGGTTAAATGACGGGCAAGATGAGCTCTCGCATTTTAAAAAAATTGAACAAAGATATAAAATATGTGAGGTCTATAATATTTTCCTACTCTAGAGACATTTCTAGAATACAGGATGCTAGAAGTGATTAGAAGTGAAGACAAGTGAAGAAAATAAACAGCATAAGCCCTATTCGGACGGGACTAGTTTTCCAGGGGGTCGTTAGAGAAATTTGTGTTTCACAGACGTACTTGGTGATTTTAATCCCGTCCGAATCTGCCACGTCTGTGTTTTTCTCACACAACCTTTGTAATAATTCCAGAGCAAATTACCTACTGTTTTTCAGCAAACTCAGTGATCCTCTGAGAAAATTAATCCCGTTCGAATGCCATGTCTGTGATTGCCGGTGATTTATTTATTTTTTTTTCCTTGTGTGTTTTGGCCGACGTGAATTACCATAGATGCTCTTACCGCACTCATGTTTGATATATTTGCCTCCCTGCAAAGAAATAATAATAAAAAAATGTAAAAAAAACTATAATAAAATCAAGAGCCAGATCACGTTCAGATCACTGTTAAGATTGGCTATTGTAATATCAGTGTCAGTTATTTATTCGCGTTAATTTCTGCACTCACTTGCATAATGTACCTTTATGAAAATTAAACAGGGGTTTACTACAAATAAATAACTCAAGTAAAAGTAAAGTAGCCACACATTAACGTGGTTTTGCTATACTAGCTTCACCATGGTTTTTGTGTGATTATGGTAATCAATCCGAATGACTATACGCAATGCACGCATACAGAGCGCGTGATCTCTGAAACGCCCAGATGTCCAAAACAGACCCTCCCACCTCTGTAATAAACACGGAGATGTTAGGTCCCGTCCGAATTGGTACATGAAAATCGCAGACGTCAGGTGATATGAATCAAAACTCAAACGTAGTTTAGAAAACTAGTCCCGTCCGAATAGGGCTATAGAGCGAGAAATTCCAAGTGTACTTAATGTCCAGTGGAATAATTTCAAGCAAATTCCAAGACCACAGTGTCTGTTCTCTTTTTCCCATTGTGAAAGCAAAAATAGTTTATTTGATGTAAATGCCACGTTAAAAATACTAAGTGTTACAACTAAACTAAACTTTACTAAACTTAACTTTAAGTTTGTTATAGATTTTGACTTAAAATTGAAAATGTTTTTACAATTGAACAAAGTATGTATATAACCATCATCAGTCATCAATGATTTTAGTATAGGCCTTAATGAGCTTATTGGTATAAATTAGATATAGACCAATATAAGAAGTCTGAATTGTTGTTGTTGCTGTTTTATATATTATAGCGGAGTTACTTACTAAATAGATATTTTACCCAAAAATTAAAATGGTCATCATTGACGTTTACTCACCTGACTTTAAAGGGATCCCCGGGTATTAAGACATGTATAGCTTAATATAACGTAAATTATGTCTCTTATTTAAATATGTAGTAAAAAACCCATGAAAATGTATGTTATTTGAAAAAATCTACATTGTTTTTGGACTATGGGGGGCGCCATTATTTTACGTGCACAGTACATTCTGCGTCGATGACGTCAAATGGTTGCACTCAGTGAGCTGCTGCCGCTTTTTACCGCAACACAACTCAGAAAATAAAATACTGATACGATACCACATTGTGAGGCTTTTGGTTGTAATTTTCAGTCGAAGGCAACAAGAGAAGCGATGTAATGTAAGACTTCACTGCTTTCCTAGCGATAAGAAAAGGAGAAAAGAATGGGAATGCCTGTGGACAAATAAAACTTCCTAAAGACCCGCTTCTTTTTTCTCTCCACTTTAGCCCTGATGCCTTTGAGTCTTTTAGTAGACCACAGCTACTGAAAGAGCTTACAAACGGCTGAGACAAGAAACGCTAGATGCCATCTGTTAGGATGTAAACATGCCGACGCGCGGCAGCTAGAGGAGTTTCTCAGCGCAGATTTCCCTCGATATCCGGGGCGTTTAGACTGCTTTTGGGGAAAAATCGATGGTACAGCATTTGGTTTAAACCTATACTTATATCCATCGTCACTGTAAGCTCTTTCAGTAGCTGTGGTCATCATATCAGTATTTTATTTTCCGAGTTGTCTATTCCGAGTTGTGTCGTGGTAAAAATAGCAACAGATAGCGCTAGTAGCTCATGGAGTGCAACCATTTTATGTCATCAGAAAAATGGCACCCCCCATAGTTCAAAATATGTATAAAACGATGTGATTTTTTTAAAATAACACATCTTTAATGGTTTTTTTTACTACATATTTCAGTAAGAGACATAATTTACGTTATATTAAGCCATACAAGTCTTAATACCCAGGGATCCCTTTAATTCATCTTTGGAACACAAGTGAAAATAATTTCAATAATCTCTCATTTTTTATTTTATTTTATTTATTTTTTTGTCCGCCTGGCCACTTGATTTTAATTTGTTCTGGATGTTTTTTAAAGCTTGAAAATGCTGATTAAATATACTTTCCAAAGAATTTAATTTTTTTGGTAAACTATGTATATGTAATGTAATTTGTGTTTCGATTTTTTTTTTCTTTTTTTTTTTCTGAACCCATCACTCGGTTAGATGCCTTCCTGACACATTGACAAATTTTAGTCATCTGGGTGAACTAGTGGAAGTGTGCGTCATCATATACGGTCCCCCTCCTCCCTTTGGCTGTGAACAGGTTCCTCTCATCAGCAGGTGTCTGCTACACAGGCATCAATTAGAGTGTTTGCGGAGGCTAATAGGATGAAACTCAATCAGGGCTCTTAATTGCTCAACTATGTGAAAAAGAAATCACATTAATGCAGCTGATTAAGAGGACGGCAATAGATGCAACCTAATTAGTGAGGAAAAAACTCAAATAACTCATCCATGTACACATCCATTACAACCACGCCACAACTTTATGTAATCTTTTTTTTAGGCTCATAACTGTTGTGTGTTGATTTAAACTTGCACTTTTTTGTTAAACATTACGTGATTATGATTTTAGCGCAGTGCGATTTGATAGATTTATCGATGTGGGGCATCAATTTTAAATGCACATCTGCCCCTGAAGTGGCCAGATGATGATCTTTTCATCAACTGTTCTCATTTGAGCACTCAACTCCCTTAACTAAATCCCTCAAGTGGCTTGCTCGTCCTTTATTTTAAATCAAGAGTTACATATGGACCAGTCCCTGGAGTGTATGTCCTACATGAAACGCAATAACATATGTTCTTCAATAGAGCAGCTTCGTGGAGTCTTTCGGCTTAATGAGCAGGGGCAAGGCTTTGAGAGCGAGAGCGTACCACCCAGAACTGCCATACATCAGCTGAGTGCCAATCAAATAACACAAAGACCTGAGAATCTCTGTGTATGTGTGCTGCACCGAGCAATTTACAGCAAGAGCATAACGTGTCCATCCCTCACTAGAGGCCAACAAAAGGGCAATTCAAAGCCAAGAGCTCTCAACACGGTTTAACAAGCCACAGGAGAGCCCTTCAGGAGTGGCGGGCCAACAGCTTGCGGCTGGTAATTGCATCCCTATTAGCATTGAGTAACTTTCATCATCAACGCAAGCAAAGCCATGCGCAAATCCAGACAACGCAGTCAGAATCCAAACACATGCTGCGATGGCATGCTGTGATCCGCAGAAAAGGAAAAAGAAGCTCGGGGGAAGATTTTACATGTGTTCTAAAAGGCTGGTTTTCTGCATACAAAGTGCACTTCACCATGAATATCAAATACATTAATATTGATTTCTTCACCTCCAGAGGGTGGGCAGAATTAACTGTGTGCTGACCAAATAAATTTAGTAGACACTTTTCATCCAAAGTGTCCACTGCTGTTGTAGTAATCCTTTTGTCATTTTTACTAAAGGATTATATGCAGAATGTTCATGGGAAGGAGATCGACCTGCTTCGGACTACAGTGAAGGTTCCAGGGAAGAGGCCCCCCAGGGCCATCTCCACATGTGCGGCCCCCAGTCCCAAAACCAATGGGCTGACCAAGGACATGAGCAACCTGCAACTTGGACAGACACCAGGTAACCTGATCATGCTTTTGTTTCATTTTTTTGTTTTGTTCTTGTCTTGTTTGTTTTGTTTTGTTGAACTTTGCTTTGTTTTGTATTAAATAAAATTGGATAATAATATAACAAAAATTAGATAATTAGATCATGTATTTTTTTTTATATAATAAAATATATACTGACCGTCTATCACTGAAACATGATCATGCTTTTTATTTTGCTTTGATCTTTGTTTTATGATTTTTAAATTATTTAATATAATATAGTGATAGTTTTTAAAAATTAGCTTACAATATAAATTATAATTATATATATTTTATTTTAAATATCTAAATACATACTGTCAATTCATTAAGGATGTTTAAATTAACAAATTAGCTAACAATATAAATTATTTTATATATATATATATATATATATATATATATATATAATTCTTATAAGGCATATAATATTATGTCTTTGACCATACATTAGACAAATAGTTTGTAAAATGAGTGGATAATAAAATATATTTAACTTGGTATGAATTAAAATACAAAACATTTCCTTATTGTTTTAGCAAGTGCTTTCCAAGAAAACAAATGTACTATAAACGTATCTTAATGTCAAGATAATAGGCCTAGGAAGCAGTCTTCATTAGTAGAGAATTAAACAATTAAGTTATTGTTTAGTTATTCGTGTAACACTCATTGGATCAACAATCCTTAAGCCCCCCAAGGAGTGTTAAAGACCCTTCTCAGGCACATACACACACACACAAAGCACCAGGAGGACCAAACTAATAGCATGAATATTCAGTGACCCATAATACATGTACTAATTATTGTCATGAATATTAATGCAATCAGCGCTCGTTCTCCAGCCAGGCAAGTCCGAAATGAGCACTAATGAGAGGGAGAGAGAGAGAATGAGGGAAGGAGGGAGGGAGCGGTAGAGGAGAAAAGAGAGATAATTCACAGTGGTACGGCAGTCAAGCTTTTGTAAGTCAAGTATTTGACTGTAGGGCTGGGTCAGCGGCGTGATCACATGCACCTTTTATTCCTTTGGTCTTAACATCTCTTTTTGCGAGAGCTCCAATTATGCACCGAATCCATTATAGCATATCTTCACACACTGCTGTTCTTGCGCTGTGTGTGTGTGTAGACCCTTTTCTGCCCTCATACATACATAGTGTTTATTTTCCTCCAGACGACCACTGATGTAAAAATGTAGTTTATCAGGGCTCTCCTGAAGTATGATCAGCTTTTGCCATTTACCCAAAGGTGCTGCCGTCTGATTTATCCGCTACAATGGAGATTAAATTGAGTCGTGACATTTCATTCAGTCGAGTTTGCAACGGGCCATTGGATGCCCGTGGGTATACCTTTTTGCAACAACAACATATTAAAAACCAGAAAATGAAGTATTTACTGAACCCTCTTTTTTCTTTTTTTTTTCTTTTCTTTTTTTAACTACATTGAGTATTTTGTGTGTGACTAGCTTGAGCTAACAGTATCATCAAGTCAGTGTTATTTACATTTTGTTCACTGCTATTGGACAAACTGTTAGATTTGCTATGTTCGTAAGCCCAGAAGCCTTATGGTTGATTGTGTTTGAGTCTGTATGTGTGCGTCATATCATATCCCTCCCGCGTTCTTTTGTGAGCAGTTGTGGTGAAATCTTATTAGTGCGATTAGATGCGACTTCCTATGATGTCCACTTGAATTTCCACGTGAGTCAGACGAACATCTCCCACAGTTTAATGATGACTCACGGTGGTGATGATAATTAACCTTCGAGTAATCTGATGTCACTATTTATGCACTTTGACGACTACAAATTGTCATTTTTTTAGGAGCTCATTTTTAATCAATCCTGCAAGACAGACTTTTCAGGATAGGAGATGAACTAAAATGAGCTCCCAAAACTTACTGCCAGATTCTGGAAGATAAATTCTTCAAACAGTTGTACAAGAGGATGTGATGCTGGTCCTTCATGGACTTATCTGTCCATCTTCATGTATTTCACAACACTTCAGCATGTTATTCTTAAGTGAGGGCCATTTTAAATAATTTTTTACCCAAGCAAAGTCTCTGAGAACTTGACACATTGCACTTGTGGAGATTCCAGGAAGGTTGCAGTTGTGGAAAATGATGGTGCTGGAGACTAAATGGTTCCTGATGGTTTCTCACCTAATTCTTCACCTTAATTCTTAATTCTTTTGCAGTTAACGTGTCTTTTCTTCTCCACCTGTTTTTTTCTGACCGTACTGATCCAATGAGCATTTCGCTGCCCAGTGGTCATGCCTTAACTTTGCTAATTCTATTATTGCATCCTTCTCATGGGCATTTAATATTTTTTTTACTTTTATTCTTGAGTTCAATCTCTTTTTTTGGCTCAATTTATCTGTAAAAGAAAACCTGCCTAATAATTCTGCACACCTGAAATAAGAAGTTTCTGACTATCAGCCTTCATGGACAATTATATATCACTTAGAAATGATTAAATACAAAATCAATAGTAGTTATTAATATTGGTGTGGTTTGGAATTGGTAAAATGTTCTTGGGAAAAAAAATATGACCAGAATATCAACTTGCCTAATAATTCTGCACACACTGTAGTGCCAATATATTTTTACTTATTGTAAAAATATTTTCATAAACCATTATAAAAAAAACTCTAAAGGTACACTATAATACAAACAAAAACTATGGCATTACAGATGACAAGAACAAATTAGGAAATTTGGTGCATTGGGTATATTACTGTATATTAATGGTGCATTAATTTTCATACGTCTGTCTTGCAGGCTCTGTGACCAGCAGTTCTTCTGCATCTCAGATGGCGAGTGGCATCAGTCTGGTGTCGTTTAACAGTCGGCCGGATGGGATGCATCAGCGCTCATATTCTGTGTCCAGCGCTGACCAATGGAGTGATGCCACAGTCATCGCCAACTCAGGAATCAGCACGGGTAAGTGTAGGACACATTGCCATATGTGGCCCCTCGAGCTGCTGTGGGGTTTTGCTTTTATGCATGCTGTCGTCTTGAAGGTTTTTCTTCAGAACTGAGAACAGATCCTCAAACAGTGATTTGTTATCCTATAGTTGTAAACACACACATACACCCACTCCACCTTTCATTGATCCTTGTGTCAAGCTCTAATGCTGCTTTAACTGTTTATCAAAGTAATGGCCACTCAGGAGAACCACATTACCAAAGGCTCATCTGTCGACGGCTAGCAGAAGAGAAATGTTTGGAGCATGATGTTTATCAGTCTGTCACCTTTCTGTTGTCGGAGAATTTCATACTTGGCTATTTTTATTAAATCTTTCATGTCTAAACAGCCACGGGGGGGGAAATGGGCATACACACAAAAGTCACTATTGGACTGACAGCTGTCAGGCACAATGTTTTATGTGTGCTGATGAACTGCTGTGACATGGTGACACTAGTTTTAGGCCTGTTGTTTGATCCCTGCCTGTAGTTGAGTCTATGTGTTTACCCCAATAACAATTAAAGCTGTGAAACACTTAAATGGGCTCCTGGCTGCGTCCACAGCAGGACACTACTCACACACAGCTGAGCCACAGACCCCACATGACTTCAACAGTACATCTTTTAAAATGTTAGGTTTTTTTGTTCTAATTATTTTTCACAAAACAGTCATGTTTTGGTTTTTAATGCCCATTTACAATATTTTCTGTCACCCTTAAACCTGTTTCATACAGCACACATCAACAAAGCTGCAACATTCATGTTTTTCTCCTTCAAGAAAAGTGCCCGTTAAGAACAAACCCTACCTCAAAACTGATTCTAAAGATTTCATTAGTCATTTCAATCATGGTGCTGATTGCCTACACAGTGCTTAAACATACTAACCACTAACCCTCAAATGAAAAAGTAACCTCAGCCTTAGTTTAGTTCAATAAGCAAGAAGTTAATTATGAGACTTATGGTTTAGACAGCATATTTACTGTTTTTGCTAAATTTCGCCAACAAAAATAAATCCAAACACAGCCACAGCACTGTTTTGCGCCTCTGAGCAACATGACGGCATTTCGTTCCTGAATTAATCAACCTTTAAATGATTCGGTTCAATCGCAATGACTCACTTATTAACATTGACTTTCTGCCACCTGCTGGCAGTTTTAATTTCACATTTAAAGTAGTTTTTTTAAATTAATTTCAAACATCAGCTGCCAACGTTTTGTTTAAAATATCAAAACAGTATTTATGCATATGTAACTGCAGGTTAAAGCATTACATGTCCCTCTGAGCTGCATTAAACTGTCTAAATGCCATTCAGATGCAACTTCTGAGTTTCCTCTGCAGTGCAAAGATGAATTTTGTCAATACTGACTCCATTTGCTTGGTAACAGCCCAAATGTCTTATTGACTGATTAAATGTAAAAATAATTTACTCAAAAGGTGATGCACACTTTTAGAAAAGGTAAAAATCAATTTAAACTTATTGGAAAAGATTAATCTGCTACATGACGATAGGCAACATCAGCTGGAATACTTCAAACCGGAGCTGTTTTTGTTTTATATGCTGCTAAGAAGACATCCCAGAAGATGGGTCAAGTATAGCTCCATCACTGTTCAAAGTAAAAATTTGGGTAACACTTTAGAATAGGGAACACTAATTCACTATTAACTATGACTTTTCCCTCAATAAATTACTAATTTGCTGCTTATTAATAGTTAGTAAGGTAGTTGTTAAGTTTAGGTATTGGGTAGGATTAGGGATGCAGAATAAGGTCATGTAGAATAAGGCATTAATATGTGCTTAATTAATACTAATAAATGGCTAATATTCTAGTAATATGCATGCTAATAAGCAACTAGTTAAGAGACCCTAAAATAAAGTGTTACCAAAATTTGTTTTAATAAATTAAAAAAAAAAAGGTAAAAATCAAGGAAATTTCTCTGGCATTTCTTCTCTTTGCTGTATCGAAAACATACCAAACCGTGACACCACTGTATCGTATCGATCCAAACTGTGAATTTTGTCAACCGTTACACCCCTAATAAATATATATATATATATATATATATATATATATATATATATATATATATATATATATAAACCAAACATTTTAGTAAAGATTAAAAATGTTAGTGTTTGCTGATAGATACCCTCTCTTTAAAGCAGTAAGCATATGAAGAATTCTCTGTGTTTATCATTAAAACAGCAGTGGAGTTAGTGGGAGAATCCATCAGTGGCCTCTGCTTCAGTGATATTCAGGGTGGTTGTTCGGACACTGCGGCGCTCCGGAGGGCTGTGTTATGAGGTTGTGTGAGTACTTGTATGCTTCCCCCCCAGGAATCTCTTAAAAATAACCTTTCTGCTGGCCTAATGATGTCTGTCCACGGCCTGACTGGATCAGATCTGATGGCTGGATGACGGTAGTGCCAGACGCTGATTGCTTGTCACCTCTTGCCCCCAGGAGCTGACGGGAATGAGATCCCGTCTTTTTTTCTGAAAGAAGTGAAGAGAGATAAGTGGTAGCGAAGTAATTAACTGACGTTCCTTGCTTTGCGCTGTGAGGGAGAGACTGTTGACTAACCTCTAACCTTTTGTTTAGCCATTTGCTTTGTTTAGTCTCTAGCCAGGAAGTTACATTATTTTTTCATAATAACTGAATGAAATCCAATACTTTTTTTCTCACAAATTTTGGCATTCTGTATTGAAAAATGCAGGTGAAGAAGTCTTGAATGGTCATTTAATCACCAGAAACTGCCACAAATGAATGATTTCTAATGACATTATTTTATGCCTAATTATGCATAAAATAATGAATTATGACCAGTGACAGAAGAAAATGCTTTCTGCTACATCTGTGGGTGTTTTACTACTGTACATCCTGTACACCGGTTATTTGATAATTAAATGGAGTATATTTCTCCACAACTTTGCAGATTGTAAGTTAAATTATGCATTTTGAATACTACTTATCGTCATTAAAACGAAACATTTAACATTTGACTGCTTTTGTTATTTTCGCAAGTACATTAAAGGCAATACGATTTTTCAAATTATATATTTTTAAATATATATTTATAAGTTATCTAAAAAATATATATATACATGATGGAAAATTTTTATTAATTTTGTTAAACTTACAATCCACTTTTTTTGATGTTTTCAAATCAGCAGAAAAAAAATGTTGTGGTCTAAAAGTAAGCCTGGTAATTCATTTCCCACAATGCAATTCTTGTGATTAAACACATACTGACAACCTTGTGCTTTTTATACAAAATAAACTGAGCTGGTTTGAACTGAGATCATTTAAAACTACAGATGCCTTTAAAGTGTAATTGTAAGAGGGTCAAAGTTGAAAAGAGCTACAGTGGTTGACACTTGGCTGTGTGCCGTCTGATTGAGTTGGATCACATCAGAGCAGACTCGTCCTGACGACATGGCTGCCATTTGAGAAACACAGCCTCAGTAATGAGCTCTTTTATTCCAGAGGAAACAAAGCCAAGTCCATTTAAAGGAGATAAGATCCCCTCCAGTGATCGGGCTCTCTGTGTCTTTTTGTCTCACTCCATGTTGTCTTGAGGGCATGGAAAAGGCAGTGACATCCCTGTCTCTTTACCTGGAGCATCCTTAGCTCCAAGCAGACAGTTGCACATAAAAATATCCCCTCTGTCCCTCCCTCTGTGGCTATTCTTGATCCTCCCTCTCTTTCGCTTAATAATGAGAGACAAACCGCAGCAGACGTAATGAGTGTCTCTTTGATTACTGCTGCTGTGTTTAGGTGCTCTGGGGAACATACTTTTGGTTCGACCTGCCTTAAGATAAGTTCCTGGCCACCCTGATGTCATGTCACCCAACTTGTTGATTAATGCACTTGTTTTTTTAATTTATTTTTTTGTTTGTTTGTTTTACATAGGGATGTCCCTTCGTCCTTCTGTCATTTCCAAGCTAGTAATTCAACAACTGAATAAAATGCACATAGCAAGTTCCTAGATATGTACTCTTTGTATTCATGTTGCTTTCATAGTTTTGAAAAACTTGCATATTATTTTCAGCGGGTTTACAATACTGGTCAAAAGGGGTTGTTAAGAGTGTGGGTATTTTTAATTTTTTTTTAAATGTTTTTGAAAGAAGCCTCTTATACTCACCAAGACAATTTACGGTTGCCTATTTTAATATATTTTAATATGTAATGATTTTCAGCAGCCAGTCTCTAGTCTTCTAGTCTTCCGTGTCACATGATCCTTTAGAAATCATATGCGTATGAAATCATGATTTGGTGCTCAAGGATTTTTTAAAATTAATAGAATGTTTAAAATAAAAGCCTTTATTTAAAATAGAAATCTTTTCTAACATTATAAATGTCTTTACTGTCACTTTTGAGATATTTAATACATCCTTACTGAATAAAAGTATTAATTAAATAAAATCTTTCTGAATGATTGGTTTATAACACGATAACGCAAATTAATTTTAACGGCACTAATTTTATTAACGCGTGATTAATGCAGTGCGCATTTTCTGTTTGACCCGTGGCCTAGCCTGTAGTTGGAGAAATGGAGATGCACAGTGTTGCCAACTTAGCGACTTTGCAGACCCCTTTAGTGACTTTCCCCCCCTTCAAAAAACCTTATTTAGTTTCTGAGACTCGCTGGTACTGCCGCACGAGGTCGAGGTCTTGCTGTCCCAGCACGCGCACACACCTTTCTCTCTCTGTGCGTATGCATTGTTCAGTGAGCGGTGGGGAGGAGCAGCGCTTTCAGTTAAACGCAGATATTATGTTGCTTCTCTAATTTTACATGCAAGTAGGCTACAGCCAAAATCACAGCACAGCTATCGTCATTATCTTATGTGTATTTGATTTCATCAGACGACGGCTCGATTATCAGGATTTTTGGGCAGATAAGGGCCGATCTTGGAAGGGAGAGCTGGTTTTGTAGTCTTAATGGATCGCGTTTCAGTCAGTATTTCATATTAATTCCGTTGTCTGATAAAAGAAACAGTAAAATATATAAATGAAAACAGTTTTATTGAGAATTTAGCTGCATCAAAATACAGTATGTGGGCACAGAGAGGCAAACAAATCTAATAATAAATAATAAACGTACATTTTGCATGTTTAGAAGAAGTGAGCTGCCCTGTCGTGCAAAAATGTAAACAGGTTTGTGTAAGTAAATTGCTCAGTGCAAAGAAAGAAGTAATGGGAACCTGCTATTTCTTTTTTCATGTGTCTAATAGACAATTCTTTGAAAAACAACTATGACCTATGAAACATGTCTTCATGCTCTGTTGACTATGGTTTCAATAATAATAAACATACATTTGCATAAAGCTTCCATATTTGTCCATGCCCATGTTGATTAGAGTATTAAAAACTTGAAAAGTATTAATTTAAGGTACATTTTAGAACAAATAAAAATGTGCGATTTAAGTTACGATTAATCACAAGTTAACTCATGACAATCATGCGATTTAATCACGATTAAATAATTTTAATTGATTGACAGCACTAATAAAAAATAAATATATTTATTTTTTTATTTTTTTATTTTTTTTAATTAGTGCTGTTAATTTAAAATAATCTCGATTAATCACATGATTGTCATGAGTTAACTCATGATTAATCGCAACTTAATCACACATTTTAATTTATGTGTGTGTTCATTAATTCATGAATACAACATGTGAGTGTATGCAGTTTAATAATTATTTAAAAATGTTTTAAATATATTTAAAGTGCAAAATAATATAAATTAGTTTTTTGTTTTTGTTTTTTTTCGTGTAAAGTATTAACATGAATTTTAATTTAGAAATATAAAACACTAATCAGAGATCAGGTGTATTCAAGACATTGTTTGTATGATTTGCATTTTTAATGTATCTTTACCAAAAAAAATTGTTTCATGTCATTGATCCGAAAAAACACAGTTTTTTACAATGACCTGGCAACCACCCACAAGAGTCACTCACTAGTTTGTTTTAGTTTGTATCGTTCTCCATAAAAGATGACAGACATTTAGCCTTTGCCTTGAAGTGGATTATTCCATGATAATGTATGTGTTGTGTTGCTCCTTCTCTCCTCCAAAATAACTGGATATTCTTTAAAACAAAACCTAAAAGCAAACTGGCTGTGACTGAATGTCTGGCAGAATTATAGCAGACGAATTAATGACTTTTTGAGAAAGCATTGAGCTTGAGAAGACAAGGATGGAGAATATGAGGGAGAGGGAAAAGGTGTATTTGACGTTTAGGTGTGTGTGAGAGGGAGAGATCGGACAAAGGGGCTGTTAGAACGAGGTGGTTAATTGTTCACTTTGGGATGGCATCTTGTCAGCAGAGATAAGTTGTCACGTTTTCCACTTGAGCTGAGACTAAACGATTGTAAAATAAGTTACGGCCGTCCTTGGGGCTGTCTGCTGATGCACGGCGCTGGAAGCATGCTCAGTGCCAGCCTGAACATCCCCCCAGCCCCTCCCCACATCAGCGCTTTCACTCCGCCTGATATTGATGTGAACTGAATGTTATTTTATTCTGCCGCTAGTCACAGCTGTCAGTGCTGCTTATGAAAAGTGAAGCAGCCTTCTGATAGCCTGAGCCGGAGAATCCAGCCAAACGCCAGTCAGAACTGGCCTCACACGAACGCGAGCGCTCGATCATTTAAACCGGAGCAGACACCACAGAATATCCTATATGCATGCAGTAAAATAGAGCTGAATGTTTACATCAATCTCTCTCTCTTTGTGTCCAGACACCGGCCTGGGAGATTCTGTGTGCTCCAGTCCAAGCATATCCAGCACCACCAGTCCGAAGATGGACCCGCCTCCATCGCCCCACGCCAACCGCAAAAAACACAGGAGGAAGAAGAGTACAAGCAACTTCAAGGTGGACGGCTTCTCTGGAGCTGCAGAAGGTACTTCTGGTCTCTGTCCCACTCCATCTGTAGTCTTCTCTCCCTCTCAGATCTGGTCAGATCTCTGCTGATCATCTCTTGGTCTATAAATTCAGCCATGTTCCTAAGAACCACTGTAATGGATTGATTCTTAAACAATCTTTAACATTCTCTCATATCTAACTGCAATGTTATATGTTTTACAGGGTGAGTGTGAAAAACTATCGGACAAAAGTCCACTCAGGAAAATTGTACATTTAAAACCTGCTTAAACCTGGAAACGAATAGACAGTTCTGTGATGCTGCATTTATAGGTTACTAATCAAATTAGTATTCATATGATGCCAACATTTCAATAGTCAGCCTGAAAACTTTAATGAGCAAAGATTAATATAATTTGCTATTACACACTCCATTTGACTATCTAACTTATGTAGGTATTTGAAAGTTAATCATTATAAAAATATAATTAATATAAGTAATACCTTAAATTTAAATATATTTACTTAAAAAAGACAAAAATTCAGTGATTAAAAAAAATGCAATAGAACAGCGTTCTTGACGTTTCTCAGTGGAGGTATTATTAAAGCTGCTAAAGTTATGCAGACAAGAAAAGTGACTGTACAGTATATACAGTGGGTACGGAAAGTATTCAGACCCCCTAAATTTTTCACTCTTTGTTATATTGCAGCCATTTGCTAAAATCATTTGTTCATTTTTTTTCCTCATTAATGTACACACAGCACCCCATATTGACAGAAAAACACAGAATTGTTGACATTTTTGCAGATTTATTAAAAAAGAAAAACTGAAATATCACATGGTCCTAAGTATTCAGACCCTTTGCTCAGTATTTAGTAGAAGCACCCTTTTAATCTAATACAGCCATGAGTCTTTTTGGGAAAGATGCAACAAATTTTTCACACCTGGATTTGGGATCCTCTGCCATTCCTCCTTGCAGATCCTCTCCAGTTCTGTCAGGTTGGATGGTAAACGTTGGTGGACAGCCATTTTTAGGTCTCTCCAGAGATGCTCAATTGGGTTTAAGTCGGGGCTCTGGCTGGGCCATTCAAGAACAGTCACGGAGTTGTTGTGAAGCCACTCCTTCGTTATTTTAGCTGTGTGCTTAGGGTCATTGTCTTGGAAGGTAAACCTTTGGCCCAGTCTGAGGTCCTGAGCACTCTGGAGAAGGTTTTCGTCCAGGATATCCCTGTACTTGGCCGCATTCATCTTTCCCTTGATTGCAACCAGTCGTCCTGTCCCTGCAGCTGAAAAACGCCCCCACAGCATGATGCTGCCACCACCATGCTTCACTGTTGGGACTGTATTGGACAGGTGATGAGCAGTGCCTGGTTTTCTCCACACATACCGCTTAGAATTAAGGCCAAAAAGTTCTATCTTGGTCTCATCAGACCAGAGAATCTTATTCAGGTGTTTTTTAGCAAACTCCATGCGGGCTTTCATGTGTCTTGCACTGAGGAGAGGCTTCCGTCGGGCCACACTGCCATAAAGCCCCGACTGGTGGAGGGCTGCAGTGATGGTTGACTTTCTACAACTTTCTCCCATCTCCCGACTGGAGCTCAGCCACAGTGATCTTTGGGTTCTTCTTTACCTCTCTCACCAAGGCTCTTCTCCCCCTATAGCTCAGTTTGGGCGGGGTTCTAGGGGGGTTAGCTCTAGGAAGGGTTCTGGTCGTCCCAAACATCTTCCATTTAAGGATTATGGAGGCCACTGTGCTCTTAGGAACCTTAATAGGAACTAATAGAAATTTTTTTTGTAACCTTGGCCAGATCTGTGCCTTGCCACAATTCTGTCTCTGAGCTCTTCAGGCAGTTCCTTTGACCTCATGATTCTCATTTGCTCTGACATAAACTGTGAGCTGTAAGGTCTTATATAGACAGGTGTGTGGCTTTCCTAATCAAGTCCAATCAGTATAATCAAACACAGCTGGACTCAAATGAAGGTGTAGAACCATCTTAAGGATGATCAGAAGAAATGGACAGCACCTGAGTTAAATATATGAGTGTCACAGCAAAGGGTATGAATACTTAGGACCATGTGATATTGCAGTTTTACTTTTTTAATAAATCTGCAAAAATGTCAACAATTCTGTGTTTTTCTGTCAACATGGGGTGCTGTGTGTACATTAATGAGGGAAAAAAATGAACTTAAATGATTTTAGCAAATGGCTGCAATATAACAAAGAGTGAAAAATAATCATTATATTATCATTATCATTATAATCATTCATTATAATCAAAGAAGCCTTCCCATATACCAGCATGTACACAAACACCGTAAGCTGCATACACCGCTGCTGTCACACACACATAAATGCAATTGAGCACACACCATCATGCAGTGAAGTTGTGTCTGCTGTGACGGTGCAGTGGAACAGATGTTTCTGAGCAGCAGATGTGTAATATGTTTCCTGCTGTCAGTATGGATCAGGCAGCTGACAGGCCTGCGTGGAGCAAGAGAAATATGCTGAGTGATTATTACACACTCACACAGACAAGCCGGTTAAACGCCGTCTGTCACTCACACGCACAGACTCCACTCATCACTGCAGCCACCATTCTGACACAATATATAGATATTTGTATTTATTTTATTATTCGGTTTCAGTAACACACTACCATTCAAAAGGTTAGGGTTAGTAAGTGTTGATTTTTTGTTTTTGTTTTTTTTCAACAAGGATGCATTAAATTTAATAAATTAATTAAAAGTGATGCTAAAGACTTTTACATTGTTGTGAAAAAAAAACTACATATTAGAATGATTTCTGAAGGATCATATGACACTTATGGAGTAATGAAGCTGAAAATTCAGCTTTGCCATCACAGAAATAAATACAATTTTAGAATTTATTAAAATTAGTGCTGGGCAACGATTAATCGCATCCAAAATAAAAGTTTTTGTTTATATAATATATGTGTGTGTGTACGGTGTATATTCATTATGTATATATAAATACACACACATGCATGTATATATTAAGAAAGCATGTATATAGAAAGTTTTTGTGTTTATATATGAAATATATTTAATACATATCAGTTATATGAATATAAATATACAGTCATGGCCAAAAATATCGGCACCCTAGGTAAATATGATCAAAGGCGGCTGTGAAAATTAATCTGCATTGTTAATCCTTTTGATCTTTTATTAAAAAAATTCACAAAAATCTAACCTTTCATTGGATAATAAAAATTTTAAATGGGGAGAAGCTTGGTTTTGTGCTCAGTGACCCATTTTTGTGTTGTTTTTGAGGTTTCTTGAAGTCAGTCACTTATTGATTTTTTTATCTGTTGGTATTTGATAGAATCCATGATGCTAAACAAGTCTAAAACTTGATGTCCAGGACCTCCAGCAGAAATATAGGCCCACAACATCAAAAATACAGCAGTATATTTCATTGTACACATGGGGTACTTTTTATCCCTGTGTTCACCAAACCCATCTTGAGTGTTTGCTGCTAAAAAGCTCATTTTTTAGTTTCATCTGACCATAGAAGCCAGTCCCATTTAAAGTTCCAGTTGTGTCTGATAACTGAATATGCTGGAGTTTGTTTTTGGATGAGCTAGGAGAATTTTTCTTGAAACCCTCCCAAACAACGTGGTGATGTAGGTGCTGTTTGACTTTATTTTTATTTTTAAGGTTTTCTGACCCCGAGACTCAACTATTTTCTGCAATTCTCCAGCTGTGGTCCTTGGAGAGTCATTAGCCACTCAAACTCTCCTTCTCACCATGCATTAGGATGATAAAGAACCACACGTCCTCTTCCAGGCAGTTTTGTAACATTTTCTGTTGATTGGAAATTCTTAATTATTGCCCTGATGGTGGAAATGGGAATTTTCACTGCTGTTTTCTTAATGCCACTTCATTAATTTGTGAAGCTCAATTATCTTTATCTTTAATATTCTTTGGTTTTTCTCATTGTGATGGATGATTAAGGGAATTTGGGCTTTGTTTTCCCTCCTATTTATATTTCTGTGAAACAGGAAGCCATGGCTTGATAATTTCATGTTCATAATCACCCTGGAGTGCTCAAAATTGTGAATATGAATGGGAATATACTTCAGAGATATTTTACTCATAAGAATTTCTAGGGGTGCCAATAATTGTGTCCAACGTGTATTTGATAAAAACATTTATTTCAAAATGATATTTCCCCCCATTTTAAATTCTTATTATCCAATGAAAGGTTAGATTTTTATGAATTGTTTTTAAATAAAAGATCAAAAGGATTAACAATGCAGATAAATTTTCACAGCTACCTTTGATCATATTTACCAAGGGTGCCAATATTTTTGGCCATGACTGTACACGTGTAAATACATGTAAATATTTTCAAAATATATACTGTATGTGTGCGTCTTTATATATACATAATAAATATACACAGTACACACACATATATTATGTAAGCAAAAACTTTTATTTTGGATGTGATTAATTGCGATTAATCATTGCCCAGCACTAATTAAAATAGAAAAATATTATTTTAAACTGTAATAATATTTCAGTTTTTATCAAAAGTGTCCAGTGACAAACTTGTATCATTATTTGAAAACTTTGGATAAATAAATGGACCTAAACATTTATTTATTTAGCAACTTAAAAAAAAAAAAAAACTTGAAAAAGTAATATTTAGGATTTTATGGATATGCCTTCATTGCCTACATTTGTACAATTTTGTGTATGCATTTATACCAAGCAGTAGCACTTGGTGTAAATGGGTCTTCAGTTTACAGTAAGTAGTTCATAACCCAGCAGGGTGAGAATACAGTTCTGAAGTGTTGTAAGGTCATCTGTGTATGTGTTTGAGAGAGGAATGATGCAGGGAATGATGGATGAGTGTGTGTCAGCTCAGAGAGTGTGTGATTAATTAGACTGGGCTTGTGTGGGTGGCCGTGGCCTCTTGAGAGCAGAGGATCAGTGCTTGTTTAAAATGTTCCCAATCACCCTTATTGATCCTTTCCCAAAGGGGGCCAATATATTGTCAGTGAGGGAAGAATATGCGTGCATGTATGTATACACATCAGTGTGTTACATGCAGTATGTATCCGAATGAAATTTAATCAGCATATTTCAAGCAGTATTAAATACCATGTATTTATGCATTCAGTGGTTCTCAACTAGGGGGTTTTGACCCAAACAATGGGTCACCGATCTGTTACCGGACAGAACAGAAAAACAATGAAATCTCTGTAACTCATGTAAGATTGACAAAATTAATCATGTATAAGCAGTGGATACACATTGAATACACATAGAAAAATATGTTCTCTTACAATGCATAGATAAGATTGTAAAATATATAGGTGTCAGGTAGTATTTTGGTTCACATTCTGGTCACTTGGTAGAAGCAAGTCAAACAAGACGGAAACAAACAGACAGGTTCCATGACAGTTTCAAACTACGCAAGATAAAATAAAGCAAGGCCAAGACTAAATTAAAAACACTGTAACCACACTGCAATGTTTTGTGTACTGATTTTTATAATATAAATTATATTTTACCATTAAACAAATTATTATATATAGCAAACACTACCTTTTGGTCAGAAATGATTTTTTTTCAAGAAATTAATGCTTTTATACAGCAAGAATGCATGAAATTCATCAAAAGTGACAGTAAAGACAATAATGTTGCTAAAGATTTCTATAAAAAAAGGGAAAAAAAAGCATTCCATTCATGAATGAATCCTAAAAAAATGTGTATCCCCGTTTCCACAAAAATATTAAGCAACAGGATCATGTGACACTTGAGACTGGAGGAATGGCTGCTGCAAAATTCAGCTTTACCATTACAGGAATAAATTACATTTCAAAATTTCTTGACATAGAAAACAGCTATTTTACTGTTAAAAAAAAAAAAACGTTTTTACTGTATTTTTCCTCAAATAAGTGTAGCCTGGGTGAGCATAAGAGGAAAAAAAAAAAATTACTAACCCCAAAATTTTGAATGGTAGTGTATGTTAAAATGCACAATAATTTTGCTAGTCAATTTTCATAGTAACACAATGTTTGATTTTATAGACTGATTTGATTTTTTTTTCTTTCTCACTGTGTTGAAATTGCCATTTGATGTTCAGTTTAAAATCTGGGAATTTTAGCAAAACCAATTGAGAAGCACTGATCTGATGCACCATCTCTACCATGACGTTAACATTTGAGAGTTTTGAGACACCATCTGTTCCACTTAATTCTCTCTATGGTGCCACCATGTGGTCATGGCAGAGTGGAATCATGGGAAATAAGAAACCCTGATAATCCTTAGATTGTACAGATACTGATTAGGCAGATACATAAACATTGTGCCAAGATGTTATTTATTCTTGGATGATAAATCTCTAAACCTTATGTTTTATCATCCATTGTAATCTGAAAAAAGCTCTTTAAAAATGTAAAATAAATAAATAAATAAAACACACATACACATAATCTGTTGATGACGCTGTGATTTATTATGATTGATATTCTGGGGTTTATATGAAAATGTATTCTATTTCCTCCTTCACTGTGGGAGACCTGTTTAAAACATTTGATATTTGCAAATGTAAAGAAGAAGCATTCATATTTTCTGTATTGAAACAAAGAGATTTTTCTTGTCGTTTCTGACCTGTAGGGGTCTTCTATGAGAAATTGGGCTACATTAATGGACCTCACTCACCCCCTATTTATTTCTCGCCATCACTATCTTTCTTTCACTCTTTCCCTATCCTCCCTCCTCCCTTTCCTTTTTCCTAACCCTGGAGAGCCACTTTGTCTTGCCCTGATTCACGTTTTTTGAAAAGGTTGAACGTTGTCAGACGCTGCCCGGGCCTCTTCCCCAGCCCCCATTCGTCAGGCAGGCACTTAAGTGAAATATTATAAATAATCTACAGTATTGAAATCTTTTATCAGCTGTGTCACTTTCATTATTCAATAAGCGATTAGTAACAGTCTCCCAATTTAGCCATTAAGCACTTGTGCGTGGGGCCGGGGAGTGCTGTCACGCCGCGGGCCTGCTGAGGGATAAGGCTGTCAGCCTCTCTGTTATTCATGAGCTCCACCAGCCAGGTACCGCGCTCATAGTGTTTTATATAACACACGCATACTGTCATGCTCAGGTACTGCGCTCGTAGTGTTTTATGGAACTCACACACACATACATGTTTTCTCATACATGCTTACTGCTTAAACAGTGTGTATGTGTGACAAACCCTGGTAAAAACATTGGGTCACATTTCATTCCAAAATTCAAAGAAATAAATGATATTTTGCTGAAAGACAATGAAACTTATTTTAGGACCATTAAGATTGTTTGCACTGGGACATTATTATTTTCTTTGGAGTTATGCACAATTTACCACTGCATTCTCATTACTGTAATACAAAAAAATCTAATTAGCATTACTGTTTTGCTCTACTACAAAAAATGAATCAAGTCTTCATGCATCGTGGTAATTTTGGTTGTTTGTACTTTATATGCATATTTAAATGCTTTTAATACAGCTTAATACATAATGCTGTGAAAAAAGTTACATGATTAAGGGAACACGAAACACAAAAGATGTTTCTAAAAATGTTCTGATCATTCTCTTCCATACATTTACAATTAATGAGGCATGGAGTTCAAAAATGCAAAATAAATAGCTATAAAAACTGTCCATATGATGCAAGAGCTATATTTCAAGTCTTATGAAGTCATGTGATAACAAACTGAAATTTAAGTAACTCATTAAAAATCCTGACATCTGCCCTAACTGTCCTTGGTATATTCATAAGTTGATTTGAGAAAAAGTTGCTTGCACAAGTTTCTTTGAGTCAGTCTTTTAATCAATTGATTGAACAGAAGCCTGAATGATTCATTCACAAAATCGGATTGATCCAGCTCTCAAGTTCCAAACAAGCTCACACTGATGAAGTGATTTAATCATGAAATCATGGATTATGGATGATCATGGAATTGTGACAAAAATTTTGGTTCCTTACACAAAATGCAAAAAGTCCATAGCAATCGCAATTCATATTTTATCATGAAATATGCTTGTTTTTGGTAGTACTGTCCCTTTAAATTCTCATCAAAATAATCTCACAGTGCTTTAAAAGCTTAATTTGCTTAATTTTTTTCATGCAATGTATTATTAATTCTTTTGATTTTGAGGTGAAATATGACCTAAAGATGTTTCACCTATATACAATAAACTGGTTTTGGTATTTTACTTTTGTTATTTAGCTTAAGCTTTTATCCAAAGTGTGCTTAAAATACACTCATAGACACAATGATATGTTGATCCTTCAGCCTTTGAGTTACCAGTTTAGATCTCAAATCAGCCACACCAAAATATTATACATCAGTATAAATGACACACTGCATTTGTAAGACTCTCTCCATATAGTCACTTTAATAATGTTACTTTAGCAATGGTCATCAAGACATTCTACAGTTGTCTTTAAGTTCTTTCATCTTAAATGCTGGTTGTTACTGTTTTAGGAGCATCGTTTTAGAAATGTGTCCCTGAACGCGCACAGTCTCAACATGCTGATGAGTCTCAGCTAACATTATGACAGTTCAGGGGTCTTTCTCTAATTTCAGCTCACCTGCTCTTCTCCTTTCACCGAGACAAAGTCTTCTCACACACGTTCTTCTTTTATCCCCCTGAAGATCAATCGATCCCAGCATGCCGTGCATTTTTACAGTCCTCGCATCCCCCCCCCCACAGAGGGCCGCTGAAAGCCCACCACTCAAATGGCAAAGTTACTGCACGGACGATCACAGTTTATCAATTACCGCTGAGCTGTAGGGCCCTAAGTGGCCCTTGTTAAGTAATTACTACGTTTGATGAGAGCAGGAGAATGTGAGAGCCTTTGAAACCGGATCAGGCAGACGGCGTGGGCTCTGCACTGCACAAGGACAGCGGGAGACTCATGAATGCCTTGATGATCGCACAAAGACATGGATACCTCAGGAAGGCGATACGTTTTTAGAAGCAGCCAGAAAGAGAAAGACATTCCAGAAGATGTCGGGGCCTCACAGGTGTCCTCGGCTGGAATCGGTCTGGCACGTGGCTGCGACGTTTAATTAAAGCATTCTGCAGGTGAACAGCTCTGCGCTGTTACTGACAGGAACAAAGTGAAGATGGTCTTGTGGCTTCCTAATGGTATGGAAAAAGGACCATTTATATCTTAAACTAAAAGTTGCTCTCTGTGATCAACAAAAGCCGTTTTGAAATGTTGTTTAAGACCTACAAATGAGAGAGAGAGAAGTTAAGAGCCGACATTCATGGAATTGATGTTATTAGAAGGCGAAGAATGGTTTGTGTGGGGGATCAAGCGTGGCACGCAGACAATAAGACAGAGTAAATCTATCGCATACAGAGTCTATTGTGTGGAAAATAGCTTGATTCCGGGCCACGTTATTGTAGTTTTTTATTTCCCCGTCTAATGCTGTGCACATGGAAAGGACTGGATGGGATTGTTTTTCCAGGATTACTGTTGTGTAACAAATGTCCCCTTTGGCCTAAGGGGAAAAGAGTGAGACTGCATTGAGCCGAAGTGACTTCAGGTCAGTTGTCAGCACAGCTGGGAAATTAGCAGTTATTTAAAGAGACGAGACTAGACCTATGAACACAGTGAACTGAGAAAGAAATGATTTAAACTGGATTTTGCTTATCACAGTAATTTTAGAATAATTATTTTTTTGGGAACAGATTTCAGTTTTTTTTTTTTATTATTATTATTTTAAAATGGGGAATATTTCTGTTAGTATTTTCTTTTGGTTATTCCTGGGAATTTTCACCATGCCTTCACCTTATTCTCTCTTAAGTACTTTTAATAGTTTTTGTTTGTTTGTTTGTTTTACCCATGTCCCAGATTCAGACTTTCAGTCTTAAAATATGAAAATCTATAAAAAATATTACGTTTAAACTGTGTGAAATAAACACACGGTGAAATAAACACATCAATTATTAAAATGCAAAAAATGCATAAAGGTTATCGAAGTTTATGTATAAACATGTCTTCTCAAGTATTTAAGTGTTTTTACTAAGAGAGTTGATATAACGTGAACACGGTATTTTTGTGAACATTTCCAGTCAGACTGTAAATTTGTCAAGTTATGCAAATGTTACAGTGTCACTTACCATTGTCATTTCCATCACAGAATGCTGTTAAAGACGGTACATAATTTGGTGTGTTGGAATTGCATGGTGGTGGGAATTTTACATTAAGATAAAATTAGAATCTTGTGATGCATTTGTTTACTATTGGACATTGTTAGTGAAGAAATTATACTAGCGTCTACAGGGCCAAAACACTCTTTACTCTACTCTTTTTTTTTTTTTTTTTTTTTCGTCTTTTATGAAATGCACGCATTTATTAATTCATCTTTATTTTTCATTTAGCCACTCTGCTTGATAACATGGACTTAATATGTTTTGTCTTGCAGTTTTCCACTCAAACGGTGCATTATTATGCCTTTTTAAACTAATGCAATGTGTTTTCAACCCCTGCTTCAAACCCAATGACTTCATTAGCCAATTAAACATTTCTGTATAATTCTCATTTGTTTGAAAATTGCACTTTTAACTGCTGACTGCAGTTCATCCTTTGTTTTCACCATGCCTTTCTCAGTCATTTATATTTCACTTCTGTGATGCTTCCTGTTCATTTCCCAAATATTTCTCTTTGTGGCTCTTCTACTTTCTCCACTCCTGTCATTTGTTTTGTTTTCTTTCTCTCCACCTATTCCTCTGCCTGTCATCGGATGCAGCCAAACGTAGGGCATGGAAACTAAATCGCGTCGGTAGTCTGCGCAACATTTACAGCAGTGCCTCCAATGCTGAAGGTAACTAGCCCCAGAAAACAGACCGAGGGGGAAGTCAGCATACCCCTCTTTTATTTTTCAGACAAGCCCCTCACACATGCGGTGAGACCCCATGATTATGCTTTATCCTTCTGTCCTTCCTGATCGTTCACCCCCGCAACACTCCCTGCATGGCAATTCCGTTTTTTTAGAGCATGTGACGATTGTAAAATGATACTTTGCTTCCATAATCGTGTTTGTATGTGTAAAAGTGTCGTGTTTGAGTTTCGATGATTTAGTGCAATGATGGTAAATTGGATGATGTCAATTGGTGATATTGGACTCATTGTGGGAGGTGACGTGCACTTTGGCCCCTCCCTTCCTCGCCCCCTTTCCCATGACTCCACCCCTCCTCTGCTTTATTTATTTGTTCACATTTTTCCCTGGATGTGAATAATTCCTGTAATATTTGCCAGGTTATTAATGCTGGATGCTTGAAAGGGGAGGGGATAATATGGGAATTAATGACCTGTGTCACAAAGCAATACTGTGTGCCTTGACATTTCGCTCGGTTAATTTGTGTTTCCAACCATTCAACTCTTCCACTGTACCCCCGAGCACTACCGTCTGGGCCGTGTGGAGGTAACACCCCCCTGCCTCATTTCTGTTCACGCTGCATTCTTGCTTTCCGAGTTGATTGTGTGCCGTTTGTCGGTAAAGGTTGCCTGTGTCAGAGTTCACAAATTTCCTTGCTTCTGCAATATTACAGCGCAAGAATAGAAAAGCATGAAAGTGATTGGATACTTTCAGTCTAAATTGTGCAAATCATAATGATTGCCCTATTAGTGGCTTGTGGAATATTGAGAGCAGTACCAGGCACCCGATGAATGATAGCTGCCCCCGTTTTAAAGTTTAAGGGCGAAATAGAGGGGAGGGGTGGCAGCCTGATGCCCTGTCATCGCAGTTTTTGTATTACACAATTGTTTTCTTATTAATTGTGTGCTAAGGGGAGGAGGCGGAGCCAATCTTCATATTTGCCTCCAAATATCGTCTTTCTGCATTGTTGCTTTTCATAATTGTCAAATACCGCCCTCTCCCCAACAGCACTGCGATTTAATTAGGGTGAGAACATTGCTGCTGACCCCAGAGGGCCCGGTGCCTTTGAAGGGTGGGTCCAATCTAGGCTGGGATGCTCCAGTGATCCCACCAGCCCCCAAACCTTGCAAATGTTAATAAAAAAAACCTTTAAATGAATAAATAATAGGCCCAGACTCCCCAGCCACTTTTTGTTGATGTTTTGAGTTTGACTTTTGCTGTAAATGAGCACATTTTCTAATGTCTGCTTGTTTCTTTGAACCAGAACGGGAAAGATCTCTTTCCTACAGTTCCCTTTTCTGAGGCCAGAAAGGTTTAAGCACTCTGGCTGCCAAGCATGTCTTTCCGTAAAGGGAGGAATTTTGGGATTTGAACACAAGGCTCTTTTACAGCAGTGAAGGCGGCCCGTGGCCCTGCGGGACCTTTAATATTCTTGTATGATAGGAGTCCAATTAGGCCTGTGATTGACTGAAGGAGAGGAAATGGTGTGGCTGCACAGATTTCCCGCTGATTAAACTTGTGAAATGGCCTCACGGGGAGATGATTCGAAGAGCCGTCTCAGAACATTGTATAGCTGGAAGAGAAATCTCACAGACAATGGGGGTTAAAGACTTGTTAATGTGAAGAACAAAAAATAAACCATGAATACAATTAATACATTTGTTTTTAACTTGCTTTTAGCTGAATGATTGATTCATAGAGACAGACTATCAGCATAAAATCTGGTCCACATTACAGCGTATTGTAGCAAGAACTTCCCACTTAAGGCCCAGACACACCAAACTGACATCAAAGAACTAAAGCTGACTGGTGTGTTGCATCACATTGCCTGTGTCTGGGCTGAAAAGTTGCTTTTGAACACACTGCAAAGACTACAGCTAACAGCCTTCTGGTATGTACGTGTAAAACATGTATGTTCTGTGTCTGCGTGAGAGAATTCGCCCAGACTGTGGATATACAAAGTGTGAGCAAAATCATCTTTGTAGGCCCTCTTGGCTCCCCTATTTCACTTCTGTTGTAATCATATCATTGATAATAATACGAAATTTTACTTGAGCATCAAATCAGCATATTAGAGTGATTTCAGAAGGATCATGTGACACTGAACTGGAGTAAGGGCTGCTGAAAATTCAGCTTTGCAAACAGAAATAAATAGCATTTTAAGATATATTCAAATAGAAAACAGTTATTTTAAATTTTAAATAATAATATTCCGCAATTTTGTTGTATTTTTGATCACCCTTGTTGAGCATTAAAAAAAATCTTTCCAAAGCATCAGGAAATCTTAATTGTTCCATACTTTTGACCGGTAGTGTAGGTTTATCTTCCAGGGATACCAGCTGTTCGTGATAGATTATATTGGAGAGTTTATACTAGAATGGCAGAGTTTCCAGGTTGTTTCCGGTCCCTGTTTCTCATTGGCCTTGCAGATGCCATCGGGAGCGTGGGGTTTTCCACTTTGTATGGCATTTTGGCCTTAGGGATGCCTCTTTTGTGTGTGTGTGGAGGGGTATTACTTCCCTGATTACTTCTTCATTATGTAATTGCCCCTCCAGAGTAAATTATAAACAGAATGTGTAAAGTGTGTGATCTCTTTCTGCCTCAGATCGCGTTTCGGGTGGGATCCCTTTGATTGTGACACACCACCACATCTCATCAATGCAGGTTCTCTGTTCGAGCATCTGCGTGCCCCTTCCATTGCTGTCCCCTCTGATCACCCAGTCAATGGCCTTTTGTTCCTAACACTTTCCAAATGTTGACCCTCAGTGCCGTTAAATAACCTCCTTCCATGTCTCCATACTCAAACTCCAGAGATAAACTCTTGAAAAGGGGGCTCTCGCTCTCACTCCCTCACTCCCTCACTCCCTCACACACTCACACACACATTTTCCTAATTGTCTCGTGATTGGCCCATTAACCTAACCAGGGCCCTGGATAGCAGATCCATATGTCAGTTTGCCTAGGGAGCGTTGTGGACAGGACCAGAAAGATCGGGACTCTGGTCTGGTCTGGTTTGTAATTAGTGGCATATCCTGACAAGGGTCGTGGGGCAAGCCCCCCAGGTCAGGGGTTGTGGAGTGTGTCCCGCAGCTAACAGGTGCTCTACAGGGGCGAGAATCCTTCATTGTGAATTTTATTCTAGAACGGTAAAACCACAGTGTTTTGAGTTAATCATTCATGTAATTTTATTAAGATGCATTGAGAAAATTGTAAACACCACATAAAATGTTCATGAGTTGCTTCAAAACAAATGAACAAACAAAAAATTACTTTACTTAATGGGAAAATACAGTTTCTCTGTTGTTGTAGCTGTTGATTAGTAATCATCTTGACTCTTTTCTCCCATCTGGTGTAGAACAAGAGGACAACTTTGAGTTCATCATCGTTTCTCTGACGGGACAGACCTGGAATTTTGAGGCAACGTCCTATGAGGAGCGGGACGCATGGGTTCAGGCCATTGAGAGCCAGATTCTGGCGAGTCTACAGTCCTGTGAAAGCAGCAAACAGAAGGTAGAAAATTTACATATAGTAAATGGATTAGTTACTTGATTCTTATCCATTAATATATGCAAAAATACACTAAAAATGCAATTCATACATACAGTAACCCGAATACACCTCTTCTATAAAGTAAAAAATGCCATCAGGGCAAAAAGAATTTATAAGAATAAAATGCTAAAAAAAAAAAGAAACCCAACAATTACGTGGTTTGATGTAATCTTTCATTTTCATTTATTTATTTTTTTAAACTGCTGCATTTCTTGTTGATAAAAGAAAAACATTTGTTTTCCAAAGTAGTGTGATCCAACACAGTATTAAAGACAAAAATGTATGTAATAACGCTTTTTACAATAAATATTCCAAAGCAGTTTTATAGTTAACCTTATGAGTAAAACAAAAAAACTTTCAAGTAAAAATAATTCTAATGATGATTTTTTCCCTCTCTAAAATTTTACATGGATCTCCTCCTTATTTGCTGACATCCTTTATCAAAGTGCTGATGTTGTATCATGTACAAAAGATCATTAAAATGCTACACCTTGTTGTATGACTGAAAATATGCATATATGACTAAACAGTATGTATATCATGCATACATTCTTGCACACATTTAGAAACTGTAATTACTTTCGTTCTAATATTACCCTTTTGCAGTATTACATTCCTGCTTCACAGCTACAGTCTTAGCTTTCAACCCACTGTGTGTTTATGCCTCAGGCCAGGGAAAATTGCATTTCCCTGGACCTTCTACCGAGTGCCTCTGTTCTTTTTATTTAGTTCCCCTTCTTTCCCTGCTTTTGAATCTCATTTCAGCATGAAATGCTGTGTAGTCAAAAATTGTCTAATGATGCTTCATAATATGCTTTATAAGTCATTACCATTCAAATAAACTTTAACTTGCGTGAATGTGCCCACAGTCTCGTCTGAGCAGCCAATCAGAAGCCATCGCTCTGCAGTCTGTCAGGAACATGAGAGGAAACACACGCTGTGTGGATTGTGAAGCCCAGAGTGAGTTTTGTTATAAACAGAGATCTGCATGTACCTTTTGTTATGTACATTATGATTTAATGATGTACTGTTCTATATATATATATATATATATATATATATATATATATATATATGTATGTATGTATGAACATCCAGAATGACCATCTCTGTCAATCCATCTGGAAAAAATAAGGTTATATATGCCATATGTATGTGGAAATGCTGTGTATAAACTAAAGGACTGTTTCTGTTTATCTGTCTTTTTAGACCCTGATTGGGCCAGTCTGAACTTGGGGGCTTTGATCTGTATAGAATGTTCAGGCATTCATCGCAACCTGGGTACTCACCTGTCTCGTGTCCGCTCTTTGGACCTGGACGAGTGGCCTCTAGAGCTCATCAAGGTCATGTCGGCCATCGGCAATGAGTTGGCTAATAGTGTGTGGGAAGCCAATGCTCAAGGACGCCTAAAGCCTGCCCCTGATGCCACCAGGTACACATTTACATCATTTTATCTTTCATCTGTTTGAGCATTTCTCAAAATCATTGCATTCTATCATTTCTGTCATTATTTGCACTTCATGTAAACAAGGTGCTGATTTTTACTTTTAAAAAAAACATTAGCGTAGAGGAGTGAGTACCACCATGATTTTTCTTTGCAGTTTGGTAATCATGCATCATCAAACCACAATTCCAGTTTCAAGCAGTTGTCATATGAGCAGGTGAATTATACGCAGGTTGTCAAGCATGTTAGGTTTCTTCTCATCATGTTTAGCATGTCATCACTTCTAGAATACCAGTGCATGCAGTGAACATGTGACAGCGGGTTTGTACTGCGCCAGAGAAATTTAATATACAGATGACTGTACTATATATTGAATATAATGCTGAAAATAATTTTAATTCTAAATAAATTTGATAAGTGACAATAATAATTTAAAAACTATATATACAAATATAAAACATGTCATTGAAAGTGTAAAAGCGTATCAACCGTAAAAATCTACAGAAAAGTATGGAATTTTGAAATGGAATATGTGTAGGAACTCTGGAAAACGTACTCTTTTCCGTGACATAAACATATTTTCTTAACAGTCCAGCAGTTGATATTTGTCATCTTTTTCAATCTGCCTTATGGCATATGTGTGTGGAGTTTTGTGGAAAAACCTAAAATCAGATTTTTCCTTTTCCTTGCTCCTCCATCTTTAGCTGCGTAATTATCGGCAGAGAGGCATTAGTCCCACCAGCCATCATAACAAATTAGTGCTGACTGCTGGCCGCCAAAATATCGACTTCCCATTCCACGCCGGCCTCATTAGTCACCTGAAGCACCTTTTAATTACTCCCCTCCTCTCTGAAAATCTTTCGATATGGATCCGCCATTTTCTGCCGCCCGTTGTCGATGTGCTAATGCGATTATAGTTCCTCATGTAGCTGTTTATTTATGTATGTGAAGCCATGTGGCCCCCTGAGTGGGAAGAGGAGATTACAGAGAGGGTCAATATTATCTCAATTAACCTCAGTCACTGGACACAGTCCTGCAGTCATCTCTCTACTCATCCTCAATACTCCTGCTGAAATAGACGAAGTGTAATTCAGTTTGATTCCTTCATGTTTTTGACTGGAACTGGCTTTTACTTGGTGACATTAATAGTTGATGTGTAATACATTTATAGGCTAAGCAGTGAAGATACAAGGGAAAAAAAAAACGGGAAAAAAAAATGTCGGCACAATCTTTTTCCGTTTAACTTTAGTGCATAAATTTTACATTGTTACTTCAAATGTTGCAAACATTTGTTTGAAAACACTTTTTGACGAGAAAAAGGGCTTTAACGCAAATAAATGTGGTGTCACATGACAATTAAAAAAAAGTAACAAAAACATGACATGACGACACATGACATTTTGCATTGTTGCTTAAAATGTCGCAAAAACATTTGTTTGGAAACACAAAACACCTGGTTTGTTTTTTTCGAGAAATGGGGTTTGTTTTGTTTCAAAGAGATGAGGAACAAATAGGCTACTAGCCTATGTCATTTGCGTAGTACATGAAATTATTATTATATATATATATATTTTTGCGATACAATAAAACAATACATTTTTTTTATTGATGGGGTCATTGCACATACCATTGTATCGGTAAAAAGCCAATTGGATGGAATCAGGCTGGAAACAGCAAATTTATCAATTTTTTTAGGTATATTCTCGTTGTCGATAACAAAACTCAATCAACCTATTAGAATGATTTCTGAACAATCATGTGACCAACGCTAATGGCTGCTGAAAATTAAGATGTCATTTTACATTTTTGATCAATGCTGCCAAAAAAATCATTTATTATTATTATTATTATTATAAAAAGTATTATTTACTGTTTTTTTTGTTTTTTTTTAAGATTCAATTTCTGTCAGATTCTTATTAACCCCCTGCAGTTCCCTCATGAAACTCTAGGTGTCCAAGAGGCCTGATCGGGAAACTGTTTCAGCCCGATAAAAGACATTAAAAAACTTAAAACTTGAAATCACTGAGAATCATGTAGAATTAGACTTGCATTTTAAAGATTACGTTGTACACCCTGTGATCGTGCACGCATTTGATTTTGTCAGTGCTCTGTTGCTTGTAATTTGCTGTCTTCCCGTCTTTAGCTGGGCAGTTGAATTGATTTAGCTTGTAACCGTCCAACTGGCTTCACTCTGATTTGATGAGAGCACATTTGACCATAATAAATGTGTGAAATCTGAAATAAGAATATAATCTAATGCATATTCTCTTTACATCTCTGAAAATATTGAGTTTTCGACATGATTTGTATCCGAAGCATATGAAATTCATGGTCTTCTCGGTTAGCATGTCTCAGCAGTGAGACTCTGAAGCAGGCACGTGCAGAAGGGGGGGCTTTGGGGGCTTAAGCCCCTGCCCTTTTTCAAAATTATTCAGAAGTGCCCCTCTCAGACAAATAGCAACGATATTGTGGTCAATAAAACAAAATGCATTTGAATTATAATTAACATGACAATGTGTACAAAACAGTAAAATAGCTCAAAAGTCGGAAAATTCCTGTTTATTTTTACATATCTGTCAATCTGAGGCGTTGCTATGGGTCTGTACAGTAACTCTCGAGCCATATATGGTTCTTTCAGAACCAAACAAATAAACCAAACAATATTTTAAACTTTTTTTTCATCAATAATCAAAGCTAGTGTGTCGATTTAATTAAAAATCCATATATTAGCTTATGTATTTTAGAATATTACATAATTCATCAATGTCCGTTTGTCATGTATAATACACCAACCAATCATGATCTGGCACAAGTTCAAATTTCATTGGACAATAATGTGAAGTGGAGCGGTCATTTTCTGTTCTTATTCTTAAATCGGCATGAGACAGACAAGCTTATTTGTGGAGCGATCTGGATCTGCGGTTTGTCTCATTTTATAAATCAAATTACATCGCTTAGAAAATGTATGCTAAATGACTACAAAAGCGCTGCACAAAACCACGCAATAATGGTAATCACAGTAGGCTATTCAATTCCCTTATATTTATGTATGATATACATTGTTTACTATTTGATGAAACACTCATAGTTAATGAAGCCCAAGTGCCACCTACAGGCATGTTATGCGAAGTGTAGGCTGGCGAAATGGTGACATGAAAGGACTTTATTATATTACCATTTTTGATAATTATGCAGCGTTATGAAAGTTTCTTATGCTCATCAAGCCTGCATTTATTTGATCAAAAATACAGAAGAACTGTAATATTGTGAAATATTATTACAATTTAAAAGAATGTTTTTCTGTTTTAATATACTTTAAAGTATAATTTATTTCTGTAATCAAAGCTGAATTTTCAGCATCATTATTCCAGTCTTCAGTGCATGATCCTTCAGAAATAATTCTAATATGCTGATTTATTATCAGTGTTGGAAACAGTTGTACCGCTTAAATGTTTCTTAATTTTTTTGGAACCTGTGATACTTTTTTGGGGTTCATTGATAAATAAAAAGTTAAAAAGAACAGCATTTATTCGAAATAGAGATGTTTTCAAACAATATCAATCTTTACTATCACCGTTTCTATCAATTTCTATCAATCCTTGCTGAATAAATCTAATTTCTTTAAAAAAAAAAAAAAAATACTAACCTCAAGCTTTTGAACTGTAGTGTATATTGTTACAAAAGTTATATTTGAAATAAATGCAGTTATTTTTTTACTTTTTATTCATCAAAGAATCTTGAAAAAAGTATCACAGGTTTCCAACATTGCTAATAAATCAGTAATGCATAAAGTGTATTTTAAAGTATAAATGCAGGCTTGATGACCATAAGTGACTAATTGCAAAAATATAAAATAGTAATGGATCCAAACATTTGACATATATATATTATATATATTTTATAATATATATTGCCCCTATTTTACATTTGAGCCCCTGCCCCTGAGGAACTCTCTGCACGTCCCTGCTCTGAAGTGTTGTCTTGTTGCTAAATGCTGATATTCAGCGAGCTTGTGTCCTGGTGAACAGCTCGGGCATTGGTGTGTGCGCTCTGCATCCAGGATTGGTGGCTGATAAATGAAAACCCTCCCTCGTGGTCTCTCAAGTGAGTAATAGAGCTCGAAATTTCATTTTGCAAGCGACTGATTTAATGATCCAAAGGGTAATTAATGGGCTGATTATCTTAATGTTAAATATGGCCAGCAGCAATTAGACTGACCTCCCGCCTGTCAAGGTCTGGGCTACTCTCGTCTTTCAATTAGGGGTCTGTTTGGGGGGTGTGAGCTGGAGGTAAGGAGGAAGAGAGACGCTGTCTTCCACACCTCTGTCTCCGCATGTATCATCCCTCGTTCCGCAGGCTCGAATTATGTTTGGGACTGATCCCATTCAGACAGTCCACCTGAATCCGACAAGAGAAATTAGAGGCTGTTGTCAGCCACTATCTTTTCCCATTTTTTTTTTCTCGACCAAGCTGTCTATATGGTTTTGTTTAGCATTTAGCCTCAACAACCTTCTTCCTCCAGCACTCTCTGTTAATTGTCTTTTGAGAGAATGTCAAGAGTTGAATTAAAAGTGCTGTATGTTAGCCGTTCTTAATCATTTACTGATTTGGACACGCCCCTATTTTCAAAACCCTGCCCTTAAAGGATACAGTTGTTTGGTTGTATACAGAACACTAGTGTGGTATCTCAGTGTTGTCAAAATTGTCAACAATAATGGTAGAAAAATGCCATTCTTAGGGGCCATTCACACAGGGGGAAAAAAAGCAAGGTGAGAGATTTTTTTTTTTTTTTTTTTTTAGAGGTTAAAAGCATTACATGGCTGACAGGAAGAAAGTAGCTGAAAATCTTTAGGCTGGCTAAACAAAGAATATGACTATGCACAATATACTGATGCCGTATTGTTTATCATATCTGTCGATATTGATTTTTTTTTTTTTTAATTTATGTGGATGCTAATTTCCCCTATTATCTAATATCCCCCTATTAACACACCTAATATTTACAAAATCAAAAAATTCTAAAGTTTAAAAAGGTTTTTGTTTTTTTGTTTTTTTAAATAATTACCTCTATGTATTGCAAAACCAAATGAGTAAAATTTAAAAATGGTCAAGCAAGCTCCATTGGACCACTTGAAATGGATTGACACTGATGCCTAAAACTGATTGTAGCATTTACAAAAATTCATTTTAGTGTTTTATTTTTAATTTTATTTAAAATTGTAAAATTTTAAAGTTGGCTTTTCATCGGTTGTTTGATTTAGCATAACAGTTATCGCAAAAAAAAAAAAAAAACAATTATCGTTTTGTTAATAAATGTTAATACCTAAATGACTTAAAATAATTTTTTCTTTTTGTTCTTATTGCGTAATAGGGCTAATTTCTGCTAATCTATAAAAAAAAATGTTTTTAAAAACTTGTAGCTTTTAAGAACTAGATAAATCAGTTTTAAAAAATCAATGATTATTTTAGCCATAAAAACTTGTTTTCTGTATTTAACCATTTACTTCGAAGCAAAGGGAAAGTTTCATGTGCTGCTTGGCCGTTATGTATGATAGAGCCCGAGAGAATCTCTAAACATACCCATTAACCTTTTACTGCTTGTGATAAATTCACACCTCCACTGCCTTTAAAAGTCTATGAGGTCACTCAAAGACACCGCTATGGGCTTATTTTTGGGACTGTTTGACCACACACACATTGACGTGCACTCTCTTGTAGGCGATAGGTTTTGGCATGAGTGCTCTTTGGTGGCAGCTAGGCCATGTTGCAGTCTCATTTTTTTAATTAGTGTGGTGCTGCCATGGACACCAGAGCCCCCACTCCCCTGCCTCATACACTCCATGCCGGTCTGTATTAGCGGCCCAGGCAGGGTAGGAGTGACAGCTCTGCTAATTGCGCCTCGTGGTGACTTATTGGGAGGGTGGCGCTCGCTGGCATCTCACACTGCCAACCCTCAGCAACACTCTGACGTTTCACAGCCTGTCACCAAGCGTGAATATCTTAAAGTGTGAAATGCATGCATTGTGTATGTGTTTCACACACCCCTTTGTTCCGAGTGAATGTTAGTGATATACTTGTTTTTCCATGTTATCTGAGTGTAATGGCGCAAAACTTTTTTTACACAGTAGGGCTTTTGCGATATCACCATATTTCACTGCATGATTATTGAGTCCAAACGAAATTATGATAATAAGAGAGTGCTTCAGGGATGATGTATTTTTGTATGCCAAAACCTGCAAACAAGTTCGAATTTTAGCACCTGTGGTTTCATCTTCCTGAAGTCGGTAGGGTGTTTTGAATGGCTTTTTGGTTCAGTGGATTAAATGAGGTATGTGGTTAACACAAGCTCAGGATATTTTCACATTTTATTCTACAACATATTATACATCAGTCTTGGAAAAGGCAGTTGCTAACAAGTGGCTAAATGGGACTAGTTTTGTCAGGGACATTAAATGCCAATACACTTAACAGGTAAACTCAACTACTCACTAGTGTATGTGTTTATAATCGCACTCTTGTAAACTATTCTAACTCAGAATTTGATGGAAGAATTATTATTTTTTTAAGATAAACATTGAAAGAGTTGTCAAAAGCTTAATGGTGGTGATATTAAAGTCATGCGATAATGGTGTAGTTTGTGTATAACTACAGCCTGTGTTTAACTTTTCAATTTTGGCAAGTGTTCTGTATTTAAAGGAATACTTCACCCAAAAATAGAAAAAAATTCTGTCATTAATTACTCACCCTCGTGTCGTTCCAAACCTGTAAGACCTTCGTTCGTCTTCAGAACACAAATTAAGATATTTTTTATGCATTCCGAGATCTCTCTGACCCTCCGTAGACAGCAGGGATTCTTACACGATCAAAGCTTAGAAACGTAACAAGGAGATCGTTAAAATAATCCATGTGACATCAGTGGTTCAACCGTAACGTTACGAAGCTACGAGAATACTTTTTGTGCGCAAAGAAAACAAAAATAACGACTTAATTCAAAAATTCGTCTCCTCCGCATCACCCTATAGCACCATTTTGGAGACTATCACATACGTAAACAACATTTGCAATGTATGTATGCGGATACGTTGTTTACGTTCAGATCAGGGAGTAAACAACGTAAAAAGACAACGTATACGCGTACGGTGCTGCTGACACAGAACAGCATACGTTGTTTACATATGTGATCCTCTCCAAAATGACGCTATAGGGTGACGCGGAGACAACAAATTGTTGAATAAAGTCGTTATTTTTGTTTTCTTTGCACACAAAAAGTATTCTCGTAGCTTCGTAAAGTTACAGTTGAACCACTAATGTCACATGGATTATTATAACGATCTCCTTGCTATGTTTCTGGGCCTTGATTGTGTAAGGATCCTTGCTGTCAATGGGAGGGTCAGAGAGCTCTCAGAATGCATCAAAATATCTTAATTTGTGTTCCGAAGACGAACAAAGGTCTTACAGGTTTGGAACGACATGAGGGTGATTAATTAATGACAGAATTTTCATTTTTGGGTGAACTATCCTTTTAAGCTTAAAAATGCATAAAACTTGAACCATTAAAGGGATAGTTCACCCAAAAATGAAAATTCTGTCATCATTTACTCACCCTCAAGTAGTTCCAAACCTGTATGAATTTCTTTGTTCTGCCGAACACAAAGGAAGATATTTTGAAGCAAGTTTGTAACCAGGCTGTTTTGAGGCACCATTGACTTCCATAGTAGGAAAAAAAAAATACTATGGAAGTCAATGGTGCCCCAGAACCCACATTCTTCAGAATATCTTCCTTTGTGTTCAGCAGAACAAAGACATTTGTGAGTAAATGATGACAGAATTTTCATTTTTGGGTGAACTATCCCTTTAAGATCATCATAATGAACCAAATGTGTAAGATTTGTAAACTTTTGTTGGTCACACAGCTTATTTTCTGCAATAACCCAAAAAGCCAATGGAAAAAAAACATTTTCCTTTTGTCGAGGGAACCAATGTGATGGTAACTTTTGGGTTTACTTACAAAAATGTTTTTACTGCGGTGCTCTATATTATTGTGGTATATAGAAATCCAATGTCCAATGCTGTGAGCTTTAACAATACAATTAAGACCTAATGTATAATTTCCCATTTCAGAGCTAGCAAACTAACCAACTTGCTAACAAACTTACTTTCTCAACCATAGTGAAATCTACAGGATGATGAAGGTGGGTGAACAGGTTTGTGCTATTGCCCCGTTTTTTTTTTTTTAATTTTACGGAAACCAAAACTTTTTCAGGGTGTGCATTGAGTTTCTTGCTTTTGTCTGTCACCCCCTCTGACATGACATTGTGCGGCAGTAGTATTTTATGACTGGTGTCAACCAGCATTCAGGTGCAGTATCGTCACCTGCTATGTGGGACTTTTTATGGTATTATTGTATGTGTAGTATTAACATGATGTCGTTTTTAAATATCACGGTTATCATCAATAACGGTATATTGCGACACCTCTATTACACAATAGATATCATTATAAAAAGGACTTTGAGTGAAGACTTTGTGTTCTACATGAGTGTAGTCTGTTCTAGAGGGGTCTTACCTCCATCAGACAGCTGAGATATTGAGCTCCACACACCGCCTGACTCCCGTAGCCTCATGCGTCATCATGAGCAATGCCTGGCCTATAATAATTCAGCAGTAAGTGGCTAAAAAGGAGCCTCTTTATGGCCAGATATCGGTCTCTGAAAGGGCAGAGCTAACAGATTTCAAATTAGACCCAGCTCTTAATCTGGGCCGGGGTGCAGGTGTGCGTCCCCAAAGCTAAGATCAGATTGGGCCCTGGGGACTAGGATGTGGGGGGTGAGTTAGGGAGACCTGCTGGGTTTCATTCTTCCTCAAATCCAGACGTAGACGGAGAGCGATGTGCTATTAATGTCCCATGAGCCGCTTACTCGCTGAACTTTCTCATTGTGGGGAAGGAAAGAAGAAAAATCACGTTTCAGATTTGAATATGTACCATACACCTTGTTTCTGTCATTTACTTTTCTTCCTTTCACCAGCATTATCCTGTCAGTGCCGTCAGGCATTCACGGAGGTCCATTTCTTCAGCATTAACTAGCTGATCCTGTGATGGTCAGCCTCTGACCTCTTGCCTCCGAGAAGACCGGTGATATGAGCTAACTCATGGCCTGCATGTTAAACAGCTCTCAGTGTCGCTGTCTCTCCTTGCCTTTTTCTCTTTCACTGACAGAAAGCGCTGCGCAAATGTTTCAAATAATTGGCTGCCCCGTTCTAATTCATCTGTAAAAGGACTTCTTGATTAGATTAGGCTAATAGACATTATTTTTTACATGACTGCCTACCATTGCCCGTAATCATGTCCCAACTAGGTTAACAAGCCTCCCAATTTACTATTGACATTAAACTGGCTGACAAGAGCCAATCAGAGCGCAGCATATTATGAGGAGGACTGATAATATGAAGCAAGAGGGCATTTAATGCCTGAATCATCACAATGTCTACCTTTCCGTCCAATTTAATACAGAATAAATAATGTGTATATATTTGCGTGGCTTTTTCTCTCCCTTTCCCTTGCTCTGTCAGTGTTTTCATTGGTATTCTTTGGTATGAATGTCACGTTTCATTATTTTTTTGTTTAAATGCCTCTTTTTGAAGTGTTAAAACTGTTAATATGATAGATTGACAAGTATGTCAGTTAGTCGAAGACTTTGTTCTCGTGCAGGAAATTTGGCTTTGAATCCAGCCTGCTTCACAACTAGTTCCCGCCTTTTCTTTCCGCCATACATGGAGCTTGTGGGAGCATATCGAGTACAGATACTCAAAGATAAAGCCCTGTGCTGTTTTACGGATGCTTAGCACATTTCTTTTTTGTCTCTTTCTATCTCACACACGCTTTTTTTCATCTCTCTTTGCCCTTTGGCCCCCATTTGCATGCTGCCACTGAAGCGTTCTGATCCAGTTAATGGAACCTCATATGAGTGTGGCCCATTGCCTCCAGTGGGACTGATTTGAGTGTAGCGCAGGCCAGAGCTCAGTCAGAATCAGAATCGCTAAGTGGCCGTAATATTAAAAGAAGCGCTGAGCTTAATTATCTGTGTCTATCCAAGGGCAGCTAACGACTAGGCTGGAGAGGATAATTGATTTCAGGCCCTTGTTTTTTCCTTGTTAGAAAAGGGAGTGGGGGGGCAGGAACAGAGCAGCTCTTGGAGTAAAATTGTCTCTCTGTGGCCTTATTCACCCCATGAATGCTGTCTGTCAGTGATGTTTGGTTTTTGCTAAGTTTTGTATGTTTTGCAGAAAATAGTGAGCCCGTTTTTTTTTAGTTGGTGGTCCATTTGCTTTTATGTGAGAGACTTTCACTTTTTTTGAAAGCCCTTTCACAAATTCCAGTGTAATCCACTTAAATAATTTGATAAGTAATCATGTTGATGATTAAAACAGGTGAGGAAAACACAGGAGAGCCGTTGTTCTGTTGTGTTTTCACCTTCAAGAGTACAATAAGAGAAAGATCAGAGAACCTGCAACATATCGCATGACATTTATGCACCAAAACAAGAGTTTAAACTTTGCCATCCATGTTAAGAAACTATCGGAGCAACCAACATATTGAAAACTTTGGAACAACCTTTACACACTCATTTTAGAACACTTCATGGCAGACGTCTACATGCAGTGACACAATGCCATGTGAAAGTAAATCTGATCACTGATTGGTCACAAGAGATGTATTTGAGACCTGTAAAGATTTAAGGTAGGCGTGTGCATCTTTAAGTAAGGGTTAACGCACTGAGATGAATGAGCATGCATGTCTCCGTCTGCGCATGCGCAGGTAAATGTGCACCGCTGTCTGTTTGACAGATTTAGCCTGTCAGAGTTCATTACCTGTGAGTCAGTAGGGCACTAATGAGCTGAATTAGTGGTATAATTAGCCTGAAAGAAAAGAGCATCAGCGTCTATCTCCTCTCTATGAATTTCTCTTTCTTTTGTTTTACTCCGTACAACCTGAAATTGGTGATCTCACTCACGCAAGGTAGTCAGCATCCGATATGTAGTGTCTCTGAACTCTCACAGAAGTTCAGAGGTGTGTGTGTGTGTTTGGGGTGGGGATCTCTGGGGCCAGTGGCAGCTGGAGGGCTGTCCTGTCACGGACGGCTGCATTAGCGGACGCCTGTCAGTGTTGGGTAAACAGCCGCTGGCTTTGAGCTGGACAGGAAGCGCTGGCAATGGGTAAACACAAGCCCACAAAGTGATCGTCCAGGGAGAACACAAAGCACATACACACTCACAAACAGGAAACCATCCTGACAAGGGATTGATGTAGACTCCTGATAATTCCCCTGTGACCCGGCCTGTTGCATTCCAGCAGCGATGAAGCTACTGTCTCATCCCCCGCCTTCCCCTCAGGTAAATGTCCCAAAACAGCAATGCAGCACACTTTAATGAAGCTGTCACGCAAACAGATGTTTGCCGTGAACACAGCTTTACAAACACAGTAATTGTAGTTTGCATCAAAATAACTGTTACTACAATAAAACCACCTTCAATACAAATTAAAATGACAAAGATTCTAAAGATTTCTTACATGTTTTAAAGCAAATCCCACATTAATTTTTTTATGGTGTAGCATAGTCAATCACACAATGTACTTTTTTAATAAATCTATCTATTAATTAATTCAGAATGCATTAAACATTCAATTCATATGTACAATGGCTTGAATACACCTCTTTTGTGATAAACATGTTTTTAATTTTTGAATTAAAATTCTTGATATTTTTGGTGGTCACAGTGTAAAAAATTTGAATGATGGACTTCATCATAATAAAGAAAAATGGATGAAAGCTTATTAAAAGATGGTATTCTTGAGTAGTTTGTAGTTGTTGTTTTTTTAAATTAAAAAAAATATATATAATGTGACCTTTTTTGAGAAGTCTCTTAGTTTTTTGTAAAATATGATATGGTACTACCACCCTAAATAAAGAAATAATTAATGATATTTATAAAAATGGTTTTTTTTTTGTTTGTTTTTTTTAATTAAAATAATTATGATAAAGAAAAGTACACTTACACTGCAGGTATTGAAGGTAAATATGGTATTGCTTTTGGTTTAATGGTCAAACTACATTAAATACTTAGAGTCATTAAGATGAAATTGTTTAAATTTAGTTTTTTGAAGCCATATGAAACCTATATGAATACAAAGACTACATTTGTAGAAACTTTTTAAAACTAATTTTAGAGATTTCTTTATCGTAGACAGTGTTATTTATCATTGACCAAGAAACTGTGGTTGTCACAGTCATTTTTCTGCACACAAAATGTTACATTAGGTTCAGACTTACCTTATTACAGGTAACCATTTTGGGTCTAACGTGCATGGCCAGTAATTTTTAATTAAACTCCTGCTGAAACCTGCAGTCTGCTAGCAGCGTTTTCTCCTCAGTATGCCTACACACACACACACACACACACACACACACACACACAGGGTCATGGAACAGAGTTGCTAATTAATTCAATTAGACGTCTTCCTGTGTAAGGACAAATTCCCCAAGATTCAGATGAGGTAATAATGATTGTGTGTGTGTGTGTGTGTGTGTCCTGATTACCCTTTCCTACTGACACCAGGTGGTGAGCAGCTCCCGATCTGATCCCTGGGTATCATTTGTATTTGATTATCTTGTCATCATACAGTATTGTATGCTTGACTTTACAGTTGCCTGACTTTATTTGTGAATTTGACATACAAAGACAAGGTAATTATTTTTGTACAGGTTTTGTGTGTGTGTGTGTGTGTGTGAATTAAAGTGGTAGGGTGGGCTTTAAGACAAGAATAGGAGGCAGCAGGTGACCTATCTTCTCCTGTGTGTGTGTGTGTGTGTGTGTGTGTGTGTGTGTGTGTGTCTTTTCGAGAGGTTCAATCGTACCGCCCATCCTCTCCCTTTACACTTGTCACCATGACTTCTGAACCGTTTTTGTTGTCTTTTGTTGCCCATTCACACTCCATTTATGTGTGTACAAGTGTGTTCGTGCACGTTTAGAGAGACGATCAAACAGTAAATGCTGTTGTCTTCCTCGAGGTTTATAGATTGAACTGTAATTAAAATCTAAACATATTTGTTAACCCAAAACAGCCCCACAAAAGCTTTTAGCTAGATTTCTTTGTATATATAACATTTTTGAACACTGTTCTTGTAGTTAACAGACATTTTAAGAGGTTATCTGCAAAAATGTTAGGGTTCTTTTTCCATTAGCCAGCTGGGCTTGGCCCTTAGCAACGCTGCTAACTGGGGAAGGCATGCGTTTCAGAGGGCAGTGAAGTGCTCCACATTTCCTCTAGACACAGAGAGGCAGAGGGGCAGTGGGGAGACCCTGCCGAGCCTCTTCCTCTCTGTTTTCCCCTCCTCTATCTCCCTCCTCCACGGCTCCCAGGATGCTTTGTGTGGGGGCTGTGGTCCGTGGCCCTTGTGCCAGCCCTCTCACTCACCCTGGGCTGACCAGCAGCACCCGGAACATTCCGTGCTGCTAGACCCCCCTCTCAAAACACACACAGTTAATAAAATTCTTCAACTTTCCCACAGAAGCTGCGGCTTTTCTCTCCTCCTCTGGACTCCTCTCTTCCCGTTCTCTCCTTCCTGGTCTTTCATCCCTCCTGCGTTTTTTTTTCTACTGGTCCTACTGTGAATCAAATGATCAATGCTGGAAGTTCTGTTAAAGTTTCTTGATACTGTCTGCTTTTTAGTGCTATATAATTGGTCTGGATGAATTGCATTTCATTGCATTTTCCCCTGTTCTGTTTGAAATCATTCTCAACCATGGACTTTGATATACACTACAGGTCAAAAGTTTGAAATTTTTTTTAAGAGTTTTCTTATGCTTACCAAGGCCGCATTTAGTTGTTCAAAAATACAGAAAGAACAGTAATAGTGTATAATGTTATTGCAGTTTAAAATTGTATATAGAATATATTTTTTAAAAATGTCAATTATTCCTGTAATGTACAGTAAAAGTAAGTTTTTCAGCAGCCATTACTCCAGTCTTCATTGTCACATAATCCTTCAGAAATCTTTCTAATGTGTGAAATTTGGTGCTGAAGAAACATTTATTATTATTATCAATGTTGAAAATTTTTTTTGCTGCTTAATATTTTTGTGGAAACCATGATAAAATACCATTCAAAAGTTCAGGGTAAGTAAGATTAAAAGGAAAAATAAAGGAAAAGAAATTAACTTTTTTTTTAGCAAAGATGCATTAAATTGATCAAAAGTGACAGTAAAGACATTTATGTAAAGACTTCCGTTTCTACCAAATCCTTTTCTTTTGAACTTTCTTTTGATCAAAGAATCCTGGGAAAAAACGTAGAAACGCAGAAACCGCTTTCAATGTTAATGTTAATAATAATAAGAAGAAGAAGAAGAACAATTAATAATAATTATTAATAATTGATCATTGAGCACCAATCCAGCATATTAGATTTCTGAAGGATCATGTGACTGTATGTGTGTGCATGTAAATACAACTAAAAAAAGTGCTGGACTAGTCTCATAAGAAAGCAAACTGTTATTGGTCGCTTTACAAATTTCTTGGACCGCCCCTTCCTGTGGTCTTCAGTGTCAAAGTAAAGCTAAGTGAACCAGACGTTATGCTTATAGTCAAATGTCTGACTTTAGTTTGACATCAACAGGTGATTGCTACTTGCCTCTCTCCCGTGTGTGCCATGTTTATGTATGTGTGCACTTGTAACTGTGAGGCGTGAGGCTAGCTGTGACCTTAGACAGAAAATCTTTGAGTGTGCTGTGGGGGGTTCAGGTCCGTCAGCATGGCTTTGCTGCTTTGATTAAGAAGGATGTCACTAAACCATCGATCCCCTGGGCTATTGATTACCTATTTTTATCCATCTGCCTCTCTGATAAAATGTTATCTCCTCTGCACTCTGGCCCCTGACATCCATACATGGCTAATTTGTAATCAGGGTGTCTGAGTTTAACCCTTTGAGACACAGTTGAGTTCATCTTTCAAAGCCCATCATGGCTGTGGCATTGAGCAGTGGATAGACCATATGAACTAGGTTTTAAATAACTTCGGAAATTTATTATCACTTTAAGCATGATATTTGCAATATGTTTTATTATTTAAATTTTTTGTTTATTTAAAGTAATTGGTGGTTTTAATGCACTTACAATAATAGATTTGATTTACACACTAGTGCAATGGTCTCCTATATCTCCCGGTCGCCTATGTGCAAGACTATATTTGTGAGCTGATATACATCTCTGGTACTTCTGTTAATAATTTTAATACTTTCAATAATAATAATCATTTCAGTTATGTTGTACAGCATTTTTCATTTGTCTCTTTTTGGCATTTTAAATAAACATTTTGATAATTTTAAATAATTATAAGACATTTTGGGGTCTCCCTGGAAGTTTTCAGATCCCCTGGCTGACAACCACTTGACCTGTTTTTTTTTTTTTAAAGGCCACTGGACAATATAATGCTCATGAAAAAAATGTATAGATATACACAAGTTTTATTTAAAAAAAAAAAAAAAAACACTAAATTTGCATAAACTATTTAACCCTAAGCCTTATTTACACAATATTTAGTATTGTGAAATTTTAAATATTGGACAATTTAAACAAAAGGTCTGTCACTAGCGCGCACAATTTTTTTTCAACAAATTTGTGCAACTAATCTCAATGTCTACTGTTGATTATATTTGAGAGAAATTTAAAACTGTTGTGAGGCATAGAAGTACAGTTCATCGTACATTTATGCATCTTTTTCTGGAATTGTGCTGATCATTCAGATAATAAAACATCCACAAGTCATAGTTTATACTTCTCCATCACAACTAGTTTTCATTTATATCGAATTAAATATCTAATGCAAGGTCTGTTCATCAAAACCTGAAAATAGAAGCGACTCCATTGGTGTTTAAGAGAGATTTTTGTCTTTATGTCTGTGATCATCTGCTGTCCACTTTGTTCCTGTCCAGATGCTCCTTTTGAGGAGGAATTGTGACGGTAGGATGTCTGTTCTTTGGTCTCATGCGTTTGGACTCCCTGAGGGGCAGCTGTGTTTTAGGGAACAGCTCAATATCCTCTGCCCAACTCCCTTCCCCTCCTCGGGGGTATCAGAACTCCCTCTGCCCCTCAGATAGGAGCTGAAGCTGAACTAATCCCGAGTTGTCTGAGAAAGGCTGTTTACTCTGCGGGGATTAACAGAGATTAAGTGCTATCATAGCACAGTTTGAGGAGGGGATGCTGTAAACGATCCAACGATTGCTGGTGGCCCTCTCCTGTTAGTGGTTACCCTGTCAAACGCACACTTGAGTTCTTACACTTTTATGCCACTTCAGGGTATCACTTGCTTTCTCTCTGTTTGTTTTTTGTTGAACCTGTTCATTCTTAAGGTCCTGATTTACAAGCAGAATCAAACAAAATCAGGCCAAACCATTAGTTTGGAGTTCATTTCGGGAGTTTGAAAGAGAAACTTTCCACAAGTTCTGTCCACAAATTTTGCGGTAATATGTAAAATAGGAATACACTAGAGAGCTGCTTAATAGTAAAAACTTAAGCTGTAGTTCTAATTGAAAGCAACGCTAACACTGTTTCTTCATGTTTTATACTATAAAGTGCTTTAAAGCATTCTCTTGTATTAAGTGCTATATAAATAAACATGATGTGACTTGACTGAGTGCTGAATTGCGGAGCTGGTGCAACATATCCACATCGCTATGATCAGATGCTTTCTTAACTGCTTTTTTCTCACCACTGTCATTTTTGTATATATTTATTTATACATATGTATAAATACATAAGCACAAGCCACATATTTACATATTCATCTAATTGCCACTCGATACAGTCAGAAGGCTTTTCAATATACAAATTGCCATTGTATTAAATTTACATCTGCATCCTAACTCAAACTACTACTACTATCAATTCAAGCTACTGTCAAATCTGCATTTCTAAGAGACACAAAATGTAGTATTATTAATATTGCAGCCTGCACTGCAAACTGTGCTGAAGATACGCATCATCAAAGTCAGGCGACGCAAACCTGTTTCATGATTTTTCATTCATTAAAACATGCAGAAATTAAGAAATACATTTTTCTATTACAATATTTATTTTGTTAAGGAAAAATGGCAACAAAAGTGTAAAGAATTCAAGAACGTGAAGTGTTTGTGATGTTCTGACCATAAAGATTAGTTTAAAACCACAATTAATGTTCTGGTTTCTACAACTTTCAAAAAGATAAAGATTTATCGCGGTAATTATCAATATTGACTGAAATGAAAAATTTTATCATGATCATTTTTTTACCATATTGCTCATCCCTACCCCTAAGCGAGGAACAAAAAAGATCTTTGATGTGAGTGTATTGCAGCCTTTACAGTCCGTGAAATGAGACATAAATTTACACACACAGACAGGAACCATTTAGAATGTCTCCTGTGGTTATATTGTTTCTATTCTGCTCAGTATAATATTTTTTCTAGTGTATTAAGGTCTAGATGCTGCTGTGTGTAATAGAGATGTGAGAGCTAGTAAATGTTTGGCGCAGGACTGGGAACGAAATCAAAAAGCTGTACACGAATCCCATCAAATTTTAAATGTCAGCTGGAATGAGAGCCAGATCAAAACATGCCACCGGTGTGAACCATGTGTTGACAGCCCAGCATTAATTCAATCCTGAGTCTAAATCTGGTTTCTGTGTGTGTGCTTTCAGAGAGGAACGTGAGCGCTGGATCAGAGCCAAATATGAGCAGAAGTTGTTTTTGGCATCGCTGACGTGCACAGAGCTGACTTTGGGACAGCAGTTACTGCGGGCCACGGCGGAGGAAGACTTGCGCTTCGTAGTCATACTGCTGGCCCACGGCTCTAGAGATGAGGTCAACGAAACCTGTGGGGAAGGTGATGGCCGGACAGCCCTACACCTGGCCTGCCGCAAGGGGAATGTTGTGATCACGCAACTGCTCATATGGGTACGAGCTACACTTAATTTTTTTTTTTTTTTTTTAACACACTTTTTCAGTATCATTTTCTGATATTGTATCAGACTGATGTAGATCATTATTTAAATATTTAAACATCTATCCAGTGTTGGGGGTAACGCATTACAAGTAACTTTAGTTACATAATCAGATTACTTTTTTTCAAGTAACTAGTAAAGTAATGCATTACTTTTTAAAATACGTAAAGCCAGTTATTTGTTTTCCATTTATTGACTAACAGCTCTCCTGTCCCCATGTTGAGAAAAATCAGCAGTAAGTGCAGAGGCTGTAAATACAATAGTTACTGTAGTTCTAGACTAAATATGAACATGCATTCACTCATCTCACTTGCACAAAAACAGATTTAGTATTCCTCAAAATGAATAAGAACTTGAATGCAAACTCAGAATATGACGCAAACCTGCAATAATTAAATATGCTAATAGTTGAATTTACATTTCCTTCAGCCTGAGGCTTATTCATTTCACTTTTGTTGTGAAAGGGCTTTTACATATGCCAAATATTAAAAACATACAAGCAGGCCAAGCCCAGATGAGAAAAAGTAACGTAATGCATTACTTTCCATATAAAAGTAACTAAGTAATGCAATTAGTTACTTTTTTTTTAGGGAGTAACTTATTATTGTAATGCTCAAAACAAAGTGTTGAGAGAAGGGACCTTATCAAAATGTTAATATAATATTAAAACAATATTTATAATATGAATAAAAATAACAGTTTTAATGACGCATATGCAGAGGCGCAGGTATAACATGGCAGCTGACAGCACATGTTTTGTCAGACTTTCCCTCATTTACTCTAATTTTCATTATTTAAGTGTAATTTTCTGTTCTTAGGATCATAATAATAGTATGTTCTCTCTCTCTTTGTAGTACGGCGTTGACATCATGGCACGGGATGCTCACGGTAATACGGCATTGGCATACGCACGGCAGGCTAACAGTCAGGAGTGTATGGACGTCCTCCTGCAGTATGGCTGTCCTGACGAGCGTTACCCGCTCATGGCCACCCCAAACCTGTCACGCAGGAACAATAACCGCAATAACAGCTGCAGCAGCATGAACAGTGCAGTTATATGAGAAGTACACTCACATACACATGAACATGTATTCTGGTCAGCACTCCTCCTCCCTCCCTACACACACCTTCATATGTACAGCTCCACCACTACATCAGAATCATGAGACTATACCAGACTCAAGGGAAAGATGCCGACACTGACGATGACGATGAAGAAGCATGAGCAGAGCTACTGTGTTTGCCTGACTGCGGCAGTTTAAGCTACCAAGTGCATGATGGGAGAATAGAGTGTGGGTTTGGTAACTGATGAGCAGGTGTCACATCGGAGTTCTGCTCCCTGTCTCTAATCGATGACGAAGCAAGACTGGAAATGATGGGGCAGCATGGGATACTTTTACGCTGGATCTTCAAAATGACTCACTTGTTCGCCATGTGTGTCTGGACTTCCATCTCACCACTTTGACACTGATTTTTCTGTCTGATCTCGTTCTTTGTATCTGTTCTTACTCTTTTACATCAGTATGTCCATTATGTTTTTTTTTTTTTAAAGGAATGTGAAAGGATGAGATGACAATTTTTGGAAAACACCCAAATATTGAGTCCTTAGTTTGAATCTGACATGGTCTTTTAAACTGTTTTTGTTTTAACATTGTCGAGTAGCATTTGTCTAAGTGCTCATTACTGGACCAACGGAAGATTTTTAAAATCGAGTGTTTTAAGATTTACGTTTCTCAGAAGGAAAAGGGAATTGCGCTTTTATTTAGCAGATTTTTTGTCTTTAAACGCATTAATCTAGCCTTATATGTCGCCCATCCATCAGCTCACAGTGACGTGTGCAGACACCGATTCAGATGAACCATATTTCAGAAGTGCATGGCTGAAGCTCAGTCTGACCTCAAGTGTTCATCATGACAATCTCCACAGAATATCAGGAAAACGCAGGACTTTTTGTCATGCAAAGACTGAAGTCTGCTCACGGTGGCCGTTGCTTTCATACAGTGACGTGTCTCTCTCAGGTCATCTCTGTCCGTTGCTGTTCACACACTTTACACTGCAGAGTCCTGACCCTCATGTATCTAAAAGAAGAGAAGGGCTCTCTGGGTCTTCAGTCCAGATCTGTACATACTCTTCTTCCTTCTCTTTGTCTCTCATTCTGTTTTTTCTCTAAGTAGTGTACTATATAGAAAAGCATTTCAAGAAAACTCTCCCTCTGACAAAAGGCGTTATTATATATTTTTATCTCACCCCCTTCTTGTTTCAGTGCGGTCTGAAGTTGCAAGTGTGCCTGTTTGAGTCGAGTTCACTCTTTCTCTGAATCGTTCTTCATAGCTTAGTTTTCCTCCTTGCCTTTGTATTCTTCCTTTATCACGTGTCAAGGAGTATTAAAGCAATACGAAGTCTAAATTCAGCCAGGTAGACACATGAGTAATAGTTTTTCACCGCGTTTTGGACGTCACCACAGCAGTTTGAGCTGCCGTTGTTATTGAGAGACGTAAAGCCGATGTAAGACTCTGTCTCAGGGCGTATATATATCATTACAGGAGATCCCATGAAGGCTTTGATATTGACTTATTCCATAATATGATTTGATGGGCTTTGATCATTTAATCTCAGCTCCCATTGATTTTACTCTTCACTAGGTAGTAGAAATGTGAAGGTACTTGGCTTAGGGTTGAAGATGGGAGAAGATCTGTGTTGTAGAATGTATATTCCGCAATACAAACAATCTGGAAAGTCTTTAAGCTAGTTGATAGACATTTGGGACTGTGTAGAGAATTTTTCTGAGCTTTCGAAGGAAAGCGGTGAGAGTTGCAAAGCTTTAGTGAAGGACGTGAGAATAGAAACTAAGAGAGAAACATTGAGGTATGTTGATTTTCAGCTCATAAGGGTGCAGTTTTCGCTTTGTATATAAATAAAACGTAGCAGGCCTTTAGAGGCTTTACCACAATAACCATTATTTATGACTAAATGCACTACAGAACACAGATCACTTGTTGTGAAGAACCCACAATATAATGTCCACTCTGAATCCTTTCTGTGGAAAAACAGTTGTTTTTGTTTTTGATCTTTTTGCATGAATGGATGTAAATGTTCTCTTCCTTGTGTAAATGTCTTCGTCTTCATAAAAATGACTGTACCCTGACAGGTGACGCTAAAGAGTCTGCCATTTTAATATGAAAAAAAAAAATACTTTTTATCAACTTGTGAACATTTCTTCTTTTTTTTTTTTTTTGTCCTCCCATTTGCTTCTTTTGTAATTCTTCTCCTTGGGATCATCTGTCCATCATCTGTAACTGAATAAAGAAAGCATGAATGAGCAAAATAAACAAAAATCCAACCAATACCATAACAGCAACCAAAGCATCACGTCACCCCTTGCAAGCAAATAATGCAGACTTAAAGGGGGCTTTATCAGTACGTTCCAAGTTGCTTGAACATATCCTTGGCTTTATTTCCATTTCCATTCGCCAGTTGTCGCTTTGTGTAAATAGATGTAAAAATGGAGAAAAACTTAGTGTTTTTACCTTGTTTTTGTTTGTGTTTGTTACCTCATTTCAATGACAGTCTCCATGTTACTTTCAAACCCAAGAAACCCGTTTAATTATTTATGAATATGCTAATCTGAAAGGGGAGGAGCTCTCTCACACTACTTGGGTTTTGCATCTGTTCCTTTATTCAGTCCATTGGCATCACAACTATCATTCTGATTCGAATTATCGGTGTTGTATTTCTAATTATTATTGTTATTATATTGAGTTTGTGTCAGCTGTACAGTACTGTGTTGAAAAATTATACCTGATGCAGAGTCTTATACTGTATGTGTCTCTTTTCAATAAAAAGCTTCTTAATATAGTTCTCTTTTTGATTTTTATCCTTTTATTTTGAGTTCTATTTATTGTGAGATGTACCAAATTGCATGGGTTCGAGCAGAAAGAAAATACACCCGCAGTATGTAACTTTGTAATATATTTATTTATATTGGTTACACTTTAAGGTGCTCTTGTTACAGTGTAATTATACATTTAAGTACTGAATATTATTATTATTTGTTTTTTTTTTATTTTTTTTATAAAGCACTTTCACACAACTACCAGTTGATCCAAAGTGCTGTACAATACAGCTAAAATAAAACAAATAAGAGACAACAGAACATCAAAACACAGCATAACAATACAGTTCACATGGCTAGACAAAAGCTATTGACAGAAGATGTTTTTTCAGCCAACATTTAAATCCAGGCGAAGAGGGCGCAGCTCTGATAGAAGCTGGTAATTTGTTCCATAGACTAGGACCAGCAACAGCGAAAGCTCGATCACCTCTGCAATGGAACCTAGATCTAGGAACAGAGAGGAGGCCAAGATTACTTGATCTTAGGGACCTATTTGGTTTATAATTAGAGATTGCCTCGGAGAGATATGATGGAGCTTGGTTTTGCAGAGATTTAAAAACAAAAGTTAAAATTTTAAAAGTTATTCTAGATTTGACTGGTAACCAGTTTAGGGAAATAAGAATGGGTGAGATGTGGTCGAACCTTCGTCTGCCTGTAATCAATCTTGCAGCAGCATTTTGGACCATCTGTAAACGCATTATAGAAGACTGACTTATACCATAGTATAGTGAGTTACAGTAATCTAAACGAGATAGAACAAACAAGTGGATAATCTGTTCAAACTGTTTTACAGAAAGTAAAGATTTGATTTTTGATGAACGCCGTAAGTGAAAGAAACTTGATTTGATCACTGCACTAATTTGTTTCTCAAAACCCAGGTTGCAATCAAAAAGAACACCAAGATTTTTAGCACAGGGTGTAAAGTAGGAAGAGAGATGACCAAATTGAAGAGCATAGTCTTCATATGACTTTGAACCAAACAAAATGATTTCAGTTTTGTTCTCGTTTAACACTAAAAGATTCTGCTTTAACCATATTTGTAATTCATTTAGACAATTTAACAGAGGTCCTAAGCATTCTTTACTTTTATGCTGCAAGGGAAAGTACAGCTGAGTATCATCCGCATAAAGATGGAAGGACACTCCATATTTCTCAAAAATAGCACCCATTGTCAGCATGAATATCGAGAATAAGACTGGAGCAAGAATTGAGCCCTGTGGCACCCCACAAGCAAGTGGGTGTGAGGACGAACTATGTTGGCCAATAGAAACACTAAAGCTTCTGTTAGTTAAAAAAGATTGAAACCATTTCAATACCTTTCCCTGTAACCCAACACAGCTCTCCAGCCTGGAAATCAAGATATTGTGGTCAACCATATCAAATGCAGAGCTTAAGTCTAGAAGCACCAAAGCCACGGCATTCCCTTTATCTGTTTCTAGTAAAATATCATTTACAACTTTTAAAAGTGCAGCTTCTGTGCTGTGTTGAGACTTAAAACCCGATTTTTCAAGAATATTATTTGACATCAAATGGGACTGCAGCTGGGTCAACACAATTTTCTCAAGAATCTTAGAAAGAAATGGCAAGTTTGATATAGGCCTAAAATTAATGAAATTTGAAGAATCAAGATTGGGCCTCTTTAATAATGGAGTTACTATAGCTGTTTTTAGGCAATCAGGAACAACCCCAGTAATTAGACTAGTGTTAAAAACAGTTAAAAGATCATGTCCAACGGTACTGAAAATCTGTTTTAGAAATCTAGATGGAATGATATCTTGAGAAGATGAAGTCGATCTTAGACGTTCAACAATGCCTTTACAGGATTCAAAGGAAACAGGCTGAAAATCGTTCCACAGCATTGGACCACTTGATCTCTCAGGTTGAACAGAGTTCCCCAAGGGCAGGTTAGATCTTAATTGAACGGTTTTCTCATTAAAAAATGTACAGAATTTTTCACACAGTAATACGGAAGCATCAGGAAAAATGTTGACAGGGGGACTGAGCACAGAATCAATAACAGAGAAAAGGGTTTTAGGTCTGTGTAAATTGTCACCAATAAACTCAGATAAATATTTGGACTTGGCGGCCTTGACAGCTCTCTGATACATATATAGGGAGTCTCTCCACATTTCATATGAGACCTGTAACTTATCCTTACACCATTTTCGCTCTGCTCTTCTGCAAGCCTTTCTGAGCAAATGAGTTGAATCATTAAGCCATGGCTGGGGTTTAGTAACAATACATTTGGGTTTTAACAGAGCAATAAGATTCAGAGTAGACAAACATTTTTGATTGATTAATTAACAACATGTACTTACATGGGTTAGGTTAATGATTAGGGTTTGGTTTAGGGTTATTGATGCACAATTTTGTGCTAATACTATAGTAAGTACATGCAACGTGTAATAAGGAAATAAAATGTAACATTTATATTATATATTTCTATTTACACAGTATCAGTTCTTCACTAATATTCAGCATATTATAATGATTTCACCAAAGACGAGTAATGATGCTGAAAATTCAGCTTTGTGTCACACAAATTACGTTTTAAAATAGAAAATAGTATTTTCAAATTGTAGTGATATTTTACATTATTACAGTATTTTTTGATCAAATAAATGCATGAGAGACTTCATTAAAAACATTTTAAAATAAGTGTTTCCAAACTTGACAAGTACTTCATATAATATTTAAATATCAATTATGTATACAATAAGTAACTGTAATAATATAAAAGTATTGGTAACACTTTATTTTAGGGTCTCTTAACTAGTTGCTTATTAGCATGCATATTACTAGAATATTAGCCATTTTAGTAGTAATTAAGCACATATTAATGCCTCATTCTACATGACCTTATTCTACATTCCTAATCCTACCCAATACCTAAACTTAACAACTACCTTAATAACTATTAATAAGCAGCAAATTAAGAATTTATTGAGGGAAAAGTCATAGTTAATAGTGAATAAGTGTTCCCTATTCTAAAGTGTTACCAAAGTATTAAGCATTGATGAGTAGATAGATAATATTTGTATATAAGCATTCATATAAATTTGTATTTTTATTTAAATAGATATTATATATACAGTATTAACTTTATTAAAATATATAATCATTTAATCATAATATTACTATATTTTACATACACTTTGGATTTTCTGTAGGTTTTTACTTTACAGATCTCAAATGCAAATCAACTGTTTCCCTGAAAATGTTCAGGCACGTAAAGTTCTATGTATGTTTTGCGCTTCCTGTACGCCTGGTTTGTGTTTGTCAGCGGGTGCGGTCCGCTCTCTGGCCTCCGCGGTGCAGATGAAGGCGTTAAAGCCGGACCCTGCCGGCTCACTGTGTCTCTAATGAGATAAAGATCCTCTAATCCCCTTCTCATCCTCTCCCTCTCAGGAAGAGAGCCGCAGCTCCACAAAGCATCCAAAGAGGGGATGCAGGGCTTGATTCTGCCCCACAAAAGCCCCCTGACCGGGAGGACAAAAGAGGCCTCAGCGGCCCAGGAAAACAGATGTAATTAAAGAGATTAGACAAGGCAGAAAGGCAGAGGGAGAAAAAAAAAAGAAGAGCAATCTATAGAAAGAGGAAATGTTTCGTGGTTGAGAGGGAAGTGGGAGCGTGATTATAGGTTAGTGACAGGAAGTGTGTTTGTTTTCTTATAATTCCTTTCACAAACATTTGTGGCTTGTAAGCTGTTGAAGGTTGACAGGCTAAAGGAGCCATGGGAAATGAATCCTTAAAATGTCAGTGGTGGTCCAGAACCACGAAACCCTGAAGCATCTTGTCCAGATCTACTCTGATCATCTCTCATCATAAATCAGTTCCACTTAGAAATCCAATGAGGCAAAGCACTGGTTCAGTGCATTAACAGAGCTGTTCATCTATCATGATATGTGTGTGTGTGTGTCCCTCTCAAACACACAATAATGGCATTAGAAATGCTAGAGAAGCCCTGAAATGAGGCGTGAGCTGCACCATCATGTTGTGATGATAATCCAAATGTTCAGAGAGAAAGAGCTGGGAAATCACATCCTCTAATCCTGGCGTGCATAGATGGGTGTGTTGTCACATTTTGTTTTAATCTTACATTTTGTTAACATCTGTTAAATCAGTGTCTCAAACTTTGAGAGCATTCCATATTTCTCTGCTACAAATTAATAAATATTTTAAATTGGGTGATTTAATGTGACGTGCAAAGAGTGCTGTACTTGACACCCACTTCCAAGCTAGGGTGTGATACTTAATATTAAAAAAAAAAAAAAAGACATTTTGCATTCAAATTGCATTACATTGCGTTCAAAATGGTTGTGCCCCTGTCTTTATTTTAATGTAAACACCTTTATTCAAAATGGCCAAAATATAGGCAATTCAGTCCAAAATAGAACACTATTTTCAAAATTGTCGTTTTTAAATTTATTTTTAAATTTTTTTATAAAATAGTTAATTTAATACATTGCACATTTATTTAATATATAAATGTATTTGTTATGCATCAAATTAAACAAAAATCTTTGAATAATGCCTGTTCTCTCATTTAACATCCATTGACACGATCAGGAATGACTATAATCCAGACATGAAATTGTAATTACTTACCTTAAAAGTTTTTTTTTTTGTCCTAGATCCTTTATATTTTACAGAGAATCTGTAAATATGATATATGACAGTGTTTTCATATTCGTAGCTTACTTGTTGTTTGGTGTTACTATATACACAAACTGACTGCTTAATGCTCATTGAAAAGCCATATTTAATTATTAATAGCAGTTGTTCATGTTATTGTAAAATAACAATATTGGGATTTTCCTGTATTAGCCTAATTATAGTTATGAGGGTAAAAAGGCAAAAATCAACATCTATAAACTGCTGCTTTATTGTGATAAATGATCTAGATCTCACATAAATCATAAAGGATTAAATAACATTTAATAAATTGAATTAGGTATTTGATGTTTTATATGTAGGTTTTCTGTCAATATACAGATCTATAAATGAAAAACAAAAAAAAAATGATTACAATAAATTTGCCATAATTAAAAACGGTTTAATTGAATAAAACACTCCTGTTAAAATTACATTGTTTTATATTACAAAAAAGTTTATTTAAAAAAGCTTCAGATATATCTTTGTCTTCCTTTTTATTACTTTGTTGTTTAATATAAATGTGAGAGAAACTTCTCAGCATATGTGTGTGTTTCAGTCGTCTTATTGGTTCTGCAGCCGGTGCTCTCCGTCAGGATTAATCATTGGAGGTTAATTTGACGCTGTTAATTTAGTGCAGGAGGGACATGCTGGAGTGAAAAGCTGAGGCCCGAGCCAATCCCCCCGGGCCCATTTATCTGTCAGCCACCACGGCCAGCCTTGATTACAATTTGCAAAAAATTCATTAGAGTTAAGGCAATTGTCAGATCTCTCTTTCTCTCTCTCTCTCTCTCTGTCTCCCATCACTGTTCCTCTTGAAATGTCTTTCTGTCCAGGTTTCGTGTTTCTCATAATGTACATGATTGCGCTGTCTATTTTCCAACATCAACCAGACCAGTACATTTCAATTGTCTACCTGCTGGTGTGTGTGTGTGTGTGTGTGTGTGTCAGAGATGATGAGGCACTGATGATGTCTGATCTATTGCATTATACAACTATAAATCTACTACTAACAATAATTCAATTCCTCTGTTAAGAAGAATGTGTATTCCAGTTCAATAATGAAACTTTAGCCTGTAAACCAATGCAGTATTAATAACATTTGTCTCACATTACAGTTTACTCTCCATTTACAAAGGCACATGACTACAAAAAAACCATGTACTTAATATGCAATGATTTTGCAAAGCAGATTGTTATTACACATTGTTGTTATTAGTGTATACATTGTAATTATTATAAAGTAATTAATTACATAATGTTTATAACATGCAAACTCTAAGAATGTTTTTTTTTTCTCATTTACCAAGTACTTACCAATTTATACTTGCTTAAAAATCTGAATTCTTAAAATTCATATTAATAATAGGGTAAATATGTTGTTAATATGCATATTACAAATGTTGCTTATATTAATTATATTTCAATAAATAATATACTTAGATGGTTGTTATGAATCTGTAAAGTTTGGACATTCAAAAGTCTTAACTGACATATAAGTGGGTTATTGTTTTCATTAACAAAAATTCTAAACTCGTTTATAATCTGTCAAATTCGAATAAATTGTTAGATCTGGCAGACTATTTTTAACCGAGCTTTCATGCAGACGCAAATGCAAAATATAAAGCTAATATTATATGGATAAATAAAACATTGCAATACAATTATTATTTTTTTTTAAAGATATTATTTTATTTTATGGATAGTACAAATTGTCGAAATGGGTTTGAAAAAATATGAACGTAACATAAAAATGTCAAGAGCTGCGAAGTGTAAATGAGATTATTGTATTGTAATCAGTTGCGCATACCGCAGAGGCTGTTTATGCGAAATGATATTTGATTTACATTTGTGTCTCAAGGTTTCCCGACAAGTCCCGTGTGGGCCGAATAAGCTCGTTACTTTTCTTCCTACAACATGAGGCAGGTCCGGAGATCAAGGCTGACACGCGGCTGAGTGTCTCTCAGCCTGACCCTGAATCTATTCATCCTGTCACAACACCGCATTCAAATCATTTCAGATCATCTCTACTGCGCGGGACAGATTTATGCAGTAAAACAATACAATTATTAGCAATAATTATAATTATAACAATAATTGTTATTATTAAATGCCGTTTCAAATGATATAGTAAAAATAGACAAAATTTGCACAAATAATGTAAAGAAAAAAAAAATTAGCCCACTCAAACCATGACTGTATTTGAGATTATGAACACTTTGTGAACAGTTTATTTTCCTCCACACGCGCACTTAAGTGAATGAAGTAATTACGTGTTGCATTTCAAAAAAAGACAAATTTCTTTACAGTTGTTTATCCAGCTTTAATCCACACAATATTCTGAAGTCAGTAAACTCATGAAACGTTAGAAAGTTTTTTTTTTTCCTCACAATATTAAATAAATTAGCAGCGTGCCCGTGACGTCTGAAAAGGTTACAGAAAAAAGGAAAATGAATGCAAGAAAACAAACAAAACAATGAAAACAAAGGCTATTTACCATAGAAAATAAAGAGCACATATTTAACAGGTCGTTTTATAACTTCGAGGGAATTGTGTTAATTTTGCTATTAATTGAATTATATTGTGCTCTTCAGCAGAGACCAGAAGTGCTCCTTTTAGGATAGTATTCATCTCTGCCCAAAAACACAAGAACTAGACAGTCACACAAAACTAAACATAAATACACAGCGGAATTTCCTGGTTTGGTCCAAAGTTGGAAATAAAACTGCAGTTTCTCCCAGTATGAGGTCTTAGTTCGAGTTGAGTTTGTTGCTTCTTTTTCCTCGTTTGAACAACGCTGTCGTTTAAACGAAAAACTATTTATATCGCGCAAACTATCAGCTGGATAGCTTGCGTGTCCTGGGTTCCTCAGAAACATCAGCCTCAAGAAGAGTTTGGTCATATTTAGTATTCGCTGATTTGTCTCTTAGTCCTCTAGTATCTAAACCCAGTGTATCAAGGTCTGGCCTGTTCTAACTGTTGGTGTTGGCTGCGTATCGCAAACCGACTAACGTGCACCGGAATGGGCACCACAATTTTGGGGTTTCTGGAGGGCTCTCCGGTTTTGGAGTTCACGTTGCCCGCTTTGACCCGTTTCCACTTGGCTCTCCGGTTCTGAAACCAGATCTTGACCTGCACCTCGCTGAGCTTTAAGGCATGGGCGATCTGTGAGCGTTCTGTGAGGGATAGATATTTCTTACAGTGAAACTCCTTCTCCAGTTCTAAGAGCTGCTCGCTCGTAAAAGCCGTCCTCCTTCTCCGATTTTTCCCGGTGGACGTGGTGTTCCCGGCCCCATTCCCGCCGTGGACGCCGTCGTCCAGTCCTCCGTTGGCGTCTCCATCTTCCTTCTGACACATGGCGTTACCGGGCCCGTTATCATCGGAGCTGTAATCTAAATCACTGTCCATGGAGAAGCTCTCGTCTTTCCTGTGACACTCATCCTCCTTCGTGTCGTCTTTGTTGTGACCTCGCACTATGGGAATAAAATAAAAAGCAGATTTAATTTGAGAACTGCCCGAGGCTATGAGGATAAAACATCTAAACAATAATTCGCTGTGGGGAAAGTTGTGTTTATTATTTTTGAATTGTGTGGTTGGGAAAGCAAGTTGTGTTTTCATGAGAATCTTATCTGGTCTTCTTCCTGTTTATTGCAGGCTGCAGCCACTTCTACGCGCAATTACGCACGGTGATGGATCCCTTAGGAAGGCTGTTTGTACACCTCAAAACAAGACTTCTGAAACCGGCTTAAAAGTTTTTCCCACTACCACAACTTTTTATTATTTGTCTTTTCATCTCACTTCTATTTTTCTGAAAATGTCATGTACATAGGCGCACCAATTATTATTTTTTTTCAGTAGGCTATCAGATAGCTAATGTCCATTTTCTTTACGTTGCAGTCGTAGGCTACTAAATGTTGGACTACATTTATTTTACTCTGCATACATATAAATGATCCAGGCGACAGTGAATTTTGCTTACAGTTTTATGGACATTTAAACACCGCTGGCCCACCGATCCCTCAATTAAAACGAGCTAATTTAGTCATTGATGGCAGTTTGGCCTGAGGCGCTATTCCCTGAAAACTTGATAATTCACGTGTGTTACACTGAAATTCTTTAAGCCACAATCTTGACATTTTATTCCCGGAGGATTTTATATAATTATTTCTGTCCCGCATTCTTGTCCCTCACCAGTGCGACTAGGTAAATTGAATTTAAGTGACAAAATTCATTTTAGCGTAAAGCAGACCAAGAGTAGCCTACACAATTTGTTTTTCGAAAGCAAAATAAAACGTATGACATGTTAAGACGTAGATTAATAAATAATTCCAATAATTTCTAGATTTAACATTTTGAGAAGTGTTTGAGAATTTAAGAATAAATCAATAATAAGATAAGTTTTTAAATAGTATTAGCCTATTATATCTTTAAAAGACAATTAACAAACAAATAGGACAAGTAACATAAATCTATTCGGAATGCGCACTGAAAACAACGCGTGAAGAGTTCTGCAGGCTGTTTTGGTCTCACCTGTAGAGGTGTGCACGGACTGCGAGTCGTGAAATGACGGAAGGGTCGCTGAATCTTTCGTTGGAAACGTTTTCCCATCCTCTCCATCCAAACGAATATCCTGAGATTTATCGAACATGGCGTGAATAGACTGAGAGCCGAGCTTCCTCGCCGCGTCCTGGTGCTGCTGGGATGGCGAGGTGGAAAAGCCGCCGGGTAACGTGGCCATCAGCGTGGATGTGAGCGCCATGCCCTGCGCCAGGCTGGAGCAGAAGCCGCTGGGCAAGCCCGGGATCGGGTGGTGCGGATGGGTCGCGGGGAGACCGCTCTGAGGAAGAGCTGGAGGAGGCGGTGGAGGAGGCGGAGGTAGCACCACTGACCGATAGGGCATAAACATGGGATAGCCCGTGTACACGAAATGTCCCGGACTGGGCTGCGGTGGACCTCCGATGAGCGAGTCAATGCTGAATGCAGTGGTGCTTCCCACCGGACGCTGCATCATCATGAACGGTGAACTGAAAGCTGCACTCATATGATCTTATATAGACAGTTTTTGAAGTCCTGAAGTCTGTAGGAGCAGCTGTCTCCCCCGTGCTTCTCAGATGAGGTTGTCACTGCTGCACAGTGTCATACACTGACACTGGTGAATAATTCCGTGAACGAGTCTCTGTATGTGCAGTTGCATCTGTTTCGACTTAGTTCAGTGCCAAACTATTTTTTTCGTTGTAAGAATAGCGCGAGACAAGTGCATTGAAAAGCAAACACCAGACGCAAATCCCTTGCTGAGAAATATCTGGTCGTGCATCTCAGATGAGCTTTATCGTCCTCCTTTGAGTTATATCAGCGTCCTTGTCCCTTCTGCTTGGCCGCGTTTCATTTCGACCTGATGGAAGTCACAATAAATCGCTCCTCGCAGCATCAGCTGTGACCATCTACTGAAGTGTGAGTTTGAATTACGCTCCTTCGGTTTAAGCGTCTCCACCACGCGCTCTGGCCACGCCCACCGCGACTCCGCGCTTGCTATTGGTCCGGTTTCATCCGTTTATGTGGAACCGTCCTGACGCTCCAGAGCCGCGAGCGTTGCGCTGGCTGCTGTCTCTTAAATTAGAACGTCACTAACACAGTCTCACATTCCAAAACAGTCAAAACAAGAATCATGTGAGATGTGATCTGATGTGTATTTTGGCACTGCAATTGCATTTAATAGTTGTGCTAATGTTTTTCTTGATTCCACTTAATGAAAGCTACCCTTTGGCCAGTGTTTGCATGTTCTGAGATGTAAATTTGTAAAAAATAAACAAATAAATAAAGCATATACAAAACCAATAAATGTCACCTTTGAAACATTTTTCTCATTTTTAGTTAACCAAATGCAGACAAACATCAAATATGCCCCATTAAACCTTCTCAAAGTTATTATGTATGAATGTTTTCAACACAATTTGACTGAAATAGCATCCTTACATCTGTTTCTAACTGAAAACGCACACACAGATGACTCTGGCATTGGCCTGTTCATAATGACCCTGTGCCCTTTATAGCAGTCAGTCATCACAAGATGTCCTTTCAGACACTTCTGTGTGTAATAGCCCTCATTCACACATACACTGTGTTCCTCACAAACGTAAACATATTAAACATATTTCAATCTGCTCTCCATGAGCCATAGTGAAACCTGAAACTGAAAACATAAAGTATAATTCTCTGATGTTACAGTACAATGTAAAAAAAAAAAAAGCATCAGTATGCAGGCTAAATTAGATTGCTAAAACCACGAATAAACAGAAGAAAAAAAAACATCATAATGAAATTGTCAATGTTTTTTGGTGAGGGGGATTAAATCATGAATTATTCAGTGGGATTGCTGATCAATAAATGTGTCTCCATGTTTGTAAAGTCTTTGGTCATGTGTGCATCATTTGGCCCACATAATTAAAAGGAATGCGTCCGTTTTCTGTGTTCACGGTGATGATTAGTCCTAATCTTTGGGGACCTTCCTTCCCTTCGTGCACCCTAAAAACCTTGACCCCGATCCCCCACCCCTGCCTCCAAGCCAAATCAAGGGCGATCCCCTCACCCCCTCCCCAGGGTCACAAGGACACAGTCTCATTAAAGACAGGCTGATACGCAACTGCAATGCAGACATTAAATAGCAGTATTTTTCAATTAACGCTGACAAATTCAATCAAAATTCCATAGATTAGGATGAAATGAGGCATGGGTCATTTACAAGGGGATTTAATTGCACCACCATTAGACAAATAGTACAGCAGTCACCGTTCCATTATCAATCATGTGAAGGCATCAATAGTACAGGGAGAGGATGGGGGATGGGGGGTGCTTTCTGATACGCTGCGATTGAACCAGCACCGCAGAGCGGCTAATAAATACCCTCTTTTGTACTTATAAATTATCCAGTTTAATTAACAACATGGATTATGATTGGAATATGATTTAATTAAACCTTTCCTGCATGGTGGAGTGCAGAATCATCCATTATGTAGAAGCGAGGGGGAGCGTTACCGTGGGCTAAATTAAGAAAGGCCCAGAAACACTGACAGCCCCTGAAGATCTTCTGAACGGGACAATAACTGCAACCGTGTAGTGATAAGATGCAGAGAAGTTCTGTGCTTATGCTTTTAATTGTGTAGCATACAGATGGAGGACTGGAGAAAATGCCCCGCATCTAAGAAAGGTTTACTCAGTGGGCAAACCAATTAAAGACCTCTTATTGCTACTCGATGCAGTTTTGCAGGGGAAATGGATTTTGAAATGTTGCCTGCAGCATTTGACCATTCAACATTATTTAGTTACTGTGTCTCAGGCTCAACCTTTTCATCAAGATCCAAATGTCAGCTATAATTTATTCGGCACAGTTCGCCTCTCCCAATGAAAACATGAGTCGCTGTTTCCCTCTTTCTGATCCGGTCGCATTAGGAAAGGGCATAGGCTCCAACACTTTCATATGTATGTTTAATTTGCTCTCAAATTGTTTTGGTCATAGACAAACGGCTATGAAAAGCCTGACCTTCGATTTCAAATTATGAGATCTATTTGAAATCAATTGATTAACCTTTAAATGATCCCCTGATGATAGGAGATCAGACCCATTCAAGGGCTGGCCATGTGTGACTGGTGGGGAGCGCTGGTTCTCCCTGAGGCTCAGGGCTAAGCACAGAGATTGATCTATCTCAGTCAACCAGTCCTCAGGGCTCCACACTATTGCCAGTCAATAGCCACTAAGTTTAGGGCTGCTCTACATCCATACACTCACAGCTAAACTTGTGCTACCCACTGATAAATAGGTTACAAGGCTAAAAGCCCCCTTAAGGAACTTAAGAAATTAAGCTACATGATGAATGAAAAATCTATTTATTGAATATTGATGGAGAAACAGGAAAAAATGGCAAAAGAGAATATGAAATACCACATTAACTTTAATATGTTTTATGTAATGTGCATAATTCGGTGTTCATTTAAACACTTTTGGCATCTCATAAGAACTATAAATTTAGCTTTCAGCACAGTACAGTGCAATAGAGCTGCATTGTTGTTATTTCCCTAATGACCCTCCATTGTGATTGGAGCAATGTGAGCACATTCTACACATCATTCACAACAAATCTATTCCTATCCAATTACAGAAACAATTAGTTACACTACAGGTATTTTGCATCTGCCTCTTCTGTGAAGCTAAAAGCATTTTTGGTGACATTTTTTGGCCACAGCAAGAGTCTATCCTTCAAACTTTTAAAAGTTACTAAAACAAAAATGAAGACAATCATGATGTCATGGATCAGAAAACACTCTCAGTGCATTAAGACAAACAGGCGTTAAAATGGGTACACTTTTGCATACTTTAAAAGAAGTAGGCTACTTATTTCAGAAATTATATTATTTAAAATAATATGTGTGAGTGCAAAATAAAATGTAATGTAACTGCATATTACCTGAAATATTGAATGAAAATGTATTATAGTTAAAAGTTAAAAAATAAATGCATTTAGTTGTGCTCACATGGGCCAAAAAGTACATCTTTATTAGTAATTTGTTTTTGAAATATGATTAAAGTGTACTGTTGAATGTACTGATGAGCATTTATGATAAAATAAAATATACCTTAATGTCCTTTCTATTGAAAACAGTAGGTGTATTTAAGTGTTAAGAAACATTCATGAAAGTGTACCTTCTTTAAGTACACTTAAGTAGCCCTTCATTTCATTAATATTATATTATCTGCATATACACACACTTTTTTTCCCACAAGGGTTGGAAAGTGCTGTAATTTTTATGTTGCAATTTGGTGTTTTGGGAGAAAAACACCCCAAAAAAGGATTTTAGCCCCATTGTATCATACTTGCCCCATCTTAATATTGTTTACTACATGGTTTTACATCAATCAAAAAACGGTCGACAAGAATTCCATTCATGTCTTTGCAGACAGAAGCAATAATCCAAACGCTGTCTGGCAAGTGCAGGCTGAATGGAGTGTAAAAGGGAGGTCAGTGTCACAGCTACAGGCATGTGCTTTACATCGGTTCAGACTCCCAATTGATTATGTCATTTGGTTTTGTGAGACATATATTTATATCTAAAGACACATTTTCATTGCCAGTTATACTTGGTAAATAGACACAAAGCTCAACACGGTATCCCTACAATAAAGTGCAATTCAAACCATTATTCCAATTTTAATATGCCTCACATTAAAAGGATCACACCACGACACAAGTGTGTACCATGGTTCAATTCATCTTGCTTTATTAAAGTGAGGAAATGAGGTGAGGCATCAGTGCTTTGCACCCCCAGGGCACGTTCAAGACAGATGAACAACAGGGGCAAGCACAATGATAGCACAGGATTAGCACCCCACACACACTGGAGCTCTGTACAAACGCACAAAGCAGCAGAGAATGGCTTTACAAATCCTCAAAAGCAACATTCTGATACTGTCACCATCAGTCAGCCAAAAGCACCTCACACATGCAGTCTTGTACGGCTCAAGGAAATCAATACTGCAACTAAGTGCATCTATAAAAGATCGCCATAAACATGCCAGCTCATTCAGCCCAGTCATTGAACTCAGGAAACTGACACTAACAATTGACAGCATGCCGCCTTATTTTTTATTATTATTTTTATGCATATTATTTTTGTGTAAAAAAAGTTGTAAAACTTCCCATCTAGTTATAAGTTATGTGTTCATGTTAATCAATGATAATTGACAGAATTTATAGCATCTCAGCAGGCTTTCTTATTTAACTTAATTTTAAGGAAAGAAATAAAGAAATAAAGAAAGAAAATATCATGGCTAACCAGGTGGCGAGGGTTGTATCACTTTCCAGTGTACTTAATGCACATGAAAAGTGCGTTTGCCACAGTGGTTATTTAAACATTCTACACACACATTGTTATATTTTGAATCACTAGATAATATTTTATGTATTTCTTTTATATTATTGTCCCATTTTATTTGCTATTTATCTTTTTTTATATTATTATTATTATTGTTTATTTAATTTTTTTTTATTAAAAAGCTTAAAATTAAAAGAAAGAAGGGGATAGTGATAGAAGACTGCATAAAATTTTTTAAAAAATGTGTCCACAATAAATTCATGCACAAAATGCCAATCGGTTCAACTGGTATTAGTAAGTAACAACCACTCTTTGGACATTGTACACAAATTTACACCTCCACTTTGCGAATGAATAAACTGTTTTAACCAGATATGTATAAGAATATTATTTCAAATACGTACTTCTTTGAGTTACTACGGATTACTGAATAACAATGTGTTACAACACTGCTCTTCTCTCGAACTATTGTACAGTACACAGAAGATTTAGCCTACTGTTCCAACCAGTCAGATTAACCCACAGCGCCGCCTGCAGGTCATGATAAAAAAAATACAAATTTGTTTCAGAATCAGACAGTAGCCTAAACCATGCTCAACGTGTCGAAGTGTATCGATCTCTGAGTAAAATATACAGACAATATGTTTAATCATAAACAAGAGTCACGGTCAGTAGCGTTCAGAGTCACCTATGGAGTCACATTGAATAGACTGATATAGCCTACAAATGTCCAATATAAACTCTCACATGAACACAATTTCTACATTTTAAAGAACTGTGAAGAATTAGATTAAGAACAGAAACGAGAACTTTGAAACCACAAATTAAATATCCTCAATTGTCTTGCCCCCACCATCAACTCTACGCAAAACTACCAGACATGTCAATCACAAGCAACTTTTAAACGCCCATGAAACGGAAATCCAGATGTGCTTTAATTATAGTCATTTCAAAAGCATCAGCAGCCTTCACTCTCCACAGACCTTCAGAACCAGACACCATGCTCCATGACTAGACATCAAATTCTCGCTTTAACAAGCTGAATTGAAGCCATTCTGGCTGAAGACATCCACGGGATCAGCTGTCCAGACGGTCAACATTCAATGCTCTTTTCCTGTCCTCTCTGAGTGAAAAAGCAGTCAGTTTAATTAACCTAAGTACCTTAGACCGAGTTTGTCTTGTTATTGCTTGGCTAGACAAGACATGAAGTGTTCATGTGCTCTTTGACACGTGAAAACTAGATTGGAACATAGCACTCATTAGGCCATAATAACTTATCTGTACAATGATCTTCCACTTCTGTGTGAAATATACACTTTAAAAACCTGAAAGTAAATGCAATCTTTAAAAACATGGTTAAAATTGATTTCTGGTCTTGTTACAGTGTTTGAATAATGGTTGCTTTATGGTGCTGTTTTTGACAACTCTGAGAAAGAGCTTTGATGGATTTAAGAGCAACCTTACTTCCACCATTTAGTTCAGGCTCATTCAGCGGTGGTAGGAAGAATGAAAAACTCCAGGCGACCTATGAATCCACCTTTATTCGTCTGAGAAAATAAATAGGTAATTTTTCTCCCATATGAAATAGACACCAAGATTCAGACTGTGACAAAGAGAGAGATAATGTAAACTGTTGAGTTAACCCTGTACAGATATCTGTTTGATATAGTGTAAAGTGCCTTCAAGGCTGGTGGATCCAACATCATTATGAGGAGAGGGCCACGGTTTGCTCAGACCTCCAGAGCTTTAATGAGTCTTTCTTTGCTAATTAATTCTGTACGAGTTTGACTATAGCACCGAAGCCTCTTGCTACTAAAACTCAGTCCTACAGAACACACAGAGACTGTCACAGACATGAAGCAATTTGTTTCTTGTAGGTTTACAAGGGTTAGTGGCATGGTACTTCCCCCCCCAAAAAAGAAGGGTGAAGGTACGCACATCCGAAAATGTCTTAACCAAGTGCAAGATCAAAAAATATCGTCAAAAAAGTGGAAAAAAGATCTGCACACTGTTATTCCCTTTATTTAATTTTTTTTAAAACAACGTTTCGCTGCAGAGACCTTCGTCAGGTTTCATACATGACGATCATGTTTTTAAATTAGTTTTGATTGGAATTCTGGAACACGTTATGAACACGTTTGGTTTAATCTTTTAATTATTATATATTAGTTAAAAAAAATTCACTTTTTAATATTTTAAAAATTTCACTTATTAATATTTAATCTTTTGTCTGTCAAGTCAAAGTCATGCAAAGTCAGCAACATACAGAATGATGTAGAAAAAAAGCATAAAACAGGAACTGAGAGAAGACCTCTGGAGACCCTCATGTCTAAATCATAAAGTCTTTTAAAATATCACATAATTTGACATTTTCATGACAAGGCAACTTTTATTTTTTATTTTTACCAAGAATATTTTAAAATGAGTTTTTATTTTTGATATGATAAAAGGATAGTTCACCCAATAATTAAAATTCTGTCATTATTTACTTACTTTCCTGTTGTTCAAACCTATATGACTTTCTGTCTTCTGCGGAAGTGGAACATAAAAAAGAAAATATTTTAAGGTATGTCTCAGTGCTTTTTGTCCATACAATGGAAGGCAATGGTAACCAAATCTGTTTTACCAATGTTCTCCAAAAATATAATTTGTGATAATATAATTTATGTTTCACAGAAGAAAAGTCATACAGAACTGTAGTAATACAAGGGTGAGTAAATACTGTAATGGCAGAATTTTTGATTTTGGGTGAATAATTCAACCTATCTATCTATCTATCTATCTATCTATCTATCTATCTATCTATCTATCTATCTATCTATCTATCTATCTATCTATCTATCTATCTATCTATCTATCTATCTATCTATCTATCTATCTATCTATCTATCTATCTATCTCTCTCTCTATATATATATATATACACACACACACACATATACAAATTTTCATTTTATTTGTCATGGACACTCGTGTGTCTGCACTCTCTTGTGGGAAAACTAGAAGTTTGTGAATGATGAGCAATTCTGTGGAAATCTGCAGAGATTTCTATGGCCACAGATTCAGTCTGGGTCTGGTCATAGCGACATATTGGTTTCTTCAGCATGTCTGCACTTGCAATATAAAGGACATTCTTTCCTCTTGCCCTCATGTTCTTCTTTAATATTGATTTAATCCGAAAGAACATCTAAATGCTGTATCTGCTTTCTGGGGACATGTATCATCCCTTTATCACCTCTTTCTTACTATGGTGAGTTATGTGTGCATGTTTTTTTTTTTTATGAACATTTGCTTGGAAACATATGAGAATATGTGTGTAACCGTATGTGTAAGTGCTGGTGTATGAGCGTTATGGGTTTTTCTAATGTAGCTCTGATGACAAGGGGGTGTGGATTCTAAATGGCTGTGGCTGGCAAGGTCACTGTGTCAGATTGGGCTCTATAATGTTTCCATGATCATAATAACAAATCCTCAAGGTTACAGTGCGTTGATCTTGATCACGAGGGTGCGCAGGGGTGGAATACATTCAGAGTACCAATATGCCACTCAGATCAGAATTATGCAACCATCTACATTCCCTATGTTAACTGACGTCCTTGAGGATTCTACTCACAAAAAATATGTTCCTGAATGGCGGGACCTTCACGTGCAGAACCTTCTAGACCCTCAGGATAGAGTTGGTGACGTGGAAAAAATTGTTGTGAAATTGCATGGGTCCATTTAAAAAAACAGGTGTAATAAAACAGCTGACAACTGTAGGGTAAAATGTGCTATATTATTAAAAATTAAATTAATAGTTCCATGAAATTGGTAAGTAAGATGTCTTAATGTAAGATTTTTGAAGGTTGGATTTATTTGATCAAAATACAGAAAAAAAAAAACAGTAATATCGTGAATTATTATTACAATTTAAAAATTTATTTTATTTCATTATTTTAAAACATTTTTTTATTCCTCTGATGGCATAGCTGAATTTTCAGCAGCCATTACTCCAGTTTTTAGTGTCACATGATTTTTCAGAAATCATTGTAATATGCTCATATGGTTCTCATATAACATTTATTATTATTATTATTATTATTATCACAGTTGAAAGCACTTGTGCTGCTTAATATTTTTATGGAAACTGTGATACACTTTTTCAGATTCTTTGATACAGTAAATAGAATGTTTAAAAGAACAGCATTTCTGTCATCACAACCCTCAGAGAGTTTAGCGAGGTAATATACATGGTAATGTTAATGTGTTTGGTCTTGGAGGAAAAGATCTGCTACACTGCTGCGGCACAACAAGTACTGAGACTTGCTGTTGCCAATACATCCACAGACATGCTGCTGTGAGCATGTATGAAATACCGCTGCTGCACATATAACATATATGAAATAACCCCCATATATAATATTCATAAAATCCCCCTGGAGCAGATTTATACAGGTGGAGCTGGGGAAGGTTTTCTGAAGCGCGTTGCAAATTCTACAAGAAGCACTGGTCAAGTATTTAAATGTTGAGCAGCAAGTTCATTTGCTGCTGATTATACTGTGTCAGATTGAGTTAGAATCTATCGACCTGTGCCATCTAGAGTTTTACGACAGAACTTTGTATTAATTTGAATAACTTTTTTTTTTTTTTTTTGTTGTTGTTGTTGTAATAATGCATAATCTTTACTGTCACTCGTATGCACCTTAATGCATTCTTGCTGATTATTAAAAAAAAAGATAAATAAAATCTTACTGGCTTCAAACCTTTGAATCTTAATATACATAATTTCTGCAAAATCCCACTGGCACATCTTAGCTCAACTATAATAATGTGCCACTCATATCTGTGCTTTTAAGGGGTGTTTACACAATACCATTTTCAACTAAAAATGGAAAACTTTTTGTGTATTTTGGCCTTCATTTTGGGGGCCTTAAAATGCAAACATTTGAAAACAGTGCAAGTTTTTGAAAACCTTAACGTTACCATCTCAGAGTAAACTACAAAAACTAAAATCTTTGAAAACGGTAACGTCATGCATATGCGTATTACATGTTCAGACTAAAGCAATGCGTGTTTCTTTAGTGGGATCACCAGCTACTGGCCTAGCTAGCATGCATAATACAGAAGTTTTTTGTTGTTGTTGTTTTCATGGATCCATGTGAACAGCTTGTTTTGTATGTGGTCTGTTTGTGAAACTTTTCAAAAACACAAAGAAAAACCTTCTTTAGTACATCATTGACATGTAAATAAATGTACCCTTAGTCTCCAGTGATCTAATGATGTGAGACAGTCAGACTTTGACCTGGCAAAGAAGAAAACTTGAATAAAGAGTTATGCGGATAATCACTTGCACTTCTGTTTCTCAAGGACGTAAAACAGTCATGTTCCCCACCCCTGTCCAAAAAGGCGGCAGCAGTGGCCTGTGATTTCCCAGATTCCCCTGCTGGAGCTTCTGACCGGGGCAGGCTGGTTGGTCATTAAGTGGCAGGACAGTGGTGTAATTGAGATGAAGCACACCTGGACTTTAATTGCTCACTCACCTGGTTCAACAGCCCCTCTGTGTAAGTAGCACTGCCTACCCTGTCACTCTCACTGTGGGACTGAGCCGCTAGCAGCATAAACAGCTCTGTCATACAGACGTTAGCTGACCTTTTAAAGTATTTATAAAGGTGTAACCAGTCTGCTTTCCTCCCCAGGTAAGTCCTTGTTTGAGTAATGATTATCTGAAGTGCCTGAGTAGCCAGGCCTCTCTCATCCACACAACTGGCCTGAATCCTAGACAGTTTTAGTGAGTCCATTTTCCACCGTTTGACAAACGGCTTGTAAAAAGCATGTAAATTGCACCCTAATCCCAAAAATCTCTTCAAACATGGAAAAGCCAAACAATTTTAACGGTTCAGGGGACTCATACTGCATTTGTGGAAAACTGCATTATGTAAACAGTATGTAAAACAGGTTGAAGCTGAATTAAACTCATGCTGTGCAGCTCTGCAGTGGCATTTTTTAAATACTAGAATATGTTCAAATTAATCACTTTTGATTTGCTGCATTAAAAAGTCAGACTAATTAACAAATGATTAGCAAATGATAAAGAATTACATGATGTTGGGCTAATTAGCATAACATTAATTGCTTTGTTTTATAATACCCAGCTGGCTAATTGTTCTTTCTCTCTCTTCTCCATAATTATTCCAGAAAGGAGGTGACTGTGGTTTCTCTCCTCCCCACTGAAGGGGCCTGAAGCCCATGGTTAGCTGCCTTTATATAAAATATTCATATGAGGCTGGTACTGCCACAACGTCAATGTCCATCACCCACTGTAAGGCCACCACATATGCAAAGCAGCAGGTTTAGAGCAAACCTCTTGTATTCAAAGCGAAATTACTACAACTAGATCAATACGCCATTAGTACCATCCAGTAACCACCATCTAGTAACCTGAAAAATCTCTGGACCAACAGATTGAAGGATAATGAGATTAATACCTTCTTTCCCACCAGTTTTTAATACAATGGCACCCAAGACAGCATTTAGCAGATAAGCGGCTCTATACAGAAAATAAAGTATATAAAATTGTGGATTATCACATTGTGTATACCTACACTGTATACCAGTTCAATGTGGATCTAGTTGCTGATGGTAAGAAGGATTTACAAGATATTTTGTCTGAGCAAGTACTGTAAGTAGCAAAATTGCTGACATAAACTTGAAATTTACTACCAAATCTGACCCAGAAGCTCAAAATATGTATCATTGTAGGCTCACCATATAGGTTTGGGTTGTCGTGATTTTGCCAAGACATGTTCCTGGATCAACATCTTTTGATCAAATCAAGTAAACATCAAACTGATCTGTACAAGCATATACGTATCATTAACACATGATCATATTAATAAACGAGTGTAAAGAACTACCTGATCGCTTAAGTTTGATGTCTGTATGGTTCATAACAGTCCATTCTTATTATCAACTATCAACATTACTGTCCAAAAATATAGACTTAATCCAATTCCTACCCCTAAAACTGGTTTGGGGTACAGCAAGAACATAGAGCGCTGATTTTTGATTGCACTAATGGAATAGTGTTACCCCAAAATCTTCCATAGTTCACCTTAAATAACTGCAGTTCATGTAGGAAGTTGGCCATTGAGAATGATTACAAAACGAATGATCTATTTGATAAAACGTGCAGTAAAACGGTAATATTGTGGAATAATATTACAATTGTATTATTTTACAATGTAATTTATTCCTGTAATAACAAAACAAAATTTTCAGCAGCCATTTTTTTATAAGTCTATCTATCTATATGATTTAGAAAGCTTTTGAGTCTTCTCAGATGATCTCCTGCTTTGTCTTCTTCAGAGTAACACTGTAAGCCACCAATTCTTTGTCATTTTATGTAAAAAAATAAGCCATTAAAACAGTACACTATCTCATATGCATGTGCATTCCCAATGAGCAAATTGTGCACCCAGCTCACAGGGATAGTCAAATGTGACAGCTTAAGAGAGGCTATCCTGTGGGTCAGTTTCCCAGTTATCTCCTGTCATCTGGCCTTTTTGAAGGCTCACTTTAACAATCTCCATTAAATCAGGGACAACTTCTTAATGGCTCTGTCTCACCCTTCATCCCCTAGGCCAAACCTAGGGTTGCTAAAGTTGTAAAGCCTGCATCACTATAAACAGTACCTCAGAGGTCACTGCTTGCTGCAGGAAAGGCAGCCCTGCACAAGAAAGCCCAGGACCCTGGAGCCACAGGACAGGGAAATAAATAGTAATTGCAAAACAATGGTTAAAAGGCTCCTTGAAATGAGGGAGTTGCTGTACTTTATTTTACAGCAACGGCCACAGGGCGAGAAAGGTCTGCGCTCAGGTCTCAATGAGACAAAAAGATGCATCTGACTAATCCAATCTGAATAATGTTTAATTATTAGTGCTCCTGAAGGGGAGAAATGTGTAGGGGAAATGACCTATGAGAATAATGCACAGTCAAACGAGGCATTTAATTAAAAACAGTATGAAGAGCACTGCAGGAAAAGATGACTTCAAATCATCTTTTTATTTTCAGTAATTAGGTGTGCAAATATAAGCCAGTGCACATGGGCACGTGCATAACATCTTGCATTTAAATTAGCAATTCAAGAAAAGAAAAAAAAAAACATACTCTTAACATGTCACCCAGCTCTAGGGCTCTTTTTTTGTTCTTTGGGTTAGAAGACACACACACACACACACACACACACACACACACACACACACACACGTATTCCTGATTAATTCAATTAGATGTGAGCTGAAGCTACAAAGAGCACATTGAGGTGACTATGTTTGTCATGCCCTATAAACCTGGTGAGAAGGAGGAGGGGATCCGGTAAGATCAGAGTTAAAGAGTGGGATAAAGATAGAACAAGGCAAGCCAAAACACACACACACACACACACACAGAGAGAGAGAGGGAGAAAACATACCAAGAATGACCTGGGATAAGTGGTGAGGGAGTTTATTATGTTGCAAACAAGGGGTAGCACACAGATTACTGAGAATGAAGGAATTTAAAACAGGCATCTGCTCCCATGGGAAGAGGAGTCTAAAGGAGGAAGGGAAGTGGGTCAGCTGCTTGGCAGAGCAGGCTGTCTCGTAAGCGTTGAACACTAAATACTCAGAGACCTGGGCAGAGATGTCGCACTGCAGCCCTTCTAGCAGACACAGTACGGCTGAAGATTACATGGGCCAGTAAGCTCTGTGATACTGAGAGTTTCCATATAATGCCATACGATCTTATGGCGTTATATTTGCTCTCTCTGTGTTTTTACAAATGAGCAAAAAGTGGCCCTATTTAACTAATGAAGGCATAGTTCATCTGTCATCATTTACTCCCCCTCATGTCATTTCAAACTTGTATGACTTTTCGCTTTTCTGCGCAACACAGCAGAAGAAAGTCAGTCATTTAGGTTTGGAATGACATGATGTCGAGTAAATGATGATTTACATTTTGGGGTGATTTTTAGCCACACTTTAAAATGAATGAATGAATTTCAATGTGGCATTTTATTTCAGAACTAAATTAAAGGTATAGCTAGTCCACCCATAAATGTAAATGCTGTTTTCATATCAAACATGACTTTCTTTCTTCTGTGGAAGACAAAAGAAGATATTTTGAAGAATGTTGCTGGTTACTAATAGTTTTGGTTCCCATTGACTTCCACTGTCTGGACAAAAAATACAATGGAAGTCAATGGGAATGGAAACTGTTTGGTTACCTACATTCTTCAAAATATGAGAAATGCACACAGGTTTGGAATGACATGAGGGTGAGTAAATGATTAGTTTTCACTATCCATTTAACCATTTCACAAATACAAGAGTTCTGGCATGAAACATAGATGGCGCAGTCCGATTGGTCTAACTCAATCTGACCTAATGACATCATTATCACATGGCACAGCTGATTGGTTTTCTCTTGTATCAGCAGCCAATGAGATCACTGCTCAATATTCAAAATCAAATACCTGGCTTTTGTTTGCTGTAGCAGTTAGCAGCGCACTTCAGAAACCCTCCACCTTCCCCAGCTCCACCTGTATAGATCTGCTATGAGGTGATTCATATATGCTATATGGGGGTTATTCATATGTGTTATATTTGCAGAAGTAGTATTTCTTACATGCTCACAGCAACATGTTGTGGATGTATTGGCAGTGGCAAGTCTCGTAGCAGACCTATTCCGCCAAGACCAAATACATTAACATTGTCATGTACATTACCATGCCAATCCCTCCGAGAGTTGTCATGACAGAATAGTAGTTTTATGACCACAAAGTGTCTAAATGCTTTTTGTCTTAATTTTACAGTATAAACATTATATCTATTATTTTATCAATTAAAATTGATAAAATATTTTATGAATTATATTTTGATTAAATTCTGTCTGAAAATTCTCTAAAATAATTGCCCTTTGATTTCATATATTGTTATCCAACACAACCACATTTATACATTATTATGCTTTATATTTTTTATATTATATTATTTATTTTATATTATATTTTAATTAGTGTGACATTCAGATTTCAATGTTTTTGCCAATAATTTCAGGAAATTGTCAAGAGAGAAGATTTCAAGTCAGGTTTGTCCTTTAATGGCTCTCTGGCTTCAGGTCAGGTTTTAATAAATCACATTATTAAAAAAAAAGTACAACAAAATAAATATTAAACAATACACCCAGCTTTGTACTTTATATCATGATAATTTTAACGCAAAAATATATAACCAAACTTTTTTTCCCCCTAAAAAACGATTTAATTTAAAAAAAAAAAAAAGCCAAATTTGCAGCAGAAAACTACAGTGGTACAGCAGTACTAATGCAAAGTCCTTAATTCAAGTATGAAATGTCATAATTAGCCAACAATATAACTGTAGAGAAGACACATGATGCTAACAAAACACACAGATGAGAACCAAAATCAAACAAAAAACACCCCACAAAATGTACTTGTTGAGCAAAAAAGGAAAGGATTAAACACACAGTGCTGGTAGAGATAAGTAGACTCTTTTTTGGGGAGATGTACTCATGCCCTCTGCTGGCCAGAAGAGAAACTGTGGCTGTATTTGAAATTAAGCTCTGATTGGATGACCACAAACTGTGTCACCTGTTTTGTTAGTTTAAAAGAGTGTCCATTTTCACTTCTTTTTCTTTCTCTTTTTAGTCTTTCCCTTCTTTTCTTTCTTTTGTGATTTTCCTCCTTTAGTTTTCCCTTTCTTGTGATCCTCCTCCTCACTGGCCTTGGCTGCTCGTGCCCGTTTTTTGCCCAGAGGTGTCCGGCTGTACCATGCCTATCAATACAGAAAATACAAACATAATGTACACTCATTATATATATATATATATATATATATATATATATATATATATATACAGCTGGGTTCAACACATGCACCCCTCCAGAAAGTATCACAAAAAAAAAACTGACCTTAAAGGCTTCCTCCTCTTCTTTGTAGACAGGATCTTGTCTCGCAAGAGGGGGGATGAACTCCACCGCAGTGAGGGGTCTCTTGGTCTGCTGGTTGAGGCGGTGAGAGTTCAGGACAGTTTGGATCGCCTGAAGGATGTGACCCTGAGTGTAACCATCTGTTACTTTAGCTAGAGAGCTCAGATCCAGCTTAGGGCCCAGCTGAGCACCACCTGCTTGGAGCAGCTCCTTCCACAGAACTAAACATTAAATATACATATGTTTGTCACCTCTTAAATTCATATAATGTACATACAATAAAGCAGATTTTAGAATAGAAATGCAAACTGAACTATATGTCAGCAACTTATATGAAAGACAGATTTTTACTTACTAAATCTTGAAGCATAATCTGGTCTAGGGATCAAAATGATCTTCTTGTAAACTTTACAGAAAGGTTTTATGTCTGCATCAAAAGGTCTACGAGTCGTCCCCACCACTAATACACGGTCCTCCGGTTTAATAGATTTCAGGACCTTTGGCAGGTTTTTCTTTAGTCTTTTGGGTTCCATCTAGAAATGAACAGAATGAAGAAAAAGCTGAACTGAAGAAAACAATACAGTTATGGAGAGATGTTTTTTAGGCCAAAACCTTGAAATGAGATAACATTTTAGCACTTCTGCTTCCATTGTCTCAAAGTCAAGAGTTTTTTTTTTGAATGGGTTTTTGGGTAAATGCCTGAAATAAGGCCTGTGGTTAACACAAGCCTAATATGTTTTCACGTTTTATTCCACAACATGAACATCAGTACCCCCTTTTGATAACTGGAAAAAGCGGCTGCTAACAAGTGTCTAAATATGATTACAGAAGTTGTTGTGGACGTGTAGTTCATTAATAGCCGCCATTTAGCTTTCTACTTACGGCGACTGTATTTAGGCTTCAAAATTAATTTTGTTGTGTTCATTTGTGATCATGAACAAAACATGTAAGAATCATAGTTTTGATGGTGATAAAAAATTACATGGTAAATTTTTTTATTTTTATTTTTTTTTGTTTGTTTATTGAATCAGGGTGATGCTAATTTCCAGGTTGGCCTTTCTATTAATATTATTAATATTAATATTACCACAGTGTGTCTTCATCTTTAACCACAAGAGGTCAGCAGAGGCCACCTCCTCACATTGACAATGTCTTTAAAAATGAGTTTGCATACATTGGAGGACTGTGAATGAAGGACTAAACAAATGAAGAAGAATATCACAGCTGATGGTCTGGTATTAGAGTTGTATGCCAGGATGAATTGAAAGTTATGAGTTTATTTAGTAAGTGTTCTACTGACTGTGAATATAAGCTGACATGACACTCTCCCTGCTGGTAGACAAACCTCTTTCTCCAACTTTGGAACTTTCTTGTAGAATGTTTTCTCAGCATCGCCAATCCAAATGATTGAGGGCTGCAGCTGCCGAGCCACCTGCCAAAACACGACAATGTTCCTCTAACGCAGGCCAAACGGTACAACAACACAAACAATCGTCACCTCTCACTCACAAACAATCACTTATCGGCCAGAGAAGAAACAACACATGACTGTAATCAACACTGCCCCCAAAACACATGGTACCACATTAGTGAAGTGAGTTCATGTTTTAATATCATTTGACTGAAAACAACGCGTCCTGCTCACTACTGATTTACAAAGTTTTCTGTAAATCCCACATATACCTATAAACTATGTTCTCTCTAATTTTCATTGTTGATCAAAACCTAATTTCTGATGAGAAGACCATTTGGCCATCTGAGCAGAACCCCCCAATGTTATTATAATAATAACATTATTATTATAATTATTAATTATTTACTAGAATTTTGGTAGATAATGCTATTTTAAACAGTAACTAAACACACACACACACACACAGACACACATATATATATATATATATATTGGCCAAAATTGTGGGCCAAAATTCCTCCACAGCGATGTGAAAGACTCATTGCCAGTTATCGCAAACGCTTGATTGCAGTTGTTGCTGCAAAGGGTGGCACAACTAGTTATTAGGTTTAGGGGGCAAGCACTTTTTCACACAGGGCCATGTGGGTTTGGATTTTGTTTTCCCTTCATAATAAAAAAAACTTCATTTAAAAACTGCATGTGTTTACTTGTGTTATCTTTGATTAATATTTAAATTTGTTTGATGATCTGAAACATTAAAGTGTGACAAACATGCAAAAAAATAAAAAATCAGGAAGGGGGCCAACACTTTTTCACACCACTGTATATATATGTTAGGTTTTTAGTTACTGTTTAAAATAGCATCATATTAAAGGTATATACACATACATATATATAACATATTTAATATTTATTATATTTGTTATCAGATATCAGTAAATATTCGTTGATTAGTAATATTAGTAATTTTATGTTTATATTTTATATTAATGTTATATACACAAGTTTGTATGTATAGGTTTTTATACTGGAAAATATTTAGCTGCCTTCGTATTTTAGAGGAAGGGGGCATCATACATCCTTGGCATCAAACAGCTAAAAATAGAAGGTCATTCTGGTGTTCTGCATGCATAAAATCTTCGGTCACACTTTATATTAGGTGGCCTTAACTACTATGTACTTACATCAAAAAATAAGTACAATGTACTTATTGTGTTCATATTGTATTTCAAAACACTTTTGCTGCTACTGAGGTGGGATACGGGTAGGTTAGGGACAGGTTTGGTGGTATGGGTAGGTTTAAGGGTGGGTTAAGGTGTAAGGGATGGGTCAACGGTGTAATTATAAATGTAATTACATAAATTAATTACAGATGCAATTACATAAAGGTATTATTAACAATATAAGTACAATGTAAGAACATGCATGTACACAATAAGTGCATTGTACCAAATGATTAATTTAAATGTAAGTACATAGTAGTTAAGGCCTCCTAATATAAAGTGGGACCAAATCTTCATACTGTAGTATACATAGTATATTCTGTAGTAAGTGTTAGTATGCTATAGTAGTACATTTCTGCCTTCTGTCTTAATTTCCTGACAGAAGTCAAATATGGCCTCTGTGGGCTTGTGTGTGTTTGGAAACGGTCAATATATTATAACTCTTTTTAGTACTGCTATGAACTTGAAATCTCTGTAGGCTTCTGTTTTATGATGCAGTCCATAGCGAATTAATCAGCACTGCATATTTTCACACAAGATTTCACAGATTCAGTTCCATAATGAAAATCAATGGATATGGGGATTGCCTCATTCATTTAGCTGTAATTCAAGAAATCACTAGCTCGTTTTTTCCCACACATTTCTGAGTTAGCCCACTGGATTTGCGGATATGTTTTGGCCTCCACAGCAGCAACATCAGAAGTGTATGCGATCAAAAACAGATTAGAAGGAACAGTACTCCCTAAATGAAACTTTCATCTACTGTTTGTAACAAGAGAGATTTGCATTGGGCAAGAATTTGGAGAAGTGATTCATCTCAAAAAGGGCTAAGTGAGCAGGAAGTCATGTTGGCACCTGGTTTTATTCCCAGCATGCATTAGGAGAGGTGCTGAAAGACCACCATCCAACACAATGCTGAGCGCAGAATCTCAGAATCCCCCTGCCTCATCCTGCCTTGTTTATCTGCTGTGCCAGATGCTCTCAGGAACAGTTCTTCAAGTAGAACTTCCAAGCCTGGTATTTCCCTCTCTTAAGGACACAAATACGGTCACAGTAAACTATCCTTGTGGGCAACAGCACAAATTGATATGAGCTGGTCTATGCGCTGCGATTTATTAGTAAAGCTTTATTACTAAATGCAAGAGGTAATGTGGGGATACAGTTTTGGCCTCACAGGTTAAACACGCGAGTTTATTTATGTACAGTACTAAACACTTCTTGAAATGTTAAGCGTCACGTAAACAACGTCTTTTTAAAAGTATTTTGTTACCATGATGACAGAGAGGAACGTTTTTCCATTTGCATTAGTGTTTATGTTTGGAAGTCATGCCAGAATAATTTTCATAAACAGAAAAACATCAAGCAAAACTTGAAATTTCACACCATTTTAGAAGATGTAAAAAATCCTGATGCAAAGCTACAGTACATGCACAGCAATCAATCACATATCAGTTTTTATGACACATGGAGCTAAAAGAAGCTTATGGGGTTTCAACATTGGAATCTTGGCTTTCTATATTCCCAGGAGGTGTATTTTGAGAGAGTCCTCAGATGATTTCTCCTCACCTTGAAGACCACGTGCAGGAGGTATTGCAGTCCGCTTTTGCCTGGATATTTGCCAGCTAGTGTTGCAGGAGAGAGGTCAAATAGGTTCGCCCCAGTCTCGGTGCACAGGGCATGGACCAACATCTTCTTCCCAACACCTGCCGGCCCCGTAAGCAGCAGAGCCCGGATCAGGGGCCCTCTTTCATGGACACACTGAGAGCCTATGGAGACCAGAAGAGGGAGCAGTGAGTGTTCTATCCTTTTTCCATGTTCCCATCGTCGATCTTGACCTCTTACACTTTTATCATCATTAATATTACTGACATTATTCTGCACAAATACTGTATATCAGATAACCATCTGTATACACCAGTGGAATAAGAGTAATTGTTTAAAAGTCCTCTCAAGAGTATTGCGAGATAACTTGCGATATAATATTGTTGTAACAAAGAAGGAAAATCCGCTTTGACTCCAGCTGTTTAAACTCTAATACACCTCACCCAATCATTCATTTATATCTAAAGACAGGGAGGAACTATCCTGCGAACTCTATACTCATTTGATTAGGAAGTCAGATGTCGGCAAAGGTTGATTGCTCTGGCTGCCGGTGCTCAGTGATATAAGAACAATAGTTTAATGGCTCTCTAGGGCTAAGACACAGGTGGTGTGAGATCCTTCTGATGGATGCCGTGGTAAAAGGGCTCCAACTGGACAGAGCTCAGGATGCAGTGAGCGGGCATGAATGTGAGACCACACAGACACACAAACAGAAGCATACACAAACATACGCCTACCAGTACACACACAAACATCCGGCCACACACACACACACACACACATTTGCACAAACAAACACGTCCGCACAGATGGAACGCATGCACGTAACAGGTGCTGTGCAAAATCACGTCTCTGTTCTCAATGAGTCCCAAAAGCACTGTAAATGTATACCGGTGGTCCATTTTTGATAACATTATATTAAGTAAGTCATTACTCACTGAAAATCTTGGCATGCACCCATCTGTTCTTGCTGTGTTCATGATAGAAGTAGCAATGTCTGTTTCATTGTTTTGAGTTGGATCTTTTTAATGAATAAGTTAACTCAGTTCACAAAACTGCTCTGAATGATTAGTTAACAAATTGGAATGATCAAAAATGTTAAATTAATAACAACTTAAATTTCTGTTTGTTCATCACACAAAGTTTTAGCAAATATTATAGTAGATATTAGAATGCTTTTACTTTGTATGGCCTATTCTTAACATAATTTCATGGAGCCAAAGTATTCTTTTTGAAGCTTGAATGTCTCAGTTCATATTCATTGTAAGTGAACAGAAAGAGCATTATCATTCTTCCAAATTATTCTTTTGTGTTCCACGGAAGAATATGAGTTTGGAGTGATATGAAGGTTAGAAAATTATGTCAGAATTCTCATATTTGGGTGGACTACTCCTTGAAGTGAAAAGAAGCATTGTGTAACCCGCCCTGAGATAAGAGGCAGGCATTGAGAGCATAGAAAGAACTGTAGTGATACATGCTCATATTTTGTATGTGAGGGTATTTTTCCTCACATTTCCAGCTTTCTTAGACGTCTCAGAGATAACCAGAAACCATTGCTCTTTAAAGGAATAGTTTACCCAGAAAATAAAATTTGCTGAATATTTACTCACCCTCAAGCAATCCACGTTATTGTAAATGAATTTGTTTCTTCAACAAAACAGATTTGGAGAAGTTTAGCATTGCATCACTTGCTCACCAATGGATTCTGTGTATAAATGGTTGCCGTCAGAATGACAGCTGATAAAAACATCACAATAATCCACAAGTAATCAACATGGCTCCAGTCTATCAGCGAATAGAAAAGCTGTGTGTTTGTAAGAAACAAATCCATCATTAAAACATTTTTCATTTCAAAACATTTATGCTTATTGCATTCTCCAGTGAAAAAAAGTTGTCTCATTTGAATCAGGAGAGAAATATGCGCAGATCATGTACTCATATTTTGTCCAGAAGGGATGGTTTAAAATGAAAATGCCTTGATGGATTTGTTATTAAAAAAACACAGTTTTTCACTCCATAAGAAGTTAATTGATGGACTGGAGTTGTGTTCATTACTCATGGATTAATCTTTTGTGAGCAGGTGATGTACTGCTATATTTCGCAAAATCTGTTCTGATAAAGAAACAAACTCATCTACATCTTGGATGGCCTAAGGGTAAGTCAATTTTCAGCTAATTTTCTTTCAAATCTGTAAGCAGCAGGGGGCGATACAAACAGAAAAATCACCACCAGGGTGCCAGGTGTGTGTTGCATGAGTAGGGCATAGGTTACATCCTAATTCAAAAACTATCCTAAATAATATTAGAATTTAATTTAAATTAGAGTTAACCTGTCTAAAATCATAATCAAGTGGTATAATACTTTTTGTGTGCTTATGTACATGCTTTTTGGGCTATTGTCCACATGAAGAAAGGATGAGTTTGTAATGCTTTACTTTTGACTTTTTCTTTTTTTTTGAAGTTGAAATCTGTCAAGGAATGCAAAGCCAAAGCTGCTGCTGCATTTTTTTCATTATACAAAGTTAAAAGTTAAGAAATACTATTACTTATAAGGTAATAAGCTCAATTTAGCTATCAAGATACAGTACCTGAATACTGTTTCACTAGACTGGCACAAACAAGGCTCAGTTGTCTCAACTGGACAGTTAGGTTGGCACACAGTTGTTTTTGTAAGCTGATTAAGAATTTAAGAAAATATTTATAAAGACTGTAGGAGTTCCAGCTGTGTCTCAGGTATGAATCTTTGGAATTAATCATTTGAACAAAATAGCTTTCTAGTGTACAAATGGTTCCAGTAAAATAAACACCATGAGTTTTGCATGTGGTTCAATGGAGAGTTCAACTTTCTAGGCCAGTAAGCGCCCCCTTGAGGAAGCTAATTTGTCTCTCATAGAAAAGTTTCATAGGTTATTAGCCAACCATTGCTGCACGTTCAAATGTATGGACTTCACCATCACCAGCGAAGTTCCTACTGTTATTGCGCATTGTAAAAGTGCAGTAGGGAGCACAGCCTATGTTTATGCGTGAATGAATGTGCATCTGCGTGTACACTTCCCTAGCACCACGTTTTAAACATGATTATGATTAAAAACTAAATTACACTTCCTAATCTCCCCCAACAGCTCTGTTAAAAGGGCCATTGTGTTATGGAGGAAGTCCATTTGACCTTAAAATATCTGCAAAGTTTATCAAGTATAAAATGGTTTACAGACAAGCTCAGTGAAGGACAGACACTGTGAGAACCTTTGCTTTTCTATAACCACCTACAAAGTGGTTGTTCTAAACAACAAAGTTCATGTATTTCACACTGTCCCAATTAACAACTGCCATTTTTGATATGCTCAAATCAGACTTACTCGAGTCCGCCCAGTAAAATGGTTTGAGTGATTATATTTCTAGGGATGGATAGGTAATAACACAAGAAAGAAAAGAAAAGAATGTAAGAAAGTTTAATCTAGTGGGTAGATCTAAGAAGACTTGATCTCTTTAGAGAGACGCATATCTCAGGCTGAGGCAGGACAATTATCAAAACTACATAAATCTAGGATTTATGTCTTATTAGAAAGCACACACTGAGTAGGAATTGAGAAAGTGGATAATGAATCTAACGATTAATCTTTCCTCTCTCTCTTTGTTCCTCTTTTTATCAAGCTTAGACCAGAATGATTTTCTCTGTTGGCTAATGTTGGTTTATATTTATTTGGTGCACCAGTTTTGCTTCTAGGATAATGAAATGTCTGAAGAAACAAACAAAAATGTCCTTTAAATGTCCATTAAAACTGTTCCAAACTATTAACTCCAAATGCAAAGTTTTTTTTTTTTAAATGCATAAACAGCATTTAACAGTCTAACATGTAAAAACACTAGGCCAGATATTGTATTAGCATTAGTCAAATTAGAAAGTAACTTGTGCCAAAATGCTGCTAAGTTTGATGAGCCACAGTCTTTGACATCAATGACAAAAGATAGGGAAGATTTTTGTCCACCTTTCTGAAGTCAAGTCAAGTCACCTTTATTTATATAGCGCTTTTACAATACAGATTGTGTCAAAGCACTTAACAGTATCAAATTGGAGGATAGAGTGTCAGTAATGTATAATGATAAGATTAAACACTCAATTTTCAGTTAAAGGCATTTCACAACAAAATGGAAGTAGCGACAGATTGGTTTTTGATCTTGTGATGCACATCCTGAAGAATTATCAGGAAAGAAAAAATGTGGGGACGTGGTTCTATGCATCGATTGATGATTAGGTTTTGAGATTTTGGCCATTGCTCTCAAAAGTAGATGCAGATGAAAGTGAGCTTGTAGAGGTGAGGTAAAAAACATTTGAATTATCAGTTATAAAAACTGAATTATTCACAATAAGATAATATTGCGCTTAGAAAACAAACAGGGTGAATTTTCATTTCATGCAGACAAAGTTGATTTTCTTTGCTCTGCTTTTGCTTTATTGGGAGCAATCCAGGTTTGTACTTGCAGGGTAGACGATCTGTTACCCTCCTCTGGGAATGCCGCAATGAGGGACCTCTGGAGAGACATCGCACTCTCTTATACCACAGGGATCTTTAGGGATATAGATGTCCTGACTCCTGTGTGTGATTGTTTTGCCGCTGCTGACTGATGCGTCTTTGTTTTAGCACTGAACTCTGTTTATGTGGTAACCCTTTTCTGCCTAGGGCCGCGAATCACTGAGGGAGAGTCTAACTCTCCCTGCAAAGTGTTGTTAAGGTTACAGCCCACCAGGACAGCGTGTGTATGATCTGCCTGATCCCTGTGCTGATCCCACTGAGCCCATGCTGGGTTATTAAATGAGAAGTGAGTGGTATAGCATGAATGTAGCTATTGATTCTGTGATACGGGACACCAGGCATTGCTATGGCAATGAAGCATTTGCTCCAGAGAAAGTTACAAAAGACCATGAGCTGCTTATTAGGGTCAAGTACAGTTCAGAAGGGCAGCTAGAGTGTGTTCTGTTACCTACTCTAACACACACACACACACACACACACACACACACCCACCCAAATGTGTGCATGGATCTGATAGTACTGCTCCTGAAAAATTGATGTGAGCCACTATAGTTCCCTAGACTTCACTAAGTTCCCTAGAGGTTCTTAAGCGCAATGGTGGTATTTTTACCCTCAAAAGCCTCTTCATTATTATAGCGTCAAGTTGTTTGGTGCTTCATAATGCATTCGGGTCAGCTTTGTTCATTTTTGGAAGAGATACATAAAAACATTTTTCAAAATGCCTAGGTTTTAATACAGAAACAAAACTTTGGAGGGGGGGGGGGATTTTTTGCAGTCATCAATGAATTTGAATAGAACAGTTTCAAAAATACAGTAAAAATAAAATATTTTATATATTGTAAAATATATAGCCTACACACACACACACACACACACACACCATCATGAACTGAATTTTGTTGATGAACATGAATATGCATGCCTATTGATAAACCACTGCAGCATGAAAAAATCATTGCCTTTTTCATCTGAAAGTGAAAGTTTATGTGAATGTTTTAAAACATTAATAAGTAATATTAATGGTTTTGTTAATACTGGTCATTATCAGGTCTGGACTGTATGCTCTTAACATTTTCATATGAAGATATATTCAAATAAAATGTCTCATGATTATAAATTTTTTTGCATCACAGTGTTTACATTTAAATTTTAAAGTTTAAAATTATTTCTCAATTTTTTAAATGAATAAAAAAGGGGTAACTGTAGTAATAACATGGTTATACATGGTAACAATTAAAACTAATACTTTGCACTCACTTATTAATGAAAGTTATTGATCAAATACAATATGGATTTTGTTATTATTTTATGACTGTTTTACAAGGCTAATGTTCTTTGGAATGCAAAAATGAGCTAGATTGTGAATGTGTTGTGGGTATAAATGTTTACATAAATATATAAATAGTTATTTAGGAATATTTATCTCTCATTTTGCAGGCCAGCAAAACATACGTCATTCGACTTGAGTAGTCACCAGAGTAGTACCAGACACCAGGTGTTTTTGTGCATTTTTATAATGACTAAAATGAAGGGAAGCAGTGTTGACTTGGCCTGACTAGTCAGAGCTGGTTACACTCACCCAGAGGCAGGACGCCATACAGTGCGATGAGCTGTCTGACATCAGAGAGAGATGGCATGGGCTCAATATCTGCTTGCCGCAATGTTGTGCCCAGGTAACTATACTCACCTAGAGAGACAAGGAAAAACATATGCCAGAGTGTTTTACATATGTTATCAAACATCAGACATCAATGGCTACTTGCCAGCATTGCATCACATCACTGTTACAACCCTGGTTTCCATGGAATGGAAAAAAAAACAATGTCAGAGGAACAAAGTTGTTCCATCACATAGCAGTCGATGTGGTTTCTATACTTGAAATGCCACACCCTGTTCCTGTAAGAAGACACTAAACAGAAACTAAATTTTAAGGCTTCATTTTTGTGCCATTTTAGAGCAATATTAGGTTGCTACGCTGTGCAGTTGAACCGTTGATGAGTCATAAAATCCATTGTGATACACACACGTTCACAGGGATGTGATTCAGCACTGCGCACGTGTCTGTGATCAAGTCGCTTTAGCAGTAAAACCCAGTTTGAAGCCCTGGCCAATGCATTGCATCATAAACCATCATTTACGCTGCTATACAACTGAGTTAACTGATTTCAATGTGCGTGTGAGATGTAAGAAATAGCAACACATGAAAACCACTCAAAGCAGTGTTTGTAAGTTGTTCTAGGAAAGACCCCTCAATGTACAATAAATGTTCACTTCAAAGCTACAGCTCTTGAGATTGGACTTTATGTATTTTAGCTATACTAATTATTTCCAAGAATTATCAGCAGGAATACTGAAATGTTTAGAAGACAAATGACTTCAGAGGAAGTTTGGAGTCTATAAGTGTGACCACAGCCATTGAACTGGGACAAGAGTCTCTCTTTTCATGTGGCATTGCACTGTGCCAGGAAACAGAGGGGAGGGAATAATTCTTAAGGGGCCTTCAACTTCTTGTGCCAAATGAAGATCTAGTCTTTTCTGGTACCACTGACAGAGCGGACTATAAGATCTGATTGTCCAATAATAAGAATAATACTACTAATAAATAAATAAATGAATGAATGGTTACAAAAAATGAAGTGACAGTTAATTTGTTTTGTTTCGTTTTTTATAATAAATTTATCCAAGAAAAAACAATGAAATAAATAATCCATTTATTTAAATATGCTTAACTTTTCAAAGTATAATTATAGTTCGTAATAGTTTCATAGCTCTAAAATTTGTTTGATACTTGATATGCCGTTATACTTTTAATTAATTTTAGTTAAATACTTAACATTTATTATTATAACAAATATGTACACCATTTATAGACTACACAATTAGAAGAAAATATGTCATACAACTGAAATGTTTACATCTTCTTGTAATGTTTAGTTTAAGCAGGATAGTTCATCCATGAATAAACATTCAGTCATCACTCACTCACCCTTATATGTCTTTCCAAACCTGTATGACTTTCCTTGTACTGTGGAACATAAAATACTGCAGGTCTTTTACACTGCAGGTCTTGATGCACAATTCCAATTTATCGACTATATCTTATTCTTTTGATGACCAGTTTACATCATCTTTTTAAAGTGATCCGTATCCAATATATTTACACTATATACTTGGCTAACCTTAGGCCTGAAAGGAAGTAAAAATGGCACGATTTGCAGTTATCGCAGTTGGTGTTCACTTGAGTTGATGTCATTTGCCATATAGCTAAAGCTGTAAAGCCAACTCCTTGTTACAAATATGGTAGAACCATTACCTCTACCACAAAAGACTGCTTTATAAATAATCTCTCTGACTTATCTCAGTTCCTCAGCATATCCAATAGCTCAGAACAACTTGATGATGTAACTGAAACTATGGACTCTCTCTTTTCTAGCACTTTAGATGCGGTTGCTCCTTTACGCTTAAGGAAGATTAAGGATAAGTGTCCAACACCGTGATATAATGAGCACACTCGCGCCCTAAAGAGAGCAGCCCGGAAAATGGAGCGCAGATGGAGGAAAACTAAACTAGAGGTATTTCGTATAGCTTGGCGGGAAAGTACCCTATCCTACAGAAAAGCATTAAAAACTGCTAGATCTGATTACTTTTCGTCTCTTCTAGAAGAAAACAAACATAACCCTCGGTATTTATTCAATACAGTGATTAAATTAACGAAAAGTCAAGCATCAACAGGTGTTGGCATTTCCCAAGAACATAGCAGTAATGACTTTATGAACTACTTCACTTTCAAGATCGATACTATCACAGATAAAATTGTATCCTTGCAGCCGTCAGCTACAGTATCACTTCAGATAGCGCACTATAGATCCCCTGAGGAACAATTCCATTCATTCTCTACTGTGGGAGAGGAAGAATTGTATAAACTTGTTAAATCATCTAAACCAACAACATGTATGTTAGACCCGATTCCATCTAAACTACTAAAAGAGCTGCTTCCAGAAGTCATAGATCCTCTTTTGGCTATTATTAATTCATCATTGTCATTAGGATATGTCCCCAAAACCTTCAAATTGGCTGTTATTAAGCCCCTCATTAAAAAAACACAACTTGACCCCAAAGATCTAGTTAATTACAGACCGATCTCAAATCTCCCTTTTCTGTCAAAGATACTAGAAAAGGTAGTATCCTCACAATTATATTCCTTCCTAGAGAAAAATGATATCTGTGAGGAATTCCAGTCAGGATTTAGATCTTATCATAGTACTGAGACTGCTCTCATTAGAGTTACAAATGACCTGCTTCTATCATCTGATCGTGGTTGTATCTATTTATTAGTTCTACTGGATCTTAGCACTGCGTTCGACACTATCGACCACAACATTCTTTTGAATAGACTAGAAAACTTTGTTGGCATTAGTGGAAGCGCCTTAGCATGGTTCAAATCGTACTTATCTGACCGCCATCAGTTCGTAGCAGTGAATGAAGAGTGTGACGAGTCGATTGCCCTCCCCCTTTTCTTCATCACCACCCCGTCCCTTATTCGCCGCCCTTCACCAGGCTCCCGACGGGAGTGGGTGTGTGAGAGAGGAGGGGCGTAGGAACAGCGAGGGCTGGCGGCGTGTGATGAGGCACAGCTGGACTGAATGAAGCCTCATCACCGCCGCTGTTAAATGCCAAGCACGCCTCTCCTCGGGAGACCGGTCTCTTCCCCCGTGCATGCACGCTGGTGTCCTCGTGGGTCCAGGAAGGGTGCGTTGAGGGACGTCGTGCCACCAGAGATGTGAGCCGCAGGATCCAGAGTCAGGATGAAAGCCGCACCCGTATTACGGCCGACGGGCCAGGATGCCGGGCCGTTCAAGTCCCGCCAAAGGCAGAGGAAGAAGAGGAAGAGCCGCCGCTCAGAAGAAGCCGCCGCCCCTCGTAACCGGACCAGAGCGGGAGCGCGTGCGGCCACCGGACTCCGCCCCTTCCCTGGACCCTTCCTCCTGGAACACTGCCCTCCTTCACAAGCCCCGTAGCACAACGAGGACACCAGATCCCCTGTTTCGTTTGGACACTTCTTCCCCCTTAGACACTTTATTTTATTGATTTTTGTTTAATAAAAGCCTCTCCAAGGCCTGACGCCACACCCACTGTGTCTGTCGTTGGCTCCTCCCGTCACAAGAGGTATCATATCGAACACAAGTGCAGTATGGAGTACCTCAAGGCTCAGTACTAGGGCCGTTACTTTTCACGCTCTATATGTTACCCTTGGGAGATATTATCAGGAGACATGGTGTTAGCTTTCACTGTTATGCTGATGATACTCAGCTCTATATTTCTTTGTGGCCCGGTGAAACACACCAAATTGAGAAACTAACGGAATGCATAGTCGATATAAAAAACTGGATGACGAGTAATTTTTTACTGCTAAATTCTGAAAAAACAGAGGTGTTAATTATTGGACCTAAAAACCCCACATGTAATAACCTAGAACATTATCTAACACTTGATGGCTGCTCTGTCAATTCCTCTTCATCAGTCAGGAACCTAGGTGTGCTGTTTGATAGCAATCAAGCCATGTTTCTAGCATCTGTAAAACTGCGTTTTTTCATCTCAAAAGCATATCTAAATTGCGACCAATGCTCTCAATGTCAAATGCAGAAATGTTAATTCATGCGTTTATGACCTCAAGGTTAGACTATTGTAATGCTTTATTGGGTGGTTGTTCTGCACGCTTGATCAACAAACTACAGTTAGTCCAAAATGCAGCAGCTAGAGTCCTTACTAGAACCAGGAAATATGACCATATTAGCCCGGTTCTGTCAACACTGCACTGGCTCCCTATCAAACATCGGATAGATTTGAAAATCTTGTTAATTACTTATAAAGCTCTGAATGGTTTAGCTCCTCAGTACTTGAGCGAGCTCTTATCACATTATAGTCCTCCACGTCCACTGCGTTCTCAAAACTCTGGCCGTTTGATAATACCTAGAATATCAAAATCGACTGCGGGCGGCAGATCCTATTCCTATTTAGCACCCAAACTCTGGAACAATCTACCTAACACTGTTCGGGAGGCAGACACACTCTTGTCAGTTTAAATCTAGATTAAAGACCCATCTCTTTAGCCTGGCTTACACATAACACACTAATACACTTCTATTATTCAAATCTGTTAAAGGATTGTTAGGCTGCATTAATTAGATCAACTGGAACCGGGAACACTCCCCATAACAATGTACTCGTTACATCGTAAGTAGAATGGCATCTACGCTAATATTTGTCTGTTTCTTTCCTATTCTGTTTCTCAGTCCGTATCCGATCAGATGGTGGATCAGCACCAAGAGATGATGTCTGCAGCCCTGATCGTCAGCGGAGACCAGGACACCCAGATGACCCCCAGAGACATATCCCCAGCGAAAACCTCGATTAAATACAATAAAACTAAAAAATATAACAAAATAACTAAAATATAATAAAATACCTAACTACATAATACTACTATTGTTAGAAATTGCAACAAAATTAAAATAGAAATATAAACTTTTGAACTGCGGGTTTCGTCTGGTCAGAGGAGAACTGGCCCCCCGACTGAGCCTGGTTTCTCCCAAGGTTTTTTTTTTCTCCATTCTGTCACAGAGGGAGTTTTGGTTCCTTCCCGCTGTCGCCTCTGGCTTGCTCAGTTGGGGACACTTAGGGTGAATCCCATTTCTCTGTCTTACCCCTTCCCCTTCCCCTACCCCTTCGTCTTACCCCTAGCCCTTGTCCCTCGAAACCGAGTGGTAAGCGCTAGGGGTGAAAACATACCACTATGAAATGAGACACCACTTGGTTACGGTTACGTCATCATACACCGTCGCTAGCTGGCTGCTACATCACCAGAGCCGACAAGTGTTGATCACAAACTTTGGATCGTTTTACAAACTTGTTAAAACTGTAGATATGCATGAAGTCCATTCAAGGCTAGTCTGCGGGACTGTTGTGCAAATCAGCAATGTAATGTTAGCGTAGCAAACTAGCGATTTTTTAAAAACGTTTCAATTAAGAACATGGTTGCAAATATATATGTACAGGACTGTCTAGAGCACAAAACAAGACTGTCGCAATTTTTAAATAAATTATTTAAGCCGAAAATACTTGAATACTTGATGATCTGGTGTGTGTTCTGGGTACCCCTTGGTTTCAAGTAAGCTCGTGAAAATTCTTGGTTTTAAGGGGTATCTACCACTTCCCCTTAGCCCTACCCCTCGATCAAAACGAGAATTGGGATAGCCCTTACTCTCACGTGAACGCGCAAAACTAAGGGGAAGGGGTAAGGGGAAGGGGTAAGACAGAGAAATGGGATTCACCCTTAATTTCTAGCGATTATCGCCGATTTGATTGCACAGATACTATTTAAACTAAACTGAGCTAGACAATGACACCTCTGAATTCAATAATGAAATGCCTTTAACTGAAAATTGAGTGTTTAATCTTATTATACATTACTGACACTCTATCCTCCAATTTGATACTGTTAAGTGCTTTGACACAATTTGTATTGTTAAAAGCGCTATATAAATAAAGGTGACTTGACTTGACTGTCTCTTTTTCAATGATGTACAACTCGCATTGACAGGGAAATATCTGATCTGTCCACTTACATGACAGATGCAAATGCACGTGTCTGATTCATAACAGAGTTATTTCCACATTTGAATGAGGCCTGAAACTGATCTGAGAATGTTGGAACCCATGTGTTTTTTTCCTGCTTACATGTTCGTGGGTCATATCTGATCTGTGCCACATGGGCACAAAAAAAAAAATCAGAATTGGGATACTTGAACCATGTAATGTAAATGCAAAATAAACTAAGTCATATGGGTTTGGAATGACAGGATAAGGGTAATGATCATTTATGTCAATGCAGAATTGACCAAATTAAACCAGTTTTGGGTCAGGTAATTACAGAATGTCCGAGACTAAAAAGAAGTGACTGTTATCTCAGTGGTGATTGTGTTTGGTTTTTACCAATGTAATCTGACAACTTGATGTTCTTTGGCCTGATTATGAAGCCTTCCATTACAAGCTCCTCATACAGAGATTCTATGGTCCTAGAGGGAAAACAAAAAGAGAGGTAGACAGAAAGTTTAGGAGAAAGAACAAGAGAAAGAGCATTGCAAAACAAGAGAGCAAACTGATCAGTCATGCTGTGTATCTGACGCAACCTTCTATTACATCACAGCGTTCAAAGCCAGCCATGAATTCTTCTGCTCCACATGGACGTCCGCCATTTACCCCCTGAGCTCCAAACCCTGACACTCACAACGCCTGGGCACTTTCCAAAGACACAATCCCTCTCTTGTAGAGCTCTCTCAGTGCACTGGTGTCTAACATATGATCTACATCTCCCAGTGCAAACAGTGGCAGGGGTCAAATGTGCGCTTTTAGCAATGATTAAACTACATTACAATATTCTTGTGAAACAGACTTTGCATTTTAAAACAGTTTGGTTATTCAAACCTGTCAGCTGTGAGATCCTTCTCTTTCTTCTTCTTCTTCTTTCCAGTCTTCCGCCCCTTCTTTTTTTTCTAAAGCAAAGAAAATGTGTTTTTAGTTATGGACAACAAGATATGAAAATAATTATGATTCAAGAAGGGTAGTACAATATTTTGTCATATGACAGTACCAGTATTAATGTTTCTGGTTTGTATTAAAAAAGATTGAAATAAGCCATAATGTGAATCAAAGTGTGCTTAGATTAGTGTCAGACTGTAAATGAAGTTTATTTTTCTTTTAACAGCAAGGAATATGTACGTGTCTGTTTCAGTATATTAAATCTTCTGACCCCACAATGAAAAATCTTGATAACAGATGTGTGGCATATGTGCTTGCACCCAAAATGAAGAAATCCTGAAAAACATCTGGTGACTTGACTTAAACAAATCGATAACACTGTGTATCACTTCGCGTGTGTTTTCCTGATTGTCCAGAAAGAACTCTTAAAACAACCGTTTTTATGCAGCTTGCTGGAGACACCCTGGAACCTGCTGTAATTCAGGGCTTTTCCAAACCACAAATGAACCAGACTAGCAGGACTAGCAGCCAGGTATTTTCTCAGATGATACGTTACCAAACGTTCTAAATATTTATTGGGTGAGGAATAGCAAATATCCACTGCTTTTTCTCAGAAACCACTGGACTGAGTGTACTGTGATTCCCCAAAATATTATTATGGAGAATTTTAGATTATTTCCTGGCAGGTCTGAGTTTGTGAGTCAATGATATTAAGATCGAAAACACCCTGCAAGTGGAGAAGTTAGTAGCTTTCTCCTAAAAACACTGATGCCTGCAATTATATAAGAGACGAAGTGAACTCCTGCTAGCATTAGCTCAAGCTGGGCGTCGCATGTTCACTTAACAAACAAACCCTCCCTGTTGCATAATGTTTAATTTGCTGTACCCAAATTGCATGGCTTCCAAATTTCCAGTAAAGTTCAATATACCAACCTTGTGAGAAAATGGAATTTAGTCTTATGCCAGCAGAGCTGAATGTGATTTGCGTGTGCATGCATTTGCAGAATGAGTAATGATAAAACATCTTTGTGTATAAATTACACGCGTCAGACAGACAGCGTCTGTGACCGATTTAGCTGTCAAAACCTCTCAGCGTAAAACAACTCAAGCAGAGTGCCAAATATGTTGTTGAGGAATTCTAGCTCTTGTGCAGGCATGCGATGGGGCCTTTTTCTCTGTGTCTTGTTTTGGAAAAGACACAATACTGACTGATTGCAGGAAATACAGACATGGATTGATCACCTATATATTCACATATATTTACAGGTCACAGTTAAACAGCCACACACATATTCACATTTATCTCTGTCTATGTTTATTATTCTGTCTAGATATTGCTAGGATAATAATTCATGTTCATTGTGTGCACTTTGCACGTATGAATGTCTAGTATTGACCGTTGTGATGTAGGAAGTCGCAAAGTATCAACGTTCTGATAACAGTTTCTGGGTTCAGGATTTTATGGGAGCATATTCAAATGCCAGTGTCAATAAGCCACATTTAACCTTCTTGTGTGTGTGAATGTACTTTACCCAGGCATGTATGTCTTTGTTCCACTAGACATATATTGCTTATGTGTGTGTCTGTGTGTGTGGTAGAGAAGGTGGGAAAAAGGGGCCCTATGAAAACACAAGCTGACGAGGGCAAGACACCTTTACTAATTCTCTGTCCAGCCCACATTCCTGGTCATAAGGGCAGATCACTGTATGACCCCAGGGCCCCTCACACAAGGTGCATAAACAGAAGGCTGAGTACATCTCAAAATCTGGATCCATCATATTACAGGGGTTTACAGACCAGTCACCATCTAGAATCTGAGCACTGAGCATCTGTACACTGTCACTCATGCAGGGCATTTAGAATGTGCTTGAGGTCTTATCTCCAAGGAAGTATGCATGTCATTCACCTTTTTACCACTTTTCTTGACTTTTTTCTTTTTCTTTCCCTTGTCTCTGTCCACCACCAGCTTAAGGTTTTTCAGTTCCTGCCTCATCAGTTCATCCACCTGAAACGTAGAGATCGAGAAAAATGTAAAGGAATGAATTAGGCCACGAGGGAAGTGAAGGAGCTGAGGTGTTTTGTTTTCATAGAGTGTTATGACTTTTACAAAATATAGTGCAGAGAGAGTGTTGATTTCTTTACTCCCAACTAGGGCTTGAATTCACAAGGGCACAAGACAAAATTATGAAGCTGAGGGCCCCACTCCTCATACTTTTGGATGGTTTAATATGTGTTTACGGAGCCTCTTTCATCGCAGGCCCCTGGTTCCCCCCCTGATGACAGCTCTGCTCCCACCTGAACTCTGAGCTCCTCTTCAACTTCCAATCTCTTCTCCTCACGCACCAGCTGACCATCAAAACACTGAAGGAAGTTCTGTTTTTCATTTCGGTAATGCCAAACTTCTGCAAGGCACAACAAATCCACAGGGTAAGTATAGATTTAAATAAAACACATGGCAACAGCAGTGATAAAATAATCATACCATTGGGAAACCGATATGGTGTTTGACGTTACATTCATCTAAAGAGCACAACATATAGACATTTTCTGACATGTGAAAACAAATTTGAGTTGGACACAAAGCATCAAAGTAAAGTCAGGAGAACATCAGTCAGCACTGTGTGTAAAGGAGGAAACAATTCTGAGAGAGGTCTGTTGGGCTTCAGTCAGAGCTCCTGCGTGTGTCCTGCGTAGAGGAAGCACAGGTGCTGTAGTCTGGGTGAGAACTTAGCATACGATTGTACTCTGTGCTGCGCTCTCACGAGCCACATCCTGACAGGAAGTCCATTTCCACCCACTTCCTGTCCCGGCTAAAGGCAGTATGCCAGGTTGATTTGGAAACTGGAACTGGACTGAATGGCAGGTTCTGACTTCACAATGAGTCTGAAGTTGTTTTTCCCGGTTTTGTCCATTTGCATATCATACAGATGCACAGAAATAAACAGCAAAATTAATCTAAACTTGCCAGGACAAACATTTGTGAAAGTGCTAAAAAATATTTTTACTTTTGGCAGATGCTTGTATCCAAAGCATACAATGCATTCAACAAAATCATTGTTATCAGTTATGATAAAAATGCCCTAATGTTTGAGCTACACAGACACTTATGTAACCACATAAGTTTCATAAACAGTAAGATTGTGTGAATTAATCAAAACAAAACTAATACTGAAATTCACATTTGAATTTAAAGCTACAATACAGACCCCCACCCCCCCTCTTTATTTTGGTTAAAAACTAACAAAATGTCATTGCTGAGCTAGTACATATAACAATACATATCTGTACATATCAGTGTCCGTGTCTTACCCTAATTTGGATAGTCTACAATAATGAAATTTTGAGCTATCAGGTCAGATTTAGAGGAAAATTACAATTCACAAAATCCATGAACACAGACAAGAAGGTTTGACTACTATATTGCATTACAGGGTGATGAAGAGTGGTTGTAGTTTGTTGTGAAAATAAATAGTGTTACATAGAATTTGAAGTAGTCAGCTAGCAGGCGTTTAATATGGACAGTTCTAAATGTAAACACTCATTGACTTCTGGGGAGCACCCATTGCCAAATCAAAGAAAGTTTGATAGAGCCCATGCCAAAACAAGCAACAAGTTTGATACTTGCTCATATGACATTTTTTTTGTTTTTCTGATATACACTTTGTAGAAAGTTCTTAGAACATTTTAAGGTTTTATAGACCTCAATGAAATGACACACCAAGCCGGCGGCCAAAGTTGGAATATTGAGCATCTGTCAGCTCATTTTTTGAGGCATGTTATTCTGCAGCATCGACCATGTTGATGGATTTTTGACCATTGGTGGACTGATATTCAAAATGGTAAGCGCTGCTTTGTTTACGGTTTGTATTTCTGGAATCATAGATTTGGTTTCCCTTTCTGAATAACGAATGTTGACTACTGCCTCCTACTGAGTTGGCTGTTGGCTGTAGTCTTTGCTGTGTGTTCACACAGTAAAATCTCCAGTGTTGAAATCCCAGTGTTAAGGACTTTTAGAGTAAAGAGTTAAAGTTGTGGTGTTGAATTTTAAAGGATTAACACTAGCTAGTGTAAACAGCACCCTCTGGATATTTTTCTTACAAGAACACATTGATTCGCTACAGGAAGCCTTTATTCACCCCCCAGAGACGTGTGAGGCATGTTTTATTATGGATGGATGCACTTTATTGCACTTGTTTTGGACTGTTGAACAGAAACACCCACCCACTGCCATTATAAAGTTTGGATTAGCCAGGAAATTTTTTTATATCATTCCGATTGGATTCGTCTGAAAGAAGAAAGTCATATACACCTATAGGATGCCTTGCAGGTGAGTAAATCATGGGGTAATTTGAATTTTCGGGTGAACTAACCCTTTAAGTTATTATTTACTCACCCTTTTGTTTTTCTAATGCGGTATGCCCTTTTTTCTTTTTCGGACCTGCTTGTCCTTATAATGTCAGTATATGCCAATAAATATCAAGCTTTTGAAAAAGATGCAAAAGGATCAGAATGGTCGCATGTATTTCTTCTGTAGATTATTCAAAATATAACCTTTTGTGTTCCTCAGAAGAGAGAACGTCATACAGGTTTGGAACCACTTGAGGATAAATAAATAATGACAGAATTTTCAGTTTTGGGTGAAGTTCTTGTATTGCAATTCATACTTGTCTCTGACATTTCACCTGATAATAGTTTTGATAAATGGATGTGGAATGATCCTGTTTTGGTTTTGTAGTTTATATTTATTTATTTTTCAATTTTACAGGGGCAGTTTTGTGATGCTGTAAATAGGAGTGGATATCTTGCTTGGCTGAAAACTGCAGAGAAACGCATCTCATCGTGCTGAAAAAAAGAATGAGAGTATTCTCTCCAAGGAGGTCCAAACACCAGCATAGATTTTGATTAGTGAGCATTAACATGCATTCAGCTTTTATGGTAATGAATGGAATGCTGTTGTTTAACCTCCTAAATGTCAGCATTATAAACCTTATGACATTAATGGACCAAATAAGAATGTTTTTTGTGTCTTTGCACTGATTTGCTTCTACATCATGATGTTTAATTGTTGTAAGAACATGTTCTTTACATGTATTGAAAACATTGAGTGTGAAGACATTTTGGTGTAGGGAAAAAATATTTACAATGTTTCAATAAAATAAATAAATGTAAACGTGTATTGTTTTGTGGGTTTATTTTTTAATATTTTCACCTGAACACTGGTGCAGTGTTGACCAGTTAATCCATAAGTGTTAACTTTCAACACCAACTTTGGTGTTCTCATCATCTATTCTGGTTTTGATATTTTACATGTTAAGGGTTTGTTAGTTAACACTGTCAGAGTGTTAAAAATGTTAACTCTTTCAAAAGTGTTAATTTAACACTTTAGCAGTGATTCCCATATGTACACTGGGTAAGTGTTAATTTTAACTCTGAGGGAGTTAAATCCACTCTTTTAAATTTGCTGTGCAAGTGCAACTTTTTGGCTTAGATGCAGGTGACACGAGGCAAACAACACAGTCAGCTTTCATTGCTGCTCGTTCTTTGATGTTGGATTGGTGTGTCACAAGCTTTGCAGACAGATTTACAAACCAGGGTGCAAGAACACTTGTTAAAATTTTTTAATTGCAATTCAAGTTTAACAACCTGCTGCCAGTTCAATTCAAATACCAACTCATAAAATGAAAGACAATTTTTAAATTCTGAATTCCACACAACTCTAATAATCAGTGCTGTCAAGTTCACACAGGGGTCAAAGGCCACTGATGTTAAAGCTCACTCTGGTGGAACCTAAAAATAAGCATCGAACTTTGAAATGAGATCTGTTGCTGAGGTCAGAGGTCAAACTGTCGTCCACAAAGCCTCCTTTTCAAAGTCACATTTTCAAAACATCCCAGGGCAATACGATCCACATAATTGCCTCACTCCTTCAGAGGGATGCATTCACACAGCCTGGCCTGTTTGTTTAAAGACAACATCCACCTAACGCCCCTGAAAACACACGAATGTTAGGGGTCAGCTTTTTAAACCTTCTTTATTGGCACTGAAGCCCTCTGAGAATGCTTCAACTCCACACGGTGCAAGAAGAACAGAGACTACTGTGGATGAACAGAAAAGCAGCAAAATATCTTGTGCCATGGTGGCCAGTTTTGTGGGAGGGGGTGGCCACACACATCTGCTCTGACTGAACATGGTGTATATACAACACATTTGCCACCCCACCATATGGAGACTGAGTGTAAAAACACTTCAGAGCTGGAGGGTGGTCAGCTGTATCTACTCTGCTAGGCTCCACAGCGGCCACTTACCTTCACGGTATGGTCTTTTGTACCATTTGTGAAGATTTGTATGCCGGTCAGTCTGCGGAGACGGAGTTGCTTTTCTTCTGCCAGCCTATTTTGCCTGTTTGTCTCGGTCATTCAGCTAACAGCAAGAAACAGACACTTCCTTAACACGTCTCTTTCTGCCAAGAGACTAAAATGCAATGCATCGGTCACATCCAGCAAGTGCACCGTGACACTGGGATGCAGGAAGGGAAGGGGGGAAAAAGGGAAGCAAGCGCCAGACAAGCCCAAACAGGCAATTTCAATCTTACCCTGAGTACTACAAATGACTTCCTTGGCCTCTCTATAAGCCATTCTCAACAGCAGTGCGGGTGACTTTCCCAACAGAGCTTGTCCCTCTAGAGATCATGCTGGTTATTGTCTGATTCTGGGTAAATATGGTGTTCACCTTTCCGCCTCATTACAACTAAATAAACCCACCACATGATCATATCCCAATTACAGACAGCTGATAAAACAGTGTGCTGCCAATTAACTCGCACAGCAAAGACCCTCGGCTCTAATTAGCTGTCTGACAGGCAGGATGTAGGACATGGACTTAAATATGTTTGTCTGCTGAACATATCATACAAATCTTTTAGGAGTTCAGCCTGCTCACATTGTTTACCGTACAAGCTGTGAGTGTACTTATTATACAGAAATAATATACTTTCAAACGGAATGTAATGTTTTCAGACAATTAATTGCATGCTAACTGCAATTAAATGAAAATGTATAATAATTAAAATGTATATTAAATGCAAATAGCTGAACTTATAGGACTTATACATCTTTATATTTCATTATTACTTATTCTTTTGTCTTTTAAACATGCTTAAAGTGCATTTAGGATGAATAAAAATATACTTTATTATCATTTCTATTGAAACTTGTTTAAAATATATGAACTTTACATGCAATATTGGATAATACACTACAGTTAACATTATAATCAATTACTTTACATGTTAGTCAACAAAATATTATTAAAACAATGATTTAAAATGTGCTTTAAAGTAAACTTTAAACTTTAAGGTGCACTTTTTAAAAATACACACTCTTGAACACTTAAGTGGCCTTTTATGTCATTAACACTATCTGCAAGTACAGTTATTTTTATATACTTTTAAGATTTAAAGTACACTACAAGTGCACATTTAACACACACTTCTTTTTACAAGGGGAGACAGTGCAAATAATAAAAACCAGCAACGTTTCACTTACATTTTACAATTTCATCATCTAAAGTAAATGTATTCTATGGACAATGCTGATGACAGCAGTTTAGTTGATGATTATTGCAGATATAAGTAACACGCTGTGAGATGGACATCGCTATCCACTCAACCATGTCAAATATTTGGGAGGTAAGCTCTGATCTCTGCTTTTCATTACACCTTTAAGCTTCATTCCTCAGGAATGTAACCCTTTGCTCTGAAGACTGAGCAAGGTGACGTTTAAAGGAAAATCCTAATGAAAAAATTAAGCAGCTTTGACTGGGCATATAATTGCTTCCTGCAAGGTTACAGCTGCTCGCTGGCTGAAAAATTTTCCAGTCAAAAAGGCATCTGTACATGCACACATACGTGCACACACACACACACACACACAAAGATAAAGATGCATGTACATGAATATCACACTTTATACATGCCATGCTGTCACCTGCAACATTAAAGTATTTAAATATCCAATAAACACATTCAAAAATCAATTGTAATCTTTGTAACTTTAGTAAAACATGCTAAATTGAGCACAGTACAACAGCAGTACTGAACAATTCACTTCTACTGCATCCGAATCACCACATTTGTGCTGCAAACCTGCAGTAGTACAGCATCCAATTTACATGCTTGTACTGTATAATTATGATGCTGGATTGGCTGCGGTTTTAAAAGTTAGTATACTCTCTATGTGAAAAAAAGTGTACATAATAAAATAGCAAAATATAACTGTTTGGCTACAATAGCAGCAATGACTGTATCAATAATGCCACAGTATATGGTAGGTTACTATTATGAAAAGGTTTTCAACTGTATATAGTGAAATATGAAAACTGCAACTGTATCCATGCCAATGCACTGCAGCTGTTACAAAGAAACTGCAGCTTAGTTCACATTGCAGTGCAACTGTCCGTCAGACCTGTTGTTGTGCTGATCTGAAGTACTACTGAATTGAGTTTACTTGTATTGCACTACATTGACAACAAGTATGCTTTATGTAAATGTAGTTGTACTTGAGAGTTGTTCTTCACACAATACAGTGCCATTTTATGCTACAAAATTGCATTTCTCAATGCATAGATTGTAGTAATATTACAATCGCACTGCAGTTAGATGGTTCGAAGAGAAAGATTAAGCATCAAAGACCTAGATGATAGAAGCAACTGACGTGACTTGAACGTCAAGACATCTTGTGATGAATACGTGGAGGGGCTTAGAAAACAGAGAACTGCAGCAGATGTGAAGTGGATGATCCGCTTTAGTGAACCTCTATGTTGTTTGAAGAATGATAGACTCATTCAGAGTTACAAGCTAAATGCACAGCTGTGAGATAAAGGTAAGAGTCAGTGACTTTAAAAAGACAGATGTTTTCCTTATCAGATGTTGACTTTAAAAAATACCACACACCTCTCTCAGGTAACTAAAAGTAAACAAGTCAGTTGTAGTAGGAGTAGAAGAGAAATCCTACTAAATAGCTGACCCTAGAGATGGTTGGTAATGGACTAGGACACGGCTAAAATGGAGCTGGTGTGTGATGTACAATGCAGTTTGTTGATAGAAGTTCTCTAATCACTGAACACAGGCAACAGAGCAGGATGTTGTCATAGCAATCTATCCTGGAAATACTAGAATGACATGTTTAGAATGTGTTTTCGCAGACCTCTGGTTCACCTGCTCCCTACTGACACAAACATTCACAGACATGCACAGAAACGTTCAATGGTTTCGGAAGATCTGAGATCTAGCTCTCTACCCTGTCTTCATGGATCATTTAAACACAGAAGTGCAGTCCAGTCTTCTCATTTCCTGTTGAGAGACCGCAAACCTCTAAACTAACAGGAAGTAGCGTCTCAGTCATTAACATGCTTGTCTTGTCAAGGTTTCTGGGGTGACTTGATTGATTTGCTGTTCTGCAGGAAATGCTGAGGTTGAATTATGACTCCTAAACACACTCTCTTCACACAATGCAGAATAAGACCTAAGTGAAGCATCAGATCAGATGGGACATAGAATGTGGTGAAGCCATTTGTGTGGATGGGAAGAATTACATTCCTTTTACTGTTTAAATAAATGGCAATATTTTACATGAATCTCCAAGTCTGAGCTTAACAAATGATTTACAACCATAATAATTTAGGTCATCCATGAAAAACATTATACAGTACAAATTGTTACCAATTTTAGTAAAAAAATAAAAATAAATTAAATGCTACAGTGAAAAATGTATGGATACAAAACTGTTTGGGTAACTGTGAATATAAACAGGAAATATACTGTATATGAAAATACTTGTATTTTTTTCTTGGAAGTAAAACATATTATTATTTAGTTTACAGTGAAAATGTAAGACAATACTTATACTTGCAATCACTGCAATCATCACACACACACACACACACACACACACACATTGGCAGTGTAGGTTTATAGTGAAAAACAATAAAAAGGATGATAGAAATCCCAAAAATTTGTTTGTGATGCATCACATATTTATGTTTTTTTTAACACAAATCTTTATCTATTTTTTCTAGTAAGAACATCTTTACATTGTTGATAAATTATAATTTGATTTGCTTTGATTTGCTATAAACTGATTTGACATGATTTGCTTACGGGGTTTTTTTTTGACAGTATTATTTCAAATCAAAACATAAAGCCTAACCCCTTACCCAAACCCTAAACCTAACCATGATTGTGACAGGAAAAAAAAATCTAGAAAAGTTATTTGTTTCCATATAATCCAAGATTCAAGACGTACTATATCATATGATTTTGCCATTAAATATAATTGTTGGCTACATTTTTTTATATTTTAGTCAATGTTTATAGCAGTGTTTATATAGTGTATTACCCTGATGGTACAGTATTTTGTCTTTGGGTGTGTGACATACAGTTTGAGTGTTTTGAGTGTTGAGTTTATGAAAATATAAGTTACTTGATTCATCATGCGCTGTTTTTTAACATCTGTGTTATAATGCAGCATATTTAAGAACTTCAAGTCTGTTAGCTTACTCCTTCTCAGGGCTAATTAACACTATGTGAACCGATGATCTAAATCGTCATGAACTGTAAAATATACAAGCATCTAATGCCTCCTGTAAACAGCATATTTTTACAGTGAATGTCTGGCAACTACAACTGCCAGTTCTTTACTGTAAATTTATCGGTACTGTTTTACAGCATCAATTGTTTGGAAAGAACTGGATGAACACCTATCGCTTCAGAAACAAATGTAGTTAGATATATGGCCTGTGAAAACTGTTCTTGCCATGAAACCGAGGCAACAGGGGAGTGACAGACGACTGCTGTTGATTATAGAACGAGGAGGAGCTGGACTTCAATGTGGCGTGAAGAGACTCGGCTTTAATGAGAGGGCAAGAAAACCTATCTGTAGTCACAAAAGAAGGGGGAAGGAGAAAGACGTGGAGAAAGACGCAGAGAAAGAAGAGGAAAAAAGTTCCATGTGGGGTGGGGAACCATCTGGACTGGTCTTGACCTGGGAATCTGACATGGCCCTATCATTATTGGTTACTTAGACGTATTCCAGACACATCTCATGTCACAATTGTGATGAAAGCTCTCTCGCTCATTGACCTCACACAAACACTGTTGACATTGTTGAGAATCAGTCATTTGGTCAGGGAAAAGCTGCATTCATTTTCGATGACAGACACGCAGACTGCACCCTTTTGCCCGTCATCTCCTGCTTACCTTTGTACATTTTGGCTCCCTCGACTACTGTAGGAAGGAAGTTACTGGGAGTCATCTTCCATCCCTTCTCTTCTTCCTGCAAAACAGACAGTTTGTATTAAGGTGGGTCCTTCACAAGCACAGCATCACTGTTTTCCTGTATACGAACTTTACATGGTGGACAAGGAAAGTTCTCTGAAATAATTGAAGTCAAGTTATGGATAAATCAGAGAGAATCCAGAGATTCCACATGAGTGATCAAAGCTCTTCCTAGGGCGATGTTCTTGCACACTGCTCTGGTGCGGGGTCACCCTCAGCACTGGCATTTTAATGATGTGAATGCACCGCGGGGGCCGAACGCGATGCTGCGAGCATGATTTACGGTGCCTCCTGTTTTCCTTTCTCTCAACTAGGGGTCGCACATTAAAAGTAAATCAACGTCCTCACATACTAACGCGAATGTTTGGCTTGCATGTCACAAGCACACACTCAAAACTGCAGAGTGTGTCTGCTTGGGAGTACAGCATTTTCAGAAGGAATAAGCCAAATGGAGGCTGTATATTTTATGGGCCGTCTTTCTTTAAACACATTTCTCCATTAGCGGCAAACGACTCCCAAAAGAGACACAAATCCAACCGAAAATATGAAAGGCACTTAAGTGCCTGGGAGCAGTGATTTATGATTATTCATGTGACATTAGACAGAACTTCCAAATGGATCTAGCAGATTATATCAAAGAAACCTGTGGCCAGGTCAGGAGCAAAATTAATTTATGTGCCAGGTCTAATCGAATTTGTCAGATATAAGGAACAAAAACCTATGTATATTTTTATATTTTAAAAAAAAAGAGATATATTTCAAAATATACAAAAATAAATCACGAATACAGGTTTTAAAAATTAGTTACTTTTATTTTCTTATATATTTTTGGCCATTTTTATATACAGTTGAAAACAAAATTATTAGCCGCCTATAAAATATTTCATTATTTTTTAAATAATTCCCAAGTGCTTTTTAACAGAGAGAAGATTTTTTCAACACAGCATTTTTAAACATAGTAGTTTATTTAGGAAACTTGAAATGTCTGTGATACAAATAGAAAAAAAATTATAACCAAGAATAAAAAAAAGTCTACAGGCCAAAATTATTAGCCCTCTGATGTTTATAGTCAATGGTGTATCCCTTTTGCTTGATAACAGCCTTTAGTTGTTTGTTGCAGTTCTCAACAAGTTTCAGGCATGTCTCCTGAGGAGTTGCAGCCCATTACTCCTTAGCAAATCTCTCATGCTCCTGCAAATGTCTTGGTCTCCTAGCATGGACTCTGAGACTCTGACATTTTCATGATTCCTTTGACCCTGACGAGATTCGAAATATCCCCACAGCATTACACCCCCACCTCCATATTTCACTCCAGAGACAGTGTTCTTTGGGTTGAGCACCTGTCCTTTCTTACTCCAAATATAGGCAACATCTCTATGGCCTCTATTTTTGTCTCATTTGACCAAAGGACACGTTTCTAGTATATATAGTTTTTCTCCAGGTTGTCCTTCAAACTTCAGTCTAGCTTGGAGGTGTCTCTTCTTCAGAAGAGGAGTTTTTCTTGGTCGGCAAGCTCACAGTCCATTCCTGTCCGGGCCTCTAGTGTCTGTCTTCGTTGAGATATCAATCCCAGACTTGACTAAATCATTCACTAGTGTCTTGGCAGTTGTACTTGGGTCTGTAGAAACCTCTCACAATAGTGTTCTTTACAAAGTTTTTGAAATCTTTCACTTCCTGCCTCTGTTCTCCACTGTGTGGGTCTCTTCAAACTTCTTGATAATACTTCTCACGGCTGTTCTTGACACTTGAAAACGCTTTGATAAACGTGTATAATCTTCTCCTCCATTGTGAGCATTAATGATTCTATTTCTTAAGTCTAAACTATTTTTTTTGTCTTTGCCATGATGACAGTACATATTATTTTACTAGTTGTTTTGAAAGATACTAATCCTCAGCTTACAGTGTAATTTAAAGGCTTAGAGGATTAATTAGGTTAATTAGGCAAGTTAGGTTAGTTAGGCAAGTCATTGAAAAACAGTGGTTTGTTCCGTAGCCAATCAAACAGATAATTTCTTAAGAGGGCTAATAATATTGACCTTAGCAATTTTTTTGTATTTTTTAAATAATTCTTTTATTTCAGGTAAATTAAAATAAATAAGGCTTTCTCCAGATGAAAAACATAATAAGAAATACTGTGTTAAAACTTCCTTGCTCTGTTAAACATCACTTGGGAAATATCTGAAAAAGATAGGGGGGCTAATAATTTTGTCTTCAACTGTATTTTCAATCTGCATGTTTTTATATTATTCAAAATATGCAAAAAATAAATTTTTATATCTCCTTTAGCCACGCTGTTTACATCAAATAAATGAAAAACATATTTTGGTCATTTGATAAGCAGTGGTGGAAATACGGTAAATATTTACTAATCACAGATTTAAAAACATTCTTTGTATAACAATGTATTTGGTACTGCCTACATTTTTCTTTAACAAGGAGCCTTTGAGTGGCACTTGAAAATTTAAACTAGGCCTAAACTAGGCCAACATAAGAGCTCTGACAAAAATTCCTTAATTAACTATTGAAAGGCTCAGCTTTCAAACAGGATGTGAGCCTTTGAAAAAGGTCAGATTGGTCTTTCGGCTTCATTGTGAGCAGATATCAGTGGTTCAGCTCTCCAATGAGGATTACAGGTGCTCTTATGAAGGAAAGCATGAACAAAGGCTTCATTCTAGAACTCCGGAACACAGCCAATCAGCATGAGCAGGCATTTTCATTGCTTGACTGCTTCACAGTAGCCACTGGTCACCATATGACGTTCAGAGGTCAGCTCAGAGAACATTAAACCTCACATGAACCTAAATCACAAAAGAAAAAACATCATTCGTCTAGTTTATCTTAACTCTTTGTTAAAATAGAATATTGGAACACAGGAAGTCTGGATGTCGTAGTACAGAAAACAGAAGCTATATCTATGTCTAACAAGAGGAAGAGTTTTGAATAGGGAGAGCAAGAGGTTATCAAGAATACAGTCAAATCTAGGCGGAACAAAGCAGGAACGCCTTGCTGAAATTACATGAGTTTAACAAACTAATATCCTCAACATTCCTAATCTTAATCTACCCTGAACAGAACACTGGCAAGGATATTACAGTTCTCTAGACATTTTCGATGCGCAATTATGCGTGAGAATATGAGCGTACTGAGTATGTTAAATGTCTTTTTCTAAGATGGAATGATGCAAGTGCTGCTGCGATATGTCATAATTCTCTCATTTATGACACTTTTAACTTAATAGCTGGAAACTTCAGGCCTTCTCACCGCAGGGAAATCTGTGAAATGAAACTGTCTAGCACAGATGCTGAAAGGAACACCTATAAACCTGCTTTCATCTAACTGTAATGCAAATAAGCCTAAAGGTTAGAGGAACTTGCCTGAAATGGAGATATAACAAAATTAGGATGCAATAAGTGACAAGGACAAGGAAACACTAAATGAATGTACAATGGAAAACAAAGTGGTTTTCTTTCAATACCCGTACTAAAGTCAGCGCTATGCAGTTCGACCAAGTCTGGTTCATTGTGTGTGGCCATAACCACAAAGGTCATCTGAATCACTGGACACTCAAATTTGTGCCACATCAGCTGATTTAATTCTGCAGATACAGTTACTTTAAAAACACTTTATTGATTTCTGTGCAACAGTGATACGTTTTAATCAAGGCATGGCCCCACCTCTGTATCTCCTTTCCCCTTTTTTCCTTTCATCTTCCCTTTCTTCTCTTTCTTCTTCTCTTTGCGGTCATTCCCTTTTTTGTCTTTCTCTCCTTTCGACTTTTTCTTCTTCTCCCTCTCTTCTTCTTTAGCAGCGAATTCAGCAGCAACCTTCAAAACACTACATGTTAACACTCTTAAACGAACATTAATGAAAAAAAAAATTTAATCTTTATCTAAAGAAAGGACAGGATCAAGCAATATCCTTTTGAAATGAAATAATATTTATTAACAAAAGTATGATGGATAGTCTCTGGATGGATGCAATATAGACTGCTAGGATTAATAACCTGTTCTGGTGTCTTCTGAGCAAATATAGATGCAGATCCTCCATCCTCAGGACTTGGGAAGTCAGGGAACTTCCCTGTGGCATCTCTAAAACACAAAACAGCAAATAATGTAATTTATTATTTAATTTAAAAATGTATTATATTACATGCATTATATTTATATATTTAATTACATTTTGAACTTAAATAAGGTGACATTCTAGAATGTTTTTAAACAGCTGAAATGTACAGTGGTGTAGTCCAGATTAACGAGGACAAATATAAAATTTATTTCGAGAGACTAAGATCTACAGAAACACCTATTACTCATAAACTTTTTTGGTTCAAATTTCCATCCCAACGGTTTTTTCGATTTCTCTCCCAAAACGGAAAAAATATGGGAAGAAGTCTATGTGAGAAACACAATTTTCCTTAAAGATTTTTTAAAGATGAGGTAACACAGATTTCATGTCTGTGTGAACATATAGATAAACAAAGCAGACCGCGTGAACAAAGGCAAATCAATCATATTTGAACTGTGAACTTCACACATGGGGAGGATACATTAGCCAGGTCCAGCGCTGACTCTCAGGGGAGCTGGGGCAGGTTTAGAATAACAGGGTAAAAGTGTCAGTCAGAGCCCAGCCTGAGCTCTCCGCTCTAGCTAACTTAATCAGTAGCACACTGCTAAAACTCACTTCCAATGTGGTAGCACATGCTGAAAGCTGTACTACTGTAATGCAGAGGATTGAATTTCTACTAAATCTGCTCACTAGAAGAAGAAGAAAAAAATAGATTCACTTAATTTCAAACATACTCTTTATTCAACACCTAAATAAAGGGACTGTACAATGAAAGTGCAGATTTCTCTCTCAGCTACCTCAGTGTAGAGTACATTAGTGCCCAACATATTTTTTTTTCCATTTTTCCCAAACAGATTTAAAAAAGTCTTGTTGAAGTGTTATGTCATGAACCAAGCCAACCACCTACAAGGTGAATCAGAACATTGCAAACAAAAAAGTATTTGAAAATTGGACAAAAAGACAAAGATGCAAAACTGTGTACTTAGCAGCTTTAGGAAGGGAAGGAACTACAATCCTATGAAGAATAACATAATCAAATTAAAACAATGAAGAAATGTAGAACTATTCAATTAAATTTTTATTAGAAATGGAAGCTCCTTGCTTCCTGCAAGCTCTTTTGCCATGATTTGGATGCTATGAATCTCTGGTGGAAGTTTTTGTACAGCATCATTGGTAATGTATTTTTTCACCACCAATTCAGCTGTTAAACATGATCATTTTCTAAATAATAATAAAAAAATAATAATGTGAATATATGGCTTCAACAAAATCATACTGATTCCGAACAACCTTGACTTGAGTTTTTACTTCCGGAACCCAACTGTATGTTAGCATGATGAAAATTGTAATAATGGTAAAGGGTCTATATGTTTTACAGCACATGTTTGACTGGCTGTTTAAATACTCCACCTTTCGCCTTTCCACTTCATCAGCACATGGAAACCACGCCAACATACTTCACCTTGCAGGTCCTGACCTGGTATCCCATACATCCCTTATACAACCAGCAGGGGCCCAGCAAGGTCATTTCAAGGGGCCAGAGAAAGGGGCCACTAACCGGAGACAAAGCTACTGAACTCCCCCCCCACAACATTGTGTTGTCCAACTGAGATGACTTATGACTGTTGTCTCCGCATTAATGGGCAGCAGCATGCAGTGGCAGGCCGTAAATCAGGCTGGAATGCACTAATCAGCCCAGTCTCACTCTACACCGTGCACACTTGAAAATAGCACATGCATTAGCTAAGCATAAACAGCCCTGGGTAAAAGTGACCATCGCTTTGACTGCTTAGATTCCAGCTTCTGCACAAAAGGAAGAGACGAAAGGCCAGGAATGTACTTTACAATTAGAGTGAAATAATGGATTGAGTGGACGGCGATGCAAGGAAAAGCTCTTGAGAGTGTGGAAGCAAATTAGCAGATTAGGAAAAGGAGACATTGGCTAAGGGGAAGTTTAAGAGGTAGAAGATTGCATAGAGGTGATTAGTTCCAGAGATTCTGAGAAAGTAATTGAGAGAATGCCGAGGAACAAAAAGCCCTTTTTTTTCATAAGTGGAAAAATTATTATTGAAATTTTCCCACAATTTGCTGCAATTACTTATACCTTCCTATAACACTGTCCATAATAAAGAAAAAGAAAGACATTTTAGTTTAAAACATATGTGCCAAGTTATTAGAAATGCACTCTTTCATCCCCATTTGTTTTATATGGTTTTGAAAAGCTTTAATAATACCAATTTTCCAAAAGGTTTCAATTTAATGACTCCAAAAATGTCATGTGGTGTAACCATCAAGTAAAAATTAATAGATTTTCGTTACAGATTAAATACATGTGAGCAAACACATTCTAAACATTATTTAAAAAATGTTTTTAAACATATATTTTTCAAGACAAAAAGTATTTTTCAATTATTAATTATAAGTGTCATTACTTTTTTTAAGGTCATCTAATTTTTTTAAAATTTGACCTTGACATATAGGAGCTGCAGAGAATCTCAAGTTTTTTAGACACACACACACACACACACACACACACACACACACACAAACCATGTCTATGTTTGTATTATTATTATTATTATTATTATTATTTTATTATAAGACATAACAATAAAAGATTATGCCAAACTACTTAACAAGGGTTAATTTTCAAAAATGTCATAATTTTTTCTTCCTTTGGTTACCAGGACAGTTTTATCATCCTGACTTTTCACTGACTTAATATTTGATTGACATATGTTTAACAAAATAATTTAAATATATTCGCTTTATAAGAAATGTATCCAAGTCATTGTATGTATAATTGCATTTTTCCTCAATAAATTAATAGATAGGACAAAAACAATGCATTTTTAACCCACCTATGAATTTTTAAACTAAACTGCAACTGTGACTTACCGACACTCAAGAAACCACTGGCGTATTTGTTCTTGCAGGCTCTCTTTAATATCTGTCCCATCGACAGACCGCACCGACTCTTTGATGTTGACCAGTGCCCTCTGGTACTCAGCCTCGTGCTCCTCCTGCACACAATGCCTCCTGCTTTCCACCTGCTGGGCATGCAGTTGGGCAGGGCTGGGTGTCATTTGCTGGGCTGGTATCTGGAAACAGGGCACCAGGAGACAATAGATGGAAAAACTGACAACAAAGGGTACAAAAAGTCCAGAATGTGGTTCGAAAATAGCTGAAGATATTCATGAAAAGACTTGCTTTTCACAAACAGTAAACTGGCAGAGCATCCTGGTGTTTACCATTCCTAAAAATATCATCTCCTCTAGACACTCTTTGTTGACCCTCCTCCTGTCTCGATACCCCCGCCAAACCTAGAAGACAGAGCAAAAAACACATCATAATAGCAGGAAAGACAGAAAACTGAGGCTGAGGACACATACCAGAAATGATACTATCATAGTCACTTTGACATCAAGTACATTCTTCGGCTCTTGTGTTATCTGGTGAGAAACCAGAGAAACCGTCTTCTTGCATTCACTGTGGACTTTCTTCTTTCTTTTCGATGAGAGGAATGTACTGTGCAACAGCAACTGAAATTCTAATCTGACACACTGATTTTTATCATTCAGGTTGTCATTGAGGATGTGGGGAGGTTCGTATTTAGATAACCTTAACAACTAAGGCAAATCAATCTCAAGACTTAGGATTATTCTAGTATTTTTTAGTTTGAACGACAATGATGCTAAAACAGCAATAGCCAACTGAAGAGAGAGGATTATGTTTCCAGGGTTTCACAGCATAGAAATCTGCTTTGCTGTGAGCTACAGAATAAGAGCGAAGGGAGGATTAGACCTTGTGAAAACAGCCTCGCCGTGTGAGAGCCCAAAATCTCTGTTTATCACATCCTGTAATCGCATTCACTACAAGGCACAAAATGCTTGTTGTATGAGCTATTCGAAAGTGAATTACCCATGAGGACCCTCGTCTATGCTTTTCCGTACCCTTTCACTCAGCAATGTTAGTTTCACACCTGCAATGCAAAAAAACTTCAGAGCTCCAACATCATATCTGCTATCTCTTTCAGGCTACATCTACTGTATGTCTGGGTTCAACAACCGTAGCGAACACTCACTCAAAAAGATGTCAGGATACATGAGCTCAGATTTCATGATTAGGATGGCACTGAAAAATAACACCTACAATCCAGGAATGCTTTCCTTTTCCCATCTCACAGCACTACAGTGCTAATCTCCCTCCTGCTTCCAAATGGCCTACAAGCACATTATTCCCACAGATGAGGTGGACATATATCTTTTATGCTTGGGTGGGATCGCATGTCATTCATAGTCCTTTGTGAGCAGACTTCATGTCAAATGTGACAACTGATGACTGTGATAGGAGATGGCCTGACCTCTACAGAATTTGAGTTCATTCACAGGTAGGACAGCAGGCATTACCTCCCTTGTGTACACTGTAAAAAGTGATAAGTTGACTTAACTTAAAAAAATTGAGGAAACCTGTCGCCTTAAAATTTTTAAGTAAATGATAATTAAAAAAAATAAGTGAAGTGAATTGTCAAGTTCACTTAACTTTTTTTTAAAAATGATGATTTACTTAATAATTTTAAGGCAACAGGTTTACTCAATTTTTTTAAGTTAAGTCAACTTATCACTTTTTACAGTGTATGATGCTAGATCATCAACTTCAATTTAGATATATTAATTGATGCAATGTTACAATGTGTTTATAATCTTCAGAGTCATAACAGTTTTTTTTTTTTACTTCCTCAATAGCCAGTTGGCATACTCTGATGACACTGAATGTGTACTCATAACATAACATTCATGTGAGACCTGTGAGAAATGTTCACCAACCAATAAAAAAAAAAAATAAACAAAAAAGGTTAAAAATTAAGGGCAACATGATGCACTCATATTTTTAAATTCTCCCAATGATTGTCTTAATTGGCCAACACAACGCTACTTTGTTTAGTCAATGTCTTGTTCGGCAAACTTCCAGTTAGTAACACAATAACCAAAAATAGATAGTAACCAAATACAGAGTTTTATAGAACATTTCACATGTAAAGTGAACTATGCTATCTCTGTTTCTGAAAGAGCAATCACAATACAAAGCGGGAATATAATTTTAAATGATTCTAATGTAACACTTCACCTCAACACTTCATGCACAAAATCTCAAGAACGGTGACAAATGTAAAAATATAAGTCTTTAACATCACAACAGAATGACTAACTAACAGTAATGACAAAACAACAAAATAAAAAAATAAAGGAAAGAAAAGTCAGCAACATAAAAGATATTTTGAAGAATGCTTCAACCGTTTTTCCTAAACCTTAAAGCTTGCAAAAAGGGCATTAAGCATAAAATGAATCCATACTTTACTGGTATACTCCATGTTTTCTGGTTTGTTGTCACCATATTTGATTTAGTTTGTGTACGCCTGCACTGTACAATGAAATTAATTTGATTTGAGAATGAATAAAGACTTAAATTTAACCTGTTCATCATACAAACTGATTGTTTTGCTTAAAAAATTCTTGGAATATACCAGTGAAGACATGGATTAATTGCATGTCCTATTTAGAGCTTAAAAGTTCTTGAAAGCCATTCAATTTTTGGAATGACATGAGTAAATAATGAATAAATAATAAAAGACAAAACATTTTTAGGTAAACTATTCCTTCATATAGTAATATTTAAGTTCACTGCATAAAAGTTTTCCTCATAATTTATTTGTTTTGCCAATTTCAAACCCATCTATGCAATGCACCAGTAATTTCGCTGGACCAGAAAGTTTTTGTTGAGAATCAAGTGATGCCTGTTACCTTCTGAATGCAGGTGGCTGCCTGGTTAGGGTCCAGCATGCTAGAGTTACCCTGAAGTCTTCTTTGTTCCTCCTGCCGAATTGTCTTCATGAAGTGAGCTCTCAGTCTTCCCTGCCGAGCTCGCTCACTGACCTGCAGCAGCCACACAGCTCGCTCCACAGACATGGACTGAACTGGCACCTGCTTAACCACAAACCAGAACCACACACCTCCAGTATTTGGCACAGCTATTATTATATGTCTTGCATGACATGTATTTGTATTGAGAGCTTTTGTAATTCATTGACTGTGACACTCACAGTTTTATGTTCCTGACGTCCTCCTTTAGCCAAAATATGGGCCAACATTTTTTCTCTCTCTTTTAGTGCCCTCATCTTCTCCCTCACAAAATAGCGTGGAATAGGCACCTCAAGATCTTCCTAAAAACAAGATTCAAACTATTTTCAGCTATTACAGCCCTGAATAGAGAAGGTTGTATGTAAAACCTGTGCACTAGTGACCCCAATTAGCATCCACTAAATTCAGAGAAAAACAAGAGGCTTAGCTCACTAAAATCCCCTTTGACATTGAGCAGCTAAATCTTCCCCAAACCCAAATCTTCTAAATTCCCTCCAGGCCCTCTCCTCTGAATCTACAACCAAGAAAACAGACTAAAACATTCCCAGCATTCTGTACATGCAACAGTATATTTAGTTATTTCACTCACAGGTGTCATTTTGAAATCCTGCAATATGTCATCAAAGTAGTGAAACTCTGAGTACTCCAGCTCCACCATCTCATTCTTCAGCTCTACAAGTCGTCCCATCACCCCCTCAAGAACCTGGTGCACAACACGCCTCTTTTGGGGGTGAACAATCTGATCATAAACCTCCTCCAAGGCACGGAATATCTTTAGGTAGCGCAGGTATAAAGTTGCCAGCGTCTGAAAGACCTGAAGACGGTCCTTTTGAGGACGGAGCTGCATTGTGGGATATTCATCCTCCAAAAGGTCCTCCAAAGCTCCCTGAGCAGCATCCCACATTTGCCCATATGAACTGGGTAGAGGAAAGGGATTATATTTATCAGATAACAGTCCTGTAAATTGTATATTTTTTCTACTGTCAGTTTATTTTGAAGTGTATAGATAATGTGGATAAAACAATGATTACATTATGCATGCCAATTTATATAGGATTTTCCATATTAAAAAATTCCATGGCCTTCCACAGCAATCTGTCTTTGAAATGGAATCAGCAGAGACATGTAAATCTGCAGTAGTACTTGTTAACAGGCCTAATTACACCTGTTGAGAGCACCTGCCCTCTGGGAAAGTTTTCCCGACCTTTGGTTTTAGACCCTCAGGCCAAAATTAGCACCGCCTGTGTCTGGCTGTGCAACCTAAATGTGGGAAACCACAGAATGCACATTGAATTCACCATAAGTCAGCATATTAAGCCACATAATGGAAGAAATCCCCTGACAAACATTATTTCTCCATTCCTCGTTTTCTAAAGTTGAATACACATGAATTCCACAGATGTCCTCTGACCTCTTTGACTCCCTTGCGTGTGGGTGCTCCTTTTGTGATTGTTGAAAGAGTTCATGGCGAGGGTGAAACCACCTTCTTTTCTTATTCTGATGGGCCCATACAGTATTGTTCCCCTCTGGGCATTAGCACTGCCAAGAGCTACTCAAATTGTAGTGATGGCAAAATCAAAGAAGGGGATGGGATAGTTAGAGCGGGAGGGGTGGGGTGGGGAGGAGCTGTGGGAGGAGGTTAGAAAGGTGGTTGTAAAAGAACATTTACAATAAAATAGAGAGGCGCCTCTTTGTGATATCTTAAATATGGCAGACAACAAAGGCAGAAATACTACAGTTAACTACAAATTTGCAGAAACTAACAGATGTCCACAGAAAATAATGAATGATGAGGAAAAATCCCCTTGCTTGGGAAATTTAAAAAGTACTTTTAACACATGCAGTACTACTAAATGTAACGCTCTTCTTTAGAAAACTAATAGTGTAGGATGACTAAAAATAGCATACTTCCACCTACAATAAAGCTGATTTGAATAGCTCCTATTTGAGGACTAAAATACTGCTGGTTCTCAGTAGTTTGGCTCTGTGTTGTCATAGGAACTGCAATACAATGTAGACTTTCTCCTAGTAGGCGTTCTTACTAGAACTCTTTTCTTCTTTTGCAACTTCTTCTTTTTTGCACGTAAAAATGTTGCACATTCTCTTGATTTAAAGACAATTCAGAACGTTACAGAGTTAATAGCTGTAACAAATATCCAGTTTCTCACACAGACATTACACGATTTTCGTTAATTATAAACGCAAAGGTGGTTCTTGGCATCACATCAACATTCCCGTGTCGCAGTGAAGTGCACAAAGTACAAGGGCAGTTATTACTCACCTCTGCGACATCCTTATGATTCCACGCGCTAGTTTAAAAAGT